>NW_017729024.1:119937794-119942494 GCF_001723915.1 Gavialis gangeticus | reverse complement strand
CTAAAGATAATCCCTGGGTTTATTTCCCTCTTGCAATGTACCATGGTGATTTTTTAGTTACTCTCAACTCCACCTTCATACAACAGAATACAACTTTATTTTGTATGGTCTCTTTTATTATATGTCAAAATGCTATACAAAATACAGTATGTATCTCAGACTGTTCTATACTGCTGTAAGTATAACAAAGTGTTGTACATAAAACAGTAAATCTTTCAGTCACAAAGTTAATAACAGAAAAAGAATACATCTGGCTACAGAAGAGATTTGAAAAAGGATGAGCCAAGAACAGTGTGTTGTTATCCCTTGTGTGAGTCCTTCAGTCTGTTGCTAGTTCTAGTAATGTTGTTCATGACCTAACCAATTTGAATGATTTCTGAATGTAGGACTCGTTAAATGCTTTAGTAAAGTCCAAATGTTATATTTACAATGTTTCTTTTTATCCACTGATTGTACAGTTAAAAATAAATAGCCCCTGCCCCGGTTTGTCTGACAAGGTTTATTTGTATTTGGTGCATGTAACTGATGATATCATTATCTTTTTGGCATTTAATTATTTCTGTAACTTTCTACTATCCTTTTATTAAAGTTAGAAGATAAACCTAATGAATACACATGTTTATAATGTGCCAACCTCTATCCTACATGAGTTCTTAGGGTACTTGAAAGGGGTGCTGGTTTTCAGAACTGGAAAAGAGATCACACTTAATCATACTCCCCTTTTTGGTTGATGTTTTCTTGCATACAACACACCCTGAATAAGGCAGAATGAAGACATAAGGAACAAAAATCTTTTCGGAAGTAACTGAGGAGCAGTAGTTCAGCTTGCTAATTGTTCTGCTCCCCATGGAGCCAGTGCAGAGTTATTTTCACTTTCACTCAGTAGAGGTTCAAGCAGCAGAAACTACTGTTACTGTATTTTCTCACTTAGAATGTGCACCCTAATTTCAAGGAGGTTTTTTCTTTTTCAGAGAAAGGTGTATGTTGTATACAAGAAAATATGGTATTTTCAAGCTCTGTCTTTACTGATTATAGATATGCCTCCAGAGCCAAAAAGGAAAGAAAGGGTTAGGACGTGCTTATAAACCAACCCATCTTTACTGATCCATTTACTTGGTTAGCTCCCCCCAGTATCCCAGCCAGGGTAGCTGTGAGGGGCCTGTGAAGTGGGGGGCTTCCCTTCTCCCACCCCCCACCCAAGCCTCTTAACAGGGTCAGCACACAGCTGCAGGCTTGGCTTTGTTGTGGCCAGAGCTGCGGGGGAGGCAAGGCTGGGGAGGCTGCTGGAATGCCCTCACCTGCTGTCCAGGACTGGTGCAGGCAGGCTCGTGCCCTCCCCGCCGCACCCAACAGGTGAATGCCTGTTTGGTTCAGTGGTGCTCTGACTCATGGCACTTTACAAAAAGCTCTAAAAGTTAGAGTGCCTCTCCACCAGGCTGCCTAAACATCTGTAGGCACCTGTAGAGTGCCACAAACCTTAAGTAGTTTAGTCCCAAACAGTTCTGCTGACAGAGGCAAGTATTTTATCTGTTTTAAAGGTGGGCAAATGGAGGTATAATGAATTTCTGGCCTAAATTTCTAGAAATAATCCATTAGGTTTAGATGACTACCATGAGAAAGTTTGAGCCTGTATTTCTGAGGCACTGAGAATACACAACTTGAAACAAAATCAGAGAGACGGACCTTCAAAAATCTGACCCATAGTATCTTATATTAGTACCAAAACAATGAGGAACTAAAAGTCTAATACCTTCCCCTATAATTATTTTTCTGCTGGAGTTCATAAATTTTCCTTGTATTTTATATTTCCTTATGTTTGCATCTGGTTCTGTTGTATTCACGTTTTTGGATTGTTCTTCTGTATGTGTGGTTATTTTTATCAAAAAAGAATTCCCTCTTTATTTTCCCATCTCATTAGCTCTGGCAGTCTTGGTTATTATAGACTTTAATTTTACTGATTTTTTTGTTGGTTTGTTTACATATTTGAATGAAAATTACAAAGAATCAACTGTTCTCAAGAAGCAAATGTCATGAAAAGCTGTTCACAATCAAACTGAACTAAGTTCTTTCAAATGCTTCTATTTACTGTCAGTATAACAAGGTACTTTCTGGTGCATGATCTGTCATGGAGTGCAGACAGAGAGAAAAAAGCTTCCACTCCTGAAAGTCCCCTCACTGCAAGCAAATCTTTTCTAATCAGGCTAAGGGCTAGTTGTCCCTGAAGTTTGCAAGATGAGTTGGCAGACCTTGCTAGTATGCCTCCTGTACCCTTTATCAGTTTAGGACATGTATAGTTGCTCAGTTCAGAGAGCTCACATATAAACCTCCACAAAGAGAGTGGGTGGCCTAAAGAGGAACTGAAGCCATGGCTGTTCCTTTAGCAAAACTCAAAGGAAGCTAGACAGCTTCAGCTGAGGGAGTTAACTGAAACATCTGCATACCCATGTATAAGGATTTACCCTTCAGTAATTAATTCTATTCAGGGATACCATTCTGACATGAAGTTAATGCAGTTACCAGAAGAAATGCCTGGTGTAAGTAAAGCCTAGCTCCTTTGGTTACCCAAAAAAGTGATTTTAAAACCACAAAGTCAATATTGTAAAAGTGCTTTCCCTTCAGTGCCAAAGTCACAGGCATGCCAGTTCCATGACATGCCATATGCACTTGTGGATGGTTATCAGTGGAACATCTCTGGGCTCAGTTTCAGTGTAAATCCTATTTATTTTTGGTGACTTTTGAACCATGCCTGCTAAGTTAATGATTATGCTGCAGTACCTCTTGGCACAGTGAGGCACTGGTGAGAGTTTAAGTTGTTAACAATGCTGTGTTTTAGATTTTTCTGAGAAAATGTTCCGAATCCTGGCAATCCTCACCCTGAAGGCACAACTCCACCTCATGACAGGTAAGACATCCTTTTTTTCAACTGTCATCAGTACAAGGCATAAGAATTCTGCTACAGCCTGCAATAGGCATTTCAGAGTCTTCAGCCAATATTTTCACAAGTGACTAGTAATTTGGGGAAGCCTTGGTTGTGTAGCATAGATGCTTTATGGAGGCCTACTATAGGTACTTCACGGAGGCCCAATTTTCAAAGGATGAGTGCTCAGCACTCTCTGAAAATGAGATTTCTCATGTTGTGCATCCATAAATCGAGACATCTATAGTTACTAGGGATTTTAAAAATCTTGGGTAGTTTCCTCCAAATGGAAGCTGTTGATTTTTCCACATGCAAGAAATATGGACTTTCTGGTAATATTTTTTATTGAACCAACTGCATAATTGGGAGAGAACGTAGAAAAGTTTGGGAGCACAATGCACTCTTCTTCAGATCCCATAAACAGCCATGTTATTAACCTACTCCTTCATGCTTCACTTTGCTTTTTACATCTCTTCTTATTGACCCATCTTCCATCAACGTGGCAGGTGAATTCTTAAATCATCTGATCCTCCTTATCAGAAATTTGTCAGGAGAACAAGTCAACAAACGGATATTTTTGTTCAGAACTGCTGATTCATCTAATTCAGGGATGGGCAAAATGTGGTCCATGGGTTGGATGCAGTCCACCAGGCCATTCTATTTGGCCCGCGGGGCCCCTAAAAATTTAGAAAGTTAGTATTTATCTGCCCCAGCTGCCTGTCATGCAGCCCTCGATGCCTTGCCAAAACTCAGTAAGCAGCCATAATTACCTGCCCCTGAATTTTGAAATGCTTTGTGAACACATGTTGGATTTTACAAATTTCCAGTGACACAGAGAGGAAATAAGTGTTAGTCTGAGGTTAGGCAGAAGGCAGGGTAAGACGGCACCTTAGGAACTAATACACTCAGATACATAGGCAGGGTTCCTCCAGAAATCCATCTAATTTCCTGACAATTCACTAGGTAGATTTCTGGAGACCCCAATATTTGCATGGGCTGTGGCCCTGGGTCTGCTGTACATGTTGCTGCAGAGCTGGAAGCCAAGCCACAACTAGAGTCAGTGTTTTTAGTACCTTTAGGCTTCTGGCTGCTCAGAGGCCCACAGCTTCCTAGTTCCTTCCCAGCCTTCTAGCTTAGGTCTTCAGGCTCTATTTCATATTGAACCTTTCTAACCAGTTATTTTTTTTGTATTATATATTTGTGCTTCCTCTGTTAAGACTAAAAGAACCCTACATTTCAGCTTGAAACTGAATTGAATATTTTTCATAATTTTCCATGGAACAGAAATTGTGACTTTCAACCAGCTCTACTAGTCAGGTTTCCGGAAACCCAATAAGCCATTCATGAACATTCAGTGCAACTACAGTATATGACTTTAATTAGATAAAAGTGAAACTAACCAGCAAGTAACAACAAAGGCCTCAAGGGACTGCAGCTGGAGGCTCTTCGTTGCAGCTACATCTAGTCCAGTCCTATTCTTAAACTGTTCATAATTATTAAATATTTGGCTTGATGTAGCACCCAAAGGCCCCAATCAGGATCAAGGTCCAAAGGCCCCATATGTCAGTGCTGTATAAATGTATTAGAAGACACCGTTAGGGATGAAAGACAAAGGTTAGGGAAGAGATACGTTCTAGCTTAGTTGTCTCTCCCTTGGTAACAGTAGTTTGGCCCTCTAGGGAACATATCAAGTATTCAGAGCCTTATTCAGATGGTGTAAAGCCAGCTGAACTGCCTTTTTCAGACAGATCTCTTATGTAAGTATGTGATTTTCTGTCACTGT
>NW_017729024.1:119926526-119932794 GCF_001723915.1 Gavialis gangeticus | reverse complement strand
GTATTAGAAGACACCGTTAGGGATGAAAGACAAAGGTTAGGGAAGAGATACGTTCTAGCTTAGTTGTCTCTCCCTTGGTAACAGTAGTTTGGCCCTCTAGGGAACATATCAAGTATTCAGAGCCTTATTCAGATGGTGTAAAGCCAGCCGAACTGCCTTTTTCAGACAGATCTCTTATGTAAGTATGTGATTTTCTGTCACTGTACTATCTGAGCATTTTGCAATCACATATATATACATCTTCACAACACCCCGAGGAGGTAGAAAAATGCAGCTATCCCTGTTTTAAAGATGGGGAACTGAAGTACTGAGAGATGAAGAAATGCACCTAAGGCCACTCAGGTCACTCTATGGCATCAGGGAACTGAACTGTTTAGTCACAAACTTGTGAACTAATAGCTTCTTTAGGGCTGGCTATGGGTGGGAGCCTGGTCAAACCAGCATGTCACCCTGGCTACTCCTGGCTGCTGCCACTTCCCCTAGTGTAATTCTTGTTATTGCAGCCAGTGTAAACAGGGCAGCATCAGGGCCAAGGCATACAGGGAGGTGGTAAAAAAGAGGTCTGATTTACTGCCCCCTTCCTTCCTGCACCCTGTGCAGCAGGCCTGGATTGGAGAAGTTAGCCTTTTGACTAGAAAGAGACAAGCAGAATGTTAGAGGGAAGAGGATGTGACAGGCTTTGAGGAGACTGAATTTCTGGGGCTCTGCCACTTATCCCTGTGCCCCCGTGATTTCACTAAAGAATTCTTAAGAAAGAGAGAGGCCCGATTCTTCATTATGGCCTAACTCAAGAATTACGGCTCTAAGAAATTGATTGGAGATCCCAGCTCTTCAGCCAGGGCGTCTTGATGAACAGTCTGTCCTAACTTTGACCACTACCCACCAACTTTCATGGGTGGATCAGGACAGAAGCAACCCAAAACCAGGCATAATGAAGCTCCGCTCTCCCAATTCTCCTACACTGCCATCCTCACCCGTATCTTTACCTTCGCATAGTCTATCCTTTCACATAGTCTGTCCTTTCCATTATCTTGAGGAGAAGGCAACTAGCATAGGAGGTAGTAGAATTGCTTTTGTCAGCTTTCTGTGGATGAAAAGTTCCCCTATGTAAGGGGAATTCTTCACTGACTGTCTCTGGACATTTTAAGATCACTTTGTACTACATAAATAGTACAAAACAGACTTAGCAGACAATCGAATTTAGCTGAAAAAATGTGTGAAATGCTGCTCAGGATCAAACCTTCACGTCGCTTGTTCTTAAGATGCAAATGGAACTTATAGCTCATGCATATTCCTTCTTTCTTTTTGTATTTCACTTTCACCACCAAGTGCAGCTGAAACACCATCTTCTGTGTAGGTATTATCTCATAAATAATATAGATAGAAAAGGAAGTTGCATGCAACTGAAAAAGCAACACTCTACTAAAGAAAAATGAAACTTTTTTTACTGGTATGCCTAATTTATATTCAAAATTTAAGGGCAAGTAAATAATTATCTGCATTTCAGTTTTGCTTATCACTAAAACTATTTTCAAGCACTTCTGAATGACACCTACCAACATAGCTAACATTAAAATAAAAATAAAACATTGAATGTTAAAGTGTAAATGACTTTGTATCTCAAAATTTTACGGAATAAACTATGTACAGGAATAAGTGTTTCAATGACTGTGGCCACATCTACATGAGATGCTTACTGTGCAGTTGTTACTATGCAGTCATTTAGTACTTATTTATACAAGTACTAAATGATTGCACAGTAACCAGAGTTACTGTGCAGGTGTGCCAAGAAATGGGTGTTATATGATGCTGACTACCCAGTAGCTTGTGACTACTGTGCAGTAGCGTTGTGTCACACTTCCTGCCATGTGACACTACTGTGCAGTAGTCACGGCAGTCAGCGTTTCATGTAGATGCAGCCTGTATGGCTCTAATGTCATTCAGTGTACTAGAGGTGGCTAACTGAGTAGATCATTTTGCCTTAAGTGCATAAATGAACTTGAACCTTATGCTGAAATAAGTGCATTGGCAGGATTCATTGAGCTCATTCACAAGAGTAAGGTGCTACTCCCTTAGAATCAAAAGTGCAGTGGTAAGTCATGACTCTACTATGTGGTCCTCCTTGTTCATACATTCCTTTGGGCAGATGTACTTACAATGGGCAAAAAAAATTGCATTTGTGTAATATCCCAAAAGTTACACTTGATTTACACTGGTTAAACCAGTGATTCTCAATCAGGGTTCTGTGAAACCCTGGAGTGTTTGAGATCCTTTTAAGGGTGCAATGGGGTGCTGCACAATATTAGCACTGTTAGATGTGAAAACACCCATATGATTCACAAGATAAACACAGGGATTTCAAATAAGAATCCATAAGTCTGACCTACTGTGATCTTTCTGATTACTTTGCAGCAAAACATTTGTTCTAATATTTTTCCATAGTCAAGAAACAAATGAAAGCTAAGGACTGGCATCTTCTGAGAGGTGTCTTGAATCTAAAAAGGTTGAGAACCACTGACTTAAAGGTTTAGAATCACCACAGATAGTTGTTCCTTTTCATGGAACGTCCGGACCTAACAGTTACACTTGTACTTTGTAACTTGCATAAGTTCCAAATCTGTATATTTGTCGTACCAGATGGGTCTTCCTTATATAATGGTCCATTCAAAAACAATCATGAGCTATTTATGAGAAAAATATTTCTGTAGAGAGCCTCAGCTTGTTCTTTGTTCTGTTTTTTTGGACTCTGAAATCAGAATGAAATAAAGATAATTTTTATTTTTATGCTACCTGTATGGTGAAAACTGTTACTGGTAGTACCAAAGCAAAGCAAAAGGGCTGCAAAGTCAAAGACTACTCAATAATTGTGAATGTTTGATGACTTGCCACCTTTTGTCTTAGAGGCAAAATAAGAGGCAAAGTTATAATATATGCCTACTCGGTATCACAATTTTTTTTCCTTAGCTTTATTCGTAGTTGAAGTTCCCCAGGAACTATACACTGTAGAATATGGAAGCAACGTCACCATGGAATGCAGGTTTCCAGTGAATGGGGAGTTAAATCTAAAACTCTTAAGTGTTGCTTGGGAGCAAAAAGAGCAAAAAGAGCAGGAATCCAAAGAGGTTTACACTCTTCACAAGGGAGAGGAAATCCTTAAATCCCAACACAGCTCCTACCAGGGAAGAGCAACATTGTTACCTGATCAGTTGAAATTGGGACGCTCTGTGCTTCAAATCATGGATGTCAAGCTCACGGATGCAGGGTCTTACCGCTGTCTCATCGACTACCAAGGAGCTGATTACAAATACGTTATTTTGAAAGTAAAAGGTTAGTGACCAGACTGTCGCACATGGATAGCGGGTTAATTAAAAGTTTGGTTTTTTACATGCAAAAATCAGCATTAAACTTCTCCTTCTGCTACAAAGTTCTTTGGCTCAACCCATGGATACACCAGGACATCACTTGTGGTAGCTGGTTGAGAGAGAGAGACAGAGAGATAGTAAAGGTGACCTTTTTGCCACCTTTCCTTGACTTCTGAAGCCTGCTTTGATCTCAGTACTACTTGGAGCAGCCATCTATTAACCATTTAAATAGCTGGGCACTCCATAAGTGATTGTCCCTGTTGGAGTAGGCCCTTGTTGTCTTATGTGTTTCTAGCAGCCTAATATATATTAATAACATATATAAGCACTGGTAAGCAATAACTGGCACCAATTTAACTAAGGCACTAATTTAACTATTTGCACCAAGGCACTTGTTACTAATCATGCCATGGCAATGAGCTTGCAAGGGAGAAACTTTTCTTGTGTAGTCATGGAGATGCTAGTGGTCCTTTGCCTTGGGCTTGCAAGGACTGACTCTGTTTCATTCCAATATGATGATAATGCCACAGCTGTCTCTTACGTGACATCACTCAAACATTCTAAATGTCCATTTTTCTCCCAGATGGCCCAAATTGTTTGTATTATATCACTACTATGATTTCATTTATGACAGTAGTGCCCAGAGACCCTGATGGTGCCCCATTGTGCTAGGCTCTAGTATTCTGTATATCAGGGGTTGTCAACTGGGAATACATGTACCCCCGGGGGTACTTGAGAAGGCCCTAGGGTGTATACGCAGGCAGGCATGGATGGAGCACTGCCACATAGTATCCTGTGCTGCTGTGCAGGCTCTGCTCACCCAGCTGGATGTGAAGGGCAGGGGAAGCTTGCACGTAGCAGCTGCTGCCACTATGTATTCAGTTGCACGCCACCTGGCCCCTCCCCCTGCTTCCCGGGGGCCAAGGGTACACTGACCCAAAAAGGTTGAAAACCCCTGCTGTAGATCCATGGATTCCAAACTCACTATTTAGTATTGCTCTTCAAGAAGTTAACTGAAGAAAAAGGAGTTATTGTAGGCCTGAAAAGGATTGAACAGTCACTTCCATCATTTCAAAGTGAAAGGGCATCTGATATACATATATTGTAAAAAGAGAGGGAGGAAGGGAGAAATAGTAACAAATATTTTTAGCAGTAACTTTACTATTTTTAACAGTGAGTAAAAATTTTCACAGTAACTCAACTTGTTCTTATGTAGCTTCCTACAAGAAAATACACATCCAAGGAAAAAATAAACCAGATGAAGAGAAATTGGTTTTAACTTGCCAGTCGGAAGGATTTCCCCCGGCTGAAGTGATCTGGCATAATGAGAAGAATCAGAGTGTGTCTGCAAATACTACCTACACACTGACCACAGATGGACTATACAATGTCACCAGTATTGCAACAGTCAAGCCAGAAACAGGAGAAAACTATAGCTGCATATTCTGGAATAAAGAATTGAATGAAGTGACTTTGGCTTCTGTTTCCACGTTAGGTTTGCATCTATCTTTGAATCTCTTTGAATTTGTACATGGGGGCTTCCCCAAAAGGGTACCTGTGTGAGCATGTGACTGATTGATTCTAAAAACAGATTACATGCTTTTATAGCTACATTTTCTATATATGTAATGCATGATTGACTGTAGGAAATTGTGATGCGGCCTAATATAATACAACGCTACAATCACTAATATTGTTTCCTAGAAAGCAGTGTGGCATTTTGAAAAAAGAAAATAAGACAGACATTATATTTGCCTTTGGAAATCTGCCATTTTATTAATGTTTCTGAACTCAGTTCACTATAGACACTTTTGTCATTTCTCTTCTAAATTCTAGGATAGCTCCTGTTTGCCCAGTTGCCAGTACAATGGTATTCCTCAATATAAACCTCTGATATGCTTGGTACTCTATTGCCTGGAATTGTATCTAACTAGTCTTCAGTATACAGACTGATAATTTATAATGGCACTTGCTAAATTGCCATGCATAGGATGGACCAACAGTTATTTACTGTAACGTCCCATTACAACAATATGGCAGGGGAAGATGGGCTTAAAAGTGTACATAAAAGTTTACACTGACTCACTGTAGTGACCTTATACTTTGCCAGCATGGTACAAAGAGACCTTAACACAAATGAGAATCAGGCTGGATTATTTTATAAACTATATTTGCTTATTTTTTAATAGGTCTAGTCAGTTCGGAAAATGTTGGACAAAAACCTCCAATCTTATTTATCGTCCCAACGTGTGTAATAGCAGTTATTTTCCTATCTGCAATCTTGATTTTTTGGAGGAAAAAAACATTTACAAAGTTTCATGGGAAAAAAGGTACATTTTGACTTTTTTAAACACATTTTCTCTCTTCCACTTTGCACTTAAGTGACCTTTCAGAATCTAGATGATCTCTAATCTGAAAGAGACAGATTGCTTCATTTGTGTTTGCCTTTATTTTCCTCATCACAAAGCACAGGAATGATCCAAATTATATGAATACAATTATACTATATGCCACACAGGTTCCAGATCCAGATTATATGAATACAATTATGCTATATGCCCTCACTATTTGCAGGTTCAGCATTTGTGGTTTCAAATATTCATGAATGCTGAACCCACTTCTTAAATACACTTAAAGGAGCTCCATGCTTGCCCCCATGCCCCCGCAGGCACTGAGATCAAGAACTCAGATGGCGTTCATGAACAAAGTGCCTTATTCACAGATTTTGCCATTCGTGGGGGATACGAGAACATATACGAGGGGGTAAAAAGCACCCTATTCAAATTTGCTGATGACACTAAGATATGGGGGGACGTGGGCACACTAGAAAGAAGCAACAGGCTACAATCAGACCTAGACAGGTTACAAGGGTGGGAGGATGAGAATAGGATGGGATTCAACACAGA
>NW_017729024.1:119905546-119921526 GCF_001723915.1 Gavialis gangeticus | reverse complement strand
TTTTAAGAGGAGGTTAGATGAACACCTTGCTGGGGTTGTTTGACCCCAGTCCTCTTTCCTGCCATGGCAGGGGGTTGGACTAGATGATCTGCTCAGATCCCTTCCGACCCTAGAAACTATGAAACTATAACCCCAGTGAATGGTGAGAGTTGCCTGCATTCTGTTGGTGACAACCATCAATCCTCCTGGATCATGGTGTATGCATGAGAGCCACCCAGACCTTCCTGAGCAGGAATTTTTTGGAGGAGTGGAGGCTGCCTAGATCTTCCATCCTCCCCTTTGGCCACTGAGACAGAATCCAAAGACCAGACTGAGTCCAGATATTTGGTGCCTCCCTGGTTGTAGTTGCATAAGCATCTGGGAATCAAACCCAGGTCTCCTGCATAGTAGACAAGGATTCTACCACTGAACCACAGGGTTCATACTCTGTTAGAATAGTATTATCCATATCTATTTGTTATATTTCATTTACATTCTTCCACTTCTATCTTTTACCAAATGAAGAAAAACAGAGTGGAAAACAAATAACAGTAGCCTATTATTCCTCTCTGGTTTTGTTACTGTATCATCTCTCCTGTAGATGAGCTTTAATTCCTGTAATACACAGCTAAGTTGGAATCAGGATGATAGGCCAATTCTTGTAGCAAAGAACAGAAGGGTTTGACACTGTAGTTGGAGAAGAAAAGAACTTTGGAGAAACCTATGAAAAGCTTAAGAGCCATAAGCATAAGCTCAAAAAACCTGTTTGGGATCTACAAATCTATTGGATTGGATTGTTAATTTTTAAGTAAAATGTTCTAACTAGTGTTTGCCTACATTTGCTTTTAACAGACAAAAGACGACAAATCCCTCATTTATCAAGAGAAGAGAACAGTAAGTCACAGTTCTTCAAACTTTCTGTTTATGGCTTTTTCTTTCTAATAGTACCATCTGCATCAATAGATGAACATTTAAAGCATGATAATGCACAAGGAAACACTATAGAATTTAGAGTCTAAATGCTACTTTCCTTAAAGCTGTTATAATCCTAGTAAGAATGCTTTTCAGATTCTAAAAATAGTCCCCTGGCTTTCCAGACAACACCAACATTTGTAAATGATAAAGTACAAGTCATCTCCCTTCTGAGGCTGTATCCTTTCTGGTGGATATAAGAGTTTTCCACACTTCAGTCTGGAACTGTAAAGGATGCTCAGTTAACTCCGTTTCAGAAAGCATAGAGTTTTCTGTAGTGGTGATTTATAACTGTTCATACTTTTTCTTCATCTTTTGACTCAGATTCAGTATAAGAATTGATGTGGCATTTGTCTGGAGAGTATTTCCTGTCCTAATAGATGGGCTTGATAACCTAATAGGTCTTTTCCCATCTTTAACTGTTATGAATGAATAACTTTCTTTGACATTGAAATTTCTGCATAGTAAAGAGCAGGTAGTTTCCAAATATCTCAGACATTCACAAACCATATCACACTAGAACTTTCACTTTAAAAAACAAGACCAATATCAAGCTATAAACACTGATAACATAGCTCTAAAAATCCCTGTTTCTATAGTCAGGTTTATGATACTGTAGTTGAAAATCTGCATAAAGTTTATTCAGCATTACATGCTCTTAGTCAATAACAATTTGAAGACAGAGCCAGGAGAAAATCAGTGTGGAGAATTGTTTTTTGCGAGGGACTAGATTTCATAGGTTATAGCTAAAATAATGGGTGTATTGTGATAACGTTGACTTGTATCATAATGTGGGTACAAGTGAATCTGACTGGCCAAATTAAAATTTTCCTGACACATGTAAGCCACATGGCATGTGGTCAGTGTAGCTGATTTTGTTTTGACCGCCTTCTTCTTAAGATCATAATAAAGATGTGCAAAGAGAGAGGGATAGTGGTTACTAGGTTGCAGTACTCCAACAATTTCTGGTGCTAGAATGCTCAAACTGCTAGAATGGTCTCTTGAAAGCCACTGGAACTGGGCATGTGGTCATCTGAGCATCCTTGAGACTGCTCTAAGTTTCTCCATGGGCTAACACTGCTTCCAACACCCAAGGGTTAGTGAAGTACACAGAACAGAGCTCTGGCACATATGAGATTGTGGTCCAATATTGGGAATAGCCTTTGGAGAAGCAAGCTGAAGTTTCTAAGAATATCCATCTCATACCTTCTCTAAAGTTCAAATCAAATTGAAAATCTGTTCCATTTTCCCACCATAAAAAGACAAATCAGAAGGAAGCCTGGTGACAAGATGACTCTAAGCTTGTACGGAGGAAGCATAGATTAGGAACTGGATTCATGAAAAATGGGTTCTTCATAGACTCAATGGGCTTGCAGCAGCTCAAATAGAAGCAGTGCAAATTTGAGCCGGGGCTTTTTGCCTCAGTGCACATGCTCGGATATGCACTTTGGTGTGGAGCAAATTGTGCCACTTGGGGCAAAATAACCCTGCCCCAGATCTGCAGCCAGGGGGACATAGAGCCCGGGGCCAGCTGTCCCCAGCAGTATAAAAAGCTGCCCTGTCCTGGCCTCATCTGTACAAAAAGCTACCCTGGCAAGCAGCTCAGGTCTACTCACTCTCAAGAGCTTCTGGGGCCCAGCCACTTAGTACCTGGGGACACTACCCCTTGTGCCAGCTGGACTGCTGCAGCAGCATCCCAAATCCATTTTTAAAAATACCCCCAAATCCATGTTTTTCCACAATTAAAACAAAAGACCACTCTACACACACACACACACACACACATTTAGAGAGAGAGAGAGAGATCAGTTGGGCAATGCTTTATTGGTATATTTACAATGTTAAAGCAATGTGGAAACCTACCAGTGTGTATCATCATGATAAAATAAATTCTAAATACCTATATGTGTTGATGTGTACTTTTGGTTTTCTTCGCACATGATGGGTGTGTGATGGTGGGATGTGGTGTTTGCAGGAAGTGGGTGGGAAGGCATGTGGGGGAAGGCAGATGGGTGTCTGTGGAGGATGTGGGTTGGTGTATGGGTAGGTGTGGGGTGATTGCTGGGGGGGACTGTGGGTGTGGGGGACCTTGTGCGAGGGCTGCTCAGGAGAGGTGGGTCCCCTGATCCCCACAGGGTGCAGGCCCCCCACACAGCACCTGGAATGCTCCCCCCTGGAAGGTCACAGTCTCTATCCCCCACAGGGCCCAAGCCCCCCTGCCCAGAGTCCCAGGCACCCTGGAGGGCCACAGCCCCCCCTCCAAGGGTCCCAGCTCCCCTTAGAGGGCCACAGCCATCCTGCCCAGGGTCCCAGGCACCCTGGAGGGCCACAGATCCCTTGCCCAGCACCCATAACTTACCTTTAGCAGCAGCAGTGGGAGTGGGGTGCTTTGAGCCATGGCAGCAGGACCCGACGCAGCATGTGGGGACCATGTGCCAGGCCCAGCCGGGTCCTGCCACTCTTGGGGCCTGTCTGCCACTTGGCCGGACCAGGCCTTTGGTGGCAGGACCCAGCACGGCACGTGGGGAATGCGTGCCGGGCCCAGCCAGGTTCTGCCACCCTTGGGGCCCCTCAGTCGCCTGACCAGGCCAGGCCCATGGCAGCAGGACCCAGCGCGGCATGTGAAGACTGTGCACCGCACCCAGATGGATCCTGCCCGCCCTGAGGCTGCTCCTGCCGCCTGGCCACCCCAGCTGGGCAACAGGAGCAGCCCCAGGGCCAGCAGGACCCATCTGGGTGTGGCACATGGTCTCCACATGCCGCACCTGGTCCTGCCCAGCCCGGCAGCAGAGGGGCCCCAGGGCCAGCAAGACAAAGCTGGGCATGGCATGCGGTCCCTGCACACCATGCCAGATCCTGCCTCTGCCCCATGGTGCCTGCAGGGGTGTGGCGCATGGTGGGACCTGGGCCAGCCCTGTGTGGCTCGCTAGTCTGGCTTTACACCAGAGTGGGTAACATGGCTCTGGGAGGCATTGGTCCTATGTGTGCCTCCTGCAGCCCTGAGACCCACTCCAGTGCAAAGCTGGACTAGTGAGCCACATGGTGCTGGGCCAGGTCCATACCCCCTGCAGCCCCAGGGACATCCCCCCTTCCACTCCTCAAACCCCCCCCACGTCCCCCTGCCATCCCTCACCCACCCACACCCATGACCCCTCCGTCCCACACACACACACTTACCTTGGACAGCACTGGGGGCCAGAGGCAGCAGGAGAACGAAAGAGATGCTCTGGCTGACACCGAAGCGTCTCTTTTGGAGGACTGACTCCTGACTCTCTGGCACGGTCTGGGACCATGCCTTGCTCTGCTCTTCTGCAGAGCATTTTTTTAGGCCCCTGGATATCCAGGGGTCTAATTTTCTCCCCACGCTGCAAGTTAGCAGTCTGGGAAACATTTTTTCATTCCTCCATGTGCCTCTTGCCCTGCCTCAAAGGGGTTTGAGATGGGGCAAGAGGCACGTGCATGCTCGTCTGGACGCACCCTGTGAGTCTGAGTGATATTTAGTGCAGATTTCCTTCAGATGTCCAATACTCTAATCAGCACTGACAGCAGTTCCTTGATTCAAGGATGATCTTTACCATGACTCATTGATGGGTCTTGAAGTGATTTAAGAATCCAATCATTTAGCCACAGACCCATCTACAGAAGTTGCAGGTCCTTCAGTGGGAGAGAGTAGATTGTAGGCTAGGATATATCCCCTTTTCCTTCCTCTTTTCTCTCTTTTCTGCTTTGAGAGCAAGATGCTTTACCTTGAAACAAGCTGCCACTAGTTTGAAGTTGTGGCACCATTGGAGTCAGTCAGCAGCCAGCTCCTCTCAGCTCTTGATGTTAGCATCCATTCTCTTGAGGTATGCCTTCAATGTGTCCTTGTAGTGTTTCCTTTGGATAACATGAGATCTCAGGCTATTATTAAGCTGGGAGTAGAGTACTTGTTTTGGGCATCTGTACACAATGTCCGGTTCATTGAAGTAGGTGCTTGAGGATCACTGACTCAGCACTGGAAATATTCACTTCAGCAAGGATTTGTGCAACAATCTTCCTATTTAATATGGAGGATTTTCCACAGGCATTGTTGGTAATACCTTTCCAGGCTTCTGAGATGCTGATGATACACACTTTTCATATCCATAGAGGACAGTGGGGATGATGACTGAATTGTAAACTTGGATCTTGCTGTCTTTCTGGAGATTGTGATGAATAAAGACATGCTGAAGCAATTTCCCAAAGAAGACACTTGTGCACCAGATCCTGTTCTGGATTTCCTCATTGGTGGTTGCTCTCTGAAAGGGAGGTGGCTACAGAGATAGGGAAGGTGCTTGACTATCTCCAGGGTCTTTCCTTCAATGGTAATTTGGGACAGAGTGTCACCTTCATGGCCCAGGGCAGGCTGATAAAGCATTGTAGTCTTTGCCATGTTGAGAGAGGATCAAAGTTCAGCAGGCTTCTACAAAAAGATCTAAGTGTCTGGAGGTTTTCCTCAGTGTGCTTAAGGATGGTGCAGTTGGCATACTGAAGATACAAAGATGCTAATACTACAACCTGAATGGCAATACACTAATATTAATTGGGACTATATACAAACCAAACCAAACCAAACCAAAACATTTATGCTGTCCTAATTAAACATTTTCAACGGGAAAGCTTAAGAAGAATCAGCCAATTTCTTCTCTCTCAAACACTATAAAAATGCCAGTGGAATTGTTCCCAATGCAAAGCAGAACAGAACTGCTAAACTAAAGCCTTCAGGCAAGCTAAGACCTGGAGCAGAGCTCTTTAATACATGCCCAGGCATAAGCCTAATGCATATTGTTTAAGCATATGTATAGCGTGGCTTCTCATGGTTTTCTGGCACATAGCTGTAGAATTTTTTTGACTGGTCCCTGTCAGATGCTTCAAGAAGTATGTTAGACATTACTCTAAAGCACACTAAAATGAAGAGTTTGAAAAGGAAGGTAACAATCTATTGCTATGTTAGCTGCTCTGTGGTTTTTTCCTACTTCCTCATTTTAATGACCAAACATCTTTTGCAGTGTGCAGTAAATCATATGATCACTATCTATGTTTCTCAGCATCAAGTGTTTTTAAGAAACACTGGAAAGAACCTTTTTTCATGATGAGTATGTATTTGAAGTATAAAAGCCGCTGATATGCCTGATAATGCCTTGGAAGTGGCCTGTAGCATGTTAGTTTGAGCAACAATGGTTGTCCATGTTCTCAGTTCTGAACTGTACAACTAGAACTGCATCAGCAATAAGGATTTAGAATATTTTACGGAATTATTTAGACCATAATTCTGCAAACAATTATGCAATGTGTAAATTGTGTTCAAAAGTACTCTCCTTGGATTTCATTTGGGTAGGCTTTAGCATTTTTGTTGTTCACCTCTACTGAGTCATTTTGAAAGTCTCCCATAGCTGGCTATAACAACAGAAAGGTCCAAGTTCTCCCATCCTAATGGTCTATAGCAGCAGTCAGCAATGTTTTGAGCCAGAATGGCCTATCTTAATTTCTAGGTTGGCCAGCATTAGGACCTGGCCTCTGCCACTTCTCCCTGCCATGGCTTCTCCTTGTCACCTGTCTGTAGAGAAAGCTTCCTGCTGCCTGGCCACCTGGTCAAAATGTGATGTGGCACAGGTGAATCCTCTGCCACTGAACACAGCTGAAACTCCAGTTCTGCAGACCAGATCCAGCAGCTCCACAGGCTAAATCTAGCCCACAGGCTGTAGGGGGCTGACCCCTGGTCTATAGGACTAGCGCAATTGAGGCACGCCCAGTTTCTGTAGCCAACAGCACATAGGGGAGTAATGTAGCTAACATTGCATCTTTACCTCCACAACCTGAATGAACAGGTGCCATTTAATCAGAGGTAGTCTTTGGCCTGATTGCAGAGCACAGCTTAAATTCATGTCTTTGGAACAATAGTGGGAAGCCCTAGATGGTTTGCTACCATGCCCCACACTGCCTATAAGCAGTAAGTGTTATGCTGTATTTAGCTCTGTATAGCATGAAATAAAAATTGTGTGTGCATGACACTTTGCAGACCAAAGTGACTTTCTAGGTCCAAGCTATGAAAGAAGGAAAAGAGATTTTTTCATGATGATTGTGCTCAAAGCAGTTGTGATGTAGCAGACAAGCTGCTCTGTTGAAGTCAGCACACTACTTCTGACATCTGTATGTAATGACACAGTCACACATAAGTGGCAACAAGTAAATTACATTTATTTTAACATGTTTAAAAATAACATCTAAATAATTAAGGGCCACCTAGACAGGTTCAGGAAATGGGCAGACGAGAACACCGAAAAATGCAAGGTTCTGCACCTTGGGAGGAAAAACCTGCAGCATGCTTATAGGCTCGGCAGTGCTATGCTGGTTAACACTACAGATGAAAGGGACTTGGAGGTCACAATTGACCACAAGATCAACATAAGCCTTCAATGTGATGCTGTGGCTAGCAAAGCAAGCAAAACGCTGGCTTGCATCCACAGATGCTTCTCAAGCAAATCCCAGGACGTCATTCTCCCCTTGTACTTGGCCTTGGTGAGGCCACAGCTGGAGTACTGTGTCCAGTTTTGGGCTCCACAATTCAAAAAGGATGTGGAGAAGCTTGCGAGAGTGCAGAGGAGAGCCACGCACATGATCAGAGGTCAGGAAAAAAGACCTTTTGATGAGAGGCTGAGAGCCATGGGACTCTCCAGCCTGGAAAAGCACAGGCTCAGGGGTGATCTGGTGGCCACCTACAAGTTTATTAGGGGTGCTCACCAGGATCTGAGGGAACGTTTGTTCACCAGAGCGCCCCAAGGGATGACAAGGTTGAACAGTCACAAACTCCTCCATGACCATTTCAGGCTGGACATAAGGAAGAACTTCTTTACTATCCGAGTCCTGAAGGTTTGGAATAGACTGCTGCCGGAGGTGGTTCAAGCACCTACTTTGAATGCCTTCAAGAGACATTTGGATGTCTATCTTGCTGGAATCCTATGACCCCTGCTGACTTCCTGCCCCTTTAGGCAGGGGGCTGGACTCGATGATCCTCTGGGGTCCCTTCCAGCCCTAGTGTCTATGACATCTATGAAATCTAGTCAGATTACTTGTCGAAGTAACTGCTTGCTAATGTGAGGTGGGATTTTCAATGTGATCCACAGTTATCAACACTAATACCAAGAGCCTGATTCTCACTTTCCTTAAAAGTTCTTTATTTTGCTCTGTCACTATGAAGGGATCAGAAAGATGCTTACGTATCATTTATGTTCATGCCGAAGCCCATTTTGAAACTCGCATTGAAGTATATTGTAATGTTGTAATAGCGTAGCTGGGGGTGAGCAAGAAGGGCATCTGCCCAAGTTAGGTGCCTGAATCATGCCCCACCCCCATGCAATCCGTGTCCTGCACCATTGCCAGCCTGGGAACTCCCAGAGAGTATCCAGCTGCTGTTGCATTAAGAGCAACAAAGCTGGGCAGGCAGTGCAAGCAGACACAGCAGTTCAGCAGAGACTGCTCACAAGTTCCTTGCTGGGTAAGGCTGCTTGCACCAGGCTCTCAGATCCAGGCTCCCCCTGCCCCTGGTCTTGGACCTACCCAATATTCCCCCTCTCTCAGAACCTGTGCTATGCAGCCCCCACTATCAGGACTGCATTGCCACCCCTTAACCCCTCCCCCCGATCTCCCGCAGTGGGTGGGTGCCCATTCAGTTCGTTATGCCACTGCAATGTAAAGAATCCAAAATCTAAATAGGAATCAATATCTTGGTCTTCGAGGGGAGAATGCTTTTTTAACTATGTTTTCTTTCCAAATAATACTGTTTCTTTTTTTTTCAAAGGAGAGTTGAACACTCAGACACAGGATTTAATCTCAATGAATGTCACCAGTTCAAGAGGCAGCAGGGAAGAAAGCCTATAAAAACTCATCTGTCATGCTTCCAGTTTGCACTTTTCTGATCTCTCTTGGAGGCCTAACTAGGGAAGTCCAGCACTTTAGTTCTGAGACAAACTGCACGTTTTGTTTTTGTCAGCAGTATTGCACTTATGTGCTTCCCATGCCTTTCCATGTATTGTCTTTCAGAGTTACAGAGACGTACACTATTACTAAATGTAACTGATAGCTGTCAAGGGATTATCTGAGGGAGTATTTCATACTTTATGTGTTTGGGTAGATTGCTCTCCTGAGAACACACTGTGAACCAACAATTGTATTTTCAAGAATCTCCTTCCTAGCTGGCTTGTTTTCAGAAGTGGAGCTGGGATACAAAGCCTCGTCACTTTCTGTGGGACTCTAAATAAAAGCAATACATGGTAGCAGTTGCCTGGACAATCACCTACTGCATGCAAAAATTACTACACAACCATTTCTCCAGGACCAAACTGTCCAGCACTTAAAACTGGAAGTTACCTCAAGCACCAACAACATGGAATAGACTGAAGACATTTTCAGAAACCCAAGGAAGCTGTTGAGACTAAAGCAAGGAACAGTTCCCCCACCCCAAATTCAACATTATCATCACAGAACACACAGTTTTCTGTACAGTTTCTGTTAACCCTCACATGCTATTGCTAATTTGTGGAAAGTGGGTGATATGAAATTTGTTTTGGAGAGGTAGGTAAGCAGTTACAAAACATGGATGACAGTACTGTGTCCACATATATAGCTAAATAGTTTTGCTCTTGAGCTGGTTTACTAACAGCATTTGCTTAAAGAGGTATTTCAAAACAAAAGCAAACACTGAGTTTCATACAGATTTCTGGGCTAAATATATCTATTGGCCAGGCTTCGGTTTTTGTCCTTCTCAGGAAGAGACCATTAATCCTCTCTATATGAGCCACTGGATGGAGACTTTATATCCCACCAAAGGAATGTGTTGTAATGCCTGAATCGACTATGAATAAATTGTGTATGTAGGACCAGCACGTTCCTTCTGTATTACTTCAAGATTTACCTCCTGAATTGGCACCCAGTGGTGAGCCAGAACTCACTGGCAAAACTTGATGTAACATGTCCCTGGAAGACTGGCTTTTGTGCATGTGTCTTCCAGAAAAGCAGATGTTGTTTGACAGAACCTGGTAGGCAGAAAATTAGACAAACCACTGAGACCGATGTTCAATAATCTCACTCCCAAAAACCCCTGGGCTTGGAGATAATTACATTTTCCCAGAATGCTCTGGATTAGCTGTACAAAGGTTGCTATACACCTGGATTTGGAGGTCTGAGGTCTGGCTCCCCAGTATCCTGCACTTTGTGAATGCATTACACTATCACCAGGGCAAAGTGAGTCTACAACACTACTAGCTGACCAGAATAATAGCATGTTTTCATCCATTTTGCAGTTGCCATGGTATGTTGCAATAGCTTGTTTAAAAAGTCAACATTAACATAGATTGTATGAGTATTCGCTGCTAATGGGGAAACATAAAGTCTCCTCTATGGTTCATCTAGCTGTCGTGACTTTGTTTTTTGTGTGCTGTGCTTTTAAATGTCCAGAAACCTGGTGTCTGTTGGGATCAGATATTTTGTGCTGAATTTGGCTGAGATGCATCCTGTTACAGAGGAGGCACACACTGAGCCAAATACTGTTGAGTAACAAATCACACAGGACATCACTGAGCCACTTATGGCTCCAGGTGCATGGTAGAACAGCCTGGTGACAGCCCTAATTTGCAACATCTGGCAGTGCAACCTAAGGGACCATCCTCCACAGCGGGTAGTCAGAGGATCCAGCCATTCCTCCTTCACACTCTAGGGGTGAGATTATATATTACAATTAGACCATGTTAAGAGTACTTAAAATCTAAATGATCACACACTGAAGCTCATCAACAAGTGCTAAGTGCCCTTCTGGTGTCTTAAAGATATGCCACTTTGGGCAAGGGTTATCTTTGAGCTGTGCTAGCTAGCTAGACTAAAGTTAACTTCTGGATGCTCACCTGAGAAAAAAACACCAATTTGCAGTCCTCCAGTATCCCAGGAGGCATTGCTTCTAGGAGAACTATCTATCATTCAGGACTCTACAGCCCTGGACTGACATTTGGGAACAGCTGGGTAACAGGTATGCAGGGATAGGGTGAGTGGGAAGGGAGGGAAAAGTGGTGTAGAGGCAGGATTGAAGTGGGGGAGTGGGTAGGTGGATGGGGAGTTTCTGGATTGATGCCCCCCTTGCCCTCTCCACCCTCAGACCACTCTCCTGCCAGCCCAATTGCCCTCTCTGCCACCCACCCCCAGATCACTGCCCTGCCACCCTGATCAGCCCAAGAGTGGCAGCAGTGTTAGTGGCAGGTTTTCACCTTCCTGTCTGCTCCTGGGGCCCCTGCAGACCATGCTGCCTCTACACACCCATATCCAGAACCCGTCGGGCCCTGAAACTGAAGGGGAGGGAGGGAGGAGGAAGGTCAAGGAGCTGCTGGGAAAGTTTAGGGCCCAGTGAGGGCTGAATCCAGGTGTGTGGGGGTGGCACAGGCTGCAAGGAGCCTGGATGCAGGCAGGGAGGGGAACCCCCCCACTACTGCCACTACAGCTCTTGGTCTGACTGAGGGTGGCAGGGCAGTGATCCAGGGGTAGAGGTGCAAATTGCAGGATGGAGGGGGGTTCTGGGGGCCGATGGGGGGGGGCAGTGAGGTAATTTGGGTGGCAAAGGGACAATATAAGGGGCCCCTTCACTCACCTTCTTCATATCCTGGCCTATACTGTAGCTAGAGAGCCATCAAGCAGAGTAGACATGGAGAAGACTTGCATTCCCTAGCCATGCCCCTGCTTACCAGCCTTCTAGCAGCAGGTCTGAGCAACACACATTACAGAAATGATTAACTCTGAACATGTGACTGATCACTAGCACTAGTTTCATAGGTGTTTCACAGAGGTTTATGGGAGAAGGGACCTTGTGAAATCATCAGATCCAGCATCCCCATTCTGGGCAGGAAAGACTGCTGGGGTCAAATAACCCCAGCAAGGTGTGTGTCACCCCCTTTTGAAGATCTCCAGGGTAGGTACCTGCACCACCCCTCCTGGGAGTCTATAACCTTCATACAACCTAACCTTCCTTAGAATTAGCACCTGATAACTCTAACACAGGGGTGGGCAATTATTTCAGGCGGAGGGCCGCTTACTGAGTTTTGGCAAGCCATCGAGGGCCGCATGACAGGCAGCCCAGGGCAGATAAATATTAATTTCATAAATTTTTTAGGGGCCCAGCGGCCAGATAGAATGGTTTGGTGGGCCACGTCCAGCCCCTGGGCTGCATTTTTCCCACCCCTGCTCTACCATGTAATCTCATCCACCCACCGTGTAGGTGCTAAAGAACAATTGGCATAGCGCCAGTCCCTACACCCACAAAGGACCCTCTCAAGTCACGAGTACATTGTGCATCCACAGAGACTTTACTTTTGCTTTTTTCTTGTTCTTAAAGTGATTTGTATTGGAAGTTTGTGTGGGATCTTTGTGTCAGGAAAGACCAAGCATACTGGCACTGAAATGTTATTTTGCTTATGATCTCTCCTTTTTCAAATAAAGAGAGAGAGTTCTGTTTAGCATTACTTTTCACTAAACCATAAATGTTGACTTGTCCTGTACACAAATGTGGAGTCTGGCCCTGTGGAGAGCACAGGCAGCAGGCTCCACCATCATATTGTAAGAAGCATTATTTTGTATGCCCCCCCTCAGTACTTTGTGAATCATGGTGATGGCAGCTGCCCTGCACAGGCATAACATTTTGGATGGTAATTACAGCTCTGCACCCCACTTCATATACTCAAAGGTACAAAACCACCAATTCCCTCAGTGCGTATCTATGAAAAACCATAATTTGGTTTGCATTTTTGTACTTTAGCCTACGTTAAACAGAGCTTATCTGTGCTACAGTACAGAGAAGAGAAACCAAAACAAATTTGAGCTTTCATCAAGTGAAAGTCAGCTGCTTAGCCAATCTGTATTTTCCTATGCACTCAAGCATGAGCTGGCTTTTACTGTAATCCCTTGACCATCTGATATGTGTGTGATAAGATGAGTCTTTACTTTCTGCTTCATCTACCGTTCTCACAGTTGTCTTCCTGGAACAGCTGAAGCAGGAGTTTTCTGGCTTAGGCCGAGCGGTTAAAGTCCAAAGAACTGTTTATCAGTTTCCAAAGCATAATGAATTAAGAGCTGTTCTCATACTAGAATTCAGAGTCTACAAAGATTTTAAATACCATACAGGCTGCCCTTTGCAAAGTATGCACAAACCTACAGGATATTACCCCAGATTGGGATTACAGCTTGTCACATTTGATACCTCTCACTGGAGCTCTATTAGTCTGTTATGAACTCTTTCTGCATCCCCTCCCCTTGCTCCCCCCTCCCCTTCCAAAGAGCAGATTATTCATGAAATGCTAAGACCCTGGTTATTTGTCACAATTAAATATATAAAAGCAAAACCAACCCCCTTCTCCCACACACATTCCTCCTGACTAGCTGGGAGAGCTCTTTGTTTTTGGTGCTTGTCAACAAGCAAAGCAGCCTTCCATTTGAAGCTGCAGAGACTGACGGGGTAGGTGGTTGATTGCTTTACTAAATCTTCCACCTGTATTTTCTACAGCTTTCAAATGTTGGCTCTAATGTAAAGCCTATCTACTGTTTTTGATGGGGTTGTCTGCCACAGGAGCATTGTGAGTGTGCTGCAGATTGCTTAGTGATATGGAACAAGGGAGAGAAACACCAGGTGGTGACTGGTGTCTTTATATAAGCAAACCAGCCCTAAATCCTATCCCATGCTGTTATAAATCGAGACTAGTCCCATTCCTGGGAGGTGATCCGGATTTGCACTGATGGCAATGGGGAGCAACTGCTGTTAATGACTTTAGATGAAGTCATCTCTCATGCTGGGCACATCTACACAAGCAATTAATTTGCAGCAATAATTATTCCCAAGCATGCCATTTGAACGTGCGCCTGGGACTGCAGCATGCTGAGCTGGGTTGGAGCAGCCCCAGCTGGCAGGGCCTGCTCCAACCCGGTTCAACATGCTGCAGAGGGGCAGAATGTGCTAGCCAGCAGGCAGTCCCTGTGTAGAAGTGCCTTCATGCCTTAGCCAGCTGCGTCAGCATCTATACACACAGTGCTGCACACTAAAAAACTCCACCACAAGATAATACTTGTATTTACAAATATTACTCTGCTGTGGAGTTAATTAGTGTCCTGTGACCTGATAGGGCCGCATGTGTAGACATGAGACATTTAATGCAAAGCTAATTAGTCTACTCCACCGTAAAGGTCTTCTGTAGATGCACCCACTGAGAACAATACACTTTAATTGTTGGTGAGAAGAGAAGAAATGTAGCTCAGAATGACAAGTGGCTAATGGACTGAAGGTAGGAGAGGGATTTCAAATAGCCACTCTGACATACAGAATCTTCACAATAAGGGAAAACAAGCTGTAACTATAAACTAAAAACTGGAATATCTAGTGTGAGAATGCTGAGTCCCAAATACAGAGCTCACCAGGCTGCTGTGTTTGGAGTACTACCACACTGGACCTGTATCCTTAGCACATGGACCATAGGAGCATTCTTAAACTAGAATTGATGGTTGTACATTAGCACCATGACCAAAAGAGCCTTGGGGATCTTAACTGACCACAAGATAAACATGAGCCACCAATGCGATGCCATGGCTGGCAAAGCTAACAAAACTCTGGCATGCATCCATTGATGCATCTCTAGCAAAACCAGGGACGTCATCCTTCCGCTTTACTCAGCCTTGGTGAGGCCACAACAGGAGTACTGTGTCCAGTTTTGGGCCTCCCAGTTCAGGAGGGACGTGGATAAGCTCAAAAGAGTCCAGAAGAGAGCCACCCATATGATCAAAGGTCAAGAGAGTGAACCTTACGAGGAAAGGCTGAGGGATATGGGACTTTTCAGCCTGGGGAAGAGAAGGCTCATGGGAGACTTAATGGCAGCTTATAAGCAGAGGGTGCATGGGGGTGCACAGGGGTGCACGTACACCCCCTGAGAGTTCTGGTGCCCCCCCGAGAAAGAGTGCTCTTGGCTTAGGCAACGTGCAGAAGGGCAGGCAGAGAACTAGTGCCCCCCCCCCCCCGAGAAGTGCTTCTGGGGGGGGCCGCCCATATCACCACCTGAGGGCGATTGCTATGCCCCCCCAACCTCAGGAGGCATGCATCGCCTATGCCTATAAGTACATAAGGGGAGTGCATCAGGATCTGGGAGAACACTTGCTCACCAGAGCTCCCCAAGAAACAAAAAGTCCAACAACCACAAACTCCTAGAAGGCTGATTTAGATTGAACATGAGGAAAAACTTCATCACAGTCTGAGTGTTCAGGGTCTGGAACAGACTCCCCGCAGAAGTGGTGCAAGCACCTACTCTGGACTCATTCAAAAGGTATTTGGATGTTTATCTTGCTGGGATCATTTTATCCCCACAGACTTTCTGCGTATGGCAGGGGGTGCTGGACTCGATCTCACGAGGTCCCTTCCAGCTCCTAATGTCTATGAAGTCTACATAGAAACATTCCATTTATTATAATATACCCTAAAAACTAAATCTCCTTAGATCACCAAGGCATCAATCTCGTGAATTCTTGCACAATCATGCCAAATAAAGTCAATTGCTTTAAAAGATGAAACTGTTCAGCATAAAGAAAGACCCTTTATGGGCCATATCCTGCTCGCTATGAAACCAACACTGAAACTCCCATTGACTTCAAAGGCATTGTAATCTGGTCTAGAAGCTTGAAGTTTAGCAATCATGGAAACTAGCCTGACTGCTTCTCACCCTTCTGGAGATGATAAGCATATGGACATAGCTTGAAGAGGTTTCTCTTGCTGGAAACCTCATGGCTTGATGTCTAGTTGGCAGCTGGTGTCAAGTGGAGTGCCCCAGCCGTCAGTCCTGGTGCCAGTTTTGTTCAATGTCTTCATCAGTGACCTGGAAGATGGCATAGAGTGCACCCTCAGCAAGTTTGCAGATGACTCCAAACTGTGGGGAGTAGTAGATACACTGGGGGTAGGGCTAGGATTCAGAGTGACCTAGACAAACTGGAGGATTGGGCCAAAA
>NW_017729024.1:119900207-119900546 GCF_001723915.1 Gavialis gangeticus | reverse complement strand
AGTGACCTACACAAACTGGAGGATTGGGCCAAAAGGAATCTCATGAGGTTCAACAAGGACAAGTGCAAAGTCCTGCACTTAGGACAGAACAATCCCATGTGCCAGTACAGGCCAGGGGCTAACTGGTTGGGCAGCAGCTCTGCAGAAAAGGACTGGGGGGTTACAGTGGACAATAAGATGAATATAAGCCAGCGGTGTGCCCTTGTTGCCAAGGTGGCTAATGGCATACTGAGCTGCATTGGTAGGTGTGTTGCCAGTAGGTCCAGGGAAGTGATTATTCCCTTCTATTCAGCACTGCTGAGGCCACATCTGGAGCCCTGTGTTCAGTTTTGGGCCCCC
>NW_017729024.1:119896887-119900101 GCF_001723915.1 Gavialis gangeticus | reverse complement strand
CAGCAACAGGCAACAGAAATGGTGATGGGGCTGGGGGACACGACTTATGAGGAAAGACTGAGGGACCTGGGCTTATTTAGTCTAGAAAAGAGTGGACTTAATAGCAGCCTTCAACTACCTGAAGGGAGCTTTGAAAGAGGACGGAGCTAGACTGTTTTCAGTGGTAGCAGATGACAGAAGAAGGAGCAACAGTCTCAAGTGGCAACAAAAGAATTTTAGGTTAGAATTAGGAAGAATTTTCTCACTAGGAGGGTAGTAAAACACTGGAACGGGTTACCCAGAGTGATGGTGGAAGCTCCATCCTTGGTGGTTTTCAAAACCTGGTGAGATAAAGCTTTGGCTAGGATGATCTAGTTGAGGATGGTTCTGCTTTGAGCAGGAAGCTGAACTAGATGACCTCCTGAGGTCCCTTCCAACCCTAACTTTTTATGATTCTATGAAAACAACAAAAGTAAAAGTCTTTTAGTTCTCGAGACCTTATGCAAGTATTTGAGCTCCTTCCCCTCATACATTTCTTCCTTTCCATGAAAAGACCATTAATTTTTGGAACAGCAAAGCTTAACAAGCCATATTGCTAAGGCAAATAATTAAACTGACCTTCTGATATAGTTCATAAAGTAATACCATGTATTTGGAATTTGTTGTCCCTTTATACCTTGACAAAATAACTGTGTCAATAATATGTTTGGGGTTGATTTTGCTTTTGCTTGTGCTTTCTGTGTTTACTGCTCTCTTCCTGGAATATTAGGTTTGTTTTTCTCAAAATCCACTATCCATACTGGGTTTTCCAGCTGAGAAGTGAAATAACTTTAATGTAAACAGTGTCTTTGCACCATATTTTGGCTTATGTTTTTACCCTGTAATAACATAAGCCAAAATATGTTGCAAAATATATTAAGTAAAGAGTTTTTGATTAAATGCATTTTTGAAAAACATTCATGTTACTCCTGCAGAGAGGCAAGAAAATACTTTGAGTGTCAGCATGTGAAGGCAGGGCTTACTGTGGTGACCTGAGGAATCTATTTACAGTTTACGTATCCTGGTTGAAATTATGAAGTTGTTAGTATGAAAACTGCTGCATCACTGAATGCCTGATGTATATGTGAAATAAATACAGATAACATACAATATGGCAAGGAAGGAACCTTAAGGTTTACTCTGACAAGATGATACCTATTCTAAGGAAGTTGAGTGGAGCGAAAAGAAGCTATTTCTTCCACCTTCTTGGATGGGTGAATTGGAAGTTGGAAAAATCCCAACAGCAAAATGAAGAAACCAGATGGACATATAAACTTGAGAGTGTCATTGGGAGAGGAAGGGGACGATTTGGGAAGGAAAGAGAGAGGGATAGACAGGGTTTTCTAGCAGAAAGGGTATGCATTTGTAGTTGCAAAGCCAAAGAAAATGACATGGGCTGGAAGGACTTCAGAGTTTAGAAGATAAGCCACTAGCTGCTACAGAAGAATCCTAGAATGGGCACTTACACACATGTGGGGAGCCTGCTCTGACGTGTTGCAAATCCGATTAATAGAGTCTTCTGGAGTATGTAAATTGACGTGCTCTGGCAGTCGCGTGTGTATCAGCAGCACAGCACGCCTCTGCACTGAGAAAATGGCAGTGGTGTGCTTTTAACTAAAACATGTTCAATGTGCTTTAGTTCAAAGTGCACTACTGCCCCTTTCTTACCATGGAGGTGTGCTGAGCCACTGATATATGTGACACACGGGTGCTTTTAATTAGTGGGGCTCGCTAATTAAAAGTGCCCGGCGCTGCATTGGAAACATGTGTAAAAATGCCCAGTGTAACCACCCATCCCTAATTGTGCAGGACAGTCCTGGAATGGGAACATCAAGGCCTAGTCCTGGGCTGCATGACTCTGGGACAGCATTTGTCCTGGATTTGCAGTATTGTGCAAGGATCCAAGTTTTCTGTTCATTGAAGAAAACTGTGGGAAATTACGCGTTTCCACTTGCAGGATGGCAGCATTCCAGCCTGTAAGGGGCTGTTAGGGTTAGGACACAGAAGGCACCACATGCATGTGCACCCACATGCACGTGGCTGGGAATACAGCCAGGCAGCATGAAGAACAGCTCCTTGCAGGTAAGTTTGTGGGGGGAAGAGAATATAGGGGGTGTAGATTGAGGCCCCCATGGTGAGGGAGGGAGTGGGGCAGGGGCTTGGGGTGCTGCCCAGCCGGGGCAGTGCACAGGGTCAGGGCCCAGGGCATGAAGCAGGATGGAGCCAAGGGTGGCTTATCTAGGGGGCAGCCCCTGCTGCTGTGCACATCCCTTGGGGAAGGAATGGTGGTGGGCATGTGCCCTCCAGATTTCTGCATGGGGTAGGGGCAGATGTGGGCTCCCTGCTGTGAGCTTGGGGCTCCCTACCCTGCTTCCTCCCAGCTTTCCTCCCTGCCATGGCAAGGCACCCCCTGCCCACCCAGCAGCAGTGAGGATTGTGGCAGTGTGGAGTTGTGCCCCCCACTGCTGCCAGGAAGAAAGAGGGCACAAGGCCAGTGCAGGCACCTGTGCCACTGGTGGGGGAGAGGTGGGCATGTGTCCTGCTTTTCCATTTTGAAAAGGTGGCCACACTACCTAGAACCACAGGCCAAAGAATACTTTTGAGTGATGATGAAACTGAAGCAGGGAAGTGTACAGTAGATTTATTACTTTATGTTTAGATCTGTATATTTCATATGCTATGCAGTAAAGAACAACAATGATTTAGAACCATGCACAAAGTCAGTGTGTTATATATCCGACTGATCATATGTCCCTGGAGCATTGAAACCTCCTCTTTAGTCCAAGAGCCTAGTGCAGGGCTGTCTACTTGGTGGTCTGTAGGCTGCATCTGGCCTGCAGCAGGTTAAATGCAGCCCATGGGCTCCAGCCTAGCCACCACTCCCCCCACTGCAGCAGCAGTTGGCTGGAGCCTTTGGCCAGGGTAGCAGGATTGCAGGTGGCCTGGTAAGCTCATTGCCTGGGGGGAGGGCTCAGACCAGGGAGTCAAGCAGGGAGCTTGTGCTGGGAGTTGGACTCTCCTGCATTGTGTGGGGGATGGGGAGTGGGCTTGTCCCATTCATGTGGCGGGAGGGAAGATCACCTGTCCAGGGCAGCAGGGGAGCATTTACTTGGCATGAGGTGTGGGCTCATGCTGTTCCAGTAGGGAGTGGGGCTGGCACTGCCCTGGCTGCCAGTGCAGGAGGGGTCTGTACATG
>NW_017729024.1:119888702-119891887 GCF_001723915.1 Gavialis gangeticus | reverse complement strand
TGCTGTTCCAGTAGGGAGTGGGGCTGGCACTGCCCTGGCTGCCAGTGCAGGAGGGGTCTGTACATGGGGGGGGGAGGGGGCAGAAGCCCACACAGTACATGGCCACTGTAGTACATAGCACGGGTCCTGCAACCAGCGTGGCATGGGGCCCTGGAAGTTGGACAGCCCTGGTCTACTGTTTCAGCACTTGTCTACAGAGGAGGAGGTCTGGATTCTAAGGCCGCCCTCATGCTGTAAGTATAGCCTGCAGTCTCTTTTCTTCATTTAGGGGATCTAGGACCAAAAGCAGGGAAAGGGAGGCAATCCCACCAGAAAGTCCTCAAAAGAAATAGACAAAATGAAGCCCCTGTTACCCTCCCATACAGGATTACTGCAGTGACATTCTGAAGATGCCAAACAGATGGGCTAGGCCCATGAGAATTAAGATAGTTTGCGTGCCAAAATGTTCCCCCTTTGGTTCTACTCAGCTGGTTCTCATGTGTTTGGGGATTTCCCAAGAAGACATACACAACTAAAATGCTTACTGGCGTAGTTGACACTGAAAACATACTCTTGAAAAACATTCTCTAATTGCAATGTCATACCAGTAAATGTTGCAGGAAATAGTTCTGTTGATGGTGTAGAAGAATCAGAAATCTCATCATAACAGAGAAGAGCACGCAAAAGTGTTGTCTGGCAGTTGTATTCCCCAAGGAGGGGTAGGTATCTCAGCCCTGGTCTACACTAACCTTTTTACCTCTATAATTTTCTGTCAGTAAGAGCACTAGTGTTGATAAGATGGTTATGGTTATTGTAACTATAACTCTTGCCCAGTCTCCACAAACACCTATACTTTGGCTTATCTGAATTCAACAAGACTATTTACCAGCATACATTTGCAGAATTTGACCTTATGCTAGGTGTGAAAGAATCCCCTTCCAGCCTCCTCTCTCTCTTTGGAGATTGTCCATTTCCCTTCTCTCTCTCTCATGTGTCTATCAATCCAGTTGCCAGGCAGCCAAGGATGGGCCTCAAGTAAGAGGGTGTGGGTCTTGCCCCTCCTTTGTTTTGAGCTCTGACCTCATGACATGGGGGCGGGGGATTAAACCCATGTCACTGCATTAAGTAACTATGATGTGTGGCAGAAACTGTAGGTCCTAGACCTATTCACCTAGTTTTTTTTATTGGCCGTAACTAATTACCCTAGACCTGAAAGCCTGGAGCATTTTCCTATTAAGCTTACTAAATTCTTGTAGGAAAGGGGCATCAGTAGGTATTAAGCATGGGAGTTAGGGGGACAGCCTCTGAATTAGAACTTCCTAGATCTTAAATGCTGGAGGTTGCAAGTGGGAGATGAACAGAGGGAAAACCCCATTCATACCCTGTTCACTCTTCCTTTCAGCATTCACTCTTTGCCACTGTGTGACACAGGATACTGAGCAAAATAGACCTAATCTGACCCAATAAATCACAGTTTTTATGTTCCCTACAGTAATATCAGTGTGAAACCACGGGTATGTCTACAGACACACTTTAGTTACTTTTTCATATGGCTCCTAGTTAAAATGTGTAACTCACTGGCACACAGTGTTGTGGAAGCTGACAGTTTAGCCAGATTCAAAAAGGGTGGGGGCCCCCACCACCACCCGGACTCAAGTCTTTGTCTGGGCCTGCAGGTGCCACCAGTGGTGTTGGTGGCGGGGTTGTGAGTGACGACCACCCACAGGCACCGCTGACAGTGTTGGCAGCACCTTTTTGAAGGGCGTGCACCATAATAGAACAGAAATTCAGCACACACAGACTGGTTTAAAAATGGCAGAACCTGGTTTAAGATATGTACCCCACCCCCACCACCAAAGGGTGAATGTGTGTTCTGTTCACCAATAATTTAAACTTTGCCACTTACAAAAACTTTGTAACTTAAATTGATTCCACCTTGGGCTTTTCGCATGTCTGTATCTAGCCATAGTATTGGAAGGGGGCTTTTGAAGCTATTGAGTTTATCATCCTGTCTTCTCAAGGAATCACTTTTCTCTAAGAGTCCACAAGCTGGTCTAATCCAGCAGTTCCCAATTTGTGGTACATGTACCACCAGTGGTACACAGGCAACCTATCAGTGGTATGTGGCAGTAGCAGGTGGGGGTGCTCTGGGCCCTTTTGCCCGGTGCAGGCACCCAGTAGGACACAGCTGTAGCCAGTGCTGAACATCACAGCAAGGGGCGCAGTCTCTCCTGGGCTGTCTATATCACCAGCTATCCCCATGCATACCTGCAGATCTTGCACTTGCTGGGCATGGCAGGGAAGCTGGCTGCCTTCCCTGCCAGGGCTACACAGTGTGGGAGGGAAGCCCCAGGCGCCTTCCCTTGGGGGGTGGGGAAGGCAGCAGGCTCCAGCACATGGGCCTTCCTGCCTGTGCTTGGTGAGTGCAGGGTGATACAGACTGCCCAACAGAGGATGTACCCCCGACTGCGATATGCAGCATTGGCCACAGCTGCACCCCAGTGGGCATCCTGAGCACCTCCACCTGCTGCTGTACCATGGAGGGAGTGTGGGGGATCCCCACACCCATAGGCAGATTAACAGATGAGCCAGGGGGGCCCAGGCCCAGGGGCCACTACCAATCTGGGGCCTCTGGGATTCTCATCAGCAGGGAAGCAAAAGCCACTGTTTTAAGCTTGGCACCATTTTTATATCCCAGCAGGGAGATAAAAATCATGCCAAGTTTAAAACTGCAGCTTTTGCATTTGCTTCCCTGCAAGCTGGGAGTGGGGCCAGGCTGTGGCCTGGCTGGGAGCACCACACCATGGGTGGTGGTGGTGGAGGGCACGGCTGGGGCCAGGCTGGGCTGGGCCAGGAGCACTGCCTCTGCGGGGAGGCAGGTGGGTGGTGGCACTGGAGGGCCCTTGGGGGGGGGGCTATGGCCACCCCAAAATTCATCTTAGCCCCCCATAGCCACCCCTTACAGCACTACCACCTGCCAGCAGAGGGGTGGTGCAGTGCTTCCGGCCTGGCTCTGTGCATCTGCATGACTGCACGGGACACAGCCAGGCAGCAGCTCCCTGCAGGTAAATCTAGTAGGGGCCAGGGTGGGGAGCTGGACGGAGCTGCAGGCAGCTCATAGGGGGGTGGAAAGGGCTGCCTCAGTGATCAACAGTGGGGGAGGGGGAAGATCCTGTGACGGGAAAGCGTCTGTCTGTGTGTGTGTC
>NW_017729024.1:119883333-119883702 GCF_001723915.1 Gavialis gangeticus | reverse complement strand
AGGGGGAAGATCCTGTGACGGGAAAGCGTCTGTCTGTGTGTGTGTCTGTGGGCACCTCTCTCTGCCGTGAACACAGACAGATAGACAGAGTGCGTTTGTGTCAGTGTCCACGTACAGAGTGAGGGAGAGTAGAGTGCGCACCTGTGTATGTGTATGTTCAACTGTAGCGAAGAGAAGAAGCAAGTATGGAGGGGGGCAAGGAGAAGAAGCAAGCATGTTCACCCCTAGCCCGGTGAGGTGCACCCAGCCTCCCCCCACCAGTGGAGAAGGGGCCCCTCTCCCTCTCCTGCAGCCCAGCTCCCATGGTGGAGGAGTCCTCCAATTTTGTATTTGCCCAGAGTCCCACTATACCTTAATCTGCCTCTGCCC
>NW_017729024.1:119870258-119878333 GCF_001723915.1 Gavialis gangeticus | reverse complement strand
ATTGCCAGGCACGTGTGAGAAACCCTGTAGGGCATTTCAGTTTGAATGGATTACGGCATATACAGTGATAGCTTAAAGCATAGGTGTTTAAGAGCTATGCCCAGGGCCCAGCTACTCAAATTATAAGGTAAGATCAGAATCAAAGATTTCATTTAAAAGAAAAAATGTGTTTCTAGCCCTAGAGGAGGCAAAGAAAAGCTTGGAAACAAGTGCACCTGGCACTGTCTGAGCATCCAGGAAGCCTGGAACAACAGCTCAGAGACACCCAAAACTTCTCATTCATTTTAACATTGAATCTTTCTACCACCCCACAAACCCCACACACCTACATCCTGCCCCCACAATCCCTCACATATGCACAAACCCTATGCCCCCCACAACACACAGCCACACCCCCTCACAACTCCCCCCATACACCCTACCATACCCCCCCCCACCAGTGGTGCTTAAGATTGTATCATTTTAAATTGGTTGTGCACAATCTGTCAGAGTTTGGAAACTGCTGATCTAATCCAACCACACATGCAACTCATGCACAAAACTTCCAGTAGTGCCAGGAAATTTGTTAGATTAAACTTTACTTAACAGAAGATCTGGTAGTTACAGGGAAAAGAAAACTGTAGTGCCACCTATTACAATGTAAATTTGTAATTCAGTGAGTCATTAGGTTTCCTTAGGTTCCCTTAGGTTCCCTTTTCTTTTTCTAAGGAAATTAATTTTGCTCTGCCTGCAAATGGGGCATAGTAGATGAAACAGAAGTCTGCTCAGCGAAAAACATTTTAAAAAAAAATTCCTTTGAATTTTAGAATGTAAGCAAATAACTGCAAGAGCATCACCGTATTGTGGTGTGTCAGTTAATATCGGGGTCTATTTATGTAGCATGCACCATGCGTAACAAATGGAGGAGTTTCTGAAATTACTGTGCCTTTTACCCTGGAGGTTTCTACTTGTTTTGCAGTCTCCTCTTTGCCCCTTAGAGGAACCTTAGACACTGTTTACTCACCTCAATGATGCGAGTGAAATAAGCTCCTTCAGAACAAGTGCCTGTAACATACACATCATCGCCATGTTTGGCACAACTGGCAGCTTGCTGGCCATCTCAGCAGAGAAGCCACAGCCAGAATGGGCATGAAAAATGAAATGCTCTCTGTCCTACATGAACTCTTGAGGTATGTTAATGTGTGTTAGTAAGCCAGCCTGATTAAAGCTTACAGGAACATTTTGAGGATTCTGACTTTCCTATGGATAAGTAGAGGGCTTAATAGACTGTCAGGACAAAATACTGCTTTGCTACTAAGACATTTGGATGACACTGATGAAGCTTTTGGGTGTCTAAGGCACAAAATTAGATTCAACTTTGTCCCGCTTGTTGGCTTGAATCCTATGAAGGCATTGAATTCCTTACAGGCCTCCATTTCCATCCCATGCCTTTTCCTTAACCTTGTCTCACTCTGCATGCTTGGATACAATTGGGTGTGTCCCCTGAGGCATCTAACTCCACTTATGCTCAGTTACAATTTAGGTTGGCCATCAAGGGACATAAATGATCCCTGAAGTTAAAGTTAGTGAAAAATCACACCTAGTAGTTGTATCACCTTGTGGTGGAAGTGATGCCATCCGCCTTTTGCCCAACAATTGTGTTGTTCTCACAAGATCAAGGAGTTAAGGTGATAGGGCGCTTCTCTACGTAATCGGCCTTTACCCACTAAAATTGTTCCTGGTTTAACTTTTCTTTCTTAGTTTAAGACTGCTAAATAAGTAACATGGATGTGATTTACCACGTAAGGGCTTATTATGCTATGACTAGTAAAAAGCGCTAGAAAGCATGTCAGAACAATTCTACCTTCATGCCCTTTCAGTCCTACCTTACTGCTAGGCGGCACCTTAGGACAAGAAACACCTAGCCGCAGCACTTCTGCTGCTCTCTTCTTGGGGCGCTTGGGGGCCTGAGGCATGAAATCTTTCCATGCAAAGCTAACCCCAAGAGTACACAAGCATGGGGCTCTCAGGCACTTTTTTTGGCGCCAAACTGTTCCATGCAAAGACTCACAGGGCTCCCCAAGTGTACACAAGCATCTCTCAAGGCTGGGTGAAGGCGAGGGGGCACCCTTTAGGCAGCACGCTGTTTCCATGGGGCGCTCGGTGCAGGGTACCCTTCAGGCTACCTCCAAGTGTGCTCAAAGCATTGCTTCTTCTCTGGCTCCAGGGTCCCAAATGGCATCACCCGCTGCCCTAGCAGTGCCCCTTGCTTTCCCTGGTTACAAGTTGCACAGGGTGCTCAGGCACTTTTTTTTGGTGCCAAACCTTTCCGTGCAAAGCCCTGCATGTTTTGGCGCAAAATTTTCGCACGCTTACCAGGCTGGAACTAGACTGTCTGGGCTTTTTTCTTTTACACTGGAAAGAGGCAGGTGGGGGGGGTGGTGTCTGGCCGCTTGAGTGCCTATAAATTGGTGGAGCAGTGACTGACTGGGGTGTGTACACTGTAGGCTTTTGAGGTGGGTGAGAGATGGCAACACACCAGAGGCACAAGAACTCTGCCCTGTGGGACACTTGCTTCTGGGTGACGCAGCACCTTTTCCATAAGAGTGCAGGCTGCTGCTTGCTGCTCATGTCGGATGCAGTATTGCCTTTCAGTGCAGGATGAGGCAGCTTTTTGTGACACTGGAAAAAGGACACCCTGACCTGTTCCACAATCAAATAGGACACTTACGCATAGGTAAGTGAAAACAAACACTTGGCTGTGCCCTGAGAGAGGGTGGCTTGCACTGTTTACTTTATCTTTCATGTAAATAGGATTTAATTGCCGCAAATGAAGTTGCTAGGTATCCGACAGCATCCTGTAGTATTTTTGAAGTTTTGAAGTGGAGGGGGGGGAAACCTTCTCACTACCCTTCCTTACTCCTCAGTTGCCTTTCTCCACCTGCCCCTGCCCACCCCCCACTTGCATACAAGAGGGCTACCCCCATTTCAGGGCTGGAATAACTACATGGTGGTTTTACAATACAAATTCTTATGCTCTTAACTTCTCCCTCCCTCCTATTTCTAGTTCCCAAATGCTATGCTTTATATTATGCTACTACTGTCGGGCACAGCAGACAGAAGAGAAGAACACAAGCCTGGGAAAGTTGCCTGATGCCACTTCCGTCTCCAGAAAAAACGATGGCTATGTCACTGCCAGGTGCCTATTCAGTACTCTTAATATCCTTTTAGACTCCCAAAAAAAAACCTATAGGAATTCACCATTAGCCTCTCTCTGCCTTGTTGTAGACAAATCCTTGTATTGTGTGAATACGTGCGCAACTAAACTTGCATTTTAAATAATGCCTTCATAATTTAAAAATTAATATCTGTTTCATATCTGAATATGCCGGTATTTACCAATGAATATCTTTTTTGTCCCTTTCTTGCCCTGCTTCCAGCTTTCCTTCCTTCCTCCTGATGATGCTACATGCCCTGGTCTGCAGTGTAGTGTGCAAAATTTAAAAATGCTAAAAACTTACAAATGGTCAAGCTATTCCAAACAGCTACTTACTGAAATATGCTTCATTAGCTCATTTCAAGGATCATGTATGTAATGTTCCTTTTTTCTCTGCTTATCTTTTTGCGTAGCCCAGGTAATTATCCCAAGTAATTATGCTTTCCCAATGGCTGGTGGCTCCCTCTCAGCATCCCTGGTTGGTGCTGGCCTGCATGCCTCCCCTCACTCTTGCTATAATGCAGCTTCTTTAAGAACACCCATTCTAGTCTGCTCCCCTAGGTGCTTTCCCCATGGCTGGGGGCTCTCTCTTAGCACTCCTGATCGGTGCTGACCGATTTGCCCTCTCCTCCCACTACTGCTACAATGCAGTTTTTCCAACAACATGAAACACAATTTACACAGTCCCTCCAAACCTCCTAACTGTCAAAACCAAATTTGTAAGTAATGCTGGAAAACACAGAGTTAAAGTGTTGACATGCGCAGACTGGCCATGGAAAATCCCCAGAGGGCAGACAAGCATGCCCAGCACGTGTCCCCTGGGCAACCTCTGGCTTGTCAATCATGGCTCTGCCATGAGGCAATCTAAACTAACACCCTGCTCATGCTCAGTCTTACAAAAAGTATGACATAATTAGACTAGAAAATTCTATGAGGAAAGCAACCTGATTGGCCACCTGGTTGTCTTAAAAGGCTTGTGAGCCCCCGCCCAAGGGGGAGACCCTGACTTGATCCGAGAGCAGAGACTGCCTTGGCAGAGACTGTCCCCGATAGAGATCAACCCGACCTGAGAGCAGAGGCCGTCTTGGCAGAGACTGCTCCTCAGAAGAGCCCTTAGGCCCACTGGTCTCCTCACTGCTGCGGTTTCGTAGCCCGTTCTTCTTCGTCTTCAATCTGATTATTCCGTTACTGAACTGATTTCTGGCATCGACACCGACCACAATTTTGACCAACCCGACCGACATCGACCACTGACCATGGCATTGCTACCTCGTTCTGGCATCAACCTCGGCATCGCTCACCACCGACTTTGACATCGTCACTGCACATCGGACTTCTGTTGCGTTACAGTTCGTTGTCTGTTATCCCATTTATGAGCTGTTGACCAGTCCTGGGACTATTGAGTTGGGCAGCCACACCTAGCCCTCCGGGCTAGAAAGCAAGGGCTCAGCTCAAGAACCCTGTGGACCAACAGACCCCTTTGTTGTTCGTTGATTTGACTGTAACTGAACAAGCAAGCTTCTTTGTCTACGCTTCATAAGCGTAAGTAAATAAAATCCACCATTTGAAACTGCACGTGTCTCCCGTACCGCTCAGACTCCTCACCGCTAATCCCGCCTGTTCCGTACCGAAACCTTCGGCCCACCGTGACCTTGGGGCCGCTGTTCCCCGACACTAACCACTTAACTACCAGGTATTTATTTATTCTATCACACGCATACAAGCTATTATCATTGTTTTAAAAAGGTCCCCTGCCCAGATCATCACTCTAGGCCCATGCCTACTTGGCTCTATTCCACCAGGAAGGTCAACTTGTGGGCTACATGTGCTCCCTCCATCCCTCTTGCCTGTGCTTCACCACTTGTAGACCCATGGCGTCCCAGCTTGTGCACACTTCTCTGTCTCTCTCTCTCCCCAATAGCAACAATGCTGAGCTGAAATATTTAGCCTGTTCCCCCAGGTGCTTTCCCCATGGCAGAGGGTTCCCACTCAACACTCTTGGTTGGTGTTGGCCTATGTGCCCTCTCCTCTCACTACTGCTACAGTGCAATTTTTCTGACAACTCCCTCCCTCTTGCCTATGCTTTACCACTGAGACCAATGGCATCCCAGCTTGCATATGTACACACACACACACACACACACACACACACACACACACACAGCACCCTGCTTCATGTTAGTGAAAAATGGGTGCTAAAAATGCTCAGTTCTTTTGCTTCACGGAGCAGCTTTCTTTTTAGATTTTACCCAAAAAACAAAAAAAGGGTTTTCTCTAAAAATCAAAACCAAGATTACACGCAGGTTTGAACAGTGTTGGTTGAAAGTAAACTTTGTGATATAATGTTATTCTTTTCACAAATAAAAAAGATTTTCAGCCAGTTTTTCACTACTAAGGACATCCCAGCTTCCCCACTCCATGGTGGGCCTTCCAGTACAACTGAACACCTACCCACCCACCCACACTCAATCAGTCCTGTTGATGTACGAGTTCAAGCTGGGCACCTTGTTCTGACTCGGCTTCTCCAGATAGTGTATTAGCATCCCTGGGGGCAGTTGGTAAGCTCTCTCCTTGCCTCTTGCCTCCTGTTTGGGGCAAGAAAACTTCCTCTAGGTTTTTTTGTGATTATAATATAGTATAACAGCTTTGTGATTTAATATTATTCTCTTCACAAATAAAAATGTCTTTCAGCCAGCTTCACCACTTGAATACCAACAGCTGCTTCCCCCATGGCTGGGGGGCTCACTCTTAACACCCCTGGTTGGTGCTGGTTTACATGCCCTCCCCTCCCTGGATAGGCCCTCCTAGCCTCTTCCCCCCCTGCCACTCCCCCCATGTATGTAAAAAAACGTAACGGTCAATGCTTGGGCTTACATTTACATTTTTGCATTACATTTTTATAATTCATCATTTATCTAAAGCCTTAATGGAAATAGTACTACATAAATTTTATGTAAACAGAAAGAATCCTGCGTCTTCTCTCATTTGTATCATGTCACACTGTAAGGAATTTTTGCAGTGGTTGTTATCGAGGATAATCAAAATTCCTTGGTTACCAAGGATCCCCTTATGGACAGCTGCCCCTAAAATGGTGTTGGTGGGGGGGGCATGATCAGACTACTCCAACTCCCCCTCCCCTCTGTGATCAACAGAAATGGCCAGCATGACCTAACACCCCTACTGAGGTGAAGAAAGAAAAAACTGCCCAGGCTTAATGAATTTCCTTCCCTCCCTTGCCAATCACCACAAACACAGTGGCCAGAATCGAGAGGCTGCACTGCAGGAGGTGGGGTGGAGGTGCGGGGGGTGGTGTTACCAGGTTATTGTCAAATCAGTTAGTCTATTTGGATGTGAATCCTATTACAGTTGGCAGTCATGTCCCCAAACTGGTTTTAGACCTGCTTATCTTTTCAAGTCGCTTACCACCGCAAAGAAACCCTGACTCATCCCCCCTGCTACCCACCCAATGCACCCCCTCCCCTCCATCCAGCATCCCATACAGAGACCTCCCTAAGACCCCGTTATGAACCCATTATACAAGACAACTTTTTATAAGATGGACTTTATTCAATGAGAAATTAATATGAAATGAAACATTAATGATGAAAAGGACCGTTTCACACAATTACTGAGCACATTCCCCCTGCAGAGCGGCACCTATGTGTGCTGCCAGACAATTTCTGATCACAGCAGGCTTGTTGGAGTGGCCAATTTCATGATGGCCATTGCAACACGCCTCTCTGGGCTGATGGGCATCCTCATGACAGTCCTCTGATGCTGGATGTGCAGGTTCAGCAAGTTAACAATGTGGAAGAATGTCTCTTTGCTCATTTGAAATGTTTCCAGCCACTTGTCATCATTCCATGTTGACATGACTATTCTTTCCCACCAGTCCAAGCTGCCTTCATGTGCCCATAATTCACAAGGCTTGCCCTGAATGTATGGCCAGGAAGTAGCTTTAGTCTTTGGCAATCACGTTTTCTGTTTGTTGCAACGTGAGAGCAGCTTCCCCACTTCAAATAACAGCATCCTCATCATGACAAACCTGCAAAGCTGGCTCTTCATGAGTTTCAAAATACCAGACCAGAGGTACATCAAGTTGCTGAATCCCATCAGTAGAACCATATGTCTACAACGTGAATGTTTGACAGCCTTCAAGATTAGCCTCTGCTTTCTGCTTAGTCCCTCAGGATTCAAGGAAGACATTGTCTTTAGCAAGATTTTGGCTTGTGGAGTTACCTCTTCTCAAATGTCTGCAAAAAGTCACTCCTAGATTAGCATGAAACCACTCCTGTCATTTACATGTCAATAGCTACTGAAACCATGTGCTCCCTGCAGCTGAAGTTTGCCTGTATTTCTTGAAAAGAGCTAGGATGTTACAACATACCAAAAGTGGTAGCCTGTGTGCTTGAACACTCTTAAGCAAATTGTACATGTCCCACACACGAGAGAGATCTTCTGGACCATCACTCCCATTCTCCCCTCTACCCCCTCCACCTCACTGTAAGAGCAAGTCCTGATCACCTGTGTGGAAAATATTCAGAAAGGATTTGTTTTGGTCCACATATCTAAAGGAAGTGAGTGTGATTGAGCCATTCGAACAGTTTCACAGTTTCTTCCCTGAAGTGATCACCAACATTTTCAAGAATTTCCAACACAATGATAGTATAAGTATGCTTCCGAATGCCATGGGCTAGACTATCAAAAGTGAAGAATTTCCTCTAATGTCTGGAGATTGGACAAATCACACTTCTTTTATGCCTCTCTTGATAAAAGCTTCTCATGCCCCAGAACAAGCCCTAACAGCAGGCACAGGCTATAGGGTGTATCATCTGCTCTGCTTTATGTTTTGTTGGCCATGGAGGGGAGCAAGAAAAGT
>NW_017729024.1:119868892-119870247 GCF_001723915.1 Gavialis gangeticus | reverse complement strand
CCATGGAGGGGAGCAAGAAAAGTCAAATTTTGGAAGACAGGATGGATCTTTCACAAGGACAGGGACCTAACTGGATTTATGCAGAAGTTGAGGCACTGATTGACATTTGGAGTGAAGAGAGCATCATGACACAACTGGGAAGCCACAGGAATAAACTTGTTTACATCTCTTAATAGTATCCACACAACAGAGAAGTAGTTAAAGCACTTATTCTGGGTAAGTGCTCCAGCAGTACTAATGGAGGAGGAAAATTTCATTTTCATTGACGTGAAAGCTGTTGTCTGCTAGGTAGAATCTTTCTCCTCTGGGTGTGGGTCTGCTAAGACATCTATGTCTTACCTTATCAGAATCAAGTATCATTGTGACCAGATGGACATACCTTAGCACAAGTTAAAACTTCCCATTGAGAGAATTGAGAGCTACATGCCTCCTGGATTTAATAGGATCTGTCTCTGGAAGTGCCTGTCACCCACTGAAAGGAATGGAAAAGCTGTGCACTTCTGGAAGGTGAAAGAGGATATGCTTCTGGAGGTACATTATCTCCCCTGTGAAAGACTAGGAATACTCCATGCAGGGGCTGATCCAGAGGGGTGCAGCAGCACAGTCTGGGAGCCCTTGTTGGGAGCTCTGTATGTGCTGTGAGCAGTATGACCAGAATCCCTGCTTTCAAGCAGCTCTTAAGCTTGCTGCTGTTTGTTCTTCCCCTCTCTCCTCCCCTCTCCCTGAATTCAGGAGTAGGAGAAAGGAGGGAAGACACATGTATGGCAGCAACACTCCTTGTTTTCAGGTAGCTCCAAAGCCCAGGGGCTGCATGCCCCTACCACTTATCCCCTTTCCTTCTTGTTCTTTCCCTGGATGCTCATTCAGGGCAGAGGAAGAGGGGAAGAGTGAAGGCTGCAGAGCTGCTTTTAAGTAAGGACTCTGGGCAGATCCAGCCAGTGAGCTCAAAGAGCTCATTGTACATATGGAGTAAGAAGTTGCAACCACACCCCTTTCTGCTTTGTGGCACATGTGGAATGAACTTTCTTTACTGTGCATTCAGACCATTTCTGTGATCCTAGGTCTGCCCTTGACTCCAGGCATGAAGCGAACTTCTGCACACAAAAGATTGTGCATTTCTAATTCAATTAATCTATAAGGTGCATTTCTACCTTGCCATCTGCCTGACTTCAGACTAACACAGTTAACTATCTCTCTCTACATAGGTGAAATAGAATCATTCCCTGTGCCTGGTTAGCTTGGGAAAAGCAGAAAGGTCTTAATGGATGAAGTAGAAATCAGCTCTTAAGCTCTAACATATTAAAGGATCTGCTTATTCTCTCTCTCTCTCTCACACACACACATACACACACACA
>NW_017729024.1:119867475-119868881 GCF_001723915.1 Gavialis gangeticus | reverse complement strand
TCTCTCTCTCTCTCACACACACACATACACACACACACACACACGCACACACTATTTTTGAGACTATATGGATACGCCTGTACTCTCACTTATCTTGCCAGATGGCACAAAACTGAAACATGCCATCCTTTTCCATGCACGCATTACCAACCAGACTGGAGGCAGAGTAGATCCAACTTCCCCACAGCCCACCAGCATACTGCCTCCCCATGCAGCAGGGCACTGGCACAGGGTCCAGATTAAGTACTGATCCAGTGTATAAGTCGAGGTGGAAATTTAAGGGTAAATTTTGGGGGGTTCAAATCTCAATTTATACACCATGAAACATGGTAATTATGATAAATAAAACCTTACAAAGGGACAATTTTTGCCCTGCATGGTATTCCAGATTATACACCAGGATCTCTCCACTGAAATCAGTGTTGATATTCAGGATTCAGATCAGCATGGATGAAAATAGGATTTGTATCTATGGTTTTTATTGTGCTAAAGCAGCAAACAGCAAAGTTGCTTAGAGTAAATCTCTAAGGCTGCTTGTACACACCACAGGGGTTTACTTCATTTTAATTCTCCCTAAATTGAAGTGGTGGGTTTTTAACGATACCGCTTAAATTTAGAGAGAATTAAACCAAAATAAACCCCCATGGTACACAAGGGTTGGGCCCAATCCTTACCTGCCTCTCCAGCGGCAGGGGGGGAGGGTGAGCTGCCCATGGGCCGAGTGGTCCCTGCACTGCTGGGGTGGGTGGGCAGTGCTTCCCTCCACGGCGGTGGCAGTGCCCACCCCCCCAGACAGCACCTTCCCACAGGCACCTGGCCTGGGCAGTCCCAGGGGGCACCACAACCATGGAGGGAAGCACCAGTCACCCTGCCGCTGCGGGGGGAAGCATCATGTCCCCACACACTCAGGCAGGCAGGCAGGCTCCAGGGAGAAAAAAAAAAGATCAGGCTTGCCACTTTTTTTTTCTTCAGTGGAGCCTGCCTGCAGGGGCTGCCACCAGACTGCCTGTACAGGCTGCCTGCACAGCCCCTGAGCTGCACAGGGCTCAGTGCTGTAAGCTAGCAAACTAAAGCACCTTGGAGGTGTTTTATTTTGCTACATCTCAAAGTCATTTAACACACAATATGCCGCTGACAGTGTAAACAGCAGCACCATTAATGCGCAATACGCTGCTGACAATGTAAACAGCAATGCCATTAAAGTAGTGCAAAGGGGCATTTAAGCCACTTTAAAGGCCAATTTTGTGGTGTGTACAAAGGCCCTAAGGCTGCTTTGTACATGCCACAAGGGTTTACTTTGGTTTAATTCTCCCTAAATTGAAGCGATGGGTTTTTAAAAACACTGCTTCAATTTAGGGAAAATTAAACCAAAGTAAACCCCTGTGGCATGTACACGAGGATTGGGC
>NW_017729024.1:119855645-119862475 GCF_001723915.1 Gavialis gangeticus | reverse complement strand
AACCCCCGTGGCATGTACACGAGGATTGGGCCTGATCCTTACATGCCTATGCAGCGGAGGGGGGAGGGGGCAAGCTGCTGGCAAGCCAAGCAGTCCCTGAGCAGCAGGGTGGGGCCAGTGTTTCCCTCAGCAGAGGCAGCAACACCCCTCCAGGTGGCAACCGCCAACAGACACCCAGCCCAGGTGGTCCCAAGGGCACCGCAGCCAAAGAGAGAAGCACTGGCGACCCTGCAGCCACAGAGGGAAGCACCCAGCCCCTGCGCAGCTCAGGCAGACAGGCAGGCTCAGAGGGGGTGGGGGGGAGATCAGGCTCACTGCTTTTTTTTTTTCTTCAGTGGAGCCCACCCGCACTGGCTGCCTGCATGGGCTGCCTGCACAGCTCCTGACCTGCACAGGGCCTGGGGCTTCCCTCCATGGCTGTTGCACTTTGTTAGGTAGCAAACTAAAACACCTCAGAGGTGTTTTACTTTGCTACATCCCAAAGTCATTTAAAGCACAATACGCTGCCAATAGGGTAAACAGTAGTGCTATTAAAGTGTAATATGCCACTGATGGTGTAAATAGCAATGCCATTAAAGCAGTGCAAAAGGGCATTTAAGCTGCTTTAAAAGTCAATTTTGTGGCATGTACACACGTCCTAAAATTCTTGAGTCTGTGTGGGAGGGAGCCTAAAGTAAAGTACCTTGCTGTATGTGAAATGCTCTGGGGCTTTATAACATTCTCTGTCTTTTATAGTTTTTCAAATGAATGCATTTGAACTGTTAAGTTACATAGTGTCAGAGTGATGTTGTAACTGTGATGGTCTAGAAATTATCTGAGAGGCAAGGATTTCTCATGGCAGTATCTTTTATTGCATTAATTATATAGTTGGGATAAAGTTAGACAAGCTTTTGAATGTGCAGGGCCTGTCCCAACTCCCTACCTGCAGCTGCAGGCGCTGCCCTACATTTGAGGGGCATGGGCGCCCCCCCCAGCCCAATTTGTGGGTGACAGAGGCAGCTGCAGCTGTGGGCTGGGTTTTGTGCCACGAGCCCTGTTACACGTGCCCCTGGGTCTCCGTTCCTTCCCTCCCCCACCAACTGACCTGCTGGGGGGCCAGGCACACGTGCATGCACGCACACACTCAGCTCCCGCAGCCCAGGATTGACTTGAAGAAGTGCTGGGATCCACTGGTCGATTGCAATTAACCAGCTGGTGACCACTGGTGTAGAACATCCAGGGGGAGCCTGGTGAGGTATGAGAAAGATCTGGAAGGCCTGAAGACCAGTCCTGGGTAAGACCTGAAACTGCACCCTGCTGAGGCGGTTAGTGTGGTGGGGCTGCCTATGGCGGGGCAACCTCCATGAAATGCCACACATGGGCCACCCCAGGGAGAGGGAAGTATGGGCCACTGAAAGCCTCAGCACCCACTGCCTTGTGGGTTGCCCTGTGCAGGGGGAAGGCTAGGGGAGCACACCCTGACAGAAAAGCATCTGGCAAAGGAAACCAGGACCAGGAGGTCCAGGGACCCAGAGGGGGGTCACGGAAAACCAGGACCATATGGGTCCAGAAGTCCAGCGGAGCCAGGCAAGAGTAGGACCAGAAGGATCCAGAAGCCTACTGAGGGGCTGGGAATAGTGTAGTGGGACCAGAAGGGTCCTGTAGCCCAATGAGGGGCTGGGAATAGAGTGCAGCCCAGTGATGGGGCCAGGAATAATGTGGGACTGGATAGGTCTGAGGGCCTGGAGAGTGGTCAGGAAAGTGGAGGACTACAAGGGTCCAGGATTCACTGAAGTTTACGGAAGTTTAGGGCTGTAAGGGACCTCGTGAGATCATTGAGTCTAGCTCCCCTGCTCTGGGCAGGAAAGACTGCTGGGGTCAAATAACCCCAGCAAGGTGTGTATCCCATCTCCTTTTGAAGATCTCCAGAGTAGGTGCCCACACAACCCCTGCTGGGAGTCTATTTCAGAGTCTGGTCACACGAACCATGAAAAAGTTTTTCCTTATATCCAGTCTGAAACCTTCTTCTAGGAGTTTATGACCATTGCTCCTGGTTTTCCTCTGGGGCGCTTTGGTGAATAGTTGTTTGCCTAGCTCCTGATACTCTCCCTTGATATATTTGTAAGCTTCTACCAAATCCCCCCGAAGTCTTCTCTTTTCTAGGCTGAATAGTTCCAGATAGGCCAGCCTTTCCTTGTATGGCTTGCTTTTCAGGCCTCTAATCCTTTTTGAAGTGTGGCGCCCAGAACTGGATGCAGTACTCCAGCTGCTGTCTCACCAATGCCAAGCACAGTGGGAGAATAACTTCCTTAGTTTTGCTTGGGATGCATCGGTTGATGCATGCCAGCATATTGTTTGCTCTGCTAAATGTAGCATCACACTGGTGGCTTATATTCATTTTGTGGTCAATTATGCCCTCCATGTCCCTTTTGGATGTAAGTTTGTTGTGGATCTTTCCTCTCCACATGGAGCACTTTACGCTTCTCAGTGTTGAACAGCATCTGGTTCTGGTCTGCCCATCTAACTAATCTGCCTAGGTCTGCCTGGATCATCAGCCTACCCTGATGTGTGACTGCACTTCCACACAGCTTTGTGTCATTGGCAAACTTTGCCAGTGTGGATAAGAGACCAAAGGGGCTGGCAACCCAGAGAGGAGCTGGGAGAGAGACAGAGGGGTCTGGTAACCCAGGAAGGGGCTGTGCAGAAAGACCAAGGGGTCTGATGGCCCAGAGTGGGGCTGAGAGAGGCTGAGGGGTCAGCAGGCCCAGAGAGTGGCTGCATAAGCAATTGGCTGAGCATCTATGAGGATGCCATCTGCAAGGCTTGGGGCATAGTGTAGGGGTGATATGGAGCCATGCAATTGGCCTCTAAAGCCTTGACCACAAATATGGTGGTCATTCCAATAAAACCAGGGCAGCCTCCTGCATTCTTTATAACAACTAACATCAAAGCATGGCAGGAGAGAGCTGGGCAGACTGCTCATAGAGCATGGTACAAGAAATTTTTTTGGTCTCCAGGGGTTTACAGCCACCCCTGGAGATGGTGCCCTGTGACAGACATGTCATAAGGATGCCTGACAACTGGCTCCCAAAACAGGTCCTATGATCCCAACTCACCAATGGTCACCACTCTAGAGGTGAGCAAAATAAAACATTCAAAGACACCTACTTGAAAGGCCGATCTGAAGACAGGTTTTGTTAGCATCAATACCTGGGATATGCAAGCACTGAACTGTCCCCAATGGCACCATGATGTGTCACAAGACATCAGTCATTTCCAGCAAATCTGCCCCACTATGGAGGTGGTAGATCAGAGAGACAAAAAGAAAGAGGTATGAGCCAACACCACCAGGATCTGTTCCTTCTTACTGGAACTATTTGCCATGTCTGTAGTTTAACATGCGGATCTCAGATTAGCCTCTTGAGTCAGCTACAGACTCTCCCATGACTTCCTAATTTACTGGATGATTATCACCTTCATATCAAAGGACTGCTGCCACTGCCACCCACTTAAGGCCCAGTTAAGTCAATGAAACTACAAAGGCACTTCAATTTAGAGTATACATCATTCTGAATTGGGGACTATATGAATGGAACCTTTGCAGCACATACCTTACATTAAACACCTAAATCTGGTATCACACTGATTCTTTTAATCTACTTATTTTTCTACACTCTAGCTTCTCTCTAATTACAGTGTGAGATAACATGAGCAATACAGAGGAGTGATTTTAAAAGAGATGATTTTAATATTGTAAGCACATTTTATTGTCCCTTTGCTATATTTTCCAGAATCACATGAGGACAGCTGCATGTGTCTGTGGAAAAGATCAGCAGTGGGAAGCATTTTTGTTGAATAAATTCTAATCTTATATCTATCAATCCGTGATTTACAAAAATAAATCCTAATGTAAAATTTAGCTTGGGGAATGTTCTGTAGCCTAATGATATATAATATTTCTTAACCAAAAGAAAAAATGCATATTTATTCAGTTTTGCTAAATCTTTATCCATATCTTTTCCCAAAAACAGAATTCTGGGGACAGTGCTAGATTTGAAATGGGTTTCTTTTTTTTATTAAGATCATGTTCCAGAAAGCAAATCATCTTGATTCCATGCAGGAGAATATTTGTTTAACCCTGTCAAGGAACTGTCAAAAAATGGTGCATTTTAATGATTTATAAAAAATGTGTCTATTGAAGCATAGCATGCATCTAAAAACAGGAATTTAAGTAGCTGTTTCCCTTTTTGTGTTACAGTGTAGGCAAATTTTACTTCACTTTATCTCCATTAAGTCCAGATCTATGGCTCCACCCAGTGTTTAGTTCTGACCTTCAAAGCTCTCTCCAAATAGACAAACTGGGCACATCCCCATGAGCCAATGCATGCAGTTTGTGATGCCTCAAAGCAGTCACAGGTGCTGCTGCAAACTTCATGCAGCACACATGCAAGCATTTGCCATGCTGATCATTTGCAGTGCAGTGGGGGGTTTTTGACACCAGGATCTCAGTTGCAACACCCAACCCCTGCCACTGCTAAAAAATGCAGCACGGCTCACATAGCAGCAGCCTGCACTGCCATAAACTAGAGCCTGGCTGGCTGAATCACCACCACTGCTGCCCCAAAAGACCCCAAAGTCCCCAGGTAAGGCTGCTGGGGTCAGCACAGGTGCTGTCCCCAGCCTCCTCTACCCCACCTGGGACAATTTGCCACGCACCAAGCCTATGTGCAGGGGTGTACACAACACCAAAAAACAGTAGCACAAATTTGTACTACTGCTATTTCTGCCACAGCAACCGTATGCCCCTGCATGTGGGGATGCGCCCACCAATGTTATATCTGATCTGTTTTTGTTGGGACTTTGCACAGCCTAGATTTGCCCATTTCTCTGCTGTGTGTATTATACTGGAATTTTAATAGGTTAATTTCTCCTCAGATGAGCAAATATTGACATCAGTATTATAATTGCACTTAAGAACATGACTGATAGTATTTAACATTTTGCATAGATAGGACTCTGCAGTTTTTAACAGATATTGGACTTGATTTTGTATCTCCAGGCAAACTCAAAATTTTAGTTGAAGTAAACTGGAGTTTTGGCTTAGCAAAGAGTGTGTAAGGTCAGGCTTATTAACTAATTAATCTGCATAGCCCCTTAGGAAAGCATTATTATTTTACCAAAGGAAATTTAGGTAACAAGTTAAGTGACTTGACAAAGGCCAGAGAGATGTCCTTATACAATTTAGAATCAAAACGTAGGAGTTACTAGCCCCTAACCCTGTGCCCATGGGTAAATCCAGGCATTTGAAAAGCACGGTACAGGAGATGCCACCAATTCCCCCTTCCTGTCCTTCCTTACCTGGGCAGACCAGGCCATGGTAGCACCTGCCAGGGACTTTTTCTGAGTCCCTGAAGCAGGTATGCTTCTCTCCTCAAAGCCCAGAACTCATTCCTCTCCACTGCAGATACCTGCTCCTCACCCATACTTTCCAGCAGGGGTTGTCTCTGGGTGGAAGAAGGGAGGCCTTACCCCCTGCCCCACTGTCTGTGGATGACCCAGGGGCAGGGGGGCCCAAGGGCTGTTCCTGCCCAGCTCGACGCACAGGCATGGGGAATAGCAGCTTGGGGTGCCCATTGTGGCTGGGGACAGTGGCAGTAGCAGGCACATCCACCTTCCAGTGCCTGTTCCCAGGCTTCAGGGATCTGTTTTGTATCCACGTTGGTCTGAAACAAAGAGGAATACAAAACTCTAAAATTCTTGGTTCAAAGGTGATTCTCAGATGCTCCCAGGCTGTGAGAGACACCCCACAGGGTAGGCAGGGAGCAGGAGCAATTGAAAGCAATTATACGTTTCATGTGACAGATTCTGTAAAGATGTACTCTATTTTCTTAGAGATCTTTCTCTTGCTGGGTAAGAAGTGTTTTCTTTGAGCCTTTGAACAGCCAGACTTGCACTACATAAGCAGCTGAGAATTGTATATAATTGTTTGCAGTATCTGTCATTTTATATTTTTTTAATTTGTTTGCGTGGCTATTTGTAATAAGGTATATGTGCACATTCTGCATGATGTCCCAGGGCAGCCTTGGAAATGAAATCTTGAAGCTCAGTTGAAGTTCCCTGACAAAACTTGGAAAGAAATAATCGCAACAGAATAAACAGGTAATCAGAGAACTAATGGGTTGATGTAGCAGACTTGCTGATGAGAATGAGGGCCAGCAGAGGGCACTGTGAACATCACAGCTGTGCTACCGGCCTGAATGCATCAATGAGCTAGTCCATCTGCTGCTAATAACCACTTCATGCTTTCCAGATGGAACAAGACATAGAATCATGCCTTAATTGAAAATTCTCAGCAGATATTGAAGCTAAAAACTGCTATTCATATACCAATCATCCTCTTTCTTTTTGCTTCTGTTTTTCACTCTCAAGTCTCTGTCTTAACTATGCTAGCCGTACAAGGTGCAAATACTGCAAATGCACAGCATACTTCACCCCTTAAGGCAGGGGTGGCCAAAATAGGTCCTACAGGCTGGATATGGCCTGCGGCAGGTCTTTGTTCAGCCCATGGTGGGTCCCTTGGTTCCCTGGCCCAGGCACAGTCCAGCCGTGGCATGAGGGAGCAGTCACAGCGCAGAGCAGATGCAGGGCAGCCCCACGCAGGCTCCAGATGGCTGCAGCAGGGAACTGCCAGCAGCAGGAGGGGAGGGGCTGCTTTCCCCACACAGAGAAACAGTTTTTGTCCTGTGCTGTTGCCACTGAGCCTGGGCGAGCGAGTCCAGAGCAGGTGTGGAGCACACAGGGTCAGGGCTGTGCACACAGGTCCCCAGAAGTACTGCGAGGCTGAGGCTGGG
>NW_017729024.1:119848317-119855564 GCF_001723915.1 Gavialis gangeticus | reverse complement strand
GGAAGGAGCCACTGCCACCTGGGCTGCCTAGAAAGGCAGTCCAGCTGTGGAGCTGCACACCGTTGGCAGCTGCGGGGAGGCGACATAGGGCACGTGGGCTCCAAGCAGGACAGAGGTGGGTGCTGACCAGCTGAGGGGGGCATGCGCAGGATGCACACCCCACCATACCCACAAACCCACCCCTGCAAACCCCACAACCACCCCCTCCCCCACACACAATCACATACCCCACAAACACCGCATCCACACCCTCCCCCACACCCACAATAAACCTCATACCCCCACATGCACCCACCTGTGCACCTCTGGGGGGTGTCCCACTGATTGCTATATGCACACATCCCACCACACGTGCACCCAACCCTACTACACACACCCCACTCCCCCTCCCCCTCCTCACACCCCCACAATCTCCATACCCACCCACACATCCCCATAAACCCCCCATACCTGCCCACCCACCTCCACGCACACTCCCACACCCTCTCCCACACCTCACATACACACACATCCACACCTCCAACAAACCCCACACACACCTCTCCATACCCTCCCCACCCTCCCTTACATTATACAGGAGTAAGACCTCATTTTGAGCTATTATGCAGTCACCTCTACCACACAGACAGACACAAATCAGGGGAAAATATTTTTTAAAATAAAATTAAATATATTATTGTTAATGTTTGATTTTTAGTATATGATTTTTTTCCCACTTCTAAGATGGCAAATCCCCTTCCCAAAAGGAGTACTTCTGGGGGTAAGCGGATGGACTTCTGGTGACATGGGTCAGGGATTAGAGGGCAGGACTTCCGGTCCCAAGATGGTGAACGGGGAACGGGGCACCTGTCAAGGGGTGGGGCGGGGCTACCCTTGTGGCCCTTGACAACTTGCCAAAATTTGTTAAGTGGCCCTCCACCCAAAATAATTGCCTGTCCCTGCCTTAAGGCCAATGCTCAGTTTCCTTTTCATTCTACTTCATGGTAGGAGGGGATGCTTGCACTTCAGGATCTGCTGTGCTGAAAAGATACGTTGGACATCCATGTCACTTTAAATCAGGGGTGTCAACCTCTCCCTATGCCCCCTGGCTGGACTCAGGCTGCAGGGCTCCTCCTGGACCAGACCCAGACTATGTGGCGGCAGGACAAGCAGCAGAGGTGTGGCAGTGGGGCAAGCAGCATTCAAGCGACACTGGCAGGGAGGCAGGTGGCAGTGAGCCAAATGGGGCTGTTTCAGTCTGAATTCTGCAGCAGGCCCCATCACCCACTATCCCTGCCCCAAAATTCCCTGACCCACCAGAAGCGCTGCAGGCCAAAGGGAATGGCTCCACAGGCCAGATCTGGCCAGTGGAACAGATGTTTGACACTCCTGCTTCTGGCCTCACAAGCCAAATGAGGGGCTTGGAGCCTGTCCACATGCTGGACTGGACCCCATGTGTCAGAATCAGGCCTTGGAATCCTACACTGGCTCCACCTAGTCCCACGTGCCAGGATCAGGTTCCAGGGCCCTACTGCCACCTCTGTCCAATCCTGCTATTGGGATTGGGTGCTGAGGGACCCACACCACCTCCAACCAGTCTTACTCACTAGGATCAGTCTCTGGGGGCCCTGTGTTGCTCCCATGTGCTGGGATCAGGCCTTGAACCAACCTGCATGCCTGACCTAGCACACAGGGACGCAGCCCACAGCGCTCCACACAGACCCATGGGAAGCCCTGCAGGCCAGATAACAAGGTCAAGACCAAGTCTGGATCTGGCCCACAGGCCTTAAAGCACCCCTGCTTTAAATCATCAAATAAAAATTGTCTTGGCTGCCTGGGACATAAAACCAAGAGCATCTGCTGCCTCAAGTCACACAAGTGCCCCCCTATGGTTTCTTTGTTTTTTGGGATGTTTTTTCATTGTTGTTTTTTTGTTTGGATACTGCAGCCTCTAGTTCACCCAGTGGCTCCCAGGATAAAGATGAGGGATACAGTACAGTGCCACCCACCTGCCTCCTCCCTCTTGTAAGGGCTAGAAGGGACCTTGCAAGATCATCGGGTCCAGCCCCCTGCCCAGGGGGCAGGAAGTCAGCTGGGGTCAAATGATCCTAGCAAGATAAGCATCCAAGTGTTTCTTAAAAGTGTCCAGAGTAGGTACATACACCAACTCTGTGGGGAATCTATTCCAGGCTCTGGGGACTCAGACGGTAAAAAAGTTTATTCTTATGTCTAGCTTAAAACAGTCTTTGAGGAGTCTGTGACCATTAGACTTTGTCTCCCTTGGGGTGCCCTGGTGAACAGATGTTATCCCAGTTCCTGATGCACACCCCTTATATATTTACAGGCTGCCACCAAGTCCCAATAAGCCTTCGCTTCTCTAGATTGGAGAGTCCTATGCCTCTCAGCCTCTTCTCACAACTCCTGCCCTCTTGTCCTCAAATCATACACGTGGCTCTTCTCTGGACTCTCTCAAGCTTCTCCACATCTTTCTAAAGTGCGGTGCCCGGAACTGGATGCAGTATTCCACCTGCAGCCTCACCAAGGCCAGACAGTACCAGAGCCATGCCAGTAATTGTGTGACACTTGTAAGAGGTAATGAGGCTCCATGTTCCCTTCTATACTAATGTAAAGGCTAGTACATGTGCATAATGTGCATTCATTACTATTGCCCAACAGTTCTATAACAGAAAGGAGGCAGCAAATGCAACAGCTACAACAAGAAGCAGATTAACTACATACAACAAAATATATACAATTATCCTCCTCATACATTTAATTCCATCTTACGTACTCCGGCTGCTCTCTAAATATACGTGGCTGTGGTCCGTTCATGTGTGATTAGTGTAGTTCTTTGTATATGTACGCTATTATACTGGTGCTTGTGTTGTTGCTGTGTGCATTATTTCTTCAAAAAGTGATGTAATAGTAAGAATAAGCACAGGCATAATTTTGTGGCAAAGGCTTGAGCAGGTTTATTACCTAAAAAGTGTTTACTCACTAACACATGTAGCCAACAGCATGCAAGGTGTTAACCCTGGATTCTGGTAGCAAAATTTTAGCGTAACATGCATATGACATACCCTAAGCCAATATAAATTTTAAAGATTTCTTAGTTTTCCCTCACACATTAATTAAAACAAAATTAATTTACATAATATACCACCTGTACTTCATAGTTAACAAAATATTTTATAAAATCATCCTACATCCTGTATAAATTATGCTCCTTGTACATTTCATTATTTGTGTGTGCTTTAAAATATTCAGTACTGGCCTTAGCAACTGACCTTGTGATAAATTTGCAGAACCTAATTGTATATGCATATTCCATCATAAGCTAGTGTAAGCAGTTTGTGTATTAGTTGTGGCTCTAGTAAGTCTGAAGTTATTAATTCAAAGCCTTCATGTGAGCAGTATATGTATTAATAACCACTCCAGTATGCTCTACTGTGACCACACACTATTTCACAAGTGCTCTTGATATCATAGTTGATGGATCTAAATAGTACAACAAATGCACTCCATGGTGCCTGACATAACACAGAACAAGGCATAACTCATTATCCCACACAGTGAGATACCACAGTGGCATCCACATTTATTGAAAACACTCTCAGCATCTAGTGGTGCTTCTGAGAAACTCCCTTACTGCAACATACCCAACCATGCCACATGCTACAAAATAACAACACAAGACAACACTTGGCAATAACACAAGGCAACAACACTTACATTTGCAAGAGTTATACTAGTACACAGTAGAAAACAGGTAGAACTGGTGTGTACATACTACATATAACAGGATATTAATCTGAAACGTCAAGCATAGGAAATGACTAAGATTTAGGACCAGGTGACACTTGACCTGAAAGTAGGCGTGCAAAGATGGGTTAATCTCATATCTGCCCCATTGCCTATAGCTACTGACAACTTGTAAACTACACCCAGCAATGATGTGTCCTTTGAGATCATGGAATCCCTCTCTGGGAAGGAGTCATTTAACTCTGATTTAGTACTGGATTTACCGTACATGTGTGCATAAGGACAAAAAGAAAGGAACTTCTTCCTTTTATTCACACCACTGCAATGCTTATATCTTCAGCACAATTTAGTGTTTGTACAATACACAATACTAATCTAGTGTCTATGTGAGCAGCCTACATACATCTACATCATCAGCATTAGTACTGTGTCAAACATACAACACCACACCCAGCATAAGTAGTTTCTGATGAAAGCTTTGTTATTGCTACATAATTTCTTCAGTGAATGCAAGAATGTTTTCCAGACTAGCTACCTTAGCCTCAAGCAGAGTTGTCTTCAGCAGGCCATATTGTGCAGAATGTGAACTTTAATGAGATGATGTGCCTTTGTATGCTGTAGCCACCAAAATGTATAGATGCCAAAATCTAATCAATAACAGAATCATAGAAAATTACAGTTTGCAAGGGACCTCAGGAGGTCATCTAATCTAACCCCCTGCCCAAAGCAGGACCATTCCCAAGGCTTTGTCTAGCTGGGTCTTAAAAACCTCCAAGGATGGAGATTCCACAACCTCTCTGAGTGACCTGTTCCAGTGTTTTACTACCCCGCTAGTGAGAAAAATTCTTCCTAATATCTAAACCTAATGAGACCATTGTTTCTTGTTCTGTCATCTGCCACTACTGAAAAAAATTTAGTTCCATCCTCTTTCAAATCCCCCTTCAGATAGTTGAAGGCTGCTATTAAATCCCCTCTCAGTCTTCTCTTCTCTAGACTAAATAAACCCAGTTCCTTCAGCCTCTTCTCATAAGTCATGTTCCCTAGCCCCACAACTATTTTTGTTGCTCTCTGCTGGACTCTGTCCAATTTGTCCACATCCTTTCTGTAGTGGGGGGGCCCAAAACTGAACACAGTACTCCAGATGTAAGTGGCAGGCACATTGTATGTTTGTTTCCCTGGAGTCTATATATTAGCATAAAGGTATTACATGGTCATGGACAAAGAACACACCAGCTGTCATCATCAGCTACCTTTAGATAGGGCTTTCTAGTAATGAAAATTACATGGCAGATGCACCAAGCATGCTTTTATTGTCATTATATAACACAATATAGCTTCTGATATATTGCCATTTTGAGGAACTGGACACTATCTTAGATGTACAGCTTACAGCAGTCCCAGCCAGTCATATTTATTTGTTTCACTTCCATGTACCACAGCTGAAATCTTTGCAAGTATTCACTCCATGGTTCCACAGCCACATGATACATTGCTATTGTAAGTCCACAATCACTATGTTGTCACAATGCAGCCAGCATTTTCCCTGGAAAATTTGCCCATTGGGTGTTACTCTGCTCAGAACATCAGTCACATCACCCCACATTTAATTTGGGGTGTCCACACACTGGTCACATACAGGCATTCAGTTTTTCCTGGGAGATTCACAGCTTCCCCAGGAGAAACAGTAATAGACCACACTTACCCTGCTTATTATTGTATCTTGTAAAAAAAAGAGTGGGTTTTCTCCCCCTAGTATGTTCTGCTGAATTATCTACTAGGAATTATACACCTAGCTCATTCAATTCCTTTTTTAAACATTTTCCTTTTCTTTAAATGCCCTGGAAAGAGTTCACATCTTCTATTTTCAGCAAGAGGAAATAGTCAGGAATTGAATTAGGATAACTTACAACTCAGCAAGTTGCTACTTTTCTGGTAGGGACTCTCTTGTGCTTTGCAATATACATGAGTAAAATCATGTTCTTTAATCATAGCTTAATCATCACACTTAAAGTGCATTCCTTATTCATTAGGATCAGGATAATAAAATATGAAGGAAACAATCATTTTATTTCTGGGGATGTTTCCACTGACCTTGTGGAGGGATTTTTATAAAATGAAATTCTTTGAACTTAAAGCAGTTACAAAAGCCAAAGGGAAGAGGTTCAAGCTGTTTCTGTGTTTAGTCTATTCCAGAAGACCTACATCTTATGTAAATGTTATGATAGCCAACAATATTAAACTGTACCCACATCCTGTGGTTTTAAGATTTACTGATGAACACTTAGCTGTACTGGAGCTATTATTGTATAATATGATACATTTATTTAAAATCTTCTTCCCTCAGTGTTTTTGTTCCTATATCATTTCTTAGTTAATGTATAGGTAGTAGCTCAGCTTGAATTTTCCTTCCATTTTATTCAGAGCTGAACAAACAGTGCAAAATATTTTCAGACAATATTTGTTTAAGTCCTAAAGGGAATTTAGACAAAACCATGCTCACAACCTTCTTCCACTTTCCACAAATACTCATGCTCCCAAGACTAACCTGAATATTCAAAAAAGCAAATGTCATGCTCTCTTGAATGTTTAGTGAAAATTAATTTTGAAATCATCAGGGGTTTGTTCCTTCTATGTTTGCTTGTAATATGTTTTCTGAGGCTTTCCTAGACCCTGTGGTGAAAGATTCTTCACAAATTATGACAACCGCAATAATAATCTTAATTCACCCTTCTATGTTATACTACTGACCTGTGTAGCACGGAGAGCTGAGAGCACACTTGGCATTATCTGTCTTCTCTGAACAGATGTATTGTTTATGAGAACTGCTACTTTTGGTTTACAAGTTGACTAATACAAGAGAGACTGTACCATGATGATCAAGGCATTAAGCAGCAGAGATTACAAAGTGCATGGCTCCTGTTTCTGCAGGAAGAAGATGGGCCATTCCCAAGCTAGGTCTTAGGAGGACTACATGGTTCACTATCCTGATGCATAGGGACAATGTATGTCCACACACTGATGCATGCCTTCTGACATAGGATCATACAAAAATAGGGCTGGAGGGGACCTCATGATTTCCCCTGATAAAGGCAGGATCATCCCTGATGAAACCATTCCAGCTAAGAGTCTGTCCAACCTGCTCTTGAAACTTTTGAAGGATGGCCAGTTTGTAGATTCTTTAGGTAGCCTGTTCCAAAGCTTGGCCACCCTCATAGTTGAAAGTTTCTTTTAATCTCCAACTTAAAATTTCCTCTGCTGTGGCTTGAGGCCATTGCTCCCAGTTTTGTTCCCAATGGCCACAGGGGAAAACCCATCATCTCCGTCCTCTCTGTAATGGCTCTTCAGGTATCAAGTCACCCCTCACTTTTCTCTTCTGCAGACTAAATAACCCTGGCTCTTCCAGCCTTTCCTTGTAAATGTGGCTTCCCAAGTGTGGCAGCGCGCCCTTAGGGGTGCCGTGACCTCCCCTAGTGCCCTTGCCTACCGTGCCAAGTCTGGGTCCTGAA
>NW_017729024.1:119844415-119847476 GCF_001723915.1 Gavialis gangeticus | reverse complement strand
CGCAAAGCCCCTCGGCTATAACATAAAACCTAAGCCAACCTGGCTATCCTTCGTCTGTATCCCTGTCAGGGTTCTCTCCACCCCGCATCACTATGCCAACACCGCTTAAGCCATCCAGCTTCCTTACTGGACCCACAGAGCTCTGCTCACCCTACTTGCTCCAGCAGAGCTCCTGGTTCTGAGACTGCCCCGGGGGGGGGGGACTGCTCTGGCCTAGGCCTTCTCTGTTTATGTAGGCCAGGCCCTGCCCCCTTCTGGTCAGCTGACCCACTCAGTTGCCTTGGCAACCCACCTGTGCTGCCACTGGTGAGTGGCAGCTGAGCCTACAATACTGTTGTCAGTAGCAGGCACCTTACTGCCCTGCTACACCAAGTCCCTAATCATTTGCTCGATGCTTGACTTTTTAATCTGTCCCCATCTTGTCATGTGGGGCCCAAAACTGCACACAGTACTCCAGGGAAAGGCTTCTGAATAGTGTGGAAGAATGATTTCCTTTGATTTCAAAGTGATACCCCTGTTAATACAACCTAGTATGCTGTTGGCTCTTTCTGCAACAAGAGCACACTGTTGGCTTATATTCGGTTTATGGTCTAGTGTCTTTTTGCGGAGTACTGCAATTTATCCAGCCATTTCCCAGTCTATATTTGTAAATACAGTTATTCTGTCCCAAGTGCAGGACTTTAAACTTGTCCTTGCTGAATTTCACCTAGTTGACTGTAGACCATTTCTCCAGTCTGTTCAGGTCATTCTGGGTCCTAACCCTGCCTTCCAGAGTGTCTGCAACTCTGCCCAATTTCGTGTCATCTGCAAATTAGCTAAGTATGTACTTAATCCCATCATCCAAACCATTAATGAAGATATTAAATAATGCCGGGCCCAGGACAGAACCCTGTGGAATCCTTCTTGATACCTCCTCCCAAATGGGCATGATGTAGGTTTTACATTTTAGAACAGACTAATATGCCTCATGGTATGATCTGTGCTGCTGCTTCAATGAGCAGTGTCCCATTGCTGTTTTTATACATTTGCCTGGCTCTTCCCTGTGTTGCTCCTAGTAATAATCTTAAATTCATATCCTAGGACATGCCCCAGTTAATTTCACAGGCAGATATAGAGTAACAATAGCATCAGATACAACCTCAGATGACAGCCAGCTATATCATTCAAGTGGTAGTTTGTAGCACTAGTTGTCAACTCGTGGTGCAGATAGATATTGCAGGCTGTAACATGTTAGATCCTAACTAATACTGGCTGCTGTTCACAATACTTACCCTGTCTTAGAGCCTTTACCCTGGATGCATTGCTTTTGCAGCCACCACTTCTTTCTTCCTCCCCTTCACCAACTGTTTAGTTGGTAAACTTGGATTTAGAATATAGGAGGCTGGGGATGTGTAAAGACTATCACTGTATGTTACCCAAGCAATACATGCATGGAACTGTGGTGTGCTGTTGCCATCATAACTTAGGTCATAAATACCTTAACTACCATTTCTCACCTTCCATTCCAGTCTGACAGCATGAGTGGCCAGGGAAGGGCAACTATTTGTCTCTGCCTTGCTGATACAGACCAGTAGAGAACTGCTTCATGACTGCATTATTTTGCACTATAACACTGATATAGTTTGATACATTTATTTACTATAGATAATAAATATACTAATACATCAATACAAATGCTTTTGTCTGCAGGTACTATTGTGAACATTACATGTGTACATGAGGTAACATGGATATCTATGTCTCTGTTGGTTAAGGTGATCACCATGGTGTAAGTGGAGCATGTCATAAGCATGCGAGTTTTCAGTATAGAATTATCCCCAAAATATACCCGTCCAAAATAGTATAACAGTGATCTCCATGAAAACTCACCTTGCCATCAGCTGAGTATGAGCCCAACTGGATTTCTATTTGGTACATAAAGGGCTCACAGAATCACAGCCAGGTACATAATTATAGTCTCTGTGTTGTTGCCCTTATGCCTCAACAGACGCTACTAGATGTGTTAGGGGAAGCACTGTTTGCTAGCGTAGCACAGAATAGTGTATTTACTACCTCTGGGCTCCCATGCACACTAGGTTACAACTGAGTACAATCTTTTACCCAAACTCTGGCAGATGCTTTGTTGCTTCCAGACTCTGCTGTGAAATATAGGTCATATGTCAAAGGGATGCATCATAAATGCCAACTTTTATGTCAGTGTTAAATTATCATTCCAAGTATCTAAATGTGTCCTTGAGAGGTAAGAATTCTTGTAGGTGATATCTTTCATTGGACAAATAACACAGTTGTGATAGACATAGCTTTTGGGTATGAGTGCACCCTTCTCAGGCCTCACGGGACACATTTTGGACCCATTCATGTTACTGACATTTAGGTTTTTTCACATTCACACTTTTTATGTGCATTGCATTGCTAAACCACTGTAGGTAGTTAATTATTCTAACAGGTTTATAATTATTTTATGAATCATATGCTGGGGTAGGGTGAGCACAGATGTCAGGAAAGCACAAACACTTTAGTCTTTCTACTTCTATTTGGTGTGCAATAACAACAGTTGTCTACAACAAAGCTTCTATAAGATCAGTACCGTTTATTTGTAATGCTGTTCTTAGCACAGAACCTCCGTGTTTCTGTATGGTTGCTCAGCATAGACTGTCTGCTCTGGTAGCACACTTTCCCCTTGCATAGCATGTAAATGTGTGCTGAGAATGGGAGCGGGGGATATCAGAGCAGCCAGGAAAGAATCAGAAGCCTGGAAATGTCTGGTTCCTTACTAGGATGTTACAGACTTTCTTTGTTAACTTGAGGAAATGTATCTATGCTTCGCTTACCTCATCTGTAAAAGGAAGATGATAAAACTCACTTACACCAGAGGTGGGAGGGCAGTCTGAAATTAATTTCTATTTTGTGAAGATGGGCCATCTGGGCATCATCATTTGCTTGCTAGATTTCTCAAGCTAGCACCTTTCTCACCAGCTGTCCCTCACGGTTGGGGAGACTCCTCTGTAAATTTGTGTTTACGGGGTGGATGCGGGGCTGTGGGGGGGGGGGGGGGGGGGGT
>NW_017729024.1:119842627-119844160 GCF_001723915.1 Gavialis gangeticus | reverse complement strand
CCCTACCTTTGGTTTCTGCTCCACCCAAATTTTAAAACCAACTGCCTGGCATTGGCAGCAGCATTTCTAGTCAGGCAGCAGTGAGGGAGTCAACTGACTTCATGGCTCATTATAAGCTACCTGATTCTTTCTAAACTCTTCATTCCACAGGTGTTAACCATCCTCTCTCCTTTTTAATGGTCGTGATGTTCTACTAATCAAGCTAGCCTTTGCTCTGCAATCTGCTGCCTGTGCTCTTCCCCTAATACTGTAGCTCCTATTTCACAGTCTTTCATACTGTTTTTAACTCATTCCAATAAAGTCATATTTATTTTTGCATGAATCTTAAACTGAATAACATAGCTCTAAGCCCCTGGCAAAATTAGTAAAGCTTCTATTTTCTGGAGAAAGAAAGATATGTGTTGTGTACCTGGAGAAAGAAAGATTCATTGCAGGTTAGTCACTTTGCACATGTGGCCCCTCTTACTTTGCATGTGTAGCCAGCCTACCTTAACTGTGCAATTCACCACTTAACTGTGTGCATGTAACATGTTGCAGGGGCCTCAGAGAGGGAGCCAAGCCCTGCATGAGCTGCCCTGAACAGCCAGCTGTGACTGTGGACAGCTCATGCACCCCTGCTTCAGTCAGTTTACAAGGCGCACCTCTGCCCTCACCTTCCACAATGGGGAGTCTTGCACAAAGCCCCCTACCAGCATTGCCAGGTCTTAAATATGAAATTATTGTATTGGAAGCTCAAAATTATCATGTTTGCTGAATTACTATACACTGAAAAAAATATGCAAATAAGTCTTATATACTTTATATAGCTCTCCTTAGTTACCAACGAGCGAGTGAGAACTGGGTCATCGAAGCTGAAGCATTTCTTTATTTCGAGGCCAGCAGTCATAAGCAAGCTCTGATAGCAAACACAAAAGACAGTTAAGACCCCCTGAGAATGACTCTGGTTTTGCCTATGCTGCATCAATTAGCTGCCTCAAAAACTATTGTACATTTTGAACAATTTTACTGTTATTGATAGCATATTGTACAAAGGTGGAAGTTATACAAATACGCAGAGAAGGTTCTTCGGGTATTTCTGTTATCCTTTAATAGACCAACTAAAAATATGATAATTATAATGAAAATATGAGGATTATCGTACACCTGAAACACCCCCACTCCCCAGGTGCTTCACACCTCAGAACACCAGCCCTTGAGTAGTGGGACTAAACTTGGACCTTCTCTCCCCTCGCTCCGCCAGGACAGCCTCCTACGCCTGCGCACATCCCACCCCGGCACCCCACTTACTGCCCGATCTCCACTGCCCAGAGAGGGTCCTCCAGCGCGCATGCGCCCCAACCTCGCGCAAGCTCAACCTCCCCCAAGCTCGCGCTTCGGAGATCGTTGACCTACCGATCGGGGGGAGAGACGTCACTTCCGGATTGTTCTGCCGGTGGAACCAATCAGCGCCTCCCCCCCGCAGCCCCAGCGGAGGGAGGGAGGCGGGTGATGGTGGCGGCTTGCGCCGGGGCAGCCCCAGCGCGAGGCACCCGC
>NW_017729024.1:119841626-119841870 GCF_001723915.1 Gavialis gangeticus | reverse complement strand
GCCCAAGCGGCTGCGCTGCCCGCTCGCCGCCCCGGAGCCACCGCACCACGTCCAGGCCGACCCGCAGCGCGCCCTCTTCGCCGTGCTGGCGCCCGCGCAGCTCAGCCTCTGGTACTGCCGGGTGAGTGCCCGGCTCCCCGCGCCCCTCGGCCGCGGATCTGCGAGGGGGAAGGCGGGGGAGGGCCTGCAGGCGCCCGGGGTTCGTGGCTCCTGGGAGCGACTGTCCCCCCCCCCCCCCCCCCCC
>NW_017729024.1:119839645-119840629 GCF_001723915.1 Gavialis gangeticus | reverse complement strand
CTGCCCTGAACAGCCAGCTGTGACTGTGGACAGCTCATGCACCCCTGCTTCAGTCAGTTTACAAGGCGCACCTCTGCCCTCACCTTCCACAATGGGGAGTCTTGCACAAAGCCCCCTACCAGCATTGCCAGGTCTTAAATATGAAATTATTGTATTGGAAGCTCAAAATTATCATGTTTGCTGAATTACTATACACTGAAAAAAATATGCAAATAAGTCTTATATACTTTATATAGCTCTCCTTAGTTACCAACGAGCGAGTGAGAACTGGGTCATCGAAGCTGAAGCATTTCTTTATTTCGAGGCCAGCAGTCATAAGCAAGCTCTGATAGCAAACACAAAAGACAGTTAAGACCCCCTGAGAATGACTCTGGTTTTGCCTATGCTGCATCAATTAGCTGCCTCAAAAACTATTGTACATTTTGAACAATTTTACTGTTATTGATAGCATATTGTACAAAGGTGGAAGTTATACAAATACGCAGAGAAGGTTCTTCGGGTATTTCTGTTATCCTTTAATAGACCAACTAAAAATATGATAATTATAATGAAAATATGAGGATTATCGTACACCTGAAACACCCCCACTCCCCAGGTGCTTCACACCTCAGAACACCAGCCCTTGAGTAGTGGGACTAAACTTGGACCTTCTCTCCCCTCGCTCCGCCAGGACAGCCTCCTACGCCTGCGCACATCCCACCCCGGCACCCCACTTACTGCCCGATCTCCACTGCCCAGAGAGGGTCCTCCAGCGCGCATGCGCCCCAACCTCGCGCAAGCTCAACCTCCCCCAAGCTCGCGCTTCGGAGATCGTTGACCTACCGATCGGGGGGAGAGACGTCACTTCCGGATTGTTCTGCCGGTGGAACCAATCAGCGCCTCCCCCCCGCAGCCCCAGCGGAGGGAGGGAGGCGGGTGATGGTGGCGGCTTGCGCCGGGGCAGCCCCAGCGCGAGGCACCCGCGGCCGTGAGCAGCAGTTGGTG
>NW_017729024.1:119837213-119838754 GCF_001723915.1 Gavialis gangeticus | reverse complement strand
TGTCCAAAAGCTTTCAGAGGACAATTTCCCCCAACTTTTTAGTTGGTCTAATAAAATATATTGCATCTACCCAAAAAGCTTTGCTTGTCCAAGGCCCCCCCACCCTTGATGATTTGGCCCAAACTGCTTCAGATTCCCTCTGGTCTCCTCTCTGATGGGAGACTTCTTCACAGAGGTGGCAGAGAAGTAGGGCTGGAAGGGACCCCCACAGTTGTCTAGTGCAGCAGTTCTCAACCTCTTCTGTACCATGACCCAGTTATTGTAAGCATTGATGATCAACCTTAATGCGGTGCCCCTTGTTCCTGACCTGCTGCGCTCAGGCTCCAGCTCCCCAGTGTATGGGTGCATGTGGGGCATGGGGGCCCCAAGCAGACCCTTGTAGGCTGCAGCTCTGCTAGCCTCCAAGGGAAAAGCCATGGTTTCAAGTTTGTTTGCAACCCTTTCATATATTCTTGCAACCCACTTTTGGGTTGCAAGGTTGAGAAACACTTCTCTAGTCTAACCCCCTGCCTGAGGCAGGATTATCCCTCTGAACTGCTTCATACAACCGTAGTCTAAACTCTAGGTGAGACACGGTCATCCCTGAATATGCAGACCCAACCCCCTCATCTTCCGCAGGTAAGGCAGGGGAGCTGTGGCAGCTTTATCTGTGGCAGGTGAGGTGTTAAGTATGTGTTGTGTTGGGATTGAGGGTGGTTTTATGCAGAGTGTAAATGATGGTTGTATGGGATGGCTTGGATAGGGACAGTCCTGCTTCAGGTGGGAGCTGGTCTAAATGCTCTCTGGGGGTCCCTTCCAGCCCTGCTTCTCTGTGACTCAACTCCTGGATCCCTGTGGCCCTCTACTTAGGATCTCTTGAGCATGTATTGAAACATTACACAGAAGCAGGGCATTGGCTGCTGGCTGCTGCGGTTTCCGTGCGTTACCTATGGCTGGTGAGGATGTTAGGTCTGTGTCATAGCAGAGTTGATGGCAGTCTAACATAGGGTTTAGACCAGGAGTAGGCAACCCCTGGCACAGGTGCCAGAGTGTTGCATGTGAAGGCATTTTGCTTGGCATTAATGCCGTGGGGTGGATGGTGGGGAAGGTCCCAGGGCTGCACTGTTACAACAAGGATTGGGCCCCTTGCAGTTCTCCCACTGCCCACCCCTGGCACGCCAACAATTTACTAGTCAAAGTTGCCGGTGTTTCTGGCACTCTGCCCAAAAAAGTTGTCAACCCCTGGTTTGGATGATGGATTGTATGGGATGGTTTGCACAGGGATGATCCTGCCTCAGGCAGTGGGTTAGATTAGAGCAGAATTTCTTAACCTGTGGGTAGCGACCAGAAGTGGGTCACAAGAATATATGAAAGGGTCGCAGACAAACTTTAAAAATGGATTCTCCTTTACAATAAAAAAACATGGGGACCCAGGGCTTTTCCCTTGCAGGCTGTCAGAGTTCCAGCCTGCCAGGCACTGCTTGGTACCCCCCTACCCGCTCCACTCCCACTCTACATACCACCTTCTGCCCCACAAACTGGGAGGCTGTGGATGGGGGGTG
>NW_017729024.1:119825593-119832213 GCF_001723915.1 Gavialis gangeticus | reverse complement strand
ACTCCCACTCCACATACCACCTTCTGCCCCACAAACTGGGAGGCTGTGGATGGGGGGTGGGACAGTGGGTCTGGAATAAGGGGTGCTGGAGGAAGGGGGGGGCCGGGAGACTGGCCATCAATGTTTACATTGGTCATGGTACAAAAAAGTTTGAGAACCATTGGGGTAGGGATGTCTGGAGGTCCCTTCCAACCCTGCTTCTCTCTGATTCTGGCATTCTGTAATAGCTTGTAGGGTGTTTTCACAAAGAGTCCTTGTCTCTGTGATCTGTCAAACCACAAATGTATTAGTTTATGGGTGTCAGGAAAACTTGCTAACTTTATTGCAGACACTTTTGTAAGGGAGGTGGATGGGGGGTGGCAAATGATGAAGCTCCTGTAGGTGTATGTCCTGACATATTTATTTTACATAGGTAATTCTGAACTTGCTTTGAAATATTAAGATGTTTTATAATTGCTGAGCCAGGTATCCAGTTGTTTTCTGGCCTCAGAAACTGAAAGTTTAGCAGTTTAGGTCATGAGACAGTGAAGAGTGTTAACTGTTTTTTGTTCAGACTTGTTTGACTCCAATGTTTAAATGATTTGGACAGAAGTAGTTAGCAGCTGTGTTACTCAAGTCAGGCAGAAGGTGCACAGCAGGGTGTCACCTTAGAGCAGAGGTTGGTAACTTGTGGCTTGTGGGCTGCATCTGGCCTGCAGAGCTCTGACTTGGGTGGCCAGGATGTTATGAGCAATGGGGGCTTTGGTTGGGGGGGGGGCAGTTTTGCCTGTGCTGAGTGGTGGGGAGAAGTGGCTGCAGTGACTGGATCTTAGTGCTAGCCTACCTTAGACCTGAGATGGATCATTTGGGCCCATCACTGAAAAGTGTTGCTGACCTCTGCCTTAGACACTGCCTCATGCAGAAATGCATAAGCTTTTGTAAGCAGCAGCCTACTTGTTCAGGTGCTATGATAATTTTATTAGGGTTGTTTGTTGTTGTCCCAAAGTCAAAAGTATAGAGCTTGAAATACAACCTTTTAACAAAACCCTGATAGACAAGACCTTATGGACAAAACTACCAGAAATATTTCTGAGATCCCCTTTCAAGGAGTCTTCAGGCAGAAGGTGGCAAACAAAGTAATTTTGTCATCTTTGCAAGTGACGTTTAAATCAACATCATATATTTGGTTCCTGTGGAGGAAATGAGATCTTTTCTCTTGCCAGCAATACCTTTCTTAGAATAATGTGAAGTTTTAGTCATGTCAAACTAATTTTGTTGTTTGCAGCTAAAATATTTTGGAGTCTAACAGGGTTTGGTGAAAGGCTTGTGAATAGTTAAATGTGTATAGTAAGACTGTAGTATAGTGATACTAGAGTATGGTAAGTGATGAATCTGGATAAGTTTTGTCCTGAATTGCGCTGTTTATTCTAAGACACAAGCATCTTAAAATGACTGGTTCAGATTTCTAAGTATGTGCTCAGTTGAGATTATTTTTCAAATGAAGTGATATTGGCTTGTTACTACATGTTTTTAAAGCTTTAAGAAAATGGAGTTATTGTTAAAGTTGTCTGCTTTCTGCTTGGGACCAGTGTTCATGTTTCTTCTCCTTTAAAAATAAGGAAATGAAATAATTGTATAACTGAAGCTCCCTGATGAGTTTTATAGTGAGGCCAAAGTATTTGAATATTAGCAAATTCTATTTTGTTTGTTTTGGGGAGAAACTACATTGGGGTAGGAGAGTTGGTAGTGTTCCTTAGTGCTGTGAAGATGTGCAAAAACTGTTCAAGATGGCTAAATTAGGAAAATAATTTGTTTTCCTTTTGAGACTTGAGGGCACAGGGTTCTGTAAATTCAACCTAATATGGTCCAACAATAATGCTGATCAGCTCTGGAAAACATTTCTTGTTGCTTTTCAGTGGTACAGATCTGGTCTGAAGTAGGAACTTGTTCTCCAACATTTTCTGTCATTGAATTTCCAAGGAAATCTATGGAAATGCACATGGGGGCAACTGGATGGTTACCAGGTGGGCTGTCCAGAAACTGTGAACCTATGTCTTGACTAGTCTGCACTTAATTTAGAAGCCTGGATGCTACTGAAAAACAGCTGAACAGACTATTGCTTTTCAGTGGGAATTAGAAACGTTTCCAGAGTCTGTTTCACAGTATAAGGCATGGGGCCTGTGGATACCTATCTTTGTTTCAGATGTTGACCACAAATCTTCTACTTCTGTGCAAGACTATTACTGAAAGAAACCTGTATGACATACTTGTTGATTTCACAAATTTAGTCATTATTAACACCAAGCGCTCTTACAGTTTAATGTGTTTGTATTCACCTCACAATATTAGATTTACTTGAGGAAAACGTATTCTAGCTTTTATTGTGGTTTTCTTGCACTCAGGGGTGGACTTAACCATACTCTTACTCTCATCCAGTTTTTTTCCCTCCACCCTTTTGAAGCTAATATTGGATGTAATAAGCCTGGATATTGTGTGGGTTTTACTAACTTGAGGCAGAAACTCATAAACAACCTAAATATTTCTTACCAAGTCTGGAATATATCTTTCACAGTGCATTGTGCAAGGAGGTTGCATAATAGCTTTGCACTTTCCTAATTCCAAACTTTTAGTTCTGTGGAGGGACTGCAGAAAGGGTTTCTTATCAGCATTCACTGCTGTCAGTCAGCAGACTATGTCCTGCTGGATGGATCTGACCTGGGAAGATCTGATTTGGGATAAGGAATTTGAATGCTGCCCTAGCCTGTAGAGCCTGGAGTAAGAAGTTCATGAATCAGCAGTCTTAACAACAACCACTTATTTTAATGTGCTTCAGGCCTGCTCACTCCCGAAGCCACATCTCCTGTAGTAGGATTTAATTCCTAACTTTTGAAAGTGCTCAAGTTAATCCTCTTTGTCCGTCTCTCTTTGCCTGCAGAACTGTGTCCTGTTATACCCATGACAGGTTGGGGAGCCGGAACTTGGACACCTTCCTTATAGGCAAGCACATATACAAGGGGTGCTGTCTCGTGAAGGTGGCGTTAGCCAAGGCTGAATTAAGATAGTTTAATTTTCATTCTTGTTGTTCCAGACAAGACTTCTCTATCTAAATGGTGAAAACATCTTGCTATGAAGCGAGAACTTAAAATTGGCTTAAAGCTGCATTTAATAATCACAATTATAACTGAAATGTTTGCCTAGGTGCCTTACAATAACATACAAGCATATCAAACAAAGGAATCTTCTTCTAGGCTTATGTTTAAGCACTTTATAAATAGACAGTCTTAGTGTTTTCCTGATTGTCAGTTTCCTTGTTTGAAAGATCCACACAGACAAGGGAGAATCATCTAAAAATAGAAGGGAATTGGAGACCAGAAAAATTGGTGCAGGAGCTTTGAAGCTATAGCAGCTCATATTGCATTTAAATTAGGTTTTGAAATCTAGATTTAAAGCTACTGATCTCTTAAACTTGGCTTTACTCTAAGGCCCTGGAACAATGGCTTTAAATACTATAAAGAAATATGCGGAGTCATCTGTTCAAGATGTGGTGTTAATAGCTGGGTAGGGATATGCACTAGACTAAGCAAAGTAGATTTATATAGAGAGGAAACTCACTAAAGCCTCACTTCATCAGATGCTGTGATGAAGTGCTCTCATACACTGTGGAAAGCAGTGTATAAGGAGGGGGAAATTAGAATACAAAAGACAAAGGTTGTGGGGGGAGGGAGGGAGAGGAGAGCAGTGCTGGGAGAGACAAGAAAACAAACATGGATCTCAAGCTTTTAATGGCTGCCATAATGTCCAAGGGAAAGATCATGGTGCCTATGAGGACCAGATGTGAAATATGGAAGTTGATTTGCAATAAAAGATTAAAATGAAGTTTTTCTTTGTGTTGTATATAGACCTTTAAAGACGCTTGCAGCCTTTTATTAAAAAAAAAATCACAACTTGCCTACCTGAGAAGATAATTACAGCTAATTAACTTGACAGCCAAAAGATGATCAACAGAACTTTTTGAATTTCATATTTTATTTTATTTGTAGGTTTGGAAGTTTAGATATATTAGGTTCTTAAATCCAGTCCGTGAACAATACTTCCTTTGAAAAAGTTGGAAGGAAAATGACAACTTCTTGAAAAGCTTTTGTTACTAGGTCTAGCAGGAAGCTCTGAAAGTTGCCAAAACAGAAGCCTGGAGAGGAAAGACTGGATGAAGTCCTTGGTAACTGGAAGAATAACTGCAGCTTTTCTGGGAAATCCCTTCCTTGGGTGTTTCATAGATTTCATAGACATTAGGGCTGGAAGGGACCTCAAGATCATCGGGTCCAGCTCCCTGACCAAAGGGCAGGCAGTCAGCATTTGTAACGTCTTCTTGTATTGTCTGGCCACCTGCTGGAAGGAACAATGCGAAATGCCCTTGAGAGTATGTTGAAGAATAAATGTAGTTTAGGGCAAGAATTTATAAAGTAGGCAAGAGGTCTTGTTACATGGTGGGGGTAAAGCTAGTTCATCTTGTTTTTAAACTTTAATATAGAATTAATTCGGGACCTTTCTCATTCTAACTTTGGCGATTGTGAGAACATGTGGTGAATACTCCACTCCAAATGGGAGACAAGCCCATCGTGTGAATGTGACTCAAGCATATCTGGTGATTCAAGATGCTTGTTACTTCTGTGTTTATGCTAAGCCAGGGGGCGGCCAATTATTTCGGGTGGAGGGCCGCTTACTGAGTTTTGGCAAGGCACCAAGGGTTGTATGACAGGTAGCTGGGGGCAGATGAATATTACTTTTCTACATTTTTTAGGGGCCTGGTGGACTGCATTTTGCCCACCACTATGCTAAGCAGTTCAATACCTTGCTAAAGCTGAATGCTCTGTGAATATGTGTATCTGCTGTACAGAACTCGTGTTCTGAGGGTAAAAGAATTTCCATACAGAAATTTTTGCTTGTTGCATAACAGTTGGTTGTCTTGACTGGCACCTGTTCGTAGATTTGTTTCGTCTACTGTGCAGGCTTACGCCACTGGCCTTTCCGAGTATTGGAGCTGATGAAATTAGACTAGTTCACTTCCCTCTTTGGTCAGTTCTGCTGTAGTTGCTCATGCTATGTGCAACACTTAAACTTTTTGGAAGTCTCCTAGAAGTTTGGTAAGAGGTCATCATGGCTGCTTGCAGACGTTAAAAAAAAAAAAAAAAAAAAATACCAAACCAAACAAACAAACCCCATGCTTTACTGGAAGCAGCAGCACTTTATTTTGACCCAGCTCTGCAGCATCTGTATAGATCAGGAGCTACATTGGGACTTTTTTGGTGCTTTTGGCCTAAACTGATTCAATCAGCTGTTAGATAAAAGTCCCAAAAAAGCGTTACTAAAATGCTCTATCTTTACAGACCTCTGGTGGGCCAGGTCCAACTAAAGTACTATTTCTTCTGGACACGTGCTGGGCTCAGCACAGGAGTGTGCCGAGTTTAAAGTGAAGTAAAACTTGGTGGGTATTTTGTTTCTTTTAACATCTGCAAGCTGCCCATGCGACTAGGGTTTTATTTTTCCCTGACAAGCTTAATATGCTGCATAATAATAATAATAATAATAATTAAAAAAAAAAAAAATGTGGCAACAGCCACCATACCTAACAAATCTGTCTAAAGGCCTGTCTATGCTTTAGAAACATTCATAATTAAAATAATGAGCCATTGTGCCTGTCAAACACAAGTATTTTTCAGTAATCATTAGATTTATGTTGCTGGACTAAAAGATTTATTACAAATAACTGTTCAAATGTGAATCGGAGTGCAAATTCAAGCAAATTCAAATGCTAATTCAAGTGAAGTATGAATCTAGATGCTTCCATCCTTCCCAGATTTCAAGGCACAAGGTCCGGGCTCAAGAAGCAGGTCATGTAATGGCTAAAACTAGTGCCATGGTAGACACTAAAATTGCACTTTTTGTGTGTGGCATACACACTGCTCTGTATTCATTCAGCATGTTTTGCTAAAATATTGCTGTAAACTGCTTCAAGGATATTGCCTAGCATTTAGGGTGGCTGGGGGGAAGCTGTCTGAGCTCCAGTAACCTAGAGCTACTCCTGGAGGATCTAGGAGAGGGGAGTATTGTGATATTGTGAAACATTTGGGGCAGTTTATTTTACAAGTTCCTTTAAATTCTCAAGACTTTAGAGCAGGGGTGGGTAAAATGGTGGATCCAGCTGGTGGCCAGACTCCACTTCCCAGCAGCCCCTGCCTGTGCTGCTCGGGTTGGTCTCCATGAAGACTCCAGGAGTGGCAGGACCATGATGGCCCTGTGTTCCCAAGGCCTCCATGGAGAGCAGTCCAAGCTGTGCTGGCAGCGTGGTGGCTGGGCAGGGAGTTGCGTCCAGGGCCAGAGCCAGAACCTTGTGGAGGTGACAGCGCAGGCCAAGCTGCAATCTGCTGCTTGTACGCCTGACCCCACGGGCTGGTCTTTTCTTATCTTTTTAAAAAGTTTTAAACCAGTTAGGTCTGCACAGTTGATTTCCAGTGGGCTTTCATGCCTAATGCCCTTATGATCTGTTTGAAAATCCTAGCATTAATCAAGTGAAGACTAGATCAAGATACAAATTTTAAAAATAGATTTGAACAGTTGACGACCTTTTTTTTTTTTTTTTTTTT
>NW_017729024.1:119822572-119825439 GCF_001723915.1 Gavialis gangeticus | reverse complement strand
TTTTTTTTGGGGGTGGGGTGGGGGGGGAGAGATCATTCCTTTAGCAAAGAACTTGTTTCCTGCGCTGTAACCATGATGGCAATTGAGGACGTGTAGAACCTGCCCAATATATTTTTCTGCTACTCAGGTTTTTTAGGTTGAACAAATGGGGAAATTAAATCCTTTTTGTTTATAAGTGTTCTTATTTCCCTTTATGTCCTGTAAAGTAGTAATGGCAAAAAGCACAAAGTGGATAGACACCTAACACCACTGCTGAAGAATTACCTTCTCTACACCTTTTAATGGAAATGCAAGTCAATTGCACTGAAGATTTTCGTAGTATGCGTTTTTGTTCATTAAGCTGCTGTAAAAGTGACTTACACAAGGGAAAAAGTGTCCTTTTGCTGACTTGTTTCTCAAAACTTGAAACTAAAATATTACTTGGCAAAATATGTGCTTTTTGTTGAATAGTATTGAAGATTTCATAGACATTAGGGCTGGAAGGGACCTCGGAAGATCGAGTCCAGCCCCCTGCCCGAGGGGCAGGAAGTCAGCTGGGGTCATAGGATCCCAGAAACATAAGCATCCAAATTTCTCTTGAAGGTATTCAATGTAAGTGCTTGAACTACCTCCTATGGCAGGCTATTCCAGACTTTGGGGGTGTGGACAGTAAAGAAATTCTTCCTTATGTCTAGCCTGCAATGGTCTTGCAGTAGGTTATAACTGTTCAACCTCGTCATCCCTTGGGGCACTCTGGTGAACAAATGTTCCCCCAGATACTGGTGGTTACCCCTGATAAACTTGTAGGTGGCCATCAGATCACCCCTGAGCCTGCGCTTTTCCAGGCTAAAGAGCCCCATAGCTCTCAGCCTGTCATCGTAAGGTATGTTTTTCTGACCTCTGATCATGTGTGTGGCTCTTCTCTGGATGTGAAGTTTCTTCCTTGTTTTACTGAGGGTTTGGCTGGTAGTCTCAAATGTGAACTTTATCAGTCGGTGCTTAAGTGAGAGGGCCTGGAATAAAAATCACTTCTCATTTTTGTGCTTTCACTTCTATTATATTCTTCTAGATCTCTAGAGCTTCACTGTTTTTTGTTTTTTTTCCCCAAAGCATAAAGAAGACCTGACATGACCAATGTTTTTTAAAAAAGGGTGGGGGAGGGGAGTGAGGGATAGGACAGGAAAACTGTATATGGTAAAGACTTTCAGGCACTTATGTTGTGAAGAAACAGAAGTTACAACACATCCTTTTTTCCTTTGCAAGATGCCACTGATTTTTTGTAATGAACTTAGTGCTGCTGAAAGGTGTAATGTTTATAGCTTTGGTGCCTGAGGTTCATATTTACAGAGTGGGTACTGGCAATACATGCTTGCTTATATTGCCATGCTAATACATTTCAGTCTTATCCCTGATTTTAATTGTCAAGCCTTGCCAAGACTTAGTGTAGTAGTTTTAGGATGTATAAGTAGCTGGACCTGGACAACTAATTTCTTTTAGATAGATGACCTTCCAGAATCAAAAAATCCAACAGTAACTTTGAAATCAGTACTGCCTGCTGGATATGAACCAGCTCTACAGATGTGAAAAACCTGTAAGACTGCCAATTCACTGGTCCCTAGTTTTCAGACATATAAACTGTGCTTTTAAAACAGCCTATATGAATGACTCTTGGTAAATTCTTACCATCAAATAAGGCTGAACATCAGGTGCAACAGTGGGTGCTTATATACTTGCCCTGTTGCCTTCAGCTATTCCCCTCTTTCCTTCCCCCCCCCCCCCCCCCCCATGGAAAGAGTGTGTCCCTTTTAATTAATATTTGGGCATTCTCTTAACTACCCTTAAGTGTTTACCAAAGGGTGGCTTATGTTGAGCCGTTGTTTCTTTTTGACTGTTTTCTGTGATGCCTACTACTAAACTAAGCTGATATATGTACAGTAAACATCCCGATAACATAAAGCATTCATAAAGTTTTTATTTTAAAGACCCATTCCAGTTCCTTCTGGTATTGCTTTTGCAGCACTGCATTACCTGTGTAAAATATATCACCCATATTTTGAATGGTTCCGAGGATTTAAACAACTTCTTTGGGATGCTTTGAGTAATAATATGTAGGGCACTTGTGACTTGTTTTCAACTATGAATAAATCAACAAGTAATTAGGACACACTGAAGTGTATGTGGAAGGATTCCATATATACACACACACACACACACACACACACGTGTGCGAGGTACTGAAGTAACCTAAAAAGGCTAGGAATCTTTAGTTTGGAAAGGAGAAGGCTGAGGAGGGATATGGTACAGGTCCAACAAATCATGAGGGATGTGGACCAAGTGAATAGGCAAGTGTTGTTTACCAAGTCCCAGGATACTACAGCTAGGGGAGCAATCACTGAAACTAGTAGGTGACAAGCTTAAAACCAACATGAGAAAATACTTTTTTATACTATGTGTAGCGAATTTATGGAAGTCATTGCTACTCATAGCCAGATTCTAAAAGTAGTTAGATAAATTGATGGATAATAGATCTATTAATGGCTATTGAACAGAACGGTTGGTTCCTCTGGCATTTCTAAACCAATAAATGGTGGATAACAGGCAGGGTATTGAATAGGAGTAGATCATTCTAGAGAGATGCAGTTCAACACTGTTCCTTGAGCAGAAGTTTTCAATCTTTTTTCATTTGCAGGCCCCTACAAAATTTTAAATGGAGGTGTGACCCCTTTGAATTGCAGGTGTGGGTATTTGCATACTTTTGATTGATCATAGTCATCTTTTGTGAGCCTCCTAGGCCAGGGGTGGGCAAAATACAGCTCACAGGTTGGATCCAGCCTGCCAGCTCTTTGGAACTGGCCCACAGAGGTTGCCTGCTGATTCATTGGTTCCGG
>NW_017729024.1:119817897-119822423 GCF_001723915.1 Gavialis gangeticus | reverse complement strand
GGGTGGGCAAAATAGAGCTCACAGGTTGGATCCAGCCGGCCCGCTCTTTGGAACTGGCGCCCAGAGGTTGCCTGCTGATTCATTGGTTCCGGCTAATGGCTGCCCCCATGGTACTCCTTATGGGGCTACTCCTGGTGTGGCATTAGCCTCCTGGATTCTGCTTGGCTCCCTTCACCTCCAGTGATAGCTCCTGCTGTGCCACTCTGGGCCAGGAGGAAATTTCAACCAGGAGGCTCCTGCCCTAGTGCGTAGGGTTCCAGCTCCAGTTCCTAGTTACCTTTCATCTACTGTCTGCCCAGTTTCTGGGACTTAACACCTAGGCAGCCCTCACTTCCGCTCCCCCTCCCACACATGTGTGCGTATGCTTCCCACCTTACAGGGCAGGGGCAGCCCCATGGTCCTGGCATTGCCCTCCTGTCTTGCTCCTGAACACTGCTCCCTGCCATGGCCATATCCGACATGGGAAGTTTTGGTGAGTTGTTTGCCAGTCTGCAACAAATCTCCCTGTGTGGCCCCTGGGCCCAAATGATTGCCCATGCCTGCTTTAGTCCATAGTTTGTGGACCCCTAGGGGTCTGTGGACCACAGGTTGGAAACCAGTTCTCTATAGCATCCACTTCTGCCACTGCTGGAGACAGGATAGCGGGCTAGGTGAATGATTGGCTTGATTCAGTGTGGTGCTGTTTATATTCTACCCTGTATGAAGAAATTGTTTTCTCAGCTTGAAGATTATCTTCACTTGTACAACTACATCATCAGCCTAAACCTGTTATGGTACTAAAAATGATCTGGGCAATCCAAGTACTCCTTGAAATCTAAGGTTTGAGGGTAGGAGAACAAATGGAAATAGACAAAGAACTACCCTCTTCAACTGTAAGTGGTCTCTCTAAGTTAGAATTCGTACACTGCACAGGACAAAATTTGTGCTGCCACTGGCTGTGCTCTAGATATTGGGCAGATAAGAATGGAAGTTTGCTTTTCAGGGCCGTTCTTCCTTTAGTGGTTGTAATGCTAAACTTGGGGGCAAATATGAAAAAATGCTAGTTTTGTTTTCCACTATCAGTTGCTGACTTCAGAATTGTGAACAAAATGGATTGTTAAATGATTATATATGGGGCTGATTTCTCATTTTTTGTAAGCATGTTGGAGCATGAGAGTTACAATCTCTCCAAAGGTGTTTGCCTTGGATGAAATTTCAGATGCACTTTAATAGGATTAAAATTATACCTGAAATATTAAGGAATCATATATGGCTTGGCATATTTGGAGAGATGAAGTGGTGTGTCAAAAAGGTGACACTGGTAAAAGTACTGCAGACTACTTTGTTGTCCCCCTTTTTCCAAATGGAGCAATTTGTCCTCCATTATTATTCTGACTTTGGCCTATACAAAGTGCTGAGTTTTGTATTTCTTTTTCATCTTTGCTAGCATGAAATATAGATTACCAGTCTTTCTAGATGGTAGCAGCTTGCATTCCTGTATATCTGGCCTGAACTTGCATTGGTGACTACAGGTCACTAATCTCTATTCCAGAAACTTGAGCCTTGATCACAGCCTGAGCTCTTTGTTGGCCGTCAGTTTTACATATTTGGTTGATGTTTCAAATAGGGAAACATCTGTGCTAGGGATGTGCAACCATACTTGTCTGATTTCATGGTCAGGGAACTATCCAGATTTAAATCTGCATTAGATTAAGAGTAATGAAATATTGTGATGTGAATGCCCAGTAGTTCAAATTTGTTTTGTTGGGGGTTTTGGAGTTTTTTTTCCAATCCTTTTCCCACCTATTCTCCTGGACAGTTGTCAGAAAGCTAAGATTTTTGTACACGTTGGAAGCCTTCTCCCATAATTCTGTGCATCTACAAATTAATAGATCTTCAGCTGTCAGAGAAACTGACTGCGCTGTCAAGTGCACATGCACAGCACCTACTAAAATCAGTATCAGTTAGATGTGTACAAATGATGGGCTAATTCAGAGCTTTTATGACATCCCTTGCACAGAGCTCCTTTCACTAATTTCAAATTTAAGCAGAGTAGTTCAACTTCAGCTGCTGACAGTTTGTGGGGCTGAGATTAGGGGTGCACTGATGCAGATTTATGGGGTCGATACCGATAGTTGATTTTTAAGGAGGCATATTGGCTGATACCGATCCGATTTCCAATATGAAGCCTGGCAGCTTGAAGAGAAGTGTACAGCTGGTAAGTCAGTTGTGGTGGAAGGGGCGGGGCAGATCGAGTCCCCTGTGGTGAGGGAGGAAGTGCAGCTGGAGTAGGTGCTTCCCAGCCGGGGTGTGGGACAGAGCTGCAAGTGGCTTGTCCAGGGGAGGAGGGGGCAGCTCCTGCAGCTGTGTGCACCGGGGGGAGGCTTGTGCCCCCTGAACTGGGGTGAGTTGGCTGCTGTTGCAGGCTGGGCCTGGGGCTGTGCTTGGTGGGTGGCGGCAGCACTGGGAAGGGGCTATTGGGGTAGGCAGGGGGCCGGTGGCCGTGGCCCCCCAAAGTGCCGCTGCTGCCACCCACCCTTAGTGCAGCGTGGCCCAGCTGCTGCCAGAACTGCAGACAGCTCTGGCCCCAGCCTGCCCCGCCCCGTGCGGATGTGGGGGCACATGACTGCCCTCCCGGACGAACAGTGGCAGCAGCAGCAGGAGCCACTGGACGAGCTGCTAGATGAGTTCCGGATGAACGGCTCCTGGATGAGCGGTGCAAAGTGGCGGGAGCCATTTCCTCCTTTCTCTCTCCCTCCTTCCCCACGCCCTGCAGATGAGCTACGGCTCCATCCTGCACCCACCCCACCCCAGCTGGGCAGTGCTTTCCCTAGCCCCGCTCCCACACTGTGGGGGCCTTGATCTGCCCCTAGCCCCCCATGCCCTTTCCTTCCCTCCCTCCTCCCCTTCCACCACAACAGACTTACAAGCTGCACACAGCTCTCCAAGCTGCTAGGGTGTGCTTCTTGCTGCCTGTAGTCTACATTGAGTCTGGTGCATATCAGATTTTAAGTGCAAGTGGAGTATTGTGTCAGACAACTGCCCTATTCCATCTCAGAGATGGATAAAAGAGTATCTGTTTGGATGACTGAGGTTTAGGAGTGCTGTATTTTTTAAACTTAGCCCCAGAGTGTCTAGCTCATCCTTAGCTTAGTGACTTACAACTAGCTGGTACCTGTCTTAATGCCACCAATGGTTTTTTGTACCTTTCTTTGCATTCTGTGGAACTGTTCCTTCTTTAATTCTCTCTTCTCTTTTCTCTCATTCTTCTCATGCTCCAAAACTTCCAGTTTATCATTTCCTTATCACCCTAAACATTCTAATCTGGAACAGCTATGAACCAGTCTATATAGTCATTTAAGAAATGAAGATATGCACAATGCCCCTAATCTCACTTACATGTTTTTTTTCACCTTTTGACATCAGTGTCTAATCCTCATTTTGTTTTCTTTGTTAGTCTTGTCTGCTGTTGCTTATTACAGGTCTTTCATGGTCATGGGCTGTGTTGTACCTTGTAACATGCTGAGGGTACTCATTAGTGCTCGTGAATAAATATTTCACTTTTAAAGCTGAAATTGTTGATCCTGTAAAGCTAAAGAGAAAATACTTTAGATTGGGGATGTCAAAGATACATTCCAGGAGCTAGAAATGGCCTGTGGAGCCCTATCATCCAACCTGCGGTGCTGCCTGTGGGTCTTGGACTGCCAGACTGCATGCAGCACGTAATGGCCCCATCCCTAGCACTGCATGTGGCCTATGGAGCCTTTCATGTGGCATGGGGGGCTGGTCTGGGGCACGCACTGTATGTGGTGCCTCTGCAAACCCGTTCCTGCATGCTGGATCCAAGATTGGTTTGGATTAGGCCCAAAGACTGGCCCCACGTGCTGGAGCTAGTGCACAGGGCCAGGCTGGCATGAGTGCTATATGCAGCATATATGGATACATGGATAAGACCCGTGTGCAGGATTGAAGCTGGTACTTGCCTACGTTGGACTGGGCCTGCTGGCTTATTCTGGCACACAGGGTTCATCTGTGCAACAGACAGACCCACAGACTGGCCCCATGTCCTGTGGGGTGGATGAGTTTGACACCTTTGGTTTAGATTATTCACTTTACTTACTTCCATAATGGATCTTGCCTTCTAATTCTGAAAGAGATTTCAAGTGCTCCATATATAAAATACTGCATAGCTAGTGGGTGAAAATAATAACTTTAATATCCCAGAACGTATCTTTGACCTTGCATTCTCATGTACTGTTGATACTATATGGTAAAATGTTATCAGCTGCTAATGTTCCTGTATGCCCCCAACACATGCTTCTTCAATAGATAGAACTTTTTTGGCAGCTGTTAGTAAGCCAGGGGTTCAGTGTTTGACAGGCTGAATTGAGTGCAAATATTTTTTTGAAAAATAATTCAGCAATAGACAATCACATGACTTTTCATACTAATACTCTCATCTTAAGGGAATGGAATGGAACCAGAGAATATATGCCTTCAAAGATGGTGTCACGGGCATGAACCTCATCCCCAGTAAGAACCTGCCC
>NW_017729024.1:119811434-119817628 GCF_001723915.1 Gavialis gangeticus | reverse complement strand
TCCCCCCCCCCCCGCCAACCCCTCCTCCCCACTGAGTAGAGGAACTTCAGATGTGTTACTTTCTAAATGTAAGAAAATAATAGATTTTTGGCTTTTGAGACTGACAGATCTTGTCAAACAATCTTTTCCGTTCAAAGCTGAGGATGGCTGTCTGTGATTATAGTCTAGCCAAAATTTTTAGACTCTCAGAAAATATATTTCGGTATGAATAAGATCTTGCAAATGTAAAAAAAAAACCCCCCAAAAACGTAAAGCTGACTATAAATATGAAACTGGAAGGAGAAAGCATAATACATTGCCTGAACGTGGTATTCCCAAATTTCCAGTCTTTCCAATTTATGTAATGTCCCCTGAGAACAGCATTCATGTTTTGACTTCAAATGCTTTGAGTAGGCATGTACATCAAAATGGAAATTCTTTTGGAGACTTGAAACAGAAATATTCCATATGTAGTTGACTGCCATCTTCAGAATTCAATTCTGTATCGCTCTCAATGAACTGAGCACTTTAAAAAATTGTGCTGTTTGATCTATTAGAACTAAATGTTTACAAACCCTTCATAATAATTCATTTGTTTAAATGAGGAAAGTGTGAGAAATGATTGTGTTCAGACAGATAGGTATTTCATTTTGTTCTAGTGTTAAGCCTTGGAAGCATAATTGGCATCCTCAGGAAATTTGAAACCACTTCAGTTAAGGATGCCTTTTGTGTAGAAGTAGATTGAAAGCCAGGATCAGCATTACACTTGATTAGATCAATACTGTATTCACTCATCGGTTAGCTGCACTGCTGCTGTTGGGTAATGTAACTCATACATTTTGCGTTGGTCATGAAGTAGTCTTCATTAGTGAGTGTTTTGAAGCCAGAGCTGATGGAATGGTTGGGAACAGTCTGCCTTTGCACCCTCTCGGATCTTGGGATCTTATCTAGCCCTTTCTGGCACCAGCACAAAAATCCAACCATCTAAAAACAACAAATCTCACCCCCCAAAACCATCTCTGTGCCCTTTTCAACTAAGACAAGAGTTGCAGGGGAGGAGCTTATGGACTATGAAACGGAGTTTGGAGTTGAGCAGTGTCTCTGAAGAGCATGGCAGATAGCTGATTTAGTAGAGAGAGGACAAAGGAAGAAAATCTAGCAAATTAAACAGTGAAAAAAGAAATAATGTCCTTTTTGACTTTTTCAAAGTTAAAAATATAAGTAAATTAAGTGTTTGATTGATAGGGGAAATGACAGTAGGGGCTGGTGGGATGAAAATGGCAAGGAAAGAAGCAAAAAAGAATAAACTTGCCTTTATAACCTTTACCCTAACACGTAGTATTTTGAAGTTCTCTTAGATTGGATCTGATGGAGTTTCTATACAAATGCTGCGTGGGTGGCCAGTTCCAAGGCTGGAATGAGTTGAATTCTTTTAAGCAAGTTGGTAACCTTTCAAATCAAGGAGGGTACATCATACCTTTACCCTTGGCAGGGTTTGGTAGAAGCTTCCTGCTGTTATGCTGTGTGTCTCTCTTCTCTCCTTAGCCATCAACACCTTTATATCCCTGCTGAGTAAAACACAATGGGGGCAGCCTACCCTACATTGTCGTCTTTCATATGGAAAAAGTATGTTCACAATATTTTTTTTCCGTGTTACGGAGTCTTTATCAAGGGAAGGAAATGTCATTGAATGTCCAGCATATAGCAAAAGCTTGCTTTGGTTGGCTCTGACTGGGATTGCTGTGTGCAGTCCTCTTTTAGAAAATGTCAGTTCATTCTCTCACCACGTCTTATGTGGGGGCTATTATGCTCATGTCAGCCTTAAGCTGTAGACTGCATCTGTTGTCAGCTAGTGGTTCAGTCAGTGCTGTATGTTAAATCTCCTTGGCAATCTCTCTCTGCTTAGAGCTGAGGTCATTAAATGACATCTTTAGACCGCACAACTGAATGTTCAGAGAGCTTATTCCTTCCCCCTGTTTGTTGGGCTTCTCTCTCTTAGAAGCTAGTAAGAAAACACACTCAAGTACTATCTTTTCTCCTCTTTGCTTCATACTGTAGGATGATGTAAAAATCTAAGGATAAAGGAACAGATTCCTGTTGCACTTCAGGCATCTTATTTCAGTCAGAAGTGCACATGGCCCTGAGGATTAAGATGCATCAGGATTTGAACTGGTTAGAGTTTTTAATAGAAGTTTGTTTTGTGCACTTACCCAAGATAAGATGCTTTATCAGTAGAGGCCATATCTCCCTAGATCATATTTGCTTTATCGGTCTTTCTTATTTCACCAGCCAACTTGATCTTGTTTGTTCAGGTGGTGACACCATTAACTTTTAACCCCCCACCCTGTCTTTGTTCTACATCTGGCATTCTGTGACAGGTCTGGCTTTTGTATTCTCCTCTTCCTAATGTCTTGCCTAGCTATGCATTTCTCCCTTGTAGCTAATATGTTGTTAGATGTAAATGCCAAATTATTTCTAGGGCAAACATTGGGTCACCGTTGTGGTATGGTAACAACTCTATTTAATATGCATGAATAACCGTACATGTTGGGGAATACAATTGTCTGCCAGTTTTAGTGAGAATCTTGAATTTGTGCTTGCTTTTGAGTTTTAAACATACAATTTTTTTCTGTTATCTAGTTATGGTTCACATTAACATGATTTGGAATGTACTCTAGGGTAAATGAGTTTTACAAAAAAAATATGGACTCAACAGCAGGCGTTCAAAGGTAGATTCGCAACTTGAATAACATGTTAAAGGCTAGCAGACTTTCAGCATGATAGAATTAAGAGTGAGGAGAATTAACATATTTATTGGGAACTGCAGTCCATTTGTATGTTATTACAAATGCCTATAACTAGACTTGTTCACATTGTCTGTCTTTGTTTCCAAGCACGTTATTCTGAAGACTTCCCAATATTGTCATCCCAGGTTAGGGCAAGTGCATAACATAGTTCAGGGACAGCTGTTGGAGCTCGGAAGACTTAATTCCTTTTGTAGGTTTCTTCATTTTGGGAGCTAGAAAATTTATCAAGCCTAGGTCTGAAAAATTACCCTTGTGGCTTTTTTCACAAGCAGACTTGCAGGTTTGCTTGCAAAGTTATGTGAACTTCAGAATTGAAAACAACTGTGATAGCCACACCAGATTTCTGGGCTCTTCCTGTACAGGATTTAGTTTCGAGTGGGCATGAATACCATCTCCTGACTGGAAAAATGAAAGGCACAACATGCTTTTCTTGTTTAAACGCATGATGATTTAATGCAACCTTTTTGTTGAAATAATGCACAGGCACATCTATGAGTTATATAGTGTAAATATTTTTAATAGTATGTTCCAGATGATGCAGTCAAATACCAATGCTGAATTTAAAATCATGTAGATATATCCCAATTTTACATTAGTAAGATGATGAAGGGGTAACTTTGCAGTGCATCTTTAGGAGATCCTAAATATAACATTGCTTTGGAAGCCAAATGGGTTTCCTGTTTTATTCTGTGAATGCAGTAGGGAGGCTGCCTATCTGTCCAGTAGGGCTGTGCAAAGCTCTGATAGCTGATTCAGTTCAGAGGAGACTCAGCCCAATTCGGTGGCCGAATCTCCAAATCTGAATTGGGAGACCCATTAATCTCTCTGAATAGAATTGGAAGCCTCCAAGTCGATTCTGAGAGATTTGGAGATTTGGCCATAGACAGTACAGGCAGGCACTAGGCAGTGCCAGGGGGAGCAGCCAGACCAGCCCTGGCTTGAGCTGGCAGCCCTGGCTTGAGCTGGCAGCCCCAGGAAAAGCTGCGGCTCCCCTGGCTGCTCCCCTGCTGGGACAAGGCAGGCAGTGCTGGCAGCCCCAGGAGCAGCTGGGGGGGATCACACGGGGAGCTGGGGAGCAGCCCCTGTTTGTTTCCCCCAGCTCCCCCATCATTCGCCCCAGCCCCTGGGGCTTCTCCTGGGGCTGCCAGCTCAAGCTGCAGCTCATCTGGCTGCTCCCCCAGCTGCCCTTCTGCCAGGGCAAAGCAGGCTGTATTGGCAGGGCCTGGGGGATCGAACTGGGAGCTAGGGGGAATGATCTTGGGCTGCGGGAACAAACGGGCTTCCCCCAGTTTCCAGTTCAATTTTCTCCAGCCCCTGTGGCTTCTCCTGGGGCTGCCAGCACTGCCTGCCTTGCCCCAGTGGAGGACAGCTGGGAGAGCAGCTTTTCCCGGGGCTGCTGGCTTAAGCTGGGGCTCATCTGGCTGCTCCGCTGTTTGCTTCCGCCAGCACTGCCTGCCTGCGTAGTCTATGGCCGAATAAGATTCGGTGCCAAATATCTTCAGATTTGGCCGAATAGAAGCGGGACAGTGATTCAAATCAACAAATCGAATCACTGTCCCTCTGAATTGCTGAATCCAAATCCAAAGAAAATACTTTCCGCTTCTCACAGGCCTGTTGTCCAGCTGCAGGGTGTTTTGAAGATGTTGTTTCTTTGAGCTACTTGTAAAGACTGATCAGCACAAACAGTCCTACTTCTGGGTTTGTATTGCATTTCTGAGCATCAACTCTGGTTTCTGTTGTGCTGGTCCAGCCAGCTATTTCATCTTGATTTCACATGTTGATATAAAGGAACGTAGCTTTCCCTAGAATGTATTTAGTTTCTTCTTTGCCACGTCTGTCAGAATGCATCCTCCCTTATAACTAACACCTTTTACTATCTGTGGAGGCATGCTATTGAATTTCAGTCTGTGGAACTAAATTATAATGGTGAAATGGCTACTTTAAAATTGTTTTAGTAAATGATAAAGGCTGCCTGTGGAACTTAAATTTGACTCCTTCATGCTTATGCATTATGAGGCAGTATTTGAGTATGTGATCAAAAAGCTTCTTTTTTCTTTATTGTGATTTGTGTGTGTAATTCCTGTGTTTAAAAAAAGAAATTGAGGAAGTATCTATTTATCTGATGGTGTAGTGATACATTCTCAGAAGATTTGGGACACTTAAATTTACAATGCCAACTTTTGCTACTTCCATAGATTTCATAGACACTAGGGCTGGATGGGATTGACATTGCTTGTGCCTTCAGGATCACTCCCTTAAGGAGCAACCATTCATCCTTAACTTCCCTCCCCTTCAAGCTGTGGTCCCTTAGGGCCTCATCAACAAGCCTCCTGAGCTTGTCAAAGTCAGCTTTCCTGAAGTTGAGGACTTCTGCATTGCTGACTGACTTGCCAGCTTTGCAGTGGATAGTGAAAGTGATCAGCTTGTGGTTACTGTCTCCCAGCTTCCCTTCGATCATTAGGTCGCTGACTAGAACATCCTCCTACTTGAGCTCATTGAAATAACCTGTAGCAGAAGTAGGTTCTTGTGATCGCTGTGTATAGGTCCTAGAGGAGGAAACCTACTTTGCCAGAGAGTTTCACAAAACTTGCTGACCAAAGAGGATATGTTGATACTTGGGGAATCTTGGGCTCCACTTGAGGCTCTGCAGAGAAGTGTGCTCATGCAGGTGCAGTTTCTATTCCTCTCAAGAGGGTGCAGGCTGGCCTCTTCTGAGTTTAGCTCTCTTCTAGTGTATTGCACTTACTACTACTTTCTTTCTCTGTGGCTTCCTATCCCCATCACATTATCATCACATCACCACTAGTAATTTCTACCCCTTGGACTTCTCATCCCATGCCAACCCTTTTGTCCATCAAGTCCTCATAGTTCTTCTCATGGATCCTGTTCTTACTTGCCCTTGGCAGCCTTCAGATCTAGTCTTCTCTCCCCACGTGAGAACCCCTGGTCTTCTCTGTATTTAAGTTTGGCAGACACCTTCTTTGTAGTATTTGAGTGTCAGCAGAAGATTACTGAGAAAGTTGAAATGAGCTCTCTGTCCTCAGGTTTTGTGCCTGTCTCTTGGTTGGCCTAGAATTGCAGTTGTAGGGAGAGTGCTTAACCCTGGGTTGGAGTAGGTCCAGTAGGATATAAGCTTTGGCAAATTTAACTTTGTACTGAGCATTTGCAAACTGACATGTTCAAAGATGCAGCTGTATATGTGTGTTAAAGGAGCAGTAAAAAAACCACTCTTCATACCCTCTAGATGGGGTGCCTTCCCCAAGTGTACATCAAGTGTACAACTCCTTAAGTTCTGTCAACTTTTTCTTTAATATGTTAAAAGTGTACTTCCACCACCCTCATTCTGTGCAATGGCTTAACTGCTTTGCCTGAAACTTTAAAAAAAAAAAAAAAAAAAAAAAAAACCCC
>NW_017729024.1:119809280-119811227 GCF_001723915.1 Gavialis gangeticus | reverse complement strand
TTTAAAAAAAAAAAAAAAAAAAAAAAAAATCCCCAAAAATGGGGAGAACCAGGCATTCGGAATGAAAGCCTTCATCTCAGTTTGACAAAGGAAAGTTATTGAAGGCAAATTCTTTAGCTGGGAAATGTTAAGTCTTAAGTGTTTATACCAGCCCTGCCGTTAACATACATGCTGTATGTCAGGGGTTCCCAGAGTTTTTATGCCACAGCCCAGTGAACTGTAGCCTGGCAAACCAGGGCCCAGCAGTCGCAGCCGACTGACCAGAATTTCCAGATGGAAGACAAGTATGGATACCCCCAGCCCCCAGGCAGCAAGGTGGGCCAAACCCTGTGCTGCTGCGGGCCCTGCAGAAGAAGCCACGGCCTCTCTGCCCAGCTCTGGGGGGTCATGGTTTGCTGGTATGAGGCCACTTCTGGTCTGATAGCTGACTGTGCTGCAGACCAGCAGCCAACCCGCCACATCCCAGCGCTACGCCATGGCCCAGGGATTGAAAACCCCTGCTGTATGTAGCATATAACTTGATGCTTTATTTTGTGATACAGAAGTAAAACAGTCCACTGTTCTTCAGACATGAAATGTAACCACTGTTCTTCTTTTTTCTCCAGCCCAGTGTACTAATTGTAAGCTACAAGGAATTGACAAAATCGGCTTCTCAGTTTGGATCCTATAAGCAAGCAGAATGGAGGTCTGACAGCACTATGATAGCTGTTTCAGTAAGTAGAGACTTTTTTACTGCTGTAGTGTTAAACTAGTAGAGAAAATGTAACAGACATTTAGCATTCATTAACACAACCAGTATCATATCCAACAGCATAAATCATAACCAGTATTTAGCTGGTATATAGCAAGCAAGTTTTTAGCGTGATGTGCATCTGGGTATGGGTGGGAATGGGGCTGCACAAGCCACAGACCCGTTGGCTGCACACCTCCTGAGTGCTCCTTCCGGGTCATGTGGGCATCCAGGCCTCTCTCTGTTGCTACATGGGCTGCCTGGATCTCCCCCTGCTATGTACGCAGCACCTCCAGGAGCAGGAAGCAGAACCCAAAGCGGGAGAGCCTGGAGATGTTGGCTGCCACAGCATCAGGAACAATGGGTGGGAACTGTGGCCAGGCAGAAGCCAGTTGGACAACCCTGATATGTATAGTGAAAATAAGAAAGAAAGGCTAATTTTTAACTTTAACTTAGAGAATATAATTGTTAATTAGCATTATAATAATTCTTAAGAGCCCCATTTATGGTTAATCACTTTGTTGTACCAGGCATTGTTTTGACAGAAATTTATAGAGAGTCCCTACCTGTAAGGAGTTTCTAGGCAAAACTCAGCTAATGGATGAAGGAACCAGGTGGGAATGGGTAAAGGAAGAATTGGGTAGTAATAATGTGAGTGTGTTTTGCTTGATGAGTAGCATAGCTTGTCAGGTATTAGGATGTATAGACATTCCAGCAGAAGTGAATTGTAGAGCAGCCATCTTTTTGTGTTGCTGCACCACATTGGACCATTTTGTTACAAAGGTTGGTGCTTGTTTATTGTACTTTGCGAGATCTTTCCTTGTTTCCTTGTACATGTGCCTTCAAACAGCGGGCATTGCAGCAGGTGCATTGTCTGAGGCTCTGTGCTAGAGTTACAGGTGGTTAAGCCAATGGTTTAAGCCCACTTCTTCATTAGTTCCTTGGAGTGTCTGATTCCAATACATAGGTAGTTGAGACATTGCCACCTGTGCCATGGTTTGTCAGTCCCTGGCTGGAATGTCCCTTTTTTTTTTTTTTTTTTTTTTGCTGTTCGGTATTTTCTTCAGCTTCTCATTCTACAAGTGTAGTCATGTCTCCTTGGGTATGGTATCAAGAAGTTGGGTGCTTGTGAGGGAGCTCTTATAGTTTCATAGTTACTAGGGTCGGAAGGGACCTGAAAGATCATCTAGTCCGACCCCCTGCCATGGCAGGAAAGA
>NW_017729024.1:119806503-119809269 GCF_001723915.1 Gavialis gangeticus | reverse complement strand
CTTAATATAGAGTGCCACGCCCCCACCTGTCTTTCCTATCCTCTTGCATGACTTCAAATATTTGTGTGCTGCAGAATGGTAATGCAGCCTGAGTCTCAAAGCTTCAGTTTCTCTCAGTCATTCTATGATGTTGGCCATTGGTCTTCTGATGTCAGGTGAGGCTATGCTAGCCAGCTGGTACACGCTGTTTAGGCTGGTAGGATTCAGACATCCTGTGATGCCTTGGCAGCTATCATTCAGAATGGGGTTGAGGTGCTTAGATCTTGCCCATACAGGGCATGCATACCCAGCGGAGGAAAAGCTGAGAGCCAGAGTGGTAGTTTGGATGGTTGAGGGGCTACCTCCCCATTTTGAGTTGGTGAACTTATATAGAATGTTGTTACGAGTATTCAACTTTGCCTTTGTCTTCATGGTGTGTTCTTTGTGTGAGAGGGTTTGATTTGAGGATGACTCCATGATTAATTGGATTTGGATAGTGGGATAGTGGAATCCTGGACTAGGTAATGTTTAGCTGGCAGTTGGCCTCATGGTTTTTCGGATGGAAGGCACGTGCTTGTGCTTTCACTGAGTTGGCACACGATTGGTTTTCAATGTAGTTTGAGGTTAGGCCAAGGTAGGTCCTTGCTTAGGAATTTTTCAACATGGTCGAAGGCAGTGTTTTGGTCTGTTTTATGCACAGGTCATCTGCATAGATGAAACGTTTTGTTTCCAAATCGGTTGGTTAGTCATTTATTTAGATATTATATAACAGCCGTGCATGTACATTTCCTTGGGGGATGCCATTAATATGTTGCTTCCATCTGCTTCGCTTCCCATCCAGGTTGACAAAAAAAAGTCTGTTTCTGAACAGGGTTGGTATCAGCCCTGTCAGGTGTAGATCTTTTGTCATTTCTAGGGTCTCGTGGAGGAATAGTCAGTGAGTAGCTGTACTGTAGGCAGCTGTTGGGTTAACTAACACAGCTCCTGTGATTTGGTTTCTTTCAAACCCATTCTCAGTATGCTGAGTTAGATTGAGCAGCTGGCTCATTACTGATTTTTCTCCCCTCCTCCCTCCATGGGAAAAGCAGCCCTGTTCAGGGATTAGGTGTTTATCCACGTATGGGGCAGGCTGGTTCAGTATCAGTCATGCGTACGATTTGTATGTGGCATAGGAGAGGAAGAGGTCTGAAGTTCTTTGGTATGGATGGATCTTTCCTTGGCTTTAAAGAAGTTATACTAGTGGCTTTATTAATATTTTCCCAATAGTAAATGAGCAATAGAATAATTTAGTATACTATACTAATCTAGTGTGATTTTACAAGGTTAAATTAAAAATGGAATAACACAATGATCAACTAAAGGTTCTAAGATTTAAGAATGATTTAAGAAGTAATCCAGTCAATAGGCTAAAATGATCAAATCACCAAATTGATGTAAAAGATTCATCTAATTATGTGGCTCCTAGAAACAATTACTTCATATTAACTTTCTGTTGAGAAAATGCAAGGAGTCAGCTTTTTTCACTTTAAAGCTCCAGCTAGTCCTACAAACAGTAGAGTTGTGACCTAGTTGGAGAATATAATGGCTTCTACAGACCATTACATACTAAGAATATGTGCATGTCTTTTCTGGTCTTAAACTGTTTCTGCTTCTTCTGTCCTGCCCAGTATGGCTTCTGCACTGCCTTTGTCTTATAAGGTTTGTTTCCTGTTTACTCTGTCCTTGCTTTTTTGTGGATTTGGGCACCCTACAGGTTGATTTAGAACTGTCTTGGATTCTGAACATGGTCCAGTACTTTCAAAGTGGGCAGCACTTATATCTTATGTTGTGATGTAAAGTTACATCATTTGCTGAATTTTGACTTCGTTTGCTTGATTTTTGGTTTGTGTTTTTTTTGGGGGTGGGGTTTGGTAGGTCAGCCTAGGTTGAATGTAGATCAGATATTGTTCCAGTAATGTGAAACAGGGCATGTTAGAGGGTCTTTCTTAGGAAGATTGTGATGCTTCATTTAGCAGTATTTTTTTTTTTTAAGAATTCTATTTCTGTCTTAGACTTGGCTTTGTTTTCATCAGTTTTTTTAAATGATATTTTTAACCTTTTTACTGACAAAGAATAGACAAGTAAAGAGCTTTTCATTCTCTAATGAATATGGAAACACAAGGTGCTTTTATGTTTTGCCAGAATATATTCAATTTTAAATGAACACCTCAAGTCTGGCGTTCAGGTCGACTGTTCTTTTCACCCAAGGGAGTGAATAATGTTAACTAACATGATGGAAATCATACAATTTTCTTTGTCTTGCAGCAAATGAAAAATTTAATTTAAAGAAATCTAACTAGTTCAGGGAATCAACAGCTTTGGTCAACAGCTTTGGTCGAATAGCAACATGCATTTCTGCCTGAGAATCCTAATAGGCAGCATAACACTTTTTTTGGAATTTTATAAAATAATTCTTTGCTACTATTTTGCTGATGGAATATGATGGAGGAAGTGAACTTGCAAAAGTATATGGATAAACCACTTTAATTATTGGGTTAGGAGTCTGTTTATTGGCGCTGCCACTGACTTGCTTCTTTACTTGGCCACATTGTGCTGGTCTGTTCCATTTACTTATCCTATTGGGTTAAATTATGTTTTTGGGGTCAGAATTGACAGTTGGTATATTTTATACTGGGCCTGGTATGATGAGGTCTCAGTTGTAAATGGGGGATTTGGAAGAGCTATAATTAGTTGGGAAAATCTTGCTAGTAGGCAGTGCAAAGACTCACTTTGGCTGAGCCTCAAGTG
>NW_017729024.1:119800966-119801503 GCF_001723915.1 Gavialis gangeticus | reverse complement strand
TTGCAAAAGTATATGGATAAACCACTTTAATTATTGGGTTAGGAGTCTGTTTATTGGCGCTGCCACTGACTTGCTTCTTTACTTGGCCACATTGTGCTGGTCTGTTCCATTTACTTATCCTATTGGGTTAAATTATGTTTTTGGGGTCAGAATTGACAGTTGGTATATTTTATACTGGGCCTGGTATGATGAGGTCTCAGTTGTAAATGGGGGATTTGGAAGAGCTATAATTAGTTGGGAAAATCTTGCTAGTAGGCAGTGCAAAGACTCACTTTGGCTGAGCCTCAAGTGAAATAAATTGTGTAACAAGGGGAGGAGGATGCTTTTAAGGGCTTACAGAACATTCCCATGTATAGACCCTCTAGGGCAGTTTTTCTTAACAGGTTGCTGTAGGGTACGAGGAAATAAGCACTTGCTCTTCCCCTCCTGGCTTCTATGCAAGAGGTAAGTGCAGGCTTGTCTGCTAGATAAGCTCACTCTTGTCCCTGCTAGTCTCTATGTTAAGGCCTAAGTGCTTGCTTCCCTCCTCCCTTTGCG
>NW_017729024.1:119789813-119795966 GCF_001723915.1 Gavialis gangeticus | reverse complement strand
GGATGCTTTTAAGGGCTTACAGAACATTCCCATGTATAGACCCTCTAGGGCAGTTTTTCTTAACAGGTTGCTGTAGGGTACGAGGAAATAAGCACTTGCTCTTCCCCTCCTGGCTTCTATGCAAGAGGTAAGTGCAGGCTTGTCTGCTAGATAAGCTCACTCTTGTCCCTGCTAGTCTCTATGTTAAGGCCTAAGTGCTTGCTTCCCTCCTCCCTTTGCATGAAGAGCTAAGCACATGCTCATCCCTGCTTGGCTTCAGTGCAGGGAGTTAACCTCATGATTGTTTCCACCTTGCTACCCTGCAGGGAGCTAAGAGCAGAACAAAAATCAGTATCTTGTTCAAATTGTAAACATACCAGACAGTAAAGAGCGGTGAAATCATAGGCATTTTAACAGGAATCATACTGTTCAAGGACATTAACTGATGGGAAACTCTTAGAAATTCTCATAATTCTTTATTTAATCACATATGGTTGAGTATCATAAATTGTTTGAGGCAACATCTAAGTAGCACTTAACTTCTCTACCAAAATAAATCAATAAGGTACATCTTTTGCACATATGATCTCTGAGTAAGAATTTCATAATGTTTTTCAAGTGGGCCAGGGCTAGGCAACCTGTGGTCTGGGCAGCTTCTTTGTGGGGCATGTGGCAGATTGGGGAGGGGACCGGCAGTGCAGTGCCAGATAGGGCAGGGAACAGAAAACAAAGTATCAGATCAGTCATGGAACACAGGGCAAGGAGCAGAAAGTACAGCATCAAATTGGGTAAGGAAAAGGGATTGGAGTGGTCCTCAGGGAGGCATGCCTGCCGACAGTTGTTGGCCCTCACTTAAGTCTTTGGTGCTCCTTGAAAACGCCTAGATATTGTTAATGGAGACTTAGTTAAATAAGCTTTAATACTAAATACACTCACCCCAAGCAGCAATAGTTTCTTGAAATAGCTTTGGAATCATTCCAATTTTAATAAAAGGGGCCATTACTGTTTGCCTTGCTGCATTTCTTCATCTTGGCTTTTCTTTGTGTTGACAGCAGCAGACCCAGATCTCAGTCTGGATCTCCAAGACATTCTACTCTGTCTCCTTTTTTCTTTAATCTACTTGGGCTGCTGCTTTTCTCTTGGTTCCTTTCTTCCTCTTTTCTGACATTACCTCTGGCTGAGTCCTAGCATGAATCGTGTTAGGGCCCAAATGTTCATATGGAGTATAGATTAATGCAACAGAACCAAGAAGCTCTAGTCTGTCCAAACCCAGGGCATACACTGTATTCAGAATCCTTCCTATCCTGGTGCCTGTTCTCTGTGAGTCTTCTGCTGCCTTTTGCTCTTCAGGACCCAACTACTCGCAAGTGTAATAGGGACCAGCTCTTAACAAAAGGCTGTAGGAGCAGAGTTAACTGTTTCATGCTGTGAAAATATTAATGGGAATCCTATAAATAAATCCCTTGCAAAATAATGAATATGTACACTTTTAGAGCAAATACAGCATGCCATTACAATAGTCTATTGAAATGCAAGGATGCGGGGATAGGAAGGGAGTGGTATTGGCAGTGTAAAATGATAATTTGTATCATAATATGCTCCCTTTTATATAGCTGAAAGACATCAGTTTCTTAAAAATATGGTGAGCTTTGATCCCATAGTTATTGCGAAGGAAGAAATTTTACTCAAGGCCTATCTGCAGTTCCAGGAAAATAATATTTACCACAGAACCTGTCTCTCATAACATAGATATTGAGTTGAAGCAGTACAGTGGCCTGTTTGCTGCAAGTTTACAGTAAAAATGTTCAGTTATCTCAGTTTGAGCAGCTATAGGGTGGCATTTGATGTCCTGTTCATAAGCAAATCTTCTGACGTTAGCAGCTTGTACTGAGGATGGAATTCAGGAAGGCCTTTTGTATCTGAATGTCAATATGAAGATACTTTACAGTATTGTTTTACTTTTCCTACCTGTATAAGATAACCTTGGAAATAAATATTTAAACAGTCACCCAGTAATGGAAAGAACTCATGTAGATGTTAGAAGTAGATGCACATTAAGTTTCTGTACACTATATTGTGTTTTTGCTTCATGAAGACTATAAATAGAGAAGCTCAAATTGCTGTCATTAATATGGTACATACTTAGTTTCCTTGAAGGAAAAAGCTGCTTTGAAGAATGTAAACCATCACATTTATTAATTTGTCTTTGTTTCTGTGTTTAGTTTGAAGCTGAAACAAATAGAATGTATTATAAACTATAAGTTTATTGGTGGAAAAAAGTCTAAACTAGTGAGCTGAACTAACAAGAGCACATTTCCTTTTTGGTTACTTAACTGAAAAACAGGAAACCAGCCCTGGAAAGAAATTTGAAACCTTTCATTTCACTGCTTCTTGCCTTCAGTCTTGTTGCTTTGAGTTAATACCCATCCCGTATTAAAATAACTGGAATAAGATGTAGCTTTGTTGGAACACGTTTGACTGTTTATCTAATTGATCTAAATTTCTGATAAGAAACTGCTGGCTGGCTGATTTGGGACCTTCCTGGTTATCTGGTCAGTGCTGAACGGATATCTAATTTTTCATGTAAATTGTAATGACTAAACAGTTCATATCTACTATATCAAACTAGATTAAAGCTATTTTCATGTAATTTTGCAGAGGTTGAGCTCTGCTTGAATTATGGTGCTCTAGTATACAAACAAGCCTTTTTCCATCTCTTCCAGTCAGGTGCTGAGTCTGACAATATTTTCTGTACTATAAGATGCACCTTTCAAAAAGGGTAAAATTGTGGGAAAAAAGATTTTAACATTAATTTAATTATACGGTGAATTCAATTATTTTTGTTACCTAGCTTTGACTAGGTAACAAATTAGGCATAACTTAATTTTAGACCTTATTTTTCGAGGGAGAAGAAAATGTCTTGTATACCAGGAAATATGATACACTAGAGTTTATTGTAGGTGTTGTTCTTTGTATGCAGTCTTGAAGTTGCTTTGTGACAGATTTTTATAAGAATGTAGGTACCCAATTCCAATGGAATGGAAATGAAGGGAAGTGCTTTTTAAAATCTCACTGAACATTGTCCTGTATTTTGGATGCCTAAATACCTGTAAGTGCCTGCCAAATTGTATTGTAAAGCCAAACCATTGAAAAAGTTCTTTGGGTAGATATGGTATCTTTTATTAGACCGACTGAGTATGAAGTAGTATCTAATAAAAGATATCTCACCTACCCAAAGCACCTTGCCTACCTATGTCTTTAGACCAAAATGGCTACAACAACTCCCCCCCGCCCCTCCTTCCCCCAAGCCATTGAAAAGACAGGAGTTGGGTACCTTAATCACTGTTGATTTCTTTTTGCACCAAGAGTCCTTGGGTGGGAGTTGTGTGCCTTTGAAAATCCTTCCTAGTCTCCTTACAGCATCTTGACATGCCTAAATACCATTTAAAAATCAGGGCCTTAGTCCTCTAGTATCAACAGATCACAATATTTGAACAGCTTTGCTATTTTTGCCTTGTTCTTTTAGATTCATGTGGTGAATTTTATGAGATAACATGGACAATAGATTTTATCAGAAAGGCATGTGAATTTCAATGATGGGCTATTCCAGGGGTGGGCAAAATGTGGCCTGGGGGCCAGATAATATCCAGCCCGTGAGGCCCCTAAAAAATTTAGAAAATTAATATTAATCTGCCCCTGGCTGCCTATCATGCAGTCCTCGATGGCTTGCCAAAACTCAGTAAGCGGCCCTCCGCCCAAAATAATTGCCTGCCCCTGGCCTATTCAGAACAGAAATGTAACAACACAAATCAGTGCCTGGGACAGCTACCACATACAGGGCAGTTTGCTGTTGCTTCCATACCATGCAATAGTGATCACATTGCTTTTTCCTGTGTGTAGCGCTGTCCCAAGGGGTGTGCAGGGCCTGAGGCAAATCAGCCCATGCAGGGTTGGGGGGTGGCGAGCTGTCGGGCAGGAGGGAGAAGGCAAGTGGCTGGAGTTGGTGGCTGTGGCAGTGTCCCCCAAAGTGCAGGGCCCAGGGTGGTTGCCCAGATTTATCCCCACCCTAGGGATGGCCCTGCCTACATGTGCTGAGGGCAGGTGCCTCATCTTGGTTACTCCACGGATTTAGAAACAGTTTACCAATCAAAGACTAAAGTTAACTGAAGCCTCCCTTTCAGGATTGGCATGTTATATTAAGTATCTTTAGAAGGATCATAGTGTTGCATCTGTTTTGGTAGGATTGTTATGGGAAAGTAGCTAAGGATTGTTTCTTGCTGGCTGTTTTGTTTAAGTATGTAAAATGTTTTGAGGTTTCTCTGATCGTTCTGGCTACAATTAATAGTTTCATAGTTAGTAGGGTCAGAAGGGACCTGAGCAGATCATCAAGTCCGACCCCCTGCCATGGCAGGAAAGAGTACTGGGGTCAAACGACCCCGGCAAGGTGTTTGTCAAGCCTTGTCTTAAAGACCCCCAGGGTAGGAGCCAGCACCACTTCCCTTGGAAGTTGGTTCTAGATCCTAACCACCCTGACAGTGAAGTAGCGCCTCCTGATGTCTAATCTGAATTTACCCTCTGCCAGCTTGTGACCATTATTTCTAGTAACTCCTGGTGGTGCTCAGGGAAACAGGGACTCCTCCAATGCCTGCTGGGTCCCCTCTGACTAGTTTGTAACAGGCCACTAGATTCCCCCTCAACCTTCTCTTGTGGAGGCTGAACAGGTTCACGTCCCATAGCTTCTCCTCGTAGGGCCTGCCCTGCTGCCCCCTGATCATGTGAGTGGCCCTCCTCTGGACCCTCTCCATGTTGTCCACATCCGTCTTGAAGTGTGGCACCCAGAACTGGATGCAGTACTCCAGCTGCGTCCTGACCAGTATCCCATAGAGGGGGAGGATCACCTCCCTGGATCTGCTTGAGATGCATCTCTGGATGCATGACAAGGTGCAGTTGGCCTTCCTGACTGCATCCCCACGCTGCCTGTCCATATTCATCTTGGCATCAATGATGACTCCAAGATCCTATTCTGCCTCTGCACTGGAATTCCTTTAATTTTACATGGGATGTCCTAAATACAACGCTAATAAGATGCAGCTTCTAATCTCTCTGTCTTTCTTTCAGACTGCAAATGGATACATCTTATTTTTTGATATCCCATCAGCAAGAGACAAGTACCTTTATGAGCCCATGTACCCCAAGTAAGCATTTTCAATTTGTTTTCTTTGCATAATCAACTGCAAAAAAGTATTTCTACATAAACCTTAAAACACGTTTTATTGTAAGCAATTAGTATTTGAAATAAACCAAATTGTTACAATTTGAATGTGGTTTTTGGAGACTTTTAAATGAGTACTGAGAACTGCTCCTTTAAACAGCCTTTTACAGTTTAGGGAAACCTATAGTTGGTATATATTGGGGTGCTGTGCACAGGTAAAATCCTCTGCCTCAGATTTGCCACAAGCAAGACCACTAACTGACTAAATTCAAAGCTGAATCCAACCAAACTTTCAACTTTATGAAACCTAATGATAAATTTCAGTACTTAATGTCGATCTCTCCAGCTAAATGAAGTATGTTTAACAGGAACCATGAGGGTACAATTTAATAGCTTTGTGGCAATATTATTCTAAAATATTTCTAGACTAGCTCTTTAGAACTGCTTTTCAACATGATTAAGTCATTGTGCCTGCATTACTTTAACTAAACTTGCTGGCGCTTTTACTACAATGTAATGTCTTTTTATCCCCAAATATATGCAAACCATAGAATGTGCTTTAGTTGCTTTTGAAGTGCTGCCATATATCCAAGAGTATACTGTGGTGTAGGACTTTAGTATAGTATTCTGCGACATTACAAAAAAAGAAATTTAGGTTAGACTCTGAGGTTGTCACTTAAAACTCTCGGAGTTAGTTTTATGTAGGCAAAATCTGTTGGGCCTGAGGAATGGGACAAACAATATTTTTGACTGATAATATGCTCCCTTTTACATAGCTGAGAAACCTTATTTTCTTAAAACAACAGTGAACTTTGATTCCATAGTTAGTGTGGAGGAAGAAATTTTACTCTGAGCCTCTTGTTCTACAATTCCAGCACCATGATGTTTGCCACAGAATCTACCATTTGCTCTAGTCATAGAGTTTTCACTGTCACAGGTTTAGCCTTCAGGATTGCCCTTAG
>NW_017729024.1:119764388-119784813 GCF_001723915.1 Gavialis gangeticus | reverse complement strand
ACTGTCACAGGTTTTGCCTTCAGGATTTCCCTTAGATCGTAGTTGATATTTTTTTTTTTTTTTTTTTTTGCACAAGGTGGGTGAAATGTGGTAGATTAGTATCATTTTAGTATATAATCTAGATGGGAAAATTATTGAAAGACCTAGCAGAACAGTCAAAAACTGGAAACTCAAACAAAAACATGAGTAGATTGTTTCTAGGCCTTTACTAAATAAGCTCAGCAAGTTGTTCTAGTAATATTAATTGTACCTTTAAAATGAAGTGACCCATATATAAATGAAATTGGTGAGACGATGTCTGTCTTTGAATATTTTATGTGTACTGGGCAACCTTGGTATGGTAGTGAGTAGGAAGGACAAGGATTAGCTTTGGAACATCACTGAAAGCTGGAGCCATTACATTACTGGGCTTTTCTCCTGATCTTGAGATATTTCGGCCAGACCTAGTGAGGAAAAGAAACCTGATGAAATCACGATAATAGGACTCTTGATCTCTTTACGTGTGAACCTGAGATTACAGTTTCTGCTCCGTCAATGTCACTTTTCCATCCGCACCTTGCTCCTATTGCATATCTTGTTTGATAGAAGCAAACCTGTTTGTGCCATGAGGACGCTGAAAGCAACTTTGCATGTTTCCCAGATGTGGAATTAAAAGTCCAGTAGTGCTGAACTGGGTTCTGTATTGAGTCTGTAGTTCAGCGCTACTGGACTTTTAATTCCACATCTGGGAAACATGCAAAGTTGCTTTCAGCGTCCTCATGGCACAAACAGGTTTGCTTCTATCAAACAAGATATGCAATAGGAGCAAGGTGCGGATGGAAAAGTGACATTGACGGAGCAGAAACTGTAATCTCAGGTTCACACGTAAAGAGATCAAGAGTCCTATTATCGTGATATATGTGGTTGCCTAATTCTGTATCTTAATTTCATCAGGTGTTATATGCATTTAATACCAGAAAAAGTAAGCACTATCACCCTTTTTTATTCAGACCTCTGTATTTTAAACAGTTATGTAAAATTAACTGCAGAGGTCTAAATTTTGGATAATTTTTCTAAAGCTAAGATGGCAAATATTAGAAGATAGAATATCCAATCTGAAATTTAATTGCAACTCTCCTGCTTCCTGGTTAAGTGTGAATTGGCAGGAAAAAATATTAAATCAGGTTGCAGCTCCACCAGCCAGATCTTGAAACAATTGCTTAGTCTTTAGACAAAATAGTTTTGGGACTTGATGCTGCTTGTGTGTTATCAGCATAAAACCTTCACTTTCCTAATAGATTTCAGTCATTGATGGCTAGGATGTATCCTTTGCCTCCTTTTCTATTATGGCTCAGTTGTTGGTGGTCGAGAAAGCATTGTTATAAAGGTGGGGAATAATGCAACCTATACTTGCTAGTTGCTAGAAGATGGTGATGCCAATAGCTGAGTTTCCATTTTTCCATGGCATGCTGTTGCTGCAGTTTCCACTAAAGCAGTGAAGATACCTGTTGTTTGCTTAGACAGAAGCAGTGGGAAGTTGTTCTGTCCCCACTCTGCTTAGCCGCTAGAAGTAATATACTGCAGCCTCACTCAACAGGAGAGGCAACTCTCAACTATAGTATGCAACTACCCTAGTAATACCTTAAGGGTTTATTATGCTCCCCTTGTAAGATTTGCAATATGTGGTGGAAATCAAATAAAATCTACCCTAAGGTGATGCTTCTATAAGAGAACACTAATTTTTTTTATAAGCTATACCAGAAGTATTTTTAACTTTCATGGTTATTTGTGCTTTGAATGCAAGGTAGAGGGCAGATGTTTACTAGATCCAGTATACAGTACTGTTGTTGGCAATAGGGGGTGGGAAACAGCTGCAGGCATGTTAACTGATTTTCCAATGAATTCCTGCTCAGTTGAGCGGAAGGTTGTTTTAGATGTTTTTGCCTGTTTGTTTGTATACTCTGCAGTGCATATTTCACCCATTCACTTAGGTCTTTATCACTCTTAATTGGGTGTCTAGAAAGAAAGCTGAATTTACTTTGTATTTTATAACTAATTGTACACCTTCTACAACTTGTCTGATCTATTTAATATACTGTAGACAAATGCTAGGATTATGTAGTTAGTTCACAGAACTTTAATAGTCCTAATTTATTGTGTGAAAAATAGAATGAAACAGCTCAAATGCTGAGCATTGAAATACGTGCACATAACCAAAGGGGATAGCATCTCTTGTACGCAAAACATAAGATTAGTCAGAGACTGACTGTACTATATTTATTTTCTTGGGAATTCATTTTAACAATGTTGGCAACGCTAAAGCCTAAAGACATTTGTTTACAATAAGAGTGAATGCTAGAGAGGCCATTTTGTGAAGAAGTTCGTTTAAAGATTGTGTGTGATGGTGACTATATAGTCACCATCATAATAAGCACAGCAGACTTTATACAAACACAATGATTGTGACATTCCTCAAAAATAAGAATCAATTTGATGAAAGACCTTTTTCCTTTGATCATTAGTAGACCATTATGCTGTGAGATGAAGACTTTTTAAGATGTAGTAGTCCAGCCCAAAGGGCGCACGTGGTATTTTTATAGGAAACTAGAGAAAGTATTTGTGGCCTACTGTTTCTAACCTGTAAAAATTTCTGGCATGCCTGTACCACCCCAGGACATGCTAGAGAGTACTATATTGAAAGGCAGCTCAGTGCAATGCTGAGTGTTTGCCAGTGAGCTCTGCATCTTCTGAAAGTTTTTACTGGCTGCCACCCAGCACCAATCTGGCTTTTACAGTCATTTGGTGTGGGAGTTACTGCACATGGAGTGTCTTAGTACAGCACTCCCTAACTCCCTGGGTTAAGGAAAATGTATTTTTTCCAAAACATAACCTTTTAAGTGCAGCAGCATGGATACCTGCTATTGTTGGGTGGTTTGACTTCTATTACTATTTTGCATGATTGAACTTTTATTTTAATCTTCAGTCATTTCCCAGATGAGTTGTAATTTTCATATTGAGACTTAATATATTAATGTCTATTTACATATGACTTCACCAGATTGCTCCGTTTACTGCAAGTAAAACTGAAGTAATATCAGATGAACCCGTTCTAAACCTTGAAGCTACCTGGAGTTAGGGAATTGGATCAACTTCTGCCCAGTCTTGAAAGTTTCCCAGGAGACTTTCTTCCTTTACTACATAGCAGATTTCTTGAAATAATATGGCTCTCTGACCAACTTGCATTTTTAAGAGATTGGCTTCATCAAATGAAAACACAATAACAAGTTCAATTTTTTTTTTTCAATCCTTCTGAGTTCCTGTGCCCTCAGGAGTCAGCGCAAAACGTGAAGTATGAGTTGTCAGTAGCTACAAAGTATTTAGATAAGACAGTGTTTCAACCTGTATCTCAAGATCTGCATTCAGCTTTGAAATCAAATAGCAATCAATGTTTCTCTGGATTCTAGGGTACCATATCAATTTGATAGTATTGCCACTGAAGATGAAAGCAGCTATTTTCTGTTGTCCTGCCAAGGACACTAGCACCAGAGACTTGATCCAGGAGGAGGATGTGTGAATCTTTTTCTTCAGCCTTGGCTGCAGGATGAGCTAAACAAGAGGTGCCAATGTCTGGCCCATTCTTAATGCGGAGCTTTCAGACAATGCACAAACTTAATACAGGTTTCCCTCACTTTATGCAGGTTCTTGATCTTGGCCCACAAGAGGCCGATTCATAGATGTTAGGGGCTGGAAGGAACCTTACAAGATCATTGGGTCAAGTTAATAAAGGCCAGAACACAACTTTAAAGATGTTTTAATTGTGGATTAGTAATTCAGCATTTAAAGTAGTTCTACTGAATTAAATTTCTTACGTATATTTTAAAAGTAGAATTTCAGAAGTCTCAACAGAGACTTTAAATTATAAGCCTTCACACACACTTACTCATGCAGGGGGCTTAGGAATATTGATTTTGGGCTCCAAAGCAAGCAATCTATGTGAAAATGCTTTGATAGAAAAGAGGACTGTCTTAAGCTCATTTAAAGCCCTCTGTTAAAACCAACTGATTTACATCAGAGAAACATGCTCTTGGAGAAGTACAACTATTCCAAAACTTAGAAAACAAGATAATTAAAGCACTGTATAGCTAAGACAAAAGTAGAATTCTGGATACTCTAATAGTTAGATTATTGTGCAACTTTTCGTATATTCCACAAAATCTACTCTTTTCAGTGTCTGAGTAGGTAAGGCTTTTATAAATTAAACAGGGGTGGGGTGGTGGTGGTGGGGTGTTAGTGAGTGAGTGTCCAGCTTCCAGAAAACTGGATCCAGACAGTAGCATACCTTGTTGAAGTCTGTTTGGTATCTGGATGGGGTTGTTTAAGAAAACTAGATGTTTAAAATCTGTCAAATCAATCTTTGTTTTATAATTCACTGGTGCTTTGCCAGTGGCATGAAAGGAAGGCATTGTTATGCTGAGAACAGATGCAGGTTCTTGAACTGGGAGAAGGGAGGAGGTAGGGGTTGTTGAATCCTGTGCTGATGTAATTAAGGCAGTTTGTTTTGTTATGACAGAAAATGCATCTTGTGGCTATTGAGACTTTGTACTAGTTCGTGGCAGTGTGGGAGGGAACTGTCCTCTGGCCCTTTCTGGGAAGGAGAGAGTGGGTGGACTGACTTGCTGATTTAACAGCCAGCTATAAAGTTACTACTCATTTTTGTGGTCGTTTAACTTTGTAGTTGGTTGGAGCTTTTTAATTTGGGAATAACTACTTTGCACATGTACCTGGTCTCAAGGTAATTGTGCAGTTAATTGCATGATACGTGTGACATGTAAAGGGAGCCTTAGATTGAGACTCTGGGTACCCAGAAAGTATGACTGCTGAATCAGTTCCTGGAAGTAGAGGAGACATTCTGATCTCTTGACTTGTGGATTGGGAGGATTGGAGTGGTAGAAGGGTGAAAGGATTCTGGAGCCTTCCATTGTTATATGTTGGTACCACTTAAGAGGTCAATAGTCCTATCACGATTCGAGTGAACTTTCTTGTTCCTTTTTCTAAGCCATTCAGAACAGTGTTCTTTAGAATTTTGTTTTGCCTTCATCTTGTTCAAAATTTTCTCTAGCTTTCCTAAAGCTACAACTAAAAAGTGGTATTGAAGAAGTGAGGTTTTTCACTTGCTCAGAAGTCAGTGAGAACAGTGGTCATTCTAAGTTGAATGATGTGCAAAGCTGAATTAGTATTGCTGGCTGTAGACTATGGGTTCCTGTACTTTCATCCAGGACAGGAAAGAGAATGGGGTGATGACCCCCAACTCAATATCTAGAGCATAAAGGTATGGTTACCCATCTTCGTAGGGTCGGAAGGGACCTTGCAGATCTTCTAGTCCAACCCCCTGTCCTGGGTAGGAGAGAAAACTGGACTCAAATGACCCCAGCTAGATAATTGTCAAGCCTCCTCTTAAAGACCCCCAAGGTAGGAGCCAGCGCTACTTCCCTTAGAAGTTGGTTCCAGATCCTAGTTGCCCTGACTAAAGTAGTGCCTTCGAATTTTTAGTCTGAACCTACTCTCGAACAACTGATGGCCGTTATTTCTTGTTACTCCGGGAGGCACTTGGGTGAACAGGGTCTCTCCCATTCCCCGCTAGTCCCCCCTGGTAAGTTTACAGATGGGCACGGGGTCCCCCCTCAGCCTTCTCTTGTGAAAGTTGAACAGGTTAACGGTCATGTAGCCTCTCCTTGTAGGGTCTGCCCTGCTGTCTCCGGATCATGCGAGTGGCCCTCCTTTGGACCCTCTCAATGCTGTCCACATCCCTTCTGAAGTGCAGTGTCCAGAACTGGATGCAGTACTCCAACTGCGGCCTGACCAGTGTCGCATAGAGGGGGAGAACCACCTCCTTGGCCCTGCTTGTGATGCATCTGTGGATGCACAACAAGGTGCGGTCAGCCCTACTGACTGCGTCCTCGCATTGGCGGTCCCTGTTCATCTTGGAGTCGATAATAACTCCAGGATCTCTTTCTGCCACTGTGCTTTCGAGAAGAGAGTTCCCCAGCCTATAGGTATGCTGCTGGTTCTTACTGCCCAAGTGCAGCACCCTGTGCTTGTCATTATTGAATCCCATCCTGTTCTCATTTGCCCACTCCAGTAACCTGTCCAGGTCCAGCTGTATCCTGTCCCTCCCTTCTAGCATGCCCACCTCACCCCAAATCTAAAAAACAAACAAAAATGAAGCCGTTTTAGAGCATTTTTTAAATTTTCCATCTGTGTCATTCGTATTAGTAGCATAAGTACTCACTTTCCCATTTCTTTGTGTTCTGACTACAGAGTTAACTTGGAATTCCAGTTTAAAATTTTAAAGAACCCCAACATACCTTTCCAGAGCTACTAATTTTCATAAGCAGAACTGGAGGAAAAGGTTTCCCATAGCCTTTTTTTTCTGAATTGTAACAAGCAGCTTTGTAACTTAGTTGTAAAATGTAAATACTATCAGTTCAAAGAGATACCATGTCAATACAGTTTTGAAGGGCTGTTTACTATAGCAAACTAACTAAATTCCTGAATGCCATACAAAACTCAGTAATACAGTGGCAATGCGAAGATCAAATGAAGGTGAAGAAAAGTAAATACACACCTACTCCCAACATCCTGCTCCCCAGGGATTTTCCAGTTCAGTCAGCATTTTGACATTTAAATTGTATGTGCTTGGGCCCCTCTACACATGAAAATAAAGATAACTGCATTTGAGCTTTCAGATTAGCTTGGCCAGCAGTGGTCCCTACCTGTCAGTTCAACAGGCTGTCTACCAAATGGGGCTTATATTCTGGAAAAAAGTTCTGCATTCACATTCTGTTCAAAATTGCTTTCCTGTTGCTTATGGGTCAAATGAATTTTTTAAATTGCCATGTAGCATGCTTGCATAAAGCTGAATCCTTTTTTATTTGTTCTGGGAATTTAATTATTGGTAAAGTCAGTCTGCATTAATATGGCTCAGCTAGAAAGAAAAGAATAGGTTAGGCATGTTAACAAATGGGGTACTGTTTAGTGAGTCTGTGGACTGAGATATATAGATTGCTGACCAGTCAATGCATCTCTGGAGAGTTGTTTTTATTAAGAAATGTACTTTAAGGTAAGTGGGGGTTTTTGTGCTTCCCTCTTACTACTTACTATAAAGTCATTTTTGACTGAATAACTAATTGGATATTGTTAATATGTTGTAGCATGACTTCCAACCTTCTCTTTTCACTGAAATTAATTTCACGCACATTGCTAGCAGTACAGAAGCTATAGTATTTTTTTACTACAGAAGATTCAAGATGCCTAATTACTGTATGTATTTTGGAAAGCTTAGGCATGGACCAAATGCAAGAGATGGTACATCCTTATGCAAAGACCTCCTGACTTGAAAACTGAAACTACATTTATTACAGCTTTTCTCTCATATTAAGTTTCAGAATGAATCAGTTTTGAAAGATAAGTTGGATAAAAAGAGCACATAGATAGGGTCTGTGTCCTGCTGATTTAAAGTGGGCAGCATTTGATGCTGGCAAAATATATTTCCTTTTTTGAAAATCCTTCATTTGGTGTCATTTTTCTCTTTTTGCATCCAATCTGTTGTAGTGCCCTTTGTAGTCTAAAATGCATCTGTATTATGGGCATCCTTAATTTCAGGATTAACGGAACCCTTCCAACAGAGGCCCACATTATCCCTCGTTCCTTTTTTGCCCAATATTTCCATTAAAATCATAACTTCTTTTGAGCTTATGTGAAATGTTTTGAGAATCTTGAATGGAAAACACTGTTAAAGGCTAAGTATTGTATCCCGTAATGACTTGAGCCAAATTCCATATGTTCACAAAACGTGTTGAAGTGGCCAGGATAAGTGTTTAAAGTTTCAGGATAAGGACAAACAAAGTTACATAAAGTTAAAAGGAGGGAGGAGGGCTGGGTTGCTTGTCAGCTGTGAAGCTGTAACTGTCCATGTGCCTGCTATTTCCCTGTGATTATCCCTTGTCATTCAGGGTTAAGTTACACATTTCAGTTCTCATTTACCCTAAGATATGAGCAGTCACAATATCAGTTACGGACATAACTTGTCCATACCTTAATGGCTTGCTCACCATCACGTGTTTATCAATTGAGGATTAAAATCCAAGTCCTTTTACTTCCAGCTCCATAGTGCCTCCAGTCCCCAGGTATTTTCTTTCTTCAGAGGAAAGTTAATTCCATGCATTGTCCTGCAGTCGGCTTTCTATAAAGCTCCATTTGTTAGAGAAATGTTGCATGAATTTGAGCACGCTCTGTGGAGTAGAAATATTTGGCCTTGTATGGTTCTTGTTGACACAAACAACTTCCACTGTGGCAATAGGTAGCGAGTTTTTGGAGTAAATGCCTGAATCAAAAACTGTTGTGCTCAATTTGTTAGAGTAAAACTAGCTAATAAAGAGTAAGTTGCATTTAAGTTGAGCCAGAAAAAAATCTGCAACACTGTTCGAGCTCCTAAAAAAAATTCTTTGTTCCAGTTCAGAGCAGAGTTGGAAGACTTTCAGTGCTGGCCACAAGCCTGCATTCTGAGATCCTGTCCTCAGATGCCCACAAATTCACTGTCACTTCTCAAAAATAAGTTTAGCTTAATGGCAATGCCATGCTTGAGAAGGTGAATATTAGTAAACAGAATTTTAGTGTCTGGCACAGGCCTGGCAAAAATGCTTTAAAATTTGTATCTAACCTGAAAGTTGTAATTTTATAACCTGTGGTGGGTGTAGTGAATAATTTCTAAGGAGCGCTCTAAAGGACACTTCACTGACATGCTGCAAATTTAAAGTGCTGAGCATAATGAGAGGGGCTTTTGCAAGCTCTGTCTGTTTTTGTGGGGTCCTGTTCTGAAACAACTGCTTCTGAATCTGAGAGTTGTTTCAAATTGTTAATACAATTTGAAATTGCTGACAGGGGAATGGTGTATAGCGGCTTTATGCTTTGGGCAGCTTTCCCTCTGAGATAATGAGCTCACTTTGAACAGTACAAAAGACACTCCCTGATACCTTTTGGCAGTGTGTTTTTTGTTGTTGTTGTTGTTTTTTGGGGGGGGGGGTCCCCCCAGTTTCCCTACATCCACAGTAAACCATACATTTGACTCTAGACATCCTGAAAGTATTATAGATGATTTTTAACTCTTGCAAGATTCTTCCTGTATGGCTATCCTGGAGTACAGTACTTAACATTGCTTCATGTTACTTTTTTACTATGGGTCTTGGGTTCCTAAGTCACTGGCACTTCTGAAAACTCTATTAGCCAGGTTATTTATAGAAATCATGAATTGCTTCTTTCAAATAGAGCTTTGTCTCTAATTCAATAGGATAAGCTTAATATGGTCAAAGGTCTTGACCTTTAAACTCCAGAATATCAACAACTCTATCAGTAGCAATTAAACTATTGTATAGTTGCTTGAATATTAGGCAACAAGTTAAAGAGGTTCTAGAAGGAAATAAGTTTGTAATAGACTTCAGCTTGGCTGGTGTAGTTTGGGAAAAAAATATTCTCCCATTTGCTAGATGGTAGTTTTTTATTATAGGAAACATTAAAACTCAGCTTGTTCAGTTAAAATTGTCTTTGCTAATCCAGATGACAGTACCTGAAACTACATTAGGGCAGTATAATAGTATTTATTTATTTATTTTAAGGAATTAATTCTGTTTTATACCCCAACCCCCAAATTCTTATATCAAAGTCCAGCCCTCGTGACTTCAACCTCTTGCCTCGCACCCTCTCCCCCAAAGATAATCTTTGCATCACACAGATATAATCAGAGTATTCTTGGATGTAAATTTAGGATAATTTTTCTAAGTTATATTAAGTTAAAGAATCAAAAAAACCCCAGGTGAGTTTGACTTTCACGGTATTTGACATCCTTGTGACAGACCTTCAGTTAAACAAATTAGTTAAGCCTTGAAAAACAAGAAAAGAAGTTTTGGCTCTTTTTGCATTATTTAAAAGAAAAAGAAAAGCAAAAAGCAGGGATCCATTTTTAACTCATCAGGGCATTTTGCCTTAAACTGTACAGGTAAAGTAAAATTTAGCTGAAAATATTTTTCAGTCTGGTGCATAATTCTTTGGCCTTTTTGGGAACATTTTAATTCCTCTAAATTTTTGTGCAAAATATAACTGCAGTTTACTTGAAATTGAGGTAGAAGTGCAGCAGCTGCTGATGTGGCAACAGAAACCAAACATTCTTTCCTGCATCTGTCAGCAACACACATTCATGGTTTAAAGGTCAGAGCAATTTAAATAGTAAAATTAACTTGTGGAAATGTGTGCTATTTCTGAATATAGTACAGTTTTGACTGCCTTTTTTAAATATTGTGTAATAAGAAAAATATCTTTCTGGTTAGTGAGTTTCGCATACAGTAATTAGAACTATTTTTAGTGAGAATACATTATAAAATGCATTAAAATATTTTAAAATATTATAAATTTATTTTTTGCTCTTATGCTTTGGAAAAAAGCAGTAGTTATTCCCAATAGAGTTTATACGGTCTTCTAACTGGTATATACATTTCAGAACTATCACTTGCCAGTGGTCCTCTTGAAATCCTATTTTCTGTTCTACAAAAATTTCTTATTAGTTTTTTAAAAAAGCTATGTCTGTACATAGCAGCTAAAATTTAACTTTTTCAGCAGTGATGTCTTTGGTAGTTGTTGCGCCCCCCCCCCCTTCCAAATTTTTGTCTTTCATATTTTTTTCTCAACAGTTCTGCTTTTCTGTGTGAACAATGGTTTTATATTAACTGAGTCCAGATAAGTTTTTATTCTATATTTCTGTGGGAGCTACAAAAGACTTCACCTTGAAGTCGTGTTGAGTGTGTGCAAAGTGTAGTATTTACACCAGCCATTTCCAAAAAATTTCCTCAGCTATAGTTGATACGCTAATATCAGTGGGAAACAAGTGCATGCTGGTCATTGTCATTTAAACATGACTGGCATCTATACCTCTTCAGTTTGTAAAATATTTGTATAGTAAAGGCCATGCAAGTGTGAAACATGAATTTTCATCTTTTTGAATGTTTGTCAAATGTATGATCTGCTTGTTCCAGTAGCGAGACTGGATAGAAGAAACTACAAAATTTACCAGATAATGGATAGTGCTGTGCAAAATGAGTCATCTCTACACCTCCTGGGGAAAAAATTGTCCTCAACACAAATACTGTACTCAGCACAAAGGTGCTCTTTGTCAGCGGTCTCAAATTGAATTAATAGTTGGAAAGAAATGGCCAATATCAGTCTATTGGGATACTTGCCTGTCACTTCCCCAACACCTGGTTTCCATCAGAATCTGCAACTCTTCTCAACCTTTTGTTCTGAATACCCTGTAATTCATTTTCCCTTGAAGGTTTGTATTCATATCAACTTTTTAGCAGTAATGTCTGGGTCAGGTGCACCATCTATGGGCAAAAAAATAGTCTTGCTTACAATGATAAGTGTTGCCTATTTCTGTTAACCTCCTATATAATTTAGTTGTTGCCCTTTAGTTTGGTTCTGGAAGGACCTTGCTACTTTCTTGTGCCAAATATAGCATATCTAAGGTCAGTTTGAACTTCCCTTAAACAATGGAGGGCTTTATCCTTACAGCTTAAGACAAGGAGTGGTTTCTATTACAGTGTAACTAATATGCATTGGCCTACTCTGCTGTAAAATGAAATTATGATTCTTGGTAGTGTACGTAGACCCTGAAGGAACGTTCTTGTTCTCCACTTCTGCTCTCGTACATGGGTGGTTATGTCAAAAATCCTGTGACAAGTTTCATTCTTCCACAACAAATTCATTGTCTCCTTTGGTTTTGCTGGCTCCTAATTAAATAACTCCTTTTCTCCAAGGTAATTGAATCCCAGCTTCTGTTAATACTGCCTTCTAAAACCCTCTCCATACACACTGTGGACAGCCACTGTCATCTTTCCAGTCACTTAGGTCTTAGCCTGGGTGTCATCTAACCCTGCTCTAAGTCCTTATGCCCAGGTTATATATAAATCTTGTCTGTTCCTTTTGCAGAACTCCTCCAAGATGCAGCCTGTTCTATCTGCAGTTTTCTTCCAAGTTTTTTATCTGATTCAGAGACTTGGAAAAGAACTCCCCCCTGTTCTCTGCACCTCCTTCCTTCCCCTCCATACTTCCCCTTGCTGTCCACAGCTGTCACCGTCTCTGATGTCCCCAGCTGATCCAGGGGTGGGTGGAAGTCCAGAACTGCTCCTGCCCTGCTCTAGCTGCAACTTTCTGCACAAGGGGTGGAGATGGGCTAGAGGCAGCAGCAGCAATGGTGGGCAGGTTTCTTCTCACTGAGCCTGCTTCTGGGCTGGTGGGGGATCATCTGGGAGGACCAGGCAGGGAGGAAGAATCATCTTATTGCCACTGCTCCCAGCTGAACCCAACTTCCTGTGCAGCCTGGCTGGAGCTTCCTTTGCCCCAGGGTCAACTGGGGACAGCAGCAGCAGGGGAGCTGCCTGTCTTGCTGACTAAACTGTCTCATTTGTTTCGTTGTATTCTTCCACCTGTCTCTTGTATCCATTGTGTCTTGTGTTAGACTATCAGGCGGGGGGCAGAGCCCCTTTTTATTCTCTTTGTGTACAGTGTTCTTTTTGTTTTGCATGACTGGGTTTCTGGGTGCTATCATACCAATTAGTAATGGATTGACATTTCGAGAAACAATGAAACGGGCATTTGTGAATTACAAGACTTTCCATGCATGTAGTTAGAGTCCTTCTTTCTTTTTTTAAAAACCAGTTTCCCTTATAAATTAGACGCAAGTCATGGGATGATTCCAGGGAGTAGGGTAATCAGGGGAGACTACCCAAAGGCTACATGTGATAGAGTTGAGGTTAGGCTGTTGTTGTTGGCAATGTGTAACTTACTCCTCCTGTGTCTTGGGGTAAACTTGAATTCTTTTTGTGTAGAATTGTTTACACATAATGAGGAGGCCCATAACTTTTATACATCTCTGCAACTAAGTCTAAGGATCTATATGCCAGTCATTTTTCCCACTAATGAAATTATGTACCACATCTCCCAAAGAGAAGTATGCATTATTATTATTGATATAAATGAAAATATCTAGTAAATGAAGATATAGAAGTGCAAAAATCTGAATACAGTAAACCTCTGTAATATACTGAGCCTCTTATGATTATGAAGCATGCAGTTTGTTAGAGAGATAGAAACTCTTACCCCTCAGATCTAAGAAATTCTGCAGTGAAGTTGGTTCCATGTTTTTGATAATCAACAGTGTCTTTTACACCAGGAAATGCAAAACACATAGCCAAGATTGACAGTTAATGAACAAAGTCTGTTGATGCATTTTATCTTATTTTATCTGTATCCCCTCCTGTTCACATAGATCATTTTTACATGTGCTCTAGGAGGCACACTGGTGGGCGGGGGCGGTGTGCTCTTCAATTAGCGAGCGCTTGCCTGAGTGTCACGTGCATTAGCATCCCTTGCACTGCAAAATGGCAGCAGGGCGCTTTGAACTAAAGCTCATTGAACAAGCTTTATTTAAAGTGCCCCGCTGCCATTTTTTGGTGTGGGGGGTGCTAATACACATGACCCCAGAGTCTGCTGGAGCGTGTTTATTTCCGTGCTCCAGCAGACTCAATTAATTGAGTGTGCTCCAATGTGCTGGATTTTCAGCACATTGGAGCCAGCTCCCTAAACATATATAGGAGCCCATTCTGGCTAATAAGGAAGGTTCAGTCACTTGCAGTGGACAGTCCTGTTAACTGTTAGCAAAGCTCAGACTAAATTGGGATTATGAGACTAAAACTGGGCATTTGAATTCAAAACATTTAATTTTACTAGTGGGCATCTGTTATATTTCAAGAAAAAAAAATACTGAGAAATACGAGTCTGTGTAACTTACCATTTCAAATATAGTTTATTACAATGTTTGATTTTTTTTTTCTTTTTTTTTTCTTTTTGTTGTAGGGGAAGCCCACATATGAAAGGAACTCCACATTATAAGGAAGAACAATGTGCTCCTTTGTTAAATTTAGAGCTGAAGAAAGTGCTGGATTTGCAAGCATCTATCACAAGGTGTGGTAAATAATCACTTGGTCTACTGGGTTTCTCACTACTAGTACTTGTCTAAAAACATAAAAACAGGAATTAAAGAAGAAAGGTGACAGTAGATCTAAGAAGGTGAAAATAAGTTGCTTATTAAGAGTTAGCGTATGTAAAGTGGAGTCTTAGTTCTACGAAGGCTTTGTTTTGGACTCGTTTGTACTGGCTTTTATGCTTTGATAGAGCAGCATCATTAAACATTGGACATACAACTCTGGTGCAAGTAGGTCCATCTCTGCTCTAGGGATTTGCAGAAATGTAGTTAGAATAGAACAAAAAATTCCCATTGTAGAAATGCTTCTAATTCTTCTGCGGAGAAGATTTTAGTGTGGTTTTTTTGTTTAAATTGAGGCTTTTCTGGCAACTTAAGATGCCAGCATTCAATAGGCATTTGTCATGTGGAGGTCAGTATCTGCTGCCTTCTAGAGTTTTCATCTTATGGGAAAGGTATTTTTTCATCCTGTTATAATTTATCTTGTTTTTATTTCAAGCTGCCCTGAGCCTTCCTTGAGGAGGACAGCATGTAAATCAAATAAATAAATTTGGGGTCAGAGAGTATATAAATGACTTTAAACATTTGCTGAAATAACCTTTTAGTTTTGTACCTCCAAAATATCCTTGAAGTGGGGGAAGGCTACCTGCTTAAAATGCACTGCGCTACTTTAAGATTGCAGCCAGTAACTTTAACTGTGAGAGAGTCTATGATTTACCTAGAACAGGGGCAGGCAATTATTTTGGGTGGAGGGCTGCTTATTTAGTTCTGGCAAGCCATCAAGGCCCGTGTGACAAGGAGCCTAGGGCAGATTAAAATTAAATTTCTAAATGTTTTAGGGGCCCTGCGGGCCAGATAGAATGGCTTGGCAGGCTGCATCTGGCTTGCTGGCTGCATTTTGCCCACTCCTAACCTAAAAGATGCTTCTCTTTGCACAGGTTACCATGCTTCTCCCTATCCCACTGGTTTAGACTCGAGGCTCACCTTTATAACGTTTTAAAATTGGGTGCTGCTCAAATCACAAAACAAACGAATATATTTTAGTGCTTACCATCTTGCAGTGGGGCTGGGCAGTGAGGGTGGGGGATCAGCCAAGCAGGGACAAGTCTGAGCCTGTGTTTATCTGCTTATCCCCTCACACCTCAAGGACACTTTGAATAACTTCTTCAGGACACATTTACCCAGCTGCTATAAGGAGAGTAGTGTTCTGATAAAATAATTGACCTTTTTGAGAGACCTATCTAGGCTGTCCATTTCTAAAGAGAAACAAATGCCTTTTTTTCCAGCTTACAGTCTATGCAGGAGGATCTGCTTGTTGCTACTGCTGATGGACTACTCCATCTTATTCATTGGAATGGTATGACAAATGGAAGGAAGGCCATCAACTTAAGTACTGTACCATTTTCTGTGGACCTGCAGTCTTCACGAGGTACTTCTTTCTTTGTGCTGGTTAAACACTAGAGCAAATATCCATAAATTAAATTTAAAGTGATTTTCCTCACTTGGGACGAGTTCCGTGTCTTTTCTATATACAGTATGTGGACAGTCTGGCCTTGGCATGTTACCCAAAGATGATACAGTAGTATTGATTACCTGGAAGGTTTTGTATTAATAAAGCAATCAGAGCCTCAATTGGGTTTGCTTGTTGGTGAGAACGCTGTACTGTTTATTTACTAATGCTTTGCAATTTCAAAACATTACACAGTACCATACATTTCTCTTGTTACTTTTAATATTTGCATGAATTCATACTGCAGTGTTTAATTAGCCAGAATGATGGCAACATTAATTATTTCACATAAACCATGTTCTTCTTCACTTGAAAGTTTAAATACTGGCCAACGGTATGACCATGCTGACACCTTTTAATCATTGCTCATGTGTCTTCAGCAGGATCATTTTTGGGCTTTGAAAATGTGCACATCAGAGATATGGAATACTGTGAAACCCTTGATGGGTTTGCTGTTGTTTTTAATGATGGAAGAGTTGGCTTCATTACTCCAATGTCAAGTAGATTCACTGCTGAGGTATGTTTGTTGTTCCTACTGCACCTTATGTTTTTTACTATGTATTAGTTTCGCACTCTACAACTGAGCATCTTTTCTTTCTTATATTTTCCAGTCAGCTTTTTTCATTTTTAGATTAGCTCTTTACTTCTCTGACTTAAATCTTGTAGAACTGCTTCTGATTAGATAATTAGTGAAACAGATCAGATCAAACTTGTTCCTAAAAATCAGTTTAATTATGTCATTTTCTTAAGGCAGGCAGAAGCATAATGGTGGCCACTGGATAGGATATTAAGAGAACTAGTAGGAATGATCACTTTTGTAGTACATTATTCTGATGGTTTGCAGCAGCTCAGGATCTAACTCTCAGGATCTTTCATGCCTTTTATTCCTGCCTTTGACTGGCTTCTTGGACAGCTATACACATACTTTTTGTCCCATGACGTGCCACAGATCTGCCGCTTCAGAGCAGACTCGATTAATCAAGCCTACTCTGCATGTGAGCTGAAGCGAACTGTGCTGCACTGTGTGCAGTTGTATAAGCAGTGAAATGCGTGTCAGCAAGCAGAAAATGGCGGTGATGTGCTTTTAAACTAAAGCACCTCCAATATGTTTTAGTTCAAAAGCATGCCACTGCCATTTTGTCAGCGCTGATGTGCATTTTGCTGCTTATACAGTTGTAAGTTGCAGCGCCGGGTGTTTGTATGTGTAAATATGCCCCTTGTTACCAACTAGAATCTCAGGATAATAGGATAGGTGGTTTCTCCTATTATAAAAATTTTAGTGCTTTTAGAAGTGCCTATCACTTTACTGTATATTTGAATGTTTCTGTTAGAATTACCTTTTCTGCAGCATTGTTTTTTTCACTTGTCACAACCTACACTAGCAGGCTAGTGATATGATCTTCCCTAGCGTTCGGTTGTTTACAGACTTGCCCATAATTAACGCGTTGACATGTCTTGCGTTAGATTTTGTTGTTTTAATTAGTAAGGATAAAACTTTTTTTTACAGTTTTCCTAGATTTTATAATGAATAAAGATCTGACTTCAGATCTGTCTCAATATGACCCTTTGCTTCAAAACTGTTTCCACTAAAGGAGGGCAACATATCAGTTGATATTACTCGGCTGTAAGATTTCTGCATTTATAAGTAGCAAATATCAGGAAAAATAAAAGTATTGTGACACGTCTATGCATAGTGTTCTTTTTTTCTGTATTTGAAAGAGATTTCAGCACTTTAAATATATTACAGGTTAAATTCTTTTGGGCCCATGACTGCAGACACCCATTTACAGAAAGTTCACTGATTTAAGTGATTGCTGGTCATTTCATTGAGCTCAGTAGAAGGTGCATGTATGTAAAGATTCAGATTGGGCTCCCAGTGGCAAATGAACATACCGTTTAAGTAAAATCATTTTTTTCCCCTTTTTCACAACTCTTTCCTTGCAGCAGCTCCATGGTGTATGGGCACAAGATGTAGTTGATGGAACTTGTGTGGCGGTAAATAACAAATACAGATTAATGGCATTTGGATGTACCAAGTAAGTTCTACGTTGCTGTTCTAACGGTGTGGTAGGAAAGCTTTGGGGTTTTTTAGTAGAAATTAAGGTCCTTTATTTAGTGCTGCTTGGGTCAGACCATAGGTCCATCTAGCCCAGCATTCTGTGTCACACAGTGGCAGAGAGTAGGTGCTGAAAGGGAGAGTGAATTGGGTATGACTAGAGTTTTTTCCACTGTTCCTCTCATTTGTAGCCTCAAACGTTTAAGGTCTAAGAAGTTCTAATTCAGAGGCTGTATCCCTAACTCCCATGCTCAGTAGCTTCTGATACCTTTTCCTCCAAGAATCTGTGCAGTTCCTTACTGAATCTATCTAAACTGTCAGCTTCCACAACATCTTCTGGCAATGAGTTGCATACTTTAATTATATGCCATGTGAAAAAGAACTTCCTTTTGTCAGTTTTTAACTTACTGCCTACTAATTTCATATTGTGACCCCCTAGATCTTGAACTGAGAGAGATGATAAATAATAAATCCCTATTTACTTTTTCTTCTCCATTTAGTATTTTGCAAACCCTTTATCATGTCCCCCCTCAAGTGTCTTTTTTTCAAAACTGAATAGGCCTAGGCTCTTTAGTCTCTTCTCACATGGAAACCCCTCCGTACCACTAATCATTCTTGTTGCCTTTCTCCGCACCTTCTCTAGTTCTTCTATGTCCTTTTTGAAGTGTGGGGACCAGAACTGGGCATAGTATGTTTTAAAAAAGAAAACAAAGAAACAAACTTGTAGGCTTCCAGGAGATGCCATGGATGCCATTACAAATTAAATTCAACCTCAGCATGTTCATTGTAATGGACTATGGAGGAAGTATGATTGGTACAGCATATTTTTCTTGAACATTAATCCATGTAATATGCTATATTAAAGTTAGGCTGTTTTGGTCACCAGGACGTTCTCTTTGTTCCCTCTCTGCTCAGAAATTGGTACGTTAAATCCTTTACAATGTTCATTACACTCTAGGGTTTACCCATTTCATCAGAGCTGTCCTGGCATTTCTTGAGTGATGTGGCATATGTAGATTAATGGGACACAGCAGCTGTTGCTTTCTCTGCTTATCTTAAGAGTAAGCACACTTATCAGTAAAGATTTTCTGTGTAAAATGGCGCCCCTTCTCTGGGATGAGTAGCATTTTTTCCCTCCTTTGAATTTCCTCTCTTGCTGCTTGCCTTTGCTGTTATAATTAAATAGCAATTTTATATAGCGAGAAGTTATTAACCATTTTTTTTAAATCATAAGGTAGTAGTATTGCATTTTTATTACTGCAAATGAAACCACACAAATCAAGGTTATACAGAAGTTCTTAGATTCAACCTTGAGGATCTTGCTGCTAAGGCTCTAAACAATATTTTTAGTTTTCCATGTATTGGCCAGAAGACAGTCTTTGGAGTAAATGATAGGGACTTTTAACTACGCTAGTGGACAATAATTAATTCTTGTAACTTTTCCCTCGACAGAGTTTTTCCAGGTAGGGAAAAAAGTACAAGGTTCCTAATGACTACAATATCAGCTCTTGCTAAATCTTAATTACTCTTATTCCTCCTGAACAGCATATTCTGCTTCATGCTGTATATTGTATATCACGCCTTGCTTTAAATATTTGGGCTTTAAACAAATTTATTTTCTGTTGTGTTATTTTAAAAATCTTTCCTATATATGCATGTGCATTATATATTATGCATTATTATAATGCATATGTGTATATATTCTCCCAGTAAATACAGAAGTATTTGAGAAGCATACTGCTGTCATGGGGAAGAGGGAGATTAATTCCCAGTCAGTACCTCCTTCCATTTCATTTCCAGTCTGCAAACCATAAATATGACTGGAGCGAATTTCCCGATGTCCAAGTAGGATTGGTTTGGGAAAAATATGCCTCATTAAAATGAATAATGTTGAGACATGACTAAAGATGGAAACACTAAGAGCCACTGACAGATTTCTCTGTTCTGTAGAGAATAGGTTCAGAAGAACGATGTTGGCAGTTTCCTAGGTGACTGGATACCATTTATTGTTGAAATGCTGAAGATAAACATGCTTTCTGCTCTGCTGATTTCTTGTTTCTCCCCATTTTCCTCTTCCTCCTTTTCCAAGTCAGTTTTCTTATGTGGTTATTTTGTCACGCCTTTACCATTGCTGTTTTTAGAGGAGATTACAGAAATTGGGCTGTGTCTGAATGTGTGTTCAATTATAATATTTTGGGCATTAATTTTAAATAACTATTGTAATTTTTTTCTATTCATTTTTTTGGGATTTTGAGTGAGCCCTTCTTTAGAGTGCTTTTTTGTTTAATAAAGCAATCTTCATATTAATTGGGGTGGTTCAAAATGAACATTGGCACTGTGGTAAATCGTGCATTAAATGAAAATGGTTCTCTACTGACTTTTCTGAATTTGGAGTCTGTGTAAACATTTGGATCATACCTTTGTTTTTAGCGAGGTAAACAGTATTTATTTCATTAGTGCTTTCATAAGCTGGCTTTGTTGGGTTCTATACCATATTTCTTGGAAAATCTTTTTTATAAACAGATTTCACAGGCTTGTTTTAAGAAGTTAGTTGACAACATGTTGCTCTCCAGGGTGCTCTAGGATTACTGCCTGAACCCTCTACTAGTTTGTTTTCCATGCCTTTTAAGAAGTTAGGTTTTAAAATAGGTAAGTTTTCTGTATGGTTTAATATCCTAACCACTTTCTTTTTTGTAGCATAGTTTCTCAACCTGTGGTACACTTACCCCTAGGTGTACACGAGACACAGGCAGGGGGTATGCTAGTACCACAATGCGCGCGCGCTCTCTCTCTC
>NW_017729024.1:119761099-119764334 GCF_001723915.1 Gavialis gangeticus | reverse complement strand
GCGCGCTCTCTCTCTCCCCCTCTCTCTCTCTCTCTCTCTCTCTCTTCCCCCCCCCCTTCCTCCTCTCAAAACTGTGGCAAAAAAGTTGGTACGTCGCGCACTGTGTGGCACTTTAAATTCCCCAGTAATAATTTGGCATGCCATGCTTTGCGTGGCACTGGGTTCAGCCCTCTTAGCTTTAGCCAACTTCACCTCTAGCCAAGGTATGTACTCAAGTTGTGCACCCCTGGTGTAAAATGTGGCAGCCCTATCCACAGTAGATCAGACATCTGTCATATCACGGCCTTATGTACAGAGCCCTTCTTCCAACATATGGCACACATTAGTTTGTAAATATAAAATCCCCTGGAAAATTGAGTATTGGGGTACTTATTAACATTTTCAGAAGTTAAGGGGTACTTGTTACTTAAAAGGTTGAGAAACACTGTTTTGTAGGAATTAAGCTATCAACCCATAACCTTTAGGCTATCTATCTTTAAATATACTTTTAAATAAATAGTTTCATACAAACTATGAATCAGACACTCTTGTGAATGGAAGACCTTTATTAAACAATTGGGTAGATTGTATGGGTCGATTAGATGTCTAAAAGGACTGTTATCTCTTCCAGTGGCTCTGTGCAAGTTTATACAATAGACAACACCACAGGAGCCATGCAGTTTTCTCATAAGTTGGAGTTGACACCAAAACAATATCCTGGTGAGTTTTTTGTTATGCTAATTTGGTTTTTTTCAGTTCTGTTATGAAGTTCAAACAGATTTTATTGAAAATTAAATGTGTTGCAAGAAAAATTAAAGCATTGATGTACTGCTTTAATAATTTTATGGAAAGTGATTTCCTAACAGCATTTAAAAATGGAACTGTTGTTATTGGTGATGACTTAAATGTTTATTAGCATTGGATTATACAGGAAATATTCTTTTAAACCTGAAACTACAAAAATGCATTAAAAAAAATCTATGAGCAAAATGATTTATTTTTGGTGATAGTAAGTGGTGTTCTTAATACAGGGTTTTACTTCAACCTTTTTTCAATTGATCAACTGTTTACTTTTAAATTGCCAGTTTGAGAATATGCTTGAAGTTTCATTTTGAAAATGAGTTTTTCATTCATTATATAGGACTTTTAAAGGGAGTGCAAGTTTGGTATTTTTCCTTTTTTTTAAAATAGCATTTTGCACATAAAACCTTGTTAATACTTAAATTCTTCTACTGGCCAACTAAGAAATAGCATTAGAATCATAGAGGAAGACTCTGCTCAGTTGTTAGAGCTGCCTTAACTCCTCCCTCCAAACTTTCGTTACAACAATGAAGTGCATTAATTATGGTATATAACGTTTAAAGAATACCAAACTCTAGGCATAGTTTGATTATTGTATTTGGATGCAGTTTTGGAATATAGGAGGTAAATATCCTCACCTTATTCTTTTCTTTCCTCTCTCTTGTTATGCATGCAGAACCAAATACTTTTTCTGTATTGCTTTCTGAGAAAATGTGTATGTTCAAATGATAGGAATTTGTACAGTGAGCCCAAAACAGCTAACACAGTTTCTGTAGTTCTATAGACAAATCTTATAAGGTCCCACAAATCCCAGCAAAAATGAGCCAGGAGTCTAACATATCTCAGCTGACTCATTTGCAATGTTACGTAAGCATCAATAGACAGTGGAATTTACTTTGCAGTAGTTACAAGTATTATAGTGACGTGGGGGTGAGAGAGATGAAGTAAAATGTGCTCTTCAGCATCAATCATGCATATTTGTACCTAGTACAAATGTTTCAAGAGCAAGTCATTCATGTGAAGAAATGAATTTTGTAATGCTGCCAAGGTCAGAGAAAACCAGAGAGGATTTGCTGAGTAAGCATGGATTGCATAAGATGGAGGCCTCAAGGCATCTGTAAATTGCTTTTTCAAAGATCATCTTAGGAGAATTGTAGAGAATTCTAGGCTTTATTCTTGGACAGTCCTGTTCCCTTACTTTTTATTTTTTTTTGTTTTGTTTTCCATAATGTTAGGAGGATTTCCTATAATGAGCACACCTTCTCAAGAACCTGTGAATCTTTCATATTTGATATTTCTTGAGATTTATGAAGCAGCAAAGAATGTAACTTGACAAATAAAACTAACAAAATTTAAGACAAACATGGCATTTTTTGTATACCCTGGTAAAAGCAATAGAAAAGTTTGATATTTTTATCTGTTTCTTAACAGATATTTGGAACAAAACAGGACCTGTTAAATTGATCAGGTGGTCTCCCGACAGCTGTGTTGTTATGGTTACCTGGGAATGTGGAGGCCTGTCCTTATGGAGTGTTTTTGGTGCCCAACTTATCTGTACTCTGGGGGGAGATTTTGCGTGAGTATGCTTTGTTAATGTGAGAATGCACACAAGTCCTTTTTTTGTTCTCACCGCATCATTTTGTATTTGATTTCTTAGCCCTTAGGCAGTACATCATTATGTACGGCCATTCCTTTTCTCGTGTGAAAGTTGCTGCTCTGTCCTAGGAGAAACAATGAGTATACAGATGTTTAAAACTTTTCTCCCAGAGGAAAAATGTCAGGGAGACGGGGCCTATGATGCAGTTTGACTTGGACAATCAAGGCTGTTCTGTGCATTGATGCTGTCTGTCTCCAGGCAGACTGAAGGAGGCTGCAGAACATTCTGAGATGTGTGCACAAAGGCCCCCGGGCTGTGCAGAATCAGCATTGCAAGCTCTTGGCTCTCCAGGGGGCCAGCATTTGAGTGTCTGTCCATGCATCTCCAGATAGGTTTATTCTCCTGATAGAAAAAACTTGGAAGAATTCTCCCAGATTATTTGAACAGATGTACATAGACTAAAATGGCCAAATCTTGCCTCCAGATATGTTTTCTAGCTTTTGTTTCTGTCGACAACAGAAAACAAACACAGATGAAAAGTGAGGAATGCTTTGAAACTAGTAATATACTGCCCTCTTGATTTCCTTTGCTGGCTACAAAGACACAATAAAGGACAATAAAGACACTTAAAGCTTAAAAGGAAAACAGTATTAAAAATTCTTCATGCTGTTTGGAAGAAGAATGCTGACACTTTTAATAGCCTTCATTGCACCGAAAAACATGAGCTAAGGTGATATACTACGTATAATTTACTGTGTTTTAAGCAGTAATGTGAACCAGATGGACCATTATAGTCTGAGCCATGGATGAAAAAATAAATCGTAGGCCAATGCTGAAATAGGAAGAGCACCCCCCCCC
>NW_017729024.1:119758449-119760986 GCF_001723915.1 Gavialis gangeticus | reverse complement strand
GATGAAAAAATAAATCGTAGGCCAATGCTTAAAAAGGAAGAGCCCCCCCCCCCCCCCCGAACTGTTTTCAAACTGAGCCTGTTGTTCCATTTTAGATATCGGTCTGATGGTACCAAAAAAGATCCTCTAAAGATCAGCTCTATGGTAAGTTTGATTGTAAACAATAATGCAGTAGGAAGTCTGGATAACTGTACTTGTGTTAGAATAGATTGAGGAGGAAAGAAGTGGCTTCTTCACATGTTTGAGTTCAATAAATATGCCCTGATTATATTTTAAAACCAAATTAATTGTTCAGAAGAAACTCAAACTTCCAGCTTTTCTCAAACCCATTGTTGAATTTTTGTTTTTGGTAGGCATATGTAACTGGATGAGTTCCTTCTCTTGGTATTGTTTTTAATATTTAAGGAGCCATGCCACAATGTTTATCCTTATTTCTTGTAGTTTGGCCTAATAAAGGAGGCAGAATACCTTGAGACAGAAACTACAGAACAATAAGTCTGATTTCTCCCCCCCCACCCCCCCCAAACCCTTTTCAAAATTCTTCAGCTGGTTTTATAGTCTTAGTTTCTGCTCATCTTAAAACTGGGCAATCAAAACAGATTCTCCAGAGACTGAATTTTGAATTGTTGTGGAATCCTATTACAGTATTCTTAATCAGATCAGTACATATTGATAAAATGAAGAGCAGACTTCTCCACTCTGTGGAATACTGTTTAACTAAAGAGTTAAGGTTTTATTTGAAAAAAAAAGTTAAGATTCATCTTCTCTTAATTACAATATGGTAAAATATCTCTATGTTGTTAGAAAAATGATATGCCCAATAAGTTTTCTGAAAATCCTGAGTTAAATCCTCATTCTTAGAAAAAAAGTCAGTTTCCATTTCTGTTTATGAAATAGGGTTATAGAATTGAGAGAGAGAAAATATCTGTTTATCTGAGCTTATTTCCTACCAATATAGATAATGCACTGACAGGAGTTTTATTTTAGGTTTTGTAATGATCAGTGTTGGTAGTGCACTTCTTCAAAGGGGGCAAACATAACTGGAGTCTAACAGAACGTCCATTTCAAGGAATGCCATGTTAAAAGTGCTGTGAGATGTTTTTGCAGGTTAACTGAAATGACAGAGGTGTTTATGCAACCAGTACTTTCTATTTTAATATTTTTTGCCACTTTTAGTAAATTGTCCTCTTCTGCAAAATGCATCTTAGATTTTGAGAAGAGCAAAAGTGAGAATAAATCTTTCTTCAAGAATACTACTTGAACATAGTTGCAGTCTTGCAGTTGTGATTTCTGGCACAAATACTGGAGAGGAAATGCCTATTGCATAGTTTTCAAAACGCTACTGCCTGTACCATAGGTATTTGTGCGCTATCCCTACAGTGAAACACCAGACGTTTTTGTTGTGTTCAGTTGTTTCTTACTAGTGTTTGTGAGGAATCATCTATCCAATTGCATGCTTACTAATTGTTCTGGGGAGTGAACCTCCACAGAGTATAACTAATGCAATGAGAAGGCAGAAATCTCAAATATAGTGTGTGTCCAAGCGTTGACATGGACAATAAGATTTTAGGAAACAACTCCTGAAGCTCTAGTGTGCTGATTCTCAACCAGGGTGCTGGAGTACTCAGGGGTACACCAAGATTCTCTAAAGGGCACTACAGGGTATGTAGAGATCAGCAGATAAGTGCAGGCTCAGCCCCTGTTTCTCCATTCCCTTGCCACCGCCCCCCTGCCCTTTGGCAAGGAGGTAAGGACTGTAATAGATTAGTTAGTTTTTGATATGGGGTGCTGCTCAATTCAAAAAAGTTCTGGAGGGATGCTTTAAATCTAAAAAGGTTGAGAACTGCTGTTCTAGTGTCTTCTGTACCCTTGGCATAAATCTAACCAGAGATTGAGCTAAGAAGCTACAGAGGCAGAGCTTGTGAGCAAGCCAGGATTAAGTATCGCAACGTTGTGAGGAGGCACTGTATCAGGGATGTCAAAGATATGACTTGCAGCCAAATTGGCCCCATGGATCTGCATTATGCATCCCTGGTGCTGGCCACATGGCCCACGAGCTGGATCCAGCCAGCAGCAAGTCCATTTCCCAGCAGCCCTTGCCCATGTGGCTGGGGCCAGTTTCCATGCAGACCCCAGCAGTAGCCGTACTGTGATAGTGTGTGGCCATGGTTTTTGTGGAGACCAGCCCCAGCAGTGCTGGAAGTCAGCAGCAGTGTGTCAGACTCTACCTGATGGTGGTGCTGAGCGGGGACTATGCTGGGTTTGGGAGTGGGGTGGGCTCAGCTGCTTCTGTTTGTATGGGGCAGGCAACAGTGCTACTGAGAAGGGTGGCTAAAGGCAATTTTGGGGTGGCTATAGCCCCCCCTAGTGCTGCCCCTGCTGGCAGGGCACATGGCAGGGCACAGAGCTGCTCTGGAGCCCAGCTGGGATCTTGCAGAGGCCTGCAATGCGATGCTGCGGCTAGTAAAGCATCCAAAATGCTGGCTTGCATCCACAGATGCTTCTCAAGCAAATCCCGGGACGTCATTCCCCCCTTG
>NW_017729024.1:119753818-119758177 GCF_001723915.1 Gavialis gangeticus | reverse complement strand
GCACAGGCTCAGGGGTGACCTGATGGCCACCTATAAGTTTATCAGGGGTGACCACCAGTTTCTGGGGGAACGTTCACCAAGGGATGACAAGATAAAATAGATATAAACTACTGCAAGACCGTTTCAGGCTGGACATAAGGAAGAATTTCTTTACTGTCCGAGCCCCCAAGGTCTGGAACAGCCTGCCATTGGAGGTGGTTCAAGCATTGAACACCTTCAAGAGTAGATTGGATGCTTATCTTGCTGGGGTCCTATGACCTCAGCTGACTTGCTGCCCTTCAGGTGGGGGCTGGACTCGATGACCTTCTGAGGTCCCTTCCAGCCCTAATGTCTATGAAAGTCTAACCCATTATGGCAGTTTTTACACTTAGCACCAGGTTGTCACCTTTTTGAATTACAGGGCAGTACTTTATCAATGGTATGCTGAGCATTTTACAAGACTTGAAGGAGACTGTCCTGACCAAAGTAAAGGATTATACACTATAAGTACTCTCTGATTCAGGGGTGGGCAATTATTTTGAGCAGAGAGCTGCTTAACAAGTTTGGTGAGCTGTCTGGGGCTGCGTAGGTAGCCCCACCCCTTGACAGTTGCCCTGGCCACCACATTGGGACCAGATGTCCTGCCTCCTAACCCCTGACCTTTGCCACCAGAAGTCCCTCTCCTTCCTTCCTTCCCCCCCCCCATACTCCTTTTGGGAGGGGGGGTTGCCATTGTAGAACCAGAAAAAAAAACCAAATCATACATTAGAAGTCAAACACCTACTATAATATATTTTAATTTTATTACAAAAAATATTTGTCATTACCTGTGATTGTGTACTATATATAGAAGGAACTGCATAATAACTCAAAAATAAAGTGTCACTCTTTTAGAGAGTGTGTGTGCGTGTGTGTGTGTGTATGGTGGGGCATGGGAGTGCGTGGCAGGGTTGTGAGTGTGGCTGTGTAGGTGGTCATAGGGTATGTTGGGGTGTATGTACAGTAAAAGCTTATCCGGCATCCCCTGGGAATGGGGGATGCCGGATAACAAAATATGCTGGTTAATTGAGCAGCCCCAGCTCCTGCTTCTCCTGCCACATCCCTCCGTCCCTTCTGTGGGCCCCGCTGAACAGGGAGGCAGGCCCTGCATGCAACCCATTATGCCCCCAGGCCGTGGGGGCTCAGCAGTGCAGGCTGCTTTGCCCTGGGCTGTTGGGGCTTGGAGAAACGGGATGTGCCACAGTGGGCACTTCTGGTTTCACTTTTCCTTACAAGCTGGCATGCCGGTTAACAGAGCATGCCAGCTTGTAAGGTGCTGGTACTGGAGAGTTTATTGTATGTGTTGATGGGGCTGTGGGGGCAGGGTGTGGGTATGAGGAAGGGTGGGCGGTGTAGAGACCCCCCACAGACTTCCCCTGTGGCGTGCAGCTCCCGTTGCCTGGCAGCAGGCAGAGAGGTCAGGGTGCTCATGCCCAGTGCAGACGCAGCTCTGGCCAGTGCTGCGCAGAGGGAGGGAGTGGAGCCTGCCCCATCACTGGGGCTCTGCTGTGCATCCGCAGCTCCAGCACTCATAGCAGGGGAAGCTCTGCACTGGATCCTGCTGCTTGCCCCCTCCCTGCTACGTGGTTCCCCGGACTATGCCGGGAGTGGAGGGAGCCCTGCCCTCTGCTTATCCGCGGAGTCCAGCATGGGGCTTTCCTGCTGCGAGTGTGGACCTGCAGGTGTGCGGCATGGAGCCCCTGTGATAGAAGTGCCCTGACCTCCCTGCCTGCTGCTGCCGCCAGCAGCTGGGCTGCATGCCATGGGAGGCGTGTGTGGGAGACCCCCTACCCCCCACCCCCACACACACACACACCGTGCCCAGCTAAGCTCTGCACTTGTGCTGCCCCTCTGGGTGCAGGCTCTGTTCTGCGCTTCCACTTCCACCCAGCTGCAGCTCCCCACCCAGCCATGCTGCTTCCCTACCTGCTGCCCCCCAGCGAGCAGGTTCTGGCTGCAGCAGGAGCCCTGCCTGGAAGCTGCTGACTGGGCAAAGGGTGGGAGCGAGGCCCAATAGGGTATGTTGGGGGGTTGTACATGTGGGTACCTCACTCCCACCCACATGGGTGAAAGGGCTCAGCAGGATGCAACTTGTTGGGGGGGGGGGGGGAGAGGGGGTGCCACAAGCCGCATGAAAATGCCTGGCAGGCCAGATCCATCCTGTGGGCTGTATTTTGCCCACCCCTGTTCTAATCTATTTTCTCTTGTCCAGACACATGATGCACAGATTGCATTAAACAAGGGCTCTGAAGTCTGACGAGTCAGCTGAATAAATTGGAATTTATATGCGTTTCCTTGTTTTTTTCCAACTGTTTGTCACCTGAACACCTAAATTGATACCTGTTCAAAAAGTAACAGCAGCACTATGCATCTCTGCCTTTGAAGGGAAAAATGGAAAAGGATCTGCATGTTTACCTAAGACAAGTGAGCTGAAGGAGCCTCAAAGAAGGAAATAACCAGTGGCAGGAAGAAGGATGTCTGAGGCAGTGGGGAACCTCTTTCCCAGCATATTGCAGGCTGAAACACTGTGTAGACTTACTGAAAAAATGTCTGATGTAAACAGCATTTGTCATGCACCGCACTCCTGTTTGTAATCCAGTGAGCTCTTTGCAGTCTCCTAGAAATCAGCTGGGAGCTGTTTTGCAAACTGAAGTACCTGTGCATTATTTTGGCTACATTGAGCTGCATTATATTGTTAATGTCATGCAGTGCTGCAAATTATTTTTTTAGAATATAAATTAGCTTTGGCTGGCTGTATCCCACTGATTTCAGCAGTGGTTTGGGTCTGTAATGCACCTGTAGACTAAATGGCTGGTTGACTTCATCTCTCACTATTGGTGTGTACCACCTTTTAGCCTCCCAAGATACATTTGGCAAGGGATATGTCTGTTTCTACAGAAGTGTCCAGTAAGCTCTTTTCCTCCAGTCAGTGCTGCCAATGTGTAGTCTATTTAAATATATTCACAAACTGGTATTGCTTAGACTGCCTCAGTGACAAACACATAGTTGTTAAGGAATCTTTTTTTCAAGTAAGAGATGGTCAAAACAGCACCACATTCAGAAGTTGGTACTGGTGATGCTTCTTTGATTTTCTTTCATAGTTTGTTTCTTAGCTGCTCACACTTCAGTTGAGTGATGCAATATCTATGTAAATCTGTACTCTTAAAAAAATATTTTTCATGCTTTTGATAACACTTGATCTGTTGAAACTGGCTTCCAAAAAAAAAAGTATTTGCCAAAATGGGTAATTAGTATTTTAGGAGATTAAGTTTAACAAATGACTCTTTTATTCACTTCCTTTTTAAAGGTATAGGTTATGGGTTCTGTAGCCTCTTTCTCCAAATACTGTTTTCTAGCTTTTGTGTAAGAGAGAACTTCAGTAGCCAGTTTCAGTTCCTTGTGTCTTCACTGCCAACTATATGGCTCCTGCTGGAGTTGCTGATTTCAGAAGAGCAAAATATAGCATTTCTCTGTTAGCTTTGTGACCAGATCAGAGCAGTGATCTTTTGCAAAATGTTCTTACATCACTTGTTCTCTGAAGGTCTAAATTGATTGGGATTATTTTTCCTTGTTTTACATGTGTTCAGACGTGGGGTTCAGAAGGATATCACCTGTGGGTGATCGATGGCAGTTGTTCTCAGAATGTGGGATGTGAGCCTGATGCAAAGAGTAAGGCTTGTCAGTCTGGTATTCTGCAATTTCAGTTCATCAAGAGTGCACTTACTGTTAACCCTTGCATGGTAAGTGTTCATAGATAATTTCTGCTTTAGAGACTGTCTCCAGATTTCATCTATTTTTCTGTTAGGCTTTCAGGTTTTAAATTGGTTTCCCAACAGCTAAATTGGCCTTTTTACTACTTTTGTCTTAAAAATGCCTCTCTAATAAAACAGATGAAAGGAAGAGTGTGCATTTACAGGTCAGATGTTTTGAAAACAGGATCACCCTCTATTTGTATTGTGTGTATCACTGATGTGTCAAAGATGGAAAAATATTCTTAATTATATAAGGTAGGACTGTGTTAAATGAAGCATGGTATTTATTTTCTCTATAGTAACTGGGAGTCTTTTTTTTTTATGTAGAGTAACCAGGAGCAGGTCCTTCTTCAAGGAGAAGATCGCTTGTATTTGAACTGTGGGGATGCAACGCAGGCCCAGAATCCCAGATATACTTCAGCACACTCAGACCATAAATCCATCAGGGAAAGGGCCACATTTGCAGATGGAATTTTAGATTCTCAGGGTTTAAGCACTTTATTAGGACACAGACATTGGCATGTTGTACAGGTAATTCTCTCTCCATTCCTCAAATGGCATGTTCATAATTATTTAACATTAAGTGAAC
>NW_017729024.1:119740729-119748818 GCF_001723915.1 Gavialis gangeticus | reverse complement strand
TTTTTATTCAGTGAACCTTGTGGCATCTTTTTTTTTTCTTTTTCTTATCCATCTGCAAGTATTGTATCTGTTCCATATAGTGTGATGTTTTTCCTTCTTCATCTCTTTCTTGTGTGTTCCCACACAATATTTTATCTTAACCAAGGCAAAAAAAAATTTGGCCATCCTTGTCTTCCAGCCGTGTATTTGCATCCTAGCCAATAAAGGGATTAAAAAAACAAAATTCTGACCTCCATAAGAAAAAAAGCTATTCCCCACCCCCCCATGTATAATTTCTCTCCCAGTTTGAAGAGTGGGGAACTGTTAGGATACAAGAAATACTTCTTTATAGAACAGGTACTAGATTCTTGTCCAGGGGCAATGCATAAGGGGTGTATGTGCACCCCCCGAGAGCGCCGGTGCACCCCCTGATAGGCTGCGCTTGCTGCTTGGGTAATGGGCGGGGGTGGACAGGTGGGAACACCAGTGCCCCTCTGGCAAGCGCCAGCTGATCACTGCAGCCACTTATGGGAGGGGATTGCCTGCGGGGGACCTCTCCCCCTGGTTTGCAGGATTGCCCACGGGGTACCCCGCCTCTAGTTGGTGGGACTGGTCGCAGGGCAGGCACGTTTTCCCCCCCCCCCCTCCGGCAGCACTAGTTGCCCATGTTCTTGTCTATACAAACTTTTTTTAAATACTTTTTGCTCTTTCACGTTGCTTCAGACTTCTGGTAATATATACTTAAAGTAGATAAAGAGTTCAAACAAACCACTTCCCTTTTAAAGTACTGCAGCTTGCAGAAAGAGCCTTTTTTGTAAAGGATTAAAGTCCGGAGTGATCAGTCTACCTTCCTATCAGTTCAATGAACAGTTTAGGTAACATTGAATCCATAATTTTTCATAGTCTCATGCTTCTGTCTATAGAGTACAGTTTTCATTAGAAGTGGGAATGATACTTCAGTGGAATTGTTTTCAGGGTTTAAATCCTTGAATGAGTGTTGTTGTCATGCATTGAGCACTGGCATCTGTATCAGGGTTCAGTGCTTTCAAACTTTGATTCATACTGCTAACAGTTTTTCCATCCCCTGAAATTTTGAGCATTTTTTCTCAATTTCTCTCCCCTACAGTTTCTTTTTAATGGCTATACTGCTTGTAAGAAATAGGCTTTCATTCATGAAAAAGGTTTAAATGTCTTTGTGTGTACCTAAACCAAAGATATTCTTCTGTTACCTAAACCTTTCCAGAGTTCGAAAATTACAGGACAGGACTGAGTTCTGCAAAATGGTTCTCATTAGCTTTTTTCTGTCTCATAAAGAGCTATTAGATCATCTTATGGACACTTAGTGTCAAGTTTTACTGAGTAAAGTCTATCTAAACAGCAGCTAAGTGTCTAACAATTTGATCTTGATAGAAGAGTTTTTGTTGTTTAGGTCCATCGAGCATTTTAGCTTTAGCTATTGTCAGCTGTGTCTTCCTAGGATCCCCCCCTATTTAGGTGTGGGGAGGGGTTGGTTCTGTGGCAGCTCCTTGCAAAAACATGTTGTTTTCATATGAAAAGAATTTAGAAGTTAAAGGCCAGCTCTCCAATTCCTAAGTCACCTCTCTGCTGTGTTATAAGTATCATTCTGATTTGGCCTGAAATTATGGGTAGTGTCCTTATGAATAAAAAAAGGGAATGAAGAATCTTGTATTTATCATCCCTCTTCCTTTGCCAAATTGCTGACTTTGTAATAAAAAAGAAACCTACTAATTATTCCTTTCTGAATATAAATATGTCTGGAGTATAAGTTGACGGTGGCTTGAAATGGCTAGATAATTAACCAAGGGATGCATTTGGCCATTAAGGCTATAGATCAGACTAGGACAACAAGATGCTAACTTTCCCTTTAGCTATACTTCTAGATGAGCTTCCTGGCACTAGGCTGCTGCAATTTGTATTCTGGCCAGTAGAATTTTACCATGTTCATTTTAAGTTAGCTCAGACATAATGCTGCAAAAATAAGAGTCACCGAACATAGTGAAAAACAGCTATTTTGACAGCAGCTGGAGCCTTCAAGGCAGGGCAGCATGGCTGGAGGAGGCCTGATAAGCTTTTTGTCCCAACAGCAGGGGAGAATGTTTGGACTGGTCGTGCTCATATGCCATGGGGGTCCCACTAGCCCACAAGGTGCAAGGCCCTGTAGCATATGGCCCCTGTGGTGTGCAGCCCAGGGCCCTTGTGAAGCTCCATCTACTTTGAAGTTGGACAGGCCTGGTTTTAAAAAAGGGAAATCAGAAAACAAAAAAAATTGAGGAAAAAAGGAGAGCTTTCTGTTTGCTTTTTTTTTTAATCCCAGGATTTGAATGTTAAAGCTTGAATATTATGAATAAAATGCTGTTTCCAGCAAGTTGTCATATTTTAATTTACTGTAATTTACTTCAAATGATAGTGAAGTGTGTTCAGTCAAAGGAAACCATAATATTTATGTGATCCTAAAGTGAAATGATAAGAGAGGAATGAGGTAGTGAAAAGCACAAATGACTGAGTGTAAGTCAGAATATTGTAGACGAAATTTGGAAGAAAAAATAGATGTTGACATTTTTGTAAGACTCTGATGTACTGCTGTCACTTCAACCTACTTTTGATATAATTTTCTATAACATTTTTTTTTTTAGATTCACAGTACATACCTAGAGAGTAACTGGCCTATAAGGGTGAGTTATTTTAAACATGTATTGCTTGATGAAAAATATAAGCATTTTGTATTTAATAATTGCTGAACCATGTAATAAGGTACCCTCTATCAGAAATGCTGTTGTACTGGTCACTAATATTTATTTCTAAAAGAAAAATACATTTAAAAAGATGGTACAGAATATTACACAGACACTTCGTAAATTTGAACTTGAATACTGTGATTTTGCTTATAATCTGCTTGGACAGAAGTTCACTTCTGTAGTGTTTGAGCAAGCCTTCTAATTTCTTTTCTCTGCAAAGTTTTCAGCCATTGACAAGCTGGGACAGAATGTAGCTGTTGTTGGCAAATTTGGTTTTGCGCATTATTCTTTACTCACCAAAAAATGGAAATTGTTTGGAAACATTACCCAGGTGAGTGCCATCTAAATGTATGCAGGCTTATGAAAAAGATACTTTGAACATTTATGGACTGGTTTATATATTGTGTGCGCATTTGTTTATTCTTGTATTTTTCTATGTATATTTTAAGTGATTTTTAGGAAAGTTTGTAAGAAACATATGCTGGCTGACTTGTTCTTTTTCACTTTATTCTAAGGAGCAAAATATGGTTGTGACAGGTGGCTTAGCCTGGTGGAATGATTTCATTGTTCTTGCGTGCTATAATTTAAATGACCGTCAAGAAGAGGTAAGACATTGGTTTCTTGAAAGTTAATATCTTGTTTTAAACAGCAGGCATGTTCAACACTAATACAAAGAAAGAGACGACAAACTTGGTTCTGCAGAAACAAACCAATGTGGGTTCCTTTTGTTCAGTGCTTTTTTGGAAGCATTTTGACATAGCTAATTTTGGTCCTTTTGGAAAAGTTCTTCATTGACAGTAGAACTCTTGTCCTGTTAAGACAGGTTAACATGTTTATCATCCTTGGGAAAATGACAGTTTTAAATGCTAACAAAGGTATGTGTGTGTGTGTTGCTGTATAGGTATTGTCATGGTTCCTACCTATCAAATACATTTAGGAATGTAGATGAAAAAACTTGCACATTTTATATATTTGAAGACTAAGAGCTCTGTCCTCTTTCAGTGTCTCTGGTTTAAAATGCAATTAACATTTTTAAAACTTTTTTTATTGGCAAAATTACCATAGCATTAAAAGTAAGGAATTTTTTATCAATTCACTATATAAATTAATTGATCTAGGAGCCCTAGACAGCTGTCCCACAAAAATGTACCTCATTAATGGGTTTGTGTTTTGAAGTATTTACATTAGGTTAATTGTGTTTGCAATATAGAACCCTTTGTTTAAATCATTAATTCTCCTTGCAGCTACGAATCTACTTGCGAACATCCAATCTGGATAATGCATTTGCCCAGGTCATCAAAGTGCAGTCAGAAACATTATTACTCAGTGTCTTCCGAGACATAGTAATATTGTTCAGAGCAGATTGTTCTATTTGCCTTTACAGTATTGAGAGACGACCTGATGGGTAAGTACAAATTGAATCAGGTTTATTAAATTATCCTACCACAACTTTGTAGTGTTTTACAGAAACTTGAAAATCTCTCCTGTAACTGAATAATTTATTTTGATAAACTGATAACCCCTGATTTGATCTTAAGCCTATTGTTACCTATTGAGACGCATTCAAAATGTTATGTTTGTGGCAGTTGTCACCTATTTTGTGCCACTGACTTCCACAAACTTCTGCTCAGGTGCTGAATGGCTAAAAACTGCATGTACAAAGTTCATCAGAATTGTAGGATCTTGAAAACTTGGCTCACTCTTAATGGTAGGGAAAGGAGCCTGGGAATTCTGAAAATTTTTATCTGAGGGCTTGTATCCTTTAAAGAGGTGGTAGGTAGACTGACTAAACATCTCATGTCCATTACTAGTTGATTCTCCTTTTCAGTATCTTTAGACAGGTTGGATTCTGGTCTGCTGCTTAATATTTGAAACTGATTTGTTTCCTTATGTTCCCTTAAATCTACACACAATCTTTGTCTGGTTTTCATAATTTATAAAACCTGCTCGAAAACTTACTGTTAACTCTTTAAATGGATGACAAAATTGAGGACATTTAAACATTTTTAAGAATTTAAAAAATCTGAGTTTTACTTCATTCATATTTAAACATTTGGGGAAATGTAGTTTTAAAGATCTGTAGGGGAAGGGGACAAAAGTTTTTATATATTGTTAGCACACTGTGCAAAGGGTACGAATCTGTCACTGATTATAGTTCTGTTGAAGGAATTTCCTTTTTTTTGTTATTTTAGAAAAGTATATGTAGACAAAATGATAAAGATCTAATGTTCATAAAACTCATCATTTTAAAGAGGCACAGCTTTAGCAGCTTCATATATAAAAGAAAATCTGTATTCTCTACTACCTTTGCTTAACAGAACTTAACAGTGATCCAAGAATTTAGAGGACTAGGGTTAGAAAAAAAAGATAACTTTCTTATTTCAGAGTTGTAAATCTTTTTCAAGGAAGAATATGAAATCTTGTGGATAAATATACTCAATCACTAATAGTGGGCTCTAGTCAGATTAACTAGGTTGTTGCATTGAAATCAGAATAGTACCGTTTCTATCGCAGGGTACTGTACTTGTTGCTTTCAGCTTTGTAATACAGAAATCCAGGTTATTCAAAATTTATTCAGCTGATGCTCTTCTAGCTAATGTAGTAGGTTTATAGACACCTTTAATATGGCATTCCTTTCTTTTTTGTGCAGGTATATCTATTGCTAGTCAATAAATCTAAAGGGTGAACTTCTGTTCAAGTGCACTCAGCCAAAATTGTAATTTTTGCTACAGAAATAGGAGACAACTTACAAGTGTGTTTGGAAAAGACTAACTTGGAGTATTTAAGAAGCTCCTTGGGTTTAGTTCATTGTTGGCCTCTTCCCTTTAGCTGTTCACCCTTTCTTATGCAGCCCAACATTTGAAATAAGCCTGATTACTTGTATACAAAGAGCTGAAATAATGATAACAAGGTATTGTTCATTGCCCAGTCCCACCAAAGACTTCTTGTGAGAACTTGTAGTGGCTGAGGGATTTGAGATTTTTTTAGATGGTATGCAAGGCATCTCCACTGTTGGCAGGAGTTGCAAAAATGAGTTTATGCAGAAGAACAGAAGAGGCAGAGGATAGCAGGAGCATGCAGTGCTGGTGGATTTAAGTGAGTCCATATGGCAAGCTAGTGTTAAGTCTTTCAAGATGCTGATAAAAAAATCGGAATTGGAATAATTCTCAAACCTATTCTCTACCAGCAGTCAGAGCTGATACCTGAAGAATGCATAAAAAGGTATTTGTCAATACAAGAAGAGAACAAGAACTTGCATTTCATAACAGTCAAAGTGAGAATGTTAAGTAAGCAGTTTTAGGGAGACTGTCATACTGTAGGCAGGTTCATATAGAATCCATGATCAGTGATTTCTGAATCAAGAATAAGGATTCAGATGGTGAATAGTGGTAAAAGATTTTAAGGGGAAATGTCTAAGACTGCCAGTTCTGCTGAGAAGATCCTTTGTCTAAGGCATTTAGCTGTGAAACTTGAAATAGTCTCTGTCTTCGGTGCAGCTAGGTGACAATGGCATTGAATTATCTGTGCTTCAGTATCATCAATATAAAAGGAGAGATGAGAATAAAGGAGTGAATATATTACTATAAAGGAGAAAGTAGGTAAAAAAGAGCAAGAGCAAAAAATAATAGAAAAAGAAGTAGGTAGGGTAGTACCTACTTTTGTACCTTTTAGGCTTCATGAAGGAGCTTGCTGAAGACCAGGCAGGTGCTGGTGAAGGTTTAGAACCAGAGTGGAAAGGAGTAAAGATACTTACCTACTTCGAGGCAGCCACAGTTAAGACTAGTCCACAGTATTGTAGCTTGGACTAAAGTCAAGAAGCAGGAACCTTCATTATTAGAAAGAGCATTAACTTGGAGGAAAATACTCTTGCAGAGACCCAAACTGGTATTTTCTTTACAGAGAGGTGACTAAGAGTCTCTGCTCAAGCCACTCTGGTAACTTCCAATAAACAATGAAGGTTCAGGCATTTGGGCTAATGGGTTTATTAAGTTACTCTTTTTAGCTATGAGGTGTGGGACTGAATACAGTTTCAGTGTTAAAGGGGCTTCATACTGACTTCTGCTTACTTAAGGTTAAATTGGTATTTTATTTATATAATCATTATTTTCAATTTTAGCAAGTATGATTTTTTTAATTAAGTACCACTATAGTAGCAAGACTTAGTAACTTTTTTTGTTTTTTCCTTGCAGTCCTAACCCTACCGCCAGTGTTCAGGTTCTTCAAGAGGTGTCCATGTCTCGTTACATTCCTCATCCTTTCCTTGTGGTGTCTGTTACTTTGACATCGGTGAGAACAGAGACGGGCATCAGCTTGAAAATGCCACAGCAGGTACGAGTCTATACAATGCTGAGAATGTAATAAGAATCGCTTTTGTTTTGGATTTGGTAGTTTAGTCTAGTGATTCTCAACCAGGTGGCTTTACATGCCTTGAAATCTTTTAAAGGTGCCACATAATGTTACCACTGTCAAGTTTGCAAACATGATTCACAAAATAAACCCAGAGATTTCAAACAGAAATCCATAGTTGTGGTCTTTCTGAGCTGTTTGCAGCAAAAGAATGCCTCTTATTCTTCTGTAGTTAAAAAATAAATAAATAAATAAATAAAAAAAGAGAGAGAAAAAAAGAGCTGGCATTTTTCAAGGGTGTCTTGAGTTTAAAAAGGTTGAGATCCACTGGTTTAGTCTTTACAGGTCAGTTTGTGACTGGCATACCCTACAACTGTAATAAAAAGCTCTTTAAAGATACTTTTTAAGTTATTTCAAAAAGTGCTTTTATATAATATAAATGCTAAAGGAAAAATGTGGGAACAAAACCCTTTACCTGGATAAGTAACTGTTTTGAATAGTTGTGGGTATGAAATATTTTCTGGATCAGCATCTACATGGCTCCTTGGCTATCTGTTTCATATCCTAGAACTACTTGGAAATCATGTTTTTTTTTCCTAAGGTCTGATCCTGGATACAGTATATATTCTTTTGCATTTACATGCCAAGGCTGCTCCTTTCAACTGATTGTCACTTTCAAGTATGTATCAGTGAGCCAACTGTTAGTCTGCATACAGCACATGCACCAAAAAGTAGTCTTTTAGCTAACAATGTCTGTTATCTAATTTTCCTGCAAGCGCAGGTCCTTCTTAAAGATGAGCAAAGCAGGGGTCTGTTTGGCACTGGTGCGACACACAATCTAAGAAGGTACTCAATTTGCCTCTCCTCTTCTTGGGTCAGAATGTCAGTATCTTCATCAGTGGCCTAGAAGATGGGATGGAGTTGCACTCTCAGTAAGTTTGCAGATGACATCAGGTTGTGGGGAATAATAGAATCATAGAAGTAGGGTCGGAAGGGACCTTGTAGAT
>NW_017729024.1:119724763-119735729 GCF_001723915.1 Gavialis gangeticus | reverse complement strand
GGGTTGGAAGGGACCTTGTAGATCTTCAAGTCTGACCCCCCCGCCTGGGCGGGAGAAAAACTGGACTCAAATGAGTCCAGCCAGGTAGGCATCAAGCCTCTTCTTAAAGACCCCCAGGGTAGGAGCCAGCACCACTTCCCTAGGAAGTTGGTTCCAGCTCCTAGCTGCCCTAACTGTGAAGTAGTTCTTGCGGATGTCTTATCTAAACCTACTCTCCAGTGATTTGTGTCCATTATTCCTTGTTATGCCAGGGGGAACTAGGGGAAACAGTGTCTCCCCCAAACCCTTCTGTTCCCCCCTAGTGAGTTTATAGACAGTCACCAGGTCCCCATATGATATGCTGGAAGGCAGGGCTAGGATTCAGAGATGCCTAGACGAGTTGGTGGATTAAGCCAAAAGAAATCTCATGAGGTTCAATTAGGAGACGTGCGAAGTCCTGCACTTAGGGCGACACAAACCCACACGCTGCTACAGGCTGGAGACTGAATATGAGCCAGCAGTGTGCCCTTGTTGCCAGGAAGGCTAACGGCATACTGAGCTGCGTTAGTAGAAGCATTGCCAACAGATCAAGGCAAGTGATTATTTCTCTGTCTTCTGCATGTGAGGCCACATCTAGAGTCCTGTGTCAAGTTTTGGGTCCCCCACTACAGAAAGGACAAATTGGAGAGAGTTCAGCGGAGGGTAGTGAAAATAGCTAGGGGGCTGGGGAACAGGACTTGAGAGGAGAAGCTGAGGGAACAAGGAGTAATGGTCTCAAGTTGCAGCAAGGGAAATTTGGGTTAGATATTGGGGAGAACTTTCTCACTAGGAGAGTAATAAAGCATTGGAACAGGCTACCCAGAAAGGTTGCAGACTCTCCATCATTGGAGGTTTTCAAGACCTGGCTTGACAAAACCTTGGCTGGAATGAATAGCTGGGGATGGTTCTGCTTTGAGCAGGGGGTTGAACTAGATAACTGGCTTAGAAATCAGAAGCCCAAGACTGCTAAATCTGAAAAAATCTCTGGACATCATAGAATCGTAGAAAATTAGGGTTGAAATTAGGTTAAGTCAGCTCCTTCAGGATATTAGCAGCCAATCAAGTGGTGCCAAGAAATCAATATTGCTGATCGTAGTTGGTAGGGTTGGAAGGGACCTGAGCAGATCATCAAATCTGACCCCCTGCCATTGGCAGGAATGAATGTTGGGATCAAATGACCCTGGCTAAGTGATTATCTAGCCTCCTTTTTGAAGACCCCTAAGGTAGGAGCAAGCACCCCTTCCCTTGGAAGTTGGTTCCAGATCCTAGCCGCCCTGACTGAAGTAGTGCCTCCTCACGTCTACCCTGAACCTCCTCTGTCAACTTGTGGCCGTTATTCCTAGTTGCTCTGGGTAGTGCTCAGGGGAACAGGGCCTTTCCCATTCTCCGCTGGTCCCCCCTGGTAAGTTCATAGATGGCTGTCTGATCCCCTCTTAGCCTTCTCTTGTGGAGGCTGAACAGGTTCAGGTCCCATAGCCTTTCCTTGTAGCGCCTGCCTTGCTGCCCCATGACCGTACAGATGGCCCTCCTCTGGACCCTCTCAATGCTGGACACATCCCTCCTGAAGTGCGGTGCCCAGAACTGGATGCAGTACTCCAACTGTGGCCTGACCAATGTTGCATAGAGGGGGGGGATCACCTTGGACCTGCTCATGATGCATCTGTGGATACATGACAAGGTGCAGTTAGCCTTGCTGACCGCATCCTCACGTTGGTGGCCCATGTTCATCTTGGAATCAATAATGACTCCAAGATCCTTTTCTGCCTGTGTGCTGACGAGGAGGGAGTTCCCCAGCCTGTAGGTCTGCTGCTGGTTCTTTCTCCCTAGATGCATTACACTGCACTCGTCAGTATTGAATTCCATCCTATTCTCATCCGCCCACCCCTGTAATCTGTCCAGATCTAGTTGTAGCCTGTCCCTCCTTTCTACCGTGCCCACCTCTCCACACATCTTAGTGTCATCTGCAAATTTGAACAAGGTGCTTTTCACCTCCTTGTCCATGTCACTGATGAAGATGTTGAACAGTGCAGGCCCGAGGACTGAGCCCTGGGGGACCCCACTGCCCACGTCCCTCCAGCTTGAAAATGACACGTCCACCACCACTCTCTGGGTGCGGCCCTGTAGCCAATTTGCGACCCATCTGACTGTGTAGGCATCAATGCCACAGTTGCCTAATTAATGAGAATGGGGTGAGAGACTGTGTCGTAGGCCTTCCTAAAATCCAAAAAGACTGCATCCACCATGACATCTGCGTCCAAGGATTTTGTGACTTGGTCGTAAAAGGCAATCAGGTTGGTCTGCCAGGGCCTGCCCATAATAAACCCATGTTGGTTGCCCCTGAGCATAATCTCCCCTGGTGGTCCCTCACAGATGTGCTCCTGGATAATATTCTGAAAGAGCTTCCCCAGGACCAAGGTAAGACTAAAAGGCCTATAGTTACCCGGGTCCTCCTTCCTCCCTTTTTTGAAAATGGGGACCACATTGGCCCTTTTCCAGTCCTCTGGCACCTGGCCAGAGCACCATGAGTGCTTGTAAAGCCATGCTAGAGGTCCTGCAATGACCCCTGCCAATTCCCTGAGCACCCTGGGGTGGAGATCATCTGGACCTGCTGATTTAAACATGTCCAGCCCTGCCAGAAGTTCCCTAACTATGTCCTCACTGACCCTATGCCTGGCTGTGCCTCTCCTGAGTCCGTCCGGAATCCCGGTTCAGGGGATGTCCCAGTCCCTGCTCAGAAAAATGGAGGCGAAGAATTTGTTAATGAGGTCAGCTTTATCGTCTTGTGCAACCACCTGACTGCTGAGCGTGTCTTACAGGGGCCCCACGTTACCCGGTGCCTTCTTTTTACTCCCTATGTACTTAAAAAAGGACTTCTTGTTATCTTTGATCATGCTTGCTAGTCCTAGTTCTGTCTCCGCCTTAGCCTTCCTAACAGCCCTGCTACAGTCTCGAGCAGTGGAGGTATAATTCTTCTTGGTGATAGCTCCTCCCTTCCACTGGGTGTATGCCTTCTTTTTAGCTTTCAGATGTTTCTGAATGCCTTTGGTGAGCCATGGGGGCTTTTGAGCCCTCTTTGATTCACACTGGGACTGTCACACTTTGGGCTCGGAGGATCGTCTCCTTAAGGAGCGACCACTTGTCTTGGACTCCTAACTCCCCTACCCTCTGGGACCTCAGTGCCTCTTTGACTAATCTCCTTAACTCATTGAAATTGGCCCTTCTGAAGTCAGGGGCTGCTGCCTTGCTGCAGGCCTTTGACACCCAGCACTGAACAGTGAATTCCAGTAGGCGATAATTGCTATCACCCAGGTGGTCGAGAACCCGCAGTCCCCTCACTAGGTCATTGCCTGTGGCCAGGACCAGGTCCAGCAAGGCATTTCCTTTGGTGGGACTGCACCTCCTGGGTTAGGTGGAGGTCCTGTATCTTGGCTAGGAACTGACATGAGCAGTCAGACCTGGCTGACTGCTTCTCCCTGCAGATGTCTGGGTAGTTTAGGTCATCCGTGATGACCACGTCCCTCGACTTAACTGCCTCTGTGAGCTGACCTGAGAATTCCCAGTCCAGCTCTTCTCCCTGGTTGGGTGGTCTGTAGTAGACACCCACCGTTAAGTCCCTTTCCCCATGACCCCCTTGTATTCAGACCCGGAGCACTTCACTCTGCCCCTCCTCTGACCTTGTGCTGTTTGTTGAGGACATGTATTGCTTTTTGACGTAGAGTGCCACACCCCTGCCTTTCCTCCCCATTCTGTCCCACCTGTAGTCTGTAGCCCTTGATGTTTACCACCAAATCATGAGTTGAATCCCACCAGGTTTCAGTGAGTCCCACTATGACTGGGTTTGTGTTAGCTAGCAGAAGGGCAAGTTCCTCCTGCTTGTTCCCCAAACTACAAACATTAGTGTAGAGGCATTTAAGGTCCCCTATGGGTGCATGCACCACCCCCTTGATCCTAGGACTATCTGGACCCCTGTCACTTACCTGGGTACTTCTTATGCTCATTGCCTGTCTTGGCTGGGAAGTGCCCTTGTGTCCCCCTGTGGCCCCATCCCTTGGTGAAGCTAGGTTAAAGCTTGTTGTACGAGATCAGCCAATGTGGAATAGAAGACACGCTTGCCTTTAGGGGAGAGGTGAAGCCCATCCCACCCGAGCATGCCCCCTGCATGAAAATGCGGGTCGTTGTCAAGGAACCCGAGGCCTGCCTGGTAGCACCAACTTGGAAGCTGCCAGTTGACCACTCTGATACAGGCCTCATGGTGCTGTCCGCATCTACTTACCGGGAGAATAAAGGAGAATACCACCTGCGCCCCTGTCTCCTTGAGCTTGGCTCCCAGGGCCTTGTAGTCCTTTGTGATGTAGTCTGGACTGCCCAGCTGCGACATTTGTTCCCACGTGGATTAGGACTATGAAGTACTGGTCCGAGGGTCAAATGAGGTCCGGGATCATGTCTGTAACATCCTGAATCTGAGCCCCAGGCAGGCAGCAGACCTCATGTGCCATGGGGTTGGGTTGGCAGATGGGACCCTCCGTTCCCCTCAGGATGGAGTCTCCGATGACCCAGAATCATCCCAGTGCTCCCATGTCAGCACTGGGATCATATATAGTACTGAATTCATTAAGATTTTAGATAGCTGAAGTGATAACTCAGGATGCCAAAAAGGAAGAAACTCAAGAAAGAGCTTAACATCTTCTGTTACAGATAAGCAGGGAAGGCATTGGCAGATAAAATTCTTATCGTCTGGCACTGAAGCTGAGTGAAGAACAGTGCAAGCACACTCCGTCTGAACTGGACCTAGCCCTGAAGCTGTCCGCACATCCTCTGAGGCCTTGGCTGGTCACCTTTGAATGTTATGCAGTGGGTGTCCTTTGCCTCCACAGCAGTCCTTATTGCTGGACTTGAAGTGGCTTGATTTGCTCATGAAAGCAAGGCCTGTTGTTTCCAGGTGATATGCAGTTATTTGTATTGGTTTCCATCCATGCTACAGATCTTGGAAGTGAAAATCCTGGTGCACAATATGTAAGTGATGCACTATATCAGCATATAAGCAGACATCTGTTATCCATATCTTACTTGGAAGTCACTGAATGAGATATGATCAGCATGGTGCAATGTTCTTGAAAGAGTCAGCAGCAGCCTTGTGGACTGAGCAGAAATTAATCCATAAGTGATTTTGGCTGCATCCATCCTAGACCCATTATTCAGCGTTACCAGTTCCTAGTATCCCCAAGGTGAGATGGGACACAGTTCAAGTCAGATGGGACACAGCAAAGATAAGATGGAACAGTTCCCAAACTGGTTGGGACTACTTGTCAAATCTACTTCAAATGTCCAGCTAATTTCCAACATGTTTTTGTCTTATGTGGAAATTGTGCCTCAAAAGCAGGGTCAAATATTCCATTCAGATCCAGAGTTGTTGCATCAAATGACCTTGATGTTGGTCGGATGAGCCACACTGATTAGGGCTATTCAAGAAATTCTCACTCAAAGTAGGTATGGCTATTATAGGGAAATTTGTACCTGGGCATCCTAAAATCTAACTTTGGAGGCCCTAATTCTGAAGATTCTGGACTACCTAGTGCTAAGACTGGTGGGACTGGCATTTAGTTCTGTTAAAGTTCATCTGGCTTCAATATCAGCTCATTATGCTACTGCTGAATGCACTTAATTAAGACTCAGTGCAGTTCAGACTATTAAGGGTTTGCTCCTTGCCTGGGTCAACTTCTGCTTCTCTTCCTGCAGTTGAGGGAGCCCCCTTTCAAATCTCTCTTAGAATATTTCTAATACTATCTTAACATCAAGGCTGTCTTTTTAGCTGCTGTAGGATTGGCAAAGAGCTAGCAAGACCCTACTAGTATGCATATTTTCCAGGGACAAGATGGTGATTTAAGTTGCGTCCTAAGGTTATCTCAGAATTCCATCTCGGCTAATCACTTCACCAGTCTCCACCCCCTCCCGTATGTTCTGGATGTCTCTCGCTCTGCTTTGTTACCGAGATAGGGCTATACCCTTCAGGCCTTCTTTCCATTCTTTGTGGCCAGATCTGGTGTGTTAGAAGGCCAACTGGCCTCATTCTAGAGACTCTCAACGGGCATAATTTCCATATTTTTCGAACTGGGGAGTCTTCCCTCTTAAATATCAAGGTGCATTTCCATCAGAGCACAAACAAGTTTGTCAGCTTATTTCAGAAACCTGCTGAAAACAGATTTGTAAGACACCCGTGTGGAGTAACCCCAATGCTTGTTGAATGTGCTTGACATAGCTGCCAGGGCTTGATACCAAGTTTGTAAGGTCAATACTGAAATCTTTTTGGTTGATCATCTCCTTATTACCATTGTATAAGGAATAGAGAGCTCACAAATCACTTCCTGGGGGATCCGTACTAAAGACCTGTCTCTCTAGTTTGGTGCATTTGATAGTTATACAGGAATATCCTCCTTGCATAGACACAGTGCATGCTGATGTGGAAGTGTTCGTCCCGACAGATCTATGCTCTCCTCCCCAAAATAATGTAAACTAATTTGATGAAAAGTGTTCCTAGGTGCATCCATACCTGGGGCATATCAGCTAGGAGATGGGACTTTTTTCTGCCTTAGGCCACCAAAATCTTAATGCAGATCTGGTCTGACATGTTTAAGAAAAATTAGTTACTTCTGCTACAAGTACTTGTGGCCACTAGAGACTACATCCCAGTTCCAGCATTTTGGGGTTGTCCTCAATCATGGACTTCAGATTGAGCTATGGAAAAAAGATTGCATCCAGTGTACCAATCAATTCTGATAAAACTATAGACCATTAAGTCCATGTGTACCCTACCAGAGTACTGAAATAATTTAGACTTGCATGCAAGAAGTGAAATCCCCACTCAGGGTGACAACATGAGTCATGTTTTACTATAGCCCTTCTTTCTGGGGAAAGAGATGACACTTTCTTGAAGTATTGGGAACTAGAACAATTTTTCTTTCTCTTAAATATCTATGATCTCCATTATAATATATGAAAGTGGTGTACTTATTAATGTGTTTAGCCTCACACAACCCCTATTTGTGGGAGGTGCCATGCACATTGTGCAGAGGGAAGCTAAGCCACTTGCTCAAGCTTTTGCAGGAGTTCTGTAGCAGAGTTGAATTTAAACCCAAATCTCAAGTCCAAGGCTCTTGCCTCTTAACAACCAGTCCAGCCTTCCTCTGAGAGTCTTTTTAGCTTTTCTTGTTACATAAGAGAATTCTGTATTTCCTGAAATGTCACATGTTTAGTGGAGCTTTCATTGATTTACTTGTTGGATCATTCTGAGATGTCTTTCATGCTGTGTCCTTCCTGTGCACATCCTGCAGCTGCATTTTTGAGTGGGAAGCTGCTATAAAAATAATTTTGTCAATCTTAACTAGCTGTAAGTTGGGCCTTGTAAGGATAGGCAGAAATACTGTCTTCTATTCTAGATGCTGAGAACATGCCTGAACTGGGCACCAGCTTTTTGGTAGTCTGGCAAGCTGTCATCCAGTTCGGTTTTTAAATTTAAAACAAAAATGGGTAAACCTGACGCTTCTCAGAGATGGACTGGATACTTAACTCTGTTCATGTTCTGAAAAGTATCTTTGCAAATAAATATACCATAGGGGTTTTGCTTGATTCCTTTTTTTTTTCTTTTTTCAGCTCACAATATTTGTAGTGCTTACAAGTAAAAGGATGTAGTTTTTAATTGCCACCTCTGCAAGCTGAGGCTGGAACGTGGAAGTTAGATGGGTTCTTTCTGGCTTCTACCTGTCAACATTGAACATGGGGCACTTGGGTATTAATGGCATTAATGATGCCTGAGCCCAAATGGCATCTCTGTAATCTTATAATCTGTTCTGTAATCTTTGTGGCAATGTCAGCAGGAAGGAAAAAGCACAGCTTGCTTTTTAGTGCCAAATAAACAATTTGGTTACAACTATAAACAAACATCGAAAACAAGTCTAGTGCACAAAAAAGTGCTATTTTAGTCACTTCTCCATTAGAATCACTTGTGTCCTTTCTTATAGGTATCTGACACTTTTTTTTTTCATTTGGATCCTTCTTGTACTGAATTGCCTCCTAAGAGGGTTGTTTGTATGCCTTGGATAGCCCTGACTGACATAAATACCAACATAGTGTGGTACTAGCACAGGCAAGCAGCAAGGCTACCTGAAATAACTGTTTTTTAAAAGTAAGGAATACTTGAGATTTGGTTTTAAAAAAAGAATGAACATGTACTTGTAATTGTAAGGTCTGTTTCCCCCCCTTGAAATGGAAAATATTTTATAGCTAACACATTTGATTCTCTTCTTCAAAGCATTAGTGTTGGAAATTACTATGTGCACTGTTGTTCCCTAGCTGAAGTGGCCTGGAGCTACTAGGAGCCTATTTAATCAGACAGTGACCAGAATAAAGTTAGCCATGCAACCGTTTTAGCTGGTGCCTATGCTAAAAGAGCTGTTCCCTGTTTCTATAAAAAACAAAAAAACAAAAAAAACCCCACCACTTCTAAAGCTATGGCATCATGCAAGGCAGTTGTACAGTTCTGTTTAGGAAAGCATTGCTGTTCAAACCAAAACTTCTGATTTCTATTTAAACCAACTAAAGCAAAGGAAAATAAGACAACATTGGGACCTTGCTGAGATGTCTCATTCATACATTTCTCCCAGGCAAGCAAAGCTTTTTAGGGAGCATATGTGGCACAGGTTCTTGTCTAAGAAGCAAGTGCTGTGGACTTTAATTTGTATTTGTCCCAAGCTCTTGGAAGTTAGGCATTTAAAAAACAAACAAACCCATAATTCATAATGGTTTACTTGCCTGCCTTCTGCCCAGAGGTGCTGTAGTGAGAAACACTGTTATTTTTAGGCTTTGCAGTGGCTTTCTTGGGACAGTGGTGGTTTGTGTCTTCTGAGGTGGCAGGTTCAAGCCCAGCTCTATTTAAACAGCAATTGGAGGTGTTTCCTCTAGCATCTCTAAACCAATAACCATGAATGCCAGAGAAGGTATGATGGGGGATGGATCACTGTAGATATACCCTCTTCACGTGGTCTTTCTCTAGGGCATCTGCGTCTCCCACTGTCTGAGACTAGGATGCTGGGTTTAGATGAACCATTGGTCTGACCTACTACTTATGTTTTTCTGAACTTACTAATTTGACCCTGAGTTTATGCTGAAAGTAGATTCGAGTAAAGCAAAGACGATGGATTCAGAAAAACTTAAAATCGTAACTCTACATTCCTTTTCTCCTCAGGCCTGTGAGGCAGAAAGCATTATGTTAAACTTAGCGGGACAACTCATCATGGTGCAAAGGGATCGGTCTGGCCCCCAGATACGGGAGAAAGAGAGTAGCTCTAACCAAAGGAAGCTTGTGAGTAAACAAACGTGCATGGGATTTCACAGTCCTTTTCTTTCAAAGGTGTAAGAGGACTGGCCAAGTTGTGAAGGTGGCTGATCCAGGCTTAAAAGTGTAGCTGCACTTCTGTGTCTGACCAAGCTCATAGAATCATGCCAATGAATTCTGACCAGCATAACCCTCTTTCTGGTCAAAAATTCACAAGCCAAGCTTGTTGCTTCAAATATTTGCATCTACACCACTACTTATATTGTAGTAGCATGTTGGAGTCCTCAGCTCAGGATCAGGGCCCCATTATCCTAGTGCTGTGTGCGCTTCAGGTAAAAGAATAAATAAACAAATCCACTCTGGGGCCTGTTTCTAAACCGTTTATGTATTTGTGATGTGCTGTCACCTTGAGGCATCTATGCTACACAAATGAATAACTAAGCTCTTCCATGTATGACTAGACACTCTTTGCAAGAGGCAGTTCATATCAGTGTCATTTTGAAGACCACCAGTTCCACAAACATCTGCAATCATGAATTGTTTGAGCAGGTCTTTAGTAATAACCAAGGATCCTGGTGGGTTTTTTTGTTTAAAAATCACACTTTCTCTGATTATAACCTCCCAAAATCCACCTTTATCCTAATTAAAATGAAATGCCACTATATATGTAGGTATCAGTTGAACACTATTTTATTGAGATCTTTACAGTTTTAAAGCAATTTGGAAGCTTACTAGTGCCTTAATCTATAATAAAATAAATTCTAAATACCTATACATTTCAGTGTTTGATTTTTGGACTACTTATCATGGAAAATCGGAGCTCTCCCTACCCCCTTCACTCTCTAGGATGTGGGTCCAGCTGTGGCTGGTGGATCCCTGCCACTTTGTGGTGCCAGGCAACCCTGATATGCCCATGCCTTGCTCATGCCATTGCCCTTCACTCCCCAACCACAGCCCCCGCAACCCTGCTGGTGTGCCCCTGACTCCCCAGCCACAACCCTCCACTCCCCCCAGCCCTGCTGGGGCTCCCAGCTGCCAGGGCTACAGGGGCAAGAACCCAGGTCTGCTGCCTCCTGCAGCAGTATCTGAGCCCTGGCTGCTGCATGTGGGAGGCAGTGGCTGCTGCAGCAGAGCTGTGCCTGGCTCCCCCTCCCCCTTTGGCAGCACAGCTGGAGTGGAGTCTGTCAGGGGAGCTCCCTGCGCTGTTGCCCTCCCTCCTCTGCAGCCCAGCAGGCAGGACCCGGTGTGGCAGGGAAGAGCAGGGCTCAGTGGGGAAGCTCGTTGTCACCACTGTGAGCCCCATGCTGCCATGGCAAGGCACCCCCTGCCCACCTGGCAGCAGGGAGGAGCACAACTCTGCACTGCCACCCCTGCTGCTGCTGGGTGGGCAGGGGGCGCTTTGCCATAATGAGATGAGGCTCGCAGCAATGGCACTGAGCTTTCCCACTCCGCTCTGCCCTACCATGCCAGGTCCTGCCCATAGCCCAGGGGGGAGGACAGCAGGGTGGGGAGCCCAAGCTTGCAGCAGGCAGCCCACACCTGCCCACGTGGCAGGGCACATGCCCTCCATGTCCCCCTGGGAGTGCGTGCAGTGGCAGAGCCGCTGTGCGCCCCCCCCCC
>NW_017729024.1:119712207-119724562 GCF_001723915.1 Gavialis gangeticus | reverse complement strand
CCCCCCCCCCCCCCCCCCATGCCTCCTGTGGCCCTGTCCTACTCCCTGTCTGGGCCCTGCAGCTGCATGTTCCAGCCCTGGGGTCCCAAGCCCCACGCATCACCTCTACTGGGCAACAGCTCCAGCCCCAGCCCTTCCCAACTTCCTCCCTCACTATACGGGCCTCAATTCCCACCCCCTCCGCCACCAGATTTATCTGTGGGGAGCTGCCTCGTATCCATATGCATGTCTATGTGCGTGCATGCACATGGCACCCTCTGCAGGTTGCCCTTCTGTTCCACCAGCCGCTTGCAGGCTGGAAGTCTGCCAGCCTGCAAGGGGAAAATTTCCTGTGGGTTTTTTTCTCCTTTAAAGGAGAGAACCTGGGTTTTACTGCATCTTTCTGTGCCAAACAGAAAATCCAGGTCCCTGGTAATAATAGAGGCGTGGTCATAGTTGGACTGAAGAGCTGCCAGGAATTGAAGCAAATATTTGCCATTTTTGTGGTATACCATTAGCTTTAGGCTAAAGGGGAAAGAAAGCAATTTATCCAGCTTTCTGACTGTTATTGGCCATAGCTCCTAGGTGAGAAATGAAGAACATCCCTTTTGATGGGTTTATATTAATTACTGGACTTTTCCCTTACTGTTCAAAATGCAGCATAGGAATGACCAGTCTTGCTTCTAAAAAACAAAAAAGCAACTCAGTGATTGATGTGAGTGTGTTCTCCAGAAGATTGTGTCATTCCTGTCTTGAGGAAAGAATGATAGTGCAAGTTGGCCACAAAATGAGAAATACTTGCATTTTTATAAAATGATCCTTTTTTTTTTCCCTCCCAGCTGCCTTTTTGTGCTCCAGTTGTACTGGCCCAGTCTGTTGAAAATGTCTGGACTACTTGCAGGGTCAACAAACAGAAGCGCCATTTACTGGAGGCACTGTGGCTCAGCTGTGGTGGATCAGGTATGAAAGTCTGGCTTCCTTTGTTTCCCAGAGATCACCGAAAACCACATTCCTTTCTATCAAGACGGATCATGCTGCCCTTCCACATCAATATATACCCTTTGGCTGTTCTGTTTGAAGATGCCTTGGTTCTTGGTGCTGTTAATGACACTGTGCTCTATGACTGTTTATACAATCAAAGCAGTGCACAAGAACATTTGGAGGTCCTCTTTCCTTTCTGCATTGTTGAGAGAACCTCTCAGATCTACCTCCATCACATCTTACGCCAGCTTTTGGTTAGGAACCTAGGTGAACAAGCCTTGCTTTTGGCCCACTCCTGTGCCACGTTACCTTACTTTCCTCATGTGCTAGAACTGATGCTTCATGAAGTGCTGGAAGAAGAAGCTACCTCGCGGGAGCCCATTCCCGACCCTCTCCTTCCCACTGTGGCTAAGTTCATTACAGAGTTCCCCCTCTTCCTGCAGACAGTTGTTCATTGTGCTAGGAAGACTGAATATGCTCTGTGGAATTACCTTTTTGCTGCTGTTGGAAACCCGAAGGACTTATTTGAGGAGTGCCTAATGGCCCAAGACTTGGACACAGCTGCCTCCTACCTTATTATTCTACAGGTAATAGTATCCTGTCTCTCATTACAAAAGAAAAGTGGCATTTTACCATCTAGCATGCATCTTGCTTTTGTTTAAAAACAATCATTGCCCAACAAAAATGGGTTTGGCATAAGTTATTTAACTAACTTATGTAACAAACTTCTTTGGCTGGGGAAATACCCTTAGCTGTATCTGTTCTGTTTTGGGGGTGGTTGAAAGAAAACCACCTTTGATTTGGTATGTCACAGAAAAATGAAAAACCACAGTACAAAACATGGTATAGCCGTATCTGACATTCTTGAGCCTACTTCTGTGTGTGGAGCTGGACTCCAAAAGTGATTTGCAAAGTAGATGACTTTATGTGCTTTGTGTTGTAGAACATGGAAGTTCCAGCAGTTAGCAGACAGCATGCCACTCTTCTGTTTAACACTGCTCTGGAGCAAGGGAAGTGGGACCTTTGTCGTCACATGATCAGATTTCTTAAAGCCATTGGCTCTGGAGAATCAGAGACACCCCCAGCAACACCTACACCTCAGGTTTGCTAGGCAGATCATCAATATTGCATGTCAGCCACTAAATGTTATGATCCTCACCTACAACCATTATACCTAAGCATGTTTACTTCATTTGGTCATGCTTTATTTTTGCTGTTTTTATTGTAGGAACCCAGCCCAAGTGGTGGCTTTGAGTTTTTCAGACATCGTAGCATTAGTTTATCCCAATCAGGAGAAAATCTTCCATCTAGCAAATTTAACCTACAAAAAACACTAAGCATGCCCTCTGGCCCATCTGGAAAAAGGTAATGTTTATGTTGCAGTACGATTAGAATGGTCTGCCTGCAGTCTTGGCTACTGTATGTAGTCCCTGTCCTCTATGCACACTGTTTACACTGTACCAAAGCTTATAGTTTTAAGACAAAGGGTTTGTTCTCTTGTTTGTTCTCCTGCATTTTAGGTTATTCTGTTCTTTCATTTTAAGCTGCCCTGAGCCTTTGTTAGGTTGGGCAACATTTAAATTGACTTAAATACGCTAATAATGGGTTGAATGAAGCTTAAGCATTATAAGGCTCCCAATTAAGTCCCAGGCACTGAAACTGCAAAATCATCATCCATTTAAAGAGACCTATTTCTAGCACTTATGAGTGGTACAACACATTAGAAAGTGTGAACAAAATATCACTTTCGAGTCCAGGCATAGTGGTAGCCCAAGCATGCACAAAATGACATGTTCATTTTAACTGTGAAACCTGTTGCTTCGGTCAAAGGTGACCTCAGCCAGTCCTTATAGTAGGTGTATAGAAACCTGGATTGTCTGAATTAGCCCCGGCACCAGTGGTTGAGAGACCTTGAACATTCTGAGATTTCAGATTTCTGGAGGTTCTTATGTGGCACTTGCATACCTGATTATCATAGATCATATTATCTCATGCTGAGGGATACATTTTTCCTCCATTTGCTTTTGCTGTGACCAGTATGTCTTACAGAAAGGTTTTAGACGGTGTTTCAGCTTTGAGCTCTTCCAGTCCTACCTCAAAACTGTAAAACTTCTGAGCCTGATGACAGGCTGAGTCAAAATTACAAGACTTCACTGGAGCTAGTTGCATAGCTGGATGCAGTCAATGTCAGCCAGGCAGAGACTGCTGGGAAGTGTTGGTATGTCATGCCAGCAATGGTTCCGTACTCGCCAAAATGTGGATCCGGCAAAGGGGATTCCCCTCTTCCATCTGTCTTGAGCTGGGAAGCCCATATAAATACAGGACCCAAGGACGGTTTTCAGGTATGCATTGTGCATTTGAGCTAGTCAGAACTTGCCAAATATTTCTGGAAGAGATCTGTAGTCAGTGCTGACAGACAAAGCAACTGCCCTGTTATATGTAAACTAAGGGCATCCAAGATGCTTCCCCCTGACACTGCTGCTACTTGTCTTGCTGCCAAGTTAAGACATCCACAGCACAGAGCTATGTCAGTGAGCCTTGGGGGCTGCCCATGGGCTGGAAGTTTGTTGGTGGGAGGAGTGGCAGTTGCCACGGTTCTGGAGGCTGTGGCAATTAATGCTGTTCCTTGCCTCGCCACCAGACTTCCAGCCCTGCTGACCGGATGACCTGGCTCCTCACTACTCATCTGGCCCACGGGGCTGGGTGAGTTTGACACAGAGGGCCAAAATCTTCCCCACTATCTCAGGAGGCAGTACAGTTTCATAATCTAGTATCCACATCAAGAAACATTGCTTACAGGGATTGTCTTTTTTGTTTCCTCAGAACATAGTTTGAAAACCATTGCTCTAAAAGGCTTTTCCTCTACTAAAGGAAAGCTGTACATGGGTCTCTAAATTTACTTCTATTAGACCTCATAGGTTCACCTTTTATGTCTTTACCACATGTGGTTTGTTCCATGTCTCCATCAAGATATCACTGTTAGGGGCCATAAGCTCTAATTGCAGGCCTCTCAGGTATTGTTTTCCATAGGGCATAAAGTATGCCTGAAACCACATCCCAGTTCTTTACCAAAGGTGGTTTTTGAATTTCATTTATAACACACCTTCCTGCCATCATTTTTCTTGGAGCAGCAGTTAAATAGAAAGGAAGAAATTACTTGTTGGACATGTATAGGTACTTTTAATTTTATATGGACGAACTGATCATTTTGGGAAGTCTCCCAGATTTTGTAGTATACGGAGATGGGGTTAAAAGCAAAGTTATTCTTAAAACTGGTTGAACCTCTTCTGGGACAGACTTTAAGGGCTAGACAGTAGATGCCAACCTTGAAAAGTAACTTTGACAAGTTCAGTCTACTTTAGTAGAAGAAATGCAGGGACAGCATGATTTTCATATGTATATTGCCCCTGAAGGCTAGTTAAATAAAATAAAATGAATAAAATGCCTGGTACCACAGCACTGTGACATTATATTGCGTGAGACTTTTACATTCTGGCCCAGGAAAATCAGGCACAGTGTCATTTAGAGAGGGATCCGTATCAGAGACAAATTTCCCTGATATTGAGTCACTGATGCTGGTTAAAGTAGACAATGAATGTGGTGTTTGAGAGCAGCCAAGATCTGTCATTTTGCCCTGAATACTTCTCACAAAGTAATCCCAGCATAAAGGCCTCTAGTGAATGACAACATGGTTCTAATAGGCTCTGTCTCTGGCAGTGTCTAAGTCATGGCTCTACACATCCCACTTTATACTGTTTCCTGTTCCTAATTATGTCAGCAGTACACCAAACCCTTCTCAGACTGTAGCTGGAGTCCCTATGCCTGAAACATCACTGTTCTCCAGTACTTGTATCTGAACTCTGATAGGCAAATCTGTAAAGAGCTGCTCCTTCTCCTTACTTCTTCTGAGGACTAGCTCTCATGAAGCTTTCAGCCCCTGCAGCTGATGCTACCCATCCATGTGTGTTTACAGCATTTTCTTTGTTGTACATAGCAGCGAAGACCACTAGAGAAAAGTGAACATGGGCAGCCAATGGGCAACACGGTACTGTAGAGTTGGCTCTTATCAGTGAGCCATGTGGCCTTTACTTATTTGTCAGGTTACCCTGAACTGATTCATAGATGTAGGGTTGGAAGGGACCTAAGTAGTTCTACAAGTCCGACCCCCTGCCCTGGGCAGGAGAGAATACTGGACTCATATGACCCCAGCTAGGTAACTGTCAAGCCTCCTCTTAAAGATCCCCAAGGTAGGAGCCAACACCACTTCCCTTGGAAGTTGGTTCCAGATCCTAGCAGCCCTGACTGAAATAATGTCCAGCCTGAACCTACTCTCAAACAACTTATGGCCATTATTCCTTGTTACTCCGGGAGGTGCTCAGGTGAACAGGGTCTCGCCCATTCCCTGCTGGTCCCCCCTGGTAAGTTTATAGACAGCTATCAGGTCCCCTCTCAGCCTTTTCTTGTAAGGGCTGAATGGGTTAAGGTCCCATAGCCTCTTCTGCTACGGTCTGCCCTGCTGTCCCTGGATTATGCGAGTGGCCCTCCTCTGGATCCTCTCCATGTTGTCCACATCTCTCCTAAAGTGCAGCGCCCAGAACTGGACACAGTACTCCAACTGTGGCCTGACCAGTGTTGCATAGAGGGGGAGGATCACCTCCTTGGACCTACTCGTAATGCATCTGTGGATGCATGACACGGTGTGGTTGGCCTTACTGACTGTGTCCCCAGATTGGCTGCCCATGTTCATTTTGGAATCGAGAATGACTCCCAAGATCCCTTTCTACTACTGTGCTTTTGAGAAGGGAGTTCCCCAACCTATAGGTATGCTGCTGGTTCTTACCGCCCAAGTGCAGCAACCTGCACTTGTCAGTATGGAATCCCATCCTATTCTCATTCGCCCACCCCTGTAACCTGTCCAGGTCCGGCTGTATCCTGTCCCTCCTTTCTAGCATGCCCACCTCACCCCAAATCTTGGTGTAGTCAGCGAATTTGAACAGGGTGCTTTTCACCGCCCTGTCCAAGTCACTAATAAAGAGAATGAACAGTGCAGGCCCAAGGACTGAGCCCTGGGGGACCCCACTGCCCACATCCCTCCAGGTCGAATATGACCTGTCCACCACCACTCTGGGTTTGGCCCCTCAGCCAGTTTGTGACCCATCTTACTGTGTAGGCATCAATGCCACAGTTGCCTAGTTTTTTAATGAGAATAGGGTGGGAGACAGTGTCAAAGGCCTTCCTAAAGTCCAGAAAGACTACATCGACCGCGACACCTGCATCCAATGATTTTGTGACCTGATCGTAGAAGGCAGTTGGGTTGGTCTGACAGGACCTGCCCCTAATGAACCCATGCTAGTTGCCCTGGAGCACTGTCCCCCCTGCTGGTCCTTCCCAGATGGGCTCCTGGATAATCTTCTCAAAGAGCTTCACCAGGATCGAAGTAAGACTAATGGGCCTTTAGTTGCCCAGGTCCTCCCTCTTTTGAAAGTGGGGACCACGTTGGCCTTCTTCCAGTCATCTGACACCTGGCGAGAGCACTGCGAGTGCTTGTAAAGCTGTGCCAGGGGCCCCTCGATAACCCCTGCCAACTCTGTCAGAACCGTGGGGCAGAGAGCATCTGGACCTGCTGATTTGAACAAGTCCAGCCCCTCCAGAAGTTCCCTAACTTGGTCCTCCCTGACCCTAGGCCTTGCGGAGTCTTTCCTAAGTCTGTCCTGAATCTCAGTGGGGGAGTCCTGGTCCCTGCACAAAAAAATGGAGGCAAAGAAATTGTTAAAAAGGTCTGCCTTTTCCCTTGGTGCAACCACCAGATTGCCAAGCGTATTCCGCAGGGGCCCCACGTTACCCGGTGCTTTCTTCATATTCCCTATGTATTTAAAAAAGGACTTTTTGTTGTCCTTGACCCTTGATGCAACTCCTAGTTCCGTGTCTGCCTTAGCTTTCCTGAAAGCCCCCCTACAAACCCGAGCCTATCTCTGGGTGAAGGTTAATGTAATAGAGTGGTAACAAGACTAGACTACAAACTGGATGTCATCTTCTTTGTGTGTGTTTGGCAGGTGGAGTAAGGACAGTGACTGCGCTGAGAACATGTACATTGATATGATGCTTTGGCGACATGCTCGGCGCCTGCTGGAGGAAATAAGGCTTAAAGACCTAGGCTGCTTTGCTGCACAGCTGGGCTTTGAGCTTATTGGCTGGCTGTGTAAGGAGCGAACCAGAGCTGCGCGTGTGGAGGACTTTGTGATTGCTTTGAAGAAGCTCCACAAGGATTTCCTCTGGCCATTCCCTGTCATCCCAGCTTCATCCATTAATTCACCCTTCAAGAATGGAAAGTACAAGACAGGTGCTGTACCATTCAAGTTAACTTAGACCAGTGGTCTCCAACGTTTTTAAGTAGGAGATCACCTCTGGTATTTAAAAGCAACCCAAAATCTACTGTGCACTACCACTCCCCTCTCCCTGCCCAGCAGGTAAGTCTGTGGGGAGGGAAGGGGGTGGGCAGATCGAGTGAGATTTCCCCCCCCCCGCAATCTCACTTGCTGTAAAAGTGGCCACGCCGCTTCCGGAAGTCCTGTGGCCACTTTTGCTGGCGGCCCTGCTTCTCGGCCGGCGGTCGCAGGGAGGCACCGGCCCACCCCCCTGCCCACTGGCTAAACAGGGAGTGATGGACACCCCGACGGGGCATGCACATGCACCCCTGTGGCCCCCGTACGTGTCGCCTTTACCTGTCAGTCCTGCCTTGATTCAGCTGAGCAAGGAACAGGCTGAAACAGAATAGAAGGGGTTTGTTTAAGAAGGGCTACTGTTAAACATAGCTCTTAAGTCTTCATAGTAATCCAATTATGCTCTAGTTTCTGTTTACACTTCCAGGTGCAGTAAATCAGTTGGTACAAAGAATTAGTTCAACTTTTTGTTATAAGCCACAGCAAATAACTAAAATCAGTGCATTTATGTAGTTTATCATAGACTTGGCCAGCTATTATGTTTAAAGGTGCATCTTGCTAATTGTGAAATGCATGGTAATTGTGAAAAGTGTGGTGATGAGGTTGGTAGAAATTGTGGGAATTTGCTGTAATTCATAACCATTTATTACAGTGGTGCTGTTCCATTCATTGGCATGTTACTGTATGAGATTCCTAAATGGACCTAGGTCTAATTTGTTTAGCTGAGTTCTGGTAGCGGTTTATTACCTGATGGGTTATTCTATGCTAAGTGTGTAAATACAGTGAGGGTCGTGGAAGGTTTTATAACAACCCCAACCTGGCCATTGTCTTGCTATTGTCATTTGACAGAAACTTGATCATTAAAATGTAAAGTTATGAGTTGTTTTGGCTCCTGGAGACCTTTCTGAAATAGCTTTGGAACACTAGGTGATTTTTTTTCTTGAGGCTACCTGAACGTTCTTCTTATTTCTAGCTGTTGGAGAGCAGCTGCTGAAGTCCCAGTCAGCAGACAGCTTTTTAAACATGGAAATGGATACTGGGGTTCCAAGTGCACCACGAAGTCACAGCTGGCTCGGCACGATCAGCTTATCCCAGAGAGAGATGGACACAGCTTCGTCCCATGGACCTCACATGCAGGAGGCATTCCTCTCGCCTTTGTTAAATAAAGGTAGGTGGTATTTCATTCTTTTCTGGCCTCTCTGCCCTTGGAAAACAGCATCTGAGAATGAATGTGACATTTTCCTTTCTGATATCTGCATCATAGCTGTTCTATGGTTCAGGATCCTCATGGAGAAGGACTAACTTAAAGTGTGTTAAAGGCTAATGAAGGTAAAATTCATACAGCTGTTAGAATGCCTTTCCTTACCTACATGGGTTAACACTGGCAACTAAACCTGAAGATATCAATATCCACATTTGGCTTAAGTTCAGTTTCCTTTCGGTACTTGCATAGCTTGCAAAATGAGAATGGAGTAGCCATTTTCAGTTCTCAGTCCATTTCATTGTCTTCAATTCCTGCTGAACAAATACTGCCAAGTAGTGCTCTTAATTTGTTTTTATTGTGTGTGTACGCATGCATGTGTGCCCACACCACTGGCCAAGAACCAACCACTTTTTCATTGACTTGTGTAGACAGCCTGTCATGTTCCCCACCCTCAACCAACCAACCAGTCTGTGCTGTAATTGCCTATTCCAATTTTTACTATACTGTTATAAGGAAACTGTTTTTAGGATATTTGTCACTTTTCAAGTGCCCAAGTTTTTTTTCAGTAAAAGTTTTCTAAGCAAGTACCTGTACATAGACCTCAAGAAACCTTTTATTTTCTATTTAAAGGAAACATTAATAAAGTGTTTGAAAGGTATTGAAGAGAATTGGGGATTGTCTTCTCATTTGTTCTGGTGGTTTGGGTCTCATGTCATGACTCTCCTCTCCCCTCAGTGGGGGGCTTCTGTCTGCAGTGCCTTCTGAAGTCTTCCATGTGGTTTTTCATTTCTCTGTCACATCCTCCCCAACAATGGCGAGAATCCTGTCCTTGTGGTACTTTCAGCTTTTAATGGCTAGATCAAAATATTGGTACCACTGTATGTGACAGTGGACTGTTCTCTTCAGCCATGAATTTGCTGGGTCTCTTTACCCCTTTCTGCTTCAGTCTATTCAAGTTTAAAACAGATTACCCAGCCAGTACTTCTACTTGATAAGAACATGGTGAAGTTTAAGCAATGCAGTGGTAAGGAATTGTGAAATCCTCTGAAAACTAATTCAGCCATGCAAAGCAACAGTTCTACCTTTGCGCAGAACAGCAGTGCCCAACCTCCAGCCCTCAGAGCAGGGGTAGGCAACATTTTTTGGCTGGAGTGCCGAAAAACACCACAGTGCCTACCTTAGAAGATGCCGGAGTGCTGGCATGCCAGAAAAATAAAATGAGGGCAGGGGGTACGTGGCAAGATGCCCTGCTGCCCCTTGTCCCCTACCCAAAGCCCCTTGCTCTGAGCAGGGCTTGCAGTGTCCCAGCTGCCTGCTGGGAAGCAGCCTGGGCTCCCGGCTGGCAGCAGCTACCCAAAGCTGGGGTTGGCTGCAAACAGCTGTGCCAGGCTCCAGAGCCCCAGTATCAGCTCTGTACCAGCACATGCAGGTGCACCTCAGAGCCGGCAGTGGGGGAGGGGCCTGAGGCAGTGCAGCCCTGGTCTCTCCCCCTCTTCGGTGCACTTTGGACTGGGCTGTGCTGCCCTGCTGTCTGCCCCAAGGTACACGCGTAGTTGCCACCAGCATGGAGCTGATGCCGGAGCTGTAGAGCCCAGCGCAGCTGTTTGCACCCTGCTTGCTGCAGCTGCCCAGCGCCTGGGCTGGCTACAAACAGCTACGCCAAGCTCCAGAGCCCAGTCACCAGCTCTGTGCTGGGAGCGGGGGAGAGACTGAGGTTGCGCTGCCTCAGGCCCCTCCCCCACTGTCCACTCCGAGACGCGCCTGCACACGCTGGTACAGAGCTGATGCTGGGGCTCCGGAGCCCGGCACAGCTGTTTGCAGCCTGCCCCAGCTCTGGGTAGCTGCTGCCAGCAGTGGATCCTGGGCTGCTGCTTCCAGCAGGCAACTGAGACGCTGCAAGCCCTGCTCAGAGCAGCCCAGGCCCTGTCATTAGCAGCAGCTACCCAGAGCCGGGACTGGCTGTGGCGTGCTGAGCAAAATGGCCTCACATGCCGTGCTTGGCATGCGTGCCAGGAGTTGCCAACCCCTGCCTCAGAGCCATGACATCTGGCTCATGCAGTTGCCTGTGGCTTGGAAATGTTGTGGCAGGAGAGGGGTGACAGCAGTAATGCTGAAGCTCTGGTAGTGCTTCCACTAAACTTTCACTTTGCACAGAAATGGCTTAAAAATGTACATCCCCTCACATGGTTTGTAACCACAACTGTTCTAAATTTAGCATCTTTACCTGTGAACCCAGGATGACTTTAAATTTGAAATGGTGCCCGAATCATTAGATTCTATATGTGGAAAAGAAATTATTATAATTGTCCATGTATAGAATCTAAATACTGGGAGGGGCACCTTAAATCCATTTCCCACCATGCATTTCTACCCCCCTCCCCAAACTGCTGGGGCAGGAAAAGCAGTGGCAGGGAACAAGCAGCGGGTAAAGCAGTGCACAGGAGACGCAACAGACGGGCTGCTTCTCCCCACCAATTACTTCCTAGCCACATAACCAGGCAGTCCTCAGACTTATGACACAATTGGTTCCTGAAAACCACATCTTAATTTGAAATGTTGTAACTCGGAACTGATTTTCCTATAGGAACAATGTTATAAACGAGGGATTGGTTCACCAAAAATAACCCAGAATTTTGTACTCAGTCAATTATAGATGAGTAATATAGCTACATTAGTGTATTTATATTGTAAACAGCAATCACATTGGAAGGACTTCTTTGAGGTGACTTTGCTGGACTTTTTGAAGGGCTCTTGGTTGGAGTCTTCTCAGGAGTCTTGGCTGCAGGTTTTTCTGGAGTCTTGTCTGCTTTCTTAGTGTCCAAGGAAGCTTAGACAGATGTTCTCCAGGTAGTTGGGCATTGCAGCGAATTTATTCGCTGGTGTGGCGTGGTGTCAGTTTAGACGTTACAACACTTGATTTGATGGCAAAGTTGAAACAGGGCGTCAATTTATAAATGTTGTAAGTGCAAAATGTAACTCAAAACATTGCTAGTCGAGAACTGCCTGTACCCCTGTATACCACCCTTCCCCCCAACACACACACACCCCCACCCACCCCCTCTTAGCCTAAGCAGGAGCTCTGACTCCCTGTCAGCCTTAGCACAGAGCACATGGTAGCTCTGGCCCCAGCCAGGTGGCAGTGGTGGCAGCTCCAGCCCTGGAGCCACAGCAGCTCCTTTGCTAAGTGATTTTGTCTGCTCCCCTTAGGCCACATGCACTACATAGTCTTCCCTGGGTTAGGGCTGGAGCTGAAGCCAAAGCCATAGCAGCCACTTGCTCCAGGCTGTACTCAAATCCAAGGTGTTTTCCTTATGATGAATTGGGAGGAGGGGTGGGGGTAGAAAACCTTGTCTTGGATTTGAGTCAAATAAGTGAACTGGTTCAGCACAGTGTTTGATAATTTGCATCTACTTTCCAAGTAGTCTGCATTGGTGCCTACAGGACCAGTTACGTACAGATTGCCCAGTTCATCCTGCAGCATCACTTTTACTTGACAAACAGGAATTGTTGATGTACCAGGCAATAGCAAGAACAATAGCTTTGCTTTGCTTCATGCAAGCAATTAAGTGGATACTGATGGCCCCACCAAAAGCCTTATCCATCCATATCTCAAGTTAGGAATGTTCGCCTGACTCCTGGATAATGAGTAACTGTTGCCGTGTCACAAATAGTTAATATATTTTCCTGTGCAGTTGTTAAAGGAAGCAATGGAAAAAATTGAATGCTGTTAAATAGGTTCTTGGCTTTTTAT
>NW_017729024.1:119702149-119707207 GCF_001723915.1 Gavialis gangeticus | reverse complement strand
CTGGATAATGAGTAACTGTTGCTGTGTCACAAATAGTTAATATATTTTCCTGTGCAGTTGTTAAAGGAAGCAATGGAAAAAATTGAATGCTGTTAAATAGGTTCTTGGCTTTTTATGTTTTTTTAATCTCTCTTTTTTGGAAGGTGACGAGTGTAGCATTGGTTCAGCAACAGACCTGACAGAAACAAGCTCTATGGTGGATGGTGACTGGACCATGGTGGACGAAAACTTCTCTGGCTTAAGTCTGACGCAGTCAGAGCTGGAACACATCTCTCTGGAACTGGCCAGCAAAGGGCCGCACAAGTCGCAAGTTCAGCTACGGTAAGTTACCTTGTTATGGTATTTCAGACTAAAATGAATGATTTAGTCCTGGCATCTGTAATGCTGTTCAGATGGAGAGTGACTCAGACTGCATTTTCTTTTCATGTAGGTATTTACTGCATATCTTCACAGAAGCAGGGTGTTTGGACTGGTGTATTGTGATAGGACTTATTCTCAGAGAGTCTTCAGTCATCAACCAGGTTTTTAGTATAATGCAAACCTCTGAGATTGATGGAGAGATCTGGCAAAATATCAAGACTGGCCTGCATGCTGTAGACAGATGGGCTTCCACAGACTGGTAGGTGTTACATTTCACATTCTTGTCTCGGCCAGATGGCTGAGTTGAGGGCTGGCTCTGATTTTATCATTTAATCTCTATAGGATTTTTTTTTAAGATTCCAGCTTTTTCAGGGTGGGCTACTTGCATATTTGGGGGTGGGGGGGAAAGCAAGAAATGGGGCCTCATTGTCTGTTGTGCCCTAACATACAGTTTCTAGTTTAAGTGGAAATTATAACATGTTTCAATGTACAAAACACTGTTTTTAACCCTTTGAAAACTTGCAAAGCTGCATGGAAGATTTGTTCTTAAGTAAATGCTGAGAGCATCCCACTGGATGCACTTCCAGTGCTCGAACCCTGTTTATGTTTGCTTCAGTAAGTGTCTAAGGTCAGGGACTTCTGCCTTCCTGAATCAGAACATTTTCTCTAGCAGTTTCCCCTACTGGAGCAAGATGGACTGTCACTATCTGTCTCCTGTACTGTATATTTCAGTCACTTTCTCTATATAGGAAAGCAACTTGACCGAACAACTTTTATTACACATTACAGATGAATGGTGAGAGAATTACTGTAGTACCATGACCGTGGTGTAGTAGAGAGAAAGCTACATTTAATGCCGAAGCCTGGAGAACAGAACATGAATGAAATGCAATTTTTAGTTCACTAAAATTTTAATTTTTCTTTTAGCCCCGGTTACAAGCCATTTCTAAATGTCCTCAAGCCACAGCTACAGAAGTTAAGTGAGATAACAGAAGAGCAAGTGCAGCCTGAAGCTTTTCAGCCAGCAAATCCTTCTAAGACTGCAGAACAAAGCAGCCCAAGGGCAGAAGAAAGCAGGAGTTCAGCTAGCCACAGTGCTAGCCCGCAGAGTGATGGCAGCAGCTGCAGTGTAAGCAGACATGAAGAGGACACATCTAGGACAGAGGAGAACGATCCTTTCCAGGAGGGCAGTTATGACTGCACAGTGTCTTAGCAAGATTTTTGTTGGAGGATGACAAAGGTAAATATCCAAATATCAAGCCTGGGAAGAAGCAGACCAGCTTTCAGGCCTACTTTTACATTCACTGAATAAAGAATTTAACTCGCATCCATGGATGACAATAATGCAACTAATAAGCAGTTACATTTCAAACAGCTGCAAAGGGAAACATGAAAATACTTGGTTTCATTGTAGAGGTGTGGATTGGACTGGTTCTTTCTTTCCCTGGATAGTAAACTTGCTATTTTTGGACTGTAGTACTGGCTATTGCAAAAGGACAGTAATTTATATCAATACATAGGTACATTTATTACAGTTTTGGTTGTTGGTCCCTTTGCCACTTACCTTGAAGATTCTTTTAGATGAGTGTCTGCGTAATAGGGCATGGCTGGAGAAGACTTTTGTAATTATTATCAGCCTGCCTGTGTTTTCTTATGACTTTAAATATGAATTCTCCAGTGAAGCTAGTTAGACACTGACTGTGTACGCTCTAATTGGCTTGATCAAAATGTTTCCTAGATTGTTTGATATCACCAAAATATTTTGTATTAAAGACCTGTAAAATAGTGTATGTTTTTGTGAATACTCTTGTATAAAATATTCAAGGCTAATGCTTTGGGGAACTACCATATTTAAAGGTACCTATGTGTATTCTGCATGTTTAGAGGCAACTAGTACAATTTTAAGCAAAGTTGCACTTCCTTCTGGATGAGGCACACTTTCACTGATCTGTCAGAGTGGTGACATTTTATTAGTGGCCTAACTTGTACCATTGGCCACTCGAAACAGATCCTACAATTATGTAGACTACCGAAGGTTATTTATTTCACTTGTAAATTCCTTTCTGGAAGATGGATTTTTAATGTAAATAGAATCACTTATCATGTACTCTTGTTACTAAATTTTAGTAATGTAAACAGTGCATACTGAAACATTTTCCAAACATTTTATAATGTGCATACCTGTAACTAAGACTATTTTAAACTTTCATACAATGCTATGAGAAGCTGGCTGCAAAAGTCTGTTGCTTTGAGGTACTTATTTTTTCTAGCCACTGTCCCAATGTAATATTAAATACCTGTAACAGTATTAATTTAGATATTCAGCTTGTTTGTACTGTGCAATCTGAACAAAAGAATGCAAAACATTACTTTTTATACAGAATTAACTAGTTTATTTTTTATAACATCACTGATTACTGACATGGACCAAATTAGTTATCTTACATAATTCCATCTCCTGCCAGTCTCCCCATGCAGCTACTAAAGTACAAATCCATTCAAAGTCTGACCTAAATGTGAAGATCATTCACAAGAAGTTGAAATAAATGACTGGTTACACATTTGCTTACCTGTATTTGTGTTAAGGACCAAGGTAATACAGAAAACGACTGTAGTTACTTTACTGTGGTCTTAGCTGTAAGACCATATAACCAGTACAAGTGCAATAAGTTCTGGTATTTCCTAGAGGGCTGGAACCTATTGGTAATTCTATGCAGAGCTTCCATTTGATTTAAGTTCCAACTTTTTAAACTCACAGCAGATGCAAAGAGGTCCTGTCTTGCCGAATGGTACCATTTTTAAATTTAGTTTTCATTGTAGCTACTGAATACGTGTTTCATACTGCTAGCAGTTTGCTGAAATACGTTGCATCTTCAAATTAGGACTTGTAAAAATAAACAGTTTACTGTGAAAAGACCTCCAACCCACTACTGTGGTAATTAACAACATCCCTTTTATCTTACAAAAAGTCAAATGAGGTTTTGAAACTAAGTTCCCCTGCAGTGTTTAAAAACCGAAATTACATAGCACTAAGAACCGTGATTTCTTATTTATATCTTGTTCAATAGCTAAGGAAGAGGGACTCTTACTGCTATAATCAGAGCCACCATTTTAAAACATTTCTACAACACAAGCAGCCTTGCAAAGGGATGATTAACCTGTTCCTCTCAAGCCATAGTGTAAGATTAATACCTTATAGTTGAGTCCTTCCACAGTTTGGCATTTTGGTATTTTCAGGGGAGTTCTTCTGCCATGCTGTCTGTCGTGTGAACACCTAATGTGAGGCAGATACCTCACAACCATTCTGTGTAATGAGGTTGGTAGTGCAGGCCAATTTGAAGTGAATTAAACAATTACACTTTTTGGGTAAAATTTGACCACTGCTGACTTCTGTTTACGTATGTACACTTGAACTGAATGCAACTATCAGATGTGAAAAGTTAAGAGGGTTGGTACTTGGGGTCTTAAATTCAGCAGTAGTGCTGCTGAAGCAAGCTGCGTTTATCAGCTGCCAGTTAAATGACCATAATCCTGGTCCTCTTGGAATACAACTTGGAAGGTAGGTTAAAAAACCTGGATGTGTTCTTATAGTGAGTGGACTTTTTCTATTTCTGTAGCATTACTATTCCTGTGTACCCAGGGCATCAACACCTCATATCCTTCATTTTAATAACAGTAAAGTGTCCCTAATAAAAATAAAGTTTGTTTAACTGTACTGAAAAAAAGGAAATTAAAATTTGTTAATGTCAAATAGTGTTAACATTTCCTTCCGGTGTCCTACTGCTCCGAAGGTCAGCTGTACAGGATTCTCACTCTTGCACCTTCACTTGATGAGAGATTAACCAGAATGACCCTCTACTGCTTAAAAGCAGGAGCAGCTGAGGCCAAATAAACTGGAATACACTTTCATCTAGCTAGATGAGTAATAAATGAATGGGGACAGTGACGTTAAGCATTTAAATACAGCCAAAGGTGAAGAGACCCTAGGACCATAATGAAAAACCACATTTAAGTGAGAGAGACCTGTCTTGGGACATAGTTATACACACTTTTTTTGTCCTGCAGTGTGCCAGAGATCTTCTACTTCAGAGGCAAGCTGAGGTGAACTGCATTGTGTGCAGCTGTATAAGTGGCAAAATGTGTCAGGACACAAAATGGTGATGGTGCACTTTTTCACTAAAGCACCTCCAATGTGTTTTAGTTTAAAAACATGCCACTGCCATTTTCTCAGCACTGATGTGCATTTTCCTGCTTATGCAAGTGCAAGCATTGCAGTGCTGGGTGCTTTTCAAAGTGCCTGGTGCTGTGGCACTTGCATGTGTAAAAATGCCCAGTGACTCTGAGGAGAGCTGGCAGGTCATGGCAGATGTAGGGCAAGAAGTAGAGAGAGTGCATAAATGCAATCTAATGAAGTCATTGCCTGCTAGGCATTGACAGTTGCTGTTCAGATTTCAAGATTTGGAGCATTTTAATGAAGGACAAAGAGTGTCAGCAGGGATGGAAAATATGCTTTATACTGAGACGGGAGGAACTGTGTTTAACTTGCACTGTCGCATCCATGATGGAAAAAGGCTGAGAATTAAGAAATAACAATATTCTGTAATGATTATGTATGCCTCAGCTGTGATGTTGAATCAAAATAAACTGCTAAAGAAAGGCAGGAAGGATAACAAGTCTCACTAAGCAGGCAATGAAAAT
>NW_017729024.1:119696659-119697149 GCF_001723915.1 Gavialis gangeticus | reverse complement strand
ACAATAGAATGGCACGGCTCATCTGGTTCCTTGGGGACAGCTGACCATACCTGTGAATGAAAAGACTTAACACACTTCATTAGTGCCTTACAATAGTCCAGAATAGTATCATCAAGTGAATGTATATCACAAAAGTGGGAGGCAACAGGTGGCGAGGCGGGGAGCCTCATGGGTCTTCCCATTAGAATTTCACATGGGCTAAGCCCAGTTTTTTGGTTGGCAGTAGATCTCATACTCATAAGGGCTATGGGAAGTGCACCTGGCCATTTTAGGTGAGTCTCAGCACAAATTTTGGCTAGTTTATTTTTCAGAATGCCATTTTGGCATTCTACTTGCCCCAAGGCCTGTGGATGGTATGGGCAGTGAAAGTTCTGTTGGATCTGCAGGACTTTGCAGACTTCTTTCATTATCTGTCCAGTAAATTGAGTTCCTCTATCGGAGTTTAGGGATAAACGAATACCAAACCTTGGAATACAGTCTCTGAGAAACT
>NW_017729024.1:119691438-119691659 GCF_001723915.1 Gavialis gangeticus | reverse complement strand
CAGCTGCAACAGGGTCAAGAGCAGAGCTATAATAAGCAATAAGATGGTGCATGTCTCCGTGTGTCTGAGTAAGTACTGCAAGTGCAAATCCATTCTTTTCATGACAAAAGAAAATAAAAGGTTTAGTATAATTGGGAAGGCCTAAAGCACGAGCTTGCGACAGAGCTTGTTTAATAGAGGCAAAAGCGGCTTTGATTGCTGAAGTCCAGGGTAAAGTCTCA
>NW_017729024.1:119685933-119686438 GCF_001723915.1 Gavialis gangeticus | reverse complement strand
CTTTGTTTTTACAGGCTTTCCCACATTATGGGCTTGGCAAATAGGACAGGTGTGGCAGTACTGTTGAGCCACAGATGGAAAAGTTGGAGCAAACTAATCAAGCTTAACAGCTTCTATCATCTCCCCTTTGCCGACATGTGCCATGCCATGGTGTATGCAAGCAAGATGAGGAAAAAGGACCATTGGGGCAACCAGGCAGCTGTCCGGGGAGCGCCACAAATGGTCAGGGTGTAACAAACACCCAGCCAGTCTCCGTATGGTTCTCTGGTTCAGGAGCCTGATCTTGGAGGAGGGCAATGGCGTGAAGAATTGCCAATAGAGACTGGTCAGTTGGAATAGACAAAAACACACGTGTAGCCTGAGGAGTGGAAATAGCCGCAGCTTTGGCAGCGGAATCTGCCAGAGCATTCCCACGTGCAACATCATCGTAAGGTTTCTGGTGAGCTTGGCATTTAAGAATAGCAACAGCAGAAGGTAATTGTAAAGCATTCAACAAGGCATTTAC
>NW_017729024.1:119684196-119684406 GCF_001723915.1 Gavialis gangeticus | reverse complement strand
AGGAGGAATACAGGACAAGATAGTAGCTGGATTTGGTACAACAGGAAAAGTAGGTAAAACTGCAGAATTTACTGCACGGAGGTATTGTACAAAGCGATAGGTATTCTTTGCGGGTTGTTTTTACAGGAAGAATAGGCATATTATAAGGGTTCTTAGTTGAGACAATGACACCTTGCTTTAATAGGGCAGTTATAACAGGGCGTATTCCCC
>NW_017729024.1:119678646-119679196 GCF_001723915.1 Gavialis gangeticus | reverse complement strand
AAAGCATAGTGAGAATCAGTATAAATATTAACAGAGGCACCTGAGGCTAGGGTGCAAACCCTGGTAAGGGCCACAAGCTCGACAACTTGAGCTGAATACACATTAGTTAAGTGATGGCTTTCTATAACATCATATTGGGAACATACTGCATATCCTGCAACAAGGGAACCTTTTGAGTTTCTTTGACATGATCCATCAACATAGAATACTAGATCTGGGTTTTGCAAGGGGTTGTCCTTTAGATCAGTGCGGGGCATTGTTAGGTGAGCAGTAACATAAATGCAATCGTGGGGTTCACCATCTGCAGGGGTAGATAACAGAGAAACAGGGTTTAAAACAGGTCACCGTTTCCAGCAGAGAGAAGCAAGATTTCATACTTAGTTAATCTAGCATTTGAAAGGTGCTGGGTTTTTGTTTTTAGTAAAAGGGCTGCTACAGCATGTGGGACAGCAACAGTAAGGGGAGAACCTAATACAAGGGTGGAGGAAAGTTCAACAGTGATGGCGGCTGCAGCTACAGCACAGAGACATGGAGGAAATCCAGCTGCAAC
>NW_017729024.1:119677158-119677742 GCF_001723915.1 Gavialis gangeticus | reverse complement strand
AGGAGGAATACAGGACAAGATAGTAGCTGGATTTGGTACAACAGGAAAAGTAGGTAAAACTGCAGAATTTACTGCACGGAGGTATTGTACAAAGCGATAGGTATTCTTTGCGGGTTGTTTTTACAGGAAGAATAGGCATATTATAAGGGTTCTTAGTTGAGACAATGACACCTTGCTTTAATAGGGCAGTTATAACAGGGCGTATTCCCCTTCTTCGGCTTCTGGACATAAAGGGTATTGAGCAACTTTGGGTAAAGGCTTAGCTGGGTTTAATTTTTACAGGCTGGGCAGTATGGATTTGTCCTACTTCATTAGCATGCTGGGACCAGAGAAATGGAGGGACAGCTTTTATGATTTCTTCTTGCAACACAGAAAGATCAGGGGGCTCAGCCTCAGGAAGTGAGCTAGCTAAAGTGACAAGTACGGCCATTTCATTATCACAGGGGACATCTAAATAAACACCATTAGCCAAGCTTACAAAGCAAATCTCTGCCTAACAAATTAACAGAACAAGGACTAAGGAGAAAGGCATGTTGATTAGAAACAGGACCAAGAGAAACATGTAATGGTTGGGAAACAGGATG
>NW_017729024.1:119675613-119676987 GCF_001723915.1 Gavialis gangeticus | reverse complement strand
AAACGAAGGGATCATCTTGATTAAGTGGGAGAAGGGGGGCTGTGATGATGTTACTGTTCCTCAAGCTGGCCTAACAGGAGGCTCCCTGATTCGGGACAGAGAATTGAGTGAGAGGAGGTGGTGGTGGGTTAAACATCATCCCCGGCTGGCCAAGCCGGTGAGGACATTGAGCCTTCCAGTGTCCTGGTTGGCCACAATAATGACAACTGTCATTATTTTGGGACTGAAATCCTCTTCGTCCCATCCCATGCCCATGTCCCCCGCCTCTGAACTGTCCTTGATGGAAACCTCAGCTTCTGCCCCTGCCTAAAGTCTGTAATTGTAATGACATTAGCTTAGTTTCCATGGATTCCTTTTTCTTTTCTGGGCAGGTTGTACCATGATTTGCAGTGGTGACTAGTTTTGCAAGTGGCTTAGTTTGCCAACTACAGCAATTGTGCACAACTGTTCCTGGACTTCAGAAAGAAGTCCGTGGACAAAGGTGGAAGCAACTGCTTCTGGGGCAGGTTCAGCTGCATTTTCAATACCAGAATGTCTTTCAAAGACTAGTTTCAAGCGGTCCATGTAGTCTGCTGGGGATTTTCCTTTATTTTGTTTTCAGTTATGTATTTTGGCCCAGTTAGTTTTTCTGGGGCAAATTTTAAGCACAGCCTCAAGGAGGCTTCTTCGGGCATCTGTTAAGTGATCTCCTATTCTGGGGTCTTGAGTAGGCCAAGTAGCCTCTGTGATGAGGTGGTTGCAGACCTCAGAGGACACAACACTTCTCATTAATTGGTTCATATCTGCCCATGTTGATTACAATGGATTACAGTTTCCAGTTCATCTCTAAATTTCTGGGGTTCCTCCCTGATGTTGGGAAATTGTTTAACAAAGTTTAGGAGATTTCATGGGGTCCAGGGGACAGGGACTGTGTAATTTCCCCATTTGGACCTTGTCCTGGAAGTTGGTGTAAAGGCATAAGCGCTAAGTCTTTTTAGATTTTAAAAAAGGGGCTGGACCATACTGGGTACCAGACCTTAAACAAGAGGAGGGGGTTGAGATCTCAGGAGACAGATGCCATGCCTCGGGTGGATGTGGGCATGCCCCAAGGGCAGGTGACAGTTGTTCAGTGATAGTTTCCTGGTGAGGTGGGCTAATCCTGCCAGAAGAGCCTATTTGGTTACTTTGGACTTCTTCAGGTTCAAATTGTGCCTGGACTGATATGGGGGTGGCACATTAAGAAAATCAATTATATCTTCTGCAGATTCATTCTCAGTTATTTGTGGATAAAGTTGTTTTGCTGCTGATGGTACTATTGATGGGGGGGGCCCCCTTTTGCTGCACTTTTCTGTTTTAATTCCTTTATCTGAGATTTCAGTTTCTCTTGGGAGGCCT
>NW_017729024.1:119672658-119675326 GCF_001723915.1 Gavialis gangeticus | reverse complement strand
TTGAATCAGAACTGACAGAGCCAGCTTTTCTTTATTTAGGGCTATATTGTGATCACAGAGAGGATTTCATATAGCAAGGGGAATCACTCACTTGTCTGTTTCAAAGGAATCCTCCTCCTCTCTTAAGTTTTCAAGCATATTTATACTTGAGACAGATAAAGAGAAAAAAAAAATATGACCTTGGAGAAACCAAAACAAGTTTACTTAATTGGACATCTGTGCACAGGGTAATAAGGCATGCAGGAGTCTTCATCTCAGAACATGTAACTGAAATAAGCAGTATCAGCTCTTCTGGTCCTTGTCTGTTTTCCTAGTCAAGTAGGCCAGAAGCCTGACTAAATTTATTACCACAAGGTAAACTCCATATATAGAATTATTTTCATATGAAGAAATTGCCTAGATATTTATACAATCTTCAGTTTTTATTCAGCCAACACACACAGATCCCTCACTTTCTGTCATCTGTGAACTATATTTGATTTGTACCTATTATGGGTTTCAAAAAGCTTAAATCTGTGGCTAAATATTTCTCCAGACCTACTCTCTTCCCCGCTCCACTGAACACACTCACCTAACAACACTACAAAACAGCCAGTCTTCATTTCACGCTCACATTTTGTGAAGATTATTTTAATATTCTTTCATCATGCCAGGCTTTGGCAGAACCTCTAGTTCCAGAAGAAGTTAAACAGCAGTTCATTCTCAAAACTTAAATAAAGCACCTGGTCTCAAATGCAATGCCAGAAACAAGAACCACAAGCCCAGCTCTGCCTCCAACAAAATCAGCATGTTGAACACTTCATTTTTTTTTTTTTATTAATACAGTAGGGATCAAAACATCCTAAACAATTTAATTTCATTATTTACTAAAAGGGAAATCCCAAGTTTGTAAAATTATTTCAACCGCCCCCCACCCCCCAACAAAAGTTATTGCTTTGCTGAAGTTTGGACATTTCTAACATTTAGATCTTTTGGCTACCAATACAGACTTTTTGTGCATTTTAAAGCTCTTACGCTACAGGCACTCAAAAATAGGGGAAGGCATTGTGAGTAACTCTTCTACAATCTTATTTCTTCACCACGCAGACCTGTGTCAACTCTAGTGTAAGCGCAGCATGAATTAGTGCATTTGCTGAGTTTAATGCACATAAAGGAATTGTGTCAATGTTAAGGCTCATGTTTCTGCAAAACCACTTGGATAACCATTATCCTCTTTATTATTAAATACATATTCTAGATGTGTACAATCACAGCATTGTGTAGTTCAGACCAGGTACTACCAATGTTACTGTAACATTTTTGTCGATTTTAACTCTTTTCTGTGCAATACACAAGTGAAGGCAACTGGATCTTCTAATTTGTCTGTGAGGACCTTGATCATGTAATATCCCACACTGGACTGTTTCCCATTTGCGTTATTAAACAATTTAAGAGAGAAGTAAAAAAATACTTGATCACAGGAAGAACTGTCCACTCCAAATCACTAAGGAAGTCCTTACATTTCAGCCCATGTACCATGTAAGTTTCCACAGTACTGGTACTTATGTGCTCTGCTTCAAAGTGTGCGCAAGGAAAATTCTTTTACACACAATTTGGCAGTATTCACCTATGTAGTAAAGTGTTTAACTTGGACCATTTCTGCTGCAGCAAGGCCTGCACCAAGCAATTATGAAGTCCAAACAAAATAGTCTTACAAGAAAGAAACTCACCTCCCTTCTTTTCCACTAACCCCCAAACATAATGCACAACACCAAAAAAAAGAATAGCTGTTGGCAACTAGTTTCCTAGAGACATCTTCTATGCAGAAACATAATTTTTTCCTCAAAAGGCTCAGGAAGAACAGAGCAGTACCTGGCCACGTGTTTCACTACAGCAATAAAACAATTAATTTTTAATTTAAACCTGGGGGCAGAAAGGGATTGCCTATTTCTAAGTCAATCTAGTGTCATTTTTTCTTGGTATCAGTTCTGTTTCTATGAAAGTCTTGTTCTCTCTGTCACTTGCTCTTCTTTTATGTAATCTATTTATTTCCTTTGACCTTTTTTCCTGCTCTAGTTAATGACAGCTCTGAATTATTGTCAAAAAGAAATGTGATGTCCCTCCCTCACCCTGCCAGCAAATGCAGAGTTCTTTGGGCCAGCTGGCTCCATGCCTCCAGGTGGGGCTTATAGCACTACAAAGGGAAGTTGCACGTGGAGGCATGGAGCCTGCCCAGCCTGATCTGGCCCAAAAGTGCACACCAGCAGGCTGAGCTGACTCGGTGCCAGCAACACACAAGCCCTGTGACTTAGCCAGAGGTGCACACCACTGGGGGCTGTGCCTGCCACAGCCATGACTTCTCCAAGGGCCTGCTGCCACTAAGCTGCCAGCAGCAAGGGCTCTTGTACCATGGTGGGGGGCATGTGTGGTGGGGGACCCACACCCACCTACAAACTCCACCCCCCACACACACACCTTCACAACCCCTCCCACACCTCTCCCCACCACCCCACAACCTCCTATCCCTTCACAAACTCTTACAAACACTGCCACCTGCCCAGCCAGGCTGCCCTACAGCTTGCTTTAACCGGATGCCCAAAGCCTCACGTGCCTGTCCTAACCTGCCAGGAAGCAAAGCGAAGCCCCCCAGAACTAGAGGACCAATCCAGATCAGCTAATGCTGGCATAA
>NW_017729024.1:119663987-119667658 GCF_001723915.1 Gavialis gangeticus | reverse complement strand
CCCACATACCCCCATGCCCACACCCCCATCTGTCCACAAACTCCCCCCCACACACACACCTTCCAAATCCCCCCACCCATCCAAAGTACCTGTATATCTCTAAAGAAAGTTCAAATCATGCTACTTAGTTTAATTTGTAAAAAAATAAAAGAAATTAATTTTGCATAATTTTGAGTTTTTCTGTGCATAATTTCCTGGAGTGTACTTAAAGGTAGGTATTTAAAGCATGAGAAATATTTTGAACGACACCTGCAAATTTCTTTAGAGTCCCTCACTACAATGCCTGGTGAGTTACTCTGAAAGTTACTTCTTCAAGTACAGTTTCCAAGTTAGTGCCACACTACCATTTCAGTAGGAAAAATGGAAGAATTGCAGCTCCACACGATGTGAAGGATCTCCTTCTCCCACAGCCCCAGAGGGCTACAGCAACAGGACAGAGACCCAATTATCCTTCGTGTCAGTGGTGTTATGACGTTTGGCCTGTGGACCGGATGAGTTGCATGGGGTCAGTCCATAGGCCAGATCAGGTCCCACATGCCTCAATCAGCACCTCCACCTGGACCAGCACACCAGAATCAGGCCCTGCAGGCCCAATACAGCACATAGAGCCACATTATCTGGCCCTCAGGGCTCCCCATGGGTTTAGAAATTTGGCAGCAGAGGAGCAGCACTTGCCTGCAGGATGAGGTTTGAACACCCCTGCTTTAGGTAGTTGAGTTGCTACAGAAACACCATTCATAATCAAAGTATTTTTCAGACATGTGCAGTTTTCTTGCCCCTGAAGAATGAATCTGCTATGACTGAGCTGCATCCTCCATCATGAGATAAGTCTCAGCTTTGCCTTGTTGGAAAACTAAAAGACAAAGTAGTCATAGGTGCAGTCCCAGCCAGAAGGGAACGTCCAGTTTGGAAATCTTTCCAGTAAGGCGTGCAGCTGAGGTGACACGTGATCTTCCCCAAAGAGGTAATGTGCTGCTATGGCGAGAGAGACTACCCCATCAGAATGATTTTCTGCAGCCTGAAAGTGAGAAAGGGCAATGCCAAGTTTACTAAGTGTTACTTTGTACCCTTGATCCCCTCTCATTGAAGATATAGTTCATCTAGATACCACTTCTTCCTGCAAGCCTGGTAACATTCTACATGAGCAACTTCAATCCCAAGAGCCACAGTTCAAAAGTGAAAAAAACATCTCTCAATGTCTTCAATGATACCAGCCAAATCCTGACGTGAAAGAATCTTTCATGACAAAGCAGAAGAGACTTTGCAAACTACAGATTCTCAGGTAAGAGAATCCACATGATTACAGGTGTTGGTCCAATATTACAACTGAGTTAGGAATCTAACTCTGCTGTGTAAAGCACATGACCACCAATTTGCATGGGATGCACATGTTGAATCACACTCAGAACTCAGCTGCATCTGTCCTTGAAGTGACTGGCATGATCCACAAGGAAAGGAAACAATCCTGCCAGAGTACTCAGTTAGTGAGAGTTACAGCAAAAGCTTTCCAGGTCTGGAATGAACAAGCTGCTCCTTCACCCATGCTGGATCAATTCAGGTGTCAATGTTTAAGACACCTTGCAACAGCTCATTAGCAAATAAATGAAAGTAAGGGTGGTTGGTTGTTGCTGTGTTAGTCTTTGGGCAGATGTGGCAAGGTTCTTTGGGTAGATGTGATATCTTTTATTAAACCAACTAAATAATTGGAAAAAAGTTCTTTGCAAGCTTTTGGGCACAAACACCCATTGTCAGGCATGAACTTTTTCCAACTATTCAGTTAGTCTAATAAAAGATCTACATCTACTCAAAGAAGCTTGCCTGCCTGTATGCTTAGACCAACACGGCTACAACCAACAACCGTTACTTTCATTTAGTTGCTAATAAGCTGTTGCGAGTTCCCTTAAACACTGACACCTAAATTGATCCAGCAGAGGTGAAGGAGCACCTTGTTCATTCCAGATCTGGAAAGTCTTCCTATGCCTGATGAAGGGTATCTGTGGCCAAAAGCTTGCAAAGAACTTTTTTCCAACTATTTAGTTGGTCTAATAAAAGATATCACATCTACCCAAAGAACTTTGCCTGCCTAAATGAAAGTGAAATATCTAGGTTGTAGCCATATTGGTCTATTGGCAGTTAAAGATTTTTTTTTCCAAAAATCTAGTTGGTCTAATAAAAGATATCACCTCTACCACAAGTCCTGCTTCCTAAATGAAAGTAACTTATTTATTTAGATAAGAGTTCAGCTCCCAAAGCCTGACTATCAAACAGCCCGCAGCCCATGAGAGTAAAACACAAAATAATCTCACACATTAGCCACAGGAGGAGTTCCATCTCCAAGACACCGTGCTGAAAGTAACTTATTTATGATTACTTTATACAGGAGTCAAATGACTGACTTGAGCTCCCAAAGCGTGGCTATCAAACAGAGCTGCAAGACTCAGGAGCTCTTCAACAGCTCAATCTGGTGCAAGCATTCAACACACACTGAACTATCTTTGTCTGTCCAGCACACCTCTAACTCTACAGCAGGCTCCTGTCTGAACCCAGCAGGATGCCAGTCAGCTTGCGTATGTCCCTGATTCCACTTTGAAAGGTGAATGGCTGGTTGTTTAAATTGCCTAATCTAGGACAGAATAAAAGGTTTTGAACCTTCCTAGAAGGAAGTCTCCCAAGGAATAAGCTATCCCAAGACCTGTGACAAGATAAGCTTCCAGAAATGCTGAGAAATTTCCCTGACATTCAGGAAAAGACAACTGGGCTCCCTGGCTTCACTAGAACCCCCCTGAGTATGACTGAACTTCAAAAGATAATGGGAACTGATAAGAGGCTCACTTTATCAGGCTGAAAACAACAGAAGAAAATTTATAGACAATCTGTAATTTTTTCCTCCCCTTTTTGCTTTCCCAAATTAAACAAATAGGGTCCACAAGGAGGAATTATTTAGAACAGTACAAAGCAGTTTTAAGTTAAGATTAGCTTTAAAACAGGATCAAGAAAAGGATAAATCTAAGCTAAAATGTTAGACAAATTATAATGAGACTTGAAAACTGTTGAAGCAAATCTACTTGAAGGAAAATAAAATGGAAGTCTGATCTGTTCAGGTTTTTCAAATTTCCTGGAAAGCACACTAAAATATATGTACTGCAGGGGCAATAAGCTTATAGCAGTCCTGAGAAGACAGACCTAATGACAAATTGGGTCTTCTATAATCCCCAGCTTGTATTAAATCTATGAAATAAAGCAGATTTAATTTTGATCAAAATTTCATCACCCTCACCGTCAATTCTATCCAGAAGTGCCATGCTGTAGCCTGCAGCCCATGAGAGTAAAACACAAAGTAATCTCCTCTCACATTAGCAACAGGAGTTCCATCTCCAAGAGACCATGCAGATAATGTTGTCCCTTCATGTGGTTGAACGTAAAGTGACATATGACTTGGACCTACAACAAACAGGAAAACAGATGTGTGTGTATTTATGGAAGGAGGAAAATAGAAGGAAAAAAACCCTAACTTAATTCTAGTTGGCTCTATCCCAATTACCTGTTGAATTTCATTTTGTACTGAGATCTATCTTGTGCTCTACCAGATGCATCTTCAAATAAGATAAAAAGCAAGCAGTTCCCTTTTCCATAGCAGAAGCTGCACTCATTGATGTGCAGCAAAACAAAGG
>NW_017729024.1:119652841-119663870 GCF_001723915.1 Gavialis gangeticus | reverse complement strand
CAAATAAAAGTTTATATATAAATAAGTAAAATATATATATATATATATATATATATATATATAGGTACTCCTCACGTAATGTCATCCCGGTTAATGTTCTTTTGTTATTTTGTTGCTGCTCTATTAGAGAACACACTCATTTAAAGTCACGCAATGTTCAGTTATAAGGTTGCAGGGAGCTGGGAGGAAGCGGGAGGAAGGCGGTGCCACGCGCACGGACATGTACATGGCCCCAGGCAGCCTGCAGAGCAGCTCCAGCAGGTAACTGGGTGGGAAAGAGAGGGATTGAGGCCCCTGTAGGGAAGGAGCTGAGCAGGGCTGGGGCTGCTGCCCAGCCGGGTGGGACTTGGGGCCCAGGGCCACAAGGTGCGGCTGCAGGGCCCCAGTGGGGAGCAGGACGGGGCCATGGATGACTTATCCGGGGGAGGGGGAGCTCCCTGCTGCAGCGTGCACACCTGGGGGGCATGGAGGACCTACAATCCCAGATCTGTGTGTGGGGCAGGCTGTGGGCACAGGCTCCCTTCCTGCTTCCCTGCCCCGGGACCTCCGCAGCTCTGCAGGCATGACCTGGTGTGGCTGGGGACAGTGGGGCCATGCAGAGATCTCCTCGCCGCTCCAAGCTCCCACTTTGTTGTCCTGGCCTGCACATGCTGCAGCTTTGAGGGGTGCAGCCCTGCACTGCTGCCCTCACTGCAGCCCTCTGGGCAGGAGGTGCATCACTGCGGCAGCACAGCAAAAGCAGTGACAAGGAGATCCCCACATCGCTCCTCTGCTCCCTGCCGCCCCAGGTCGCAGGGGAGAGAAGCAGGGCAGTAGAGAACAGCGGTGAGCAGCTTCTCAATGCGGGCTTGCCGTTCCCTGCCACCCTGCTTCCCTCCCCCATGACCTGGTGAGGCAGGAAGGAGAGGAACCATGTGGGGATCTCCTTCCTACTGCTCAGCCCATGTTGCCCCAGCAATGCTCCTCCTGTGCGTGGGGCTGCAGTGAGGGCAGTAGCATGGGGCTGTGCCCCTCAAAGCAGCAGCAGGTGCAGGGAGAATGTTGCCAGGGCAGTGGGGGGAGAGCTCTCAGCAGCCAGGAGATCCCTATGCAGCCCCGCTGTCCCCAGCTGTGCCTGGTGATGCCTGCAGGGCTGCGGTCCCGGAGCAGGGAAGCAGGAAGGGAGCCCATGTCTGCAGCCTGTGCGTGTGCCTACCCCATATACAGATCTGGGGGGGAAGGGTTCACACTGCCCCTCTGGGAGTGCACACGGCAGCAGGGAGCCACCCTGCCCGAGGCTGCAGCACGGGGGAGCAGGGGTAGGGGGCTGCAGGCTCAGATATATAATGTCTTTTGTCTAGCAAAAAAAAAATTCCCTGGAACCTAACCCCCCTATTTACATTAATTCTTATGGGAAACTGGATAAGCAAAATGATGCTAAGTGAAAAGTCACATTTTTCAAGAACCTAACTACAACATCAAGTGAGGAGTACCTGTACAAGTATATATGTATATACATACCTACACCCACACTTATTTATTTTAAGTCTATGTCATAACTGGGGATCCACGTTTTCTGTTCACCACGGAAAAACGTAGATTTTCTCCTTTCAACAAAAACCCTGGAAACTGAGAGTTTCCCCTTGCAAGGCCAACACAGCTCCAGCCTGCACAGGGCTGCAAGATGCAGGGGGTGCCACGTGCATGTGCATGTATGCACATGGCAGCCAGGCAACATGGTGGTGAGCAGCTCCCACAGCTGTCTAAGGAGTTGAACAGTTGAACGTGTTAAACACAATGTTTTACTGATATATTTACAATTTTAAAGCAATGTGGAAACCTACCAGTGCCTCAATCATTATAATAAAATAAATTCTTAAATACCTACATAATTTTGGCATTTGATTTTGACTTTTTTTTTTATCATAGAAAAAACAGAGCTCTCCTGACCCTCCTCTCCTCTGGCCCTGCCAGTGCCTGTCACTCCCGCCCCACAGCCCCCTCAGCCCTGCCAGTGCCCTTCACTCCCAACCTACTATCCCCCACCCCAGCCCCCCAGCGTGAGGAAGGGGGTGGGTATATGGGGAAGAGGGGAGGTGTGGGCACAGGTAATGTGTGTGGAGCTGGCCCCACAGGTGACACACGGGGAAGGGGCAGGGGGTATGTGACCCCCCCCCCTCCAATTTCTGTGCCCACAGCAGGGCACAGGGCTGCGGCCTGGTTGGACCAGCTTCAGGCAGGAGCCATCTCCACAGCCCAGCAGGTGGGACCCAGCACAGAAGGGAGCGCTGTGCCATCACGGCCACCAAAGTGAACCACAGTGATGGCGGTGCAGTGTTGTGTCCCTGCTGATGCCAAGTGGGCAGGAAGCATCTTACCTTCATGGCCATGGTGGCACAGCACTCCCTCCCAGTCGGGTCCTGCCCACTGGGCCACAGAGGTGGCTCCTACCTGGAGAAGTCCTGCAATGCTGCAGCCCCAGACCCCACTGTGGGCACATAAATCTGAGGGGGCATATGCTCCCACTCTCCCTCCCCACCATGTCACCTGTGCTCCTCATGGCTCCATAGACTTACTTACAGGGAGTTATGGGAGCTGTTCTCCACCACACTGTCTGGCTGCCAAGTGAATGCATGCGCACACACATGCATGTGGTGCCCCCTGCATCCTGCTTCCCCCAGTCCCAAGCAGCCCCTTGCAGGCTGGGGCTCTGCTGGCCTGCAAAGGGAAACCCAGTTTCCTGGGATTTTCTCCTTTAAAGGAGAAAATCCACATTCTTCCTCAGCAAACTGAAAGCCTGGATTACCCAATAAATAAACAAACAGCTGAAAAGGCAACAGATCATTCAAAATAAGTATACAATGTATTGATCCATTCAGTTTCCAATTGCAACATGTGCAATATGCTTTATCATGTGCCCGGAATACTGTAAAGTTCCCCATTGTGGATTAGTCCCAATACCTCCCCTATTCCTGGGATGGCCACTTGCATTTAGGCGTGCTTTATAAGCAGTCACTGATTCACAACCTAGAGGCTGTCACTCACCTGATACTTCAAAAGTTAACTTTGTGGAATCCCAAGGCGTTCGCTGTTTGCTTAGAAGTTTAAAATGAACAGGGCGTTTTAGAAAAAGTTCTGGAGCAGGAAGATACCAGGTCTTTCTGTAACACAAAGCATTTTACACTCAATACAACACCTTGAGGTAAACACTACCAGTTGGGCACAAGAGCAGAGCCAGCCATAATGTCCTAACTGGAAATATTCAAGAGTCACATAATCAAAAAGATAAAGATGAAAGATAAACAGTCTGTAGCCACAATCATAACATTTACATGGCCATTCAATGAAGAGCAGAATTGCCATTATTATGCATTCATTCCTCATCTCCCTTTCTTCAACTGAAACTGTCCAACAACTTAATGTAACACAGGTTACAAGAGAATCAAAGTAAAGATTTGGGGGACTTCCAAAATGCTACCCATATTTGTGTATGAGGACATGACATTAGTTCTCATGTGCCAGCTCTTAAGCTTCCTGTTGTCTACTGTAGTGTGGAAGAGACAGCATAGTGCAACTGCCCATTATGAAAATTGCTGTATTATTCCTTTCCTACAGAAGTAAGCTTCCAAATGTTCGGGTATTAAATCCTCAACATGCTTAAAAAGAGGCTGCATTATTACCAACCTGAAGAAAGTATGCACAGGGAGCATCCAAGGAAAGCCACAGTGAGGGGCCTGCTCCTCACAAGGAGCTCTAATGCTTTCATTGAGTTCAGGTATATGAGCAGTGATGTGAGATATTCCAGTGTAGTCATTCCCATTAATCCATATTCCAGAATCACTTTTTACCAACTTTCCATCTAGACCATAAAATCTTCTATTCGTATGCTGGAAGAGCAAGAAATAAGCAAAAAAGATATCAGGCATCTGACTACTTGGATGAACCAAGTCCAAGACACCCTACATCGGGGTCACAACCTACAGCCTGTGACATCAAGGTCTTTGGTGGCATTTCATCATGGGGGAGATAGGCTTTGCCAGCAGCTGTTCCCCATGTCACAGCTCGGCGGTGGGGAGAAGAAACGGTAGCAGCAGCTAGCAGATCCAAGCACCCGCCCGTTTCAGATCCAAGCTAGGTCATTCTGGGCCATCATTGACAAACATTGCTTACCGCTGGCCTGCACAAGTACCCACACGTTTTTGACCAGCTGTAAGCATCTCCTGTGGTATTAAAGGAATTTTCAATCTAATTACTTATATGCCCCCCACATCCTGTAATCATAGCAACTAGAAGTGATTCTCAACCAGGGTGCCACAGTTCAAAAGGTTAGGTCTGCAAATACCCACATATGATTCACAAGATAAATGAAGAGATTTCAAATAGGAATGTTAAAAACATGCTTCTGTGTTGTGGTCCGAGTCCTCTGCAATAAACTACTAGTTTTGCTTGTGTTTTTGGGTTTTTATTGACTACAGAAAACTAAGAACTGGCTTTTTCCAAGGGGTACCAGCTCATAGCTAATAAGATTGAAAACTCCTGACATTGAAAGACTCTGCTGCCATGTATTTACATATGACCCCTTCACACCACCCTTTATAAAACACCAGTGTTTACTGGGCCTGGTCAAAGCCTAAACAAGGGTTACAGCTTCCAGCGACAATCCCAGTGGCCTGCCATGATTCTGTCAAATGACTCGCTTATTTCTCAATTCTTTTTAAAGAGATTTCAAAAGCAAAACAAAGCTAAATTACATTTCATTATTGCAAACTATGCCATTACTGTGCAGCAGCTCATTAATCTGAGCGTATGCCTGCACGTGCCATCCAGCTTCTTGCTTCTAGACATGCTGCTGGCTCATATCCAATCCATTCCCGCCAGTGACAGCCTCCCATTGGAAAGTGATCCTTGCAAATGGCCCTCCAAGTCTGAGCTGTGCACCCTTGGATAAACCATAGCAAATAACTTGAATAACAATGCTGTTAATTCAGTGGTCAGCAACCTTGTAAGGCTATGGGCCAGACTGACCCAGTCTCAGTCAGCAGCAGGCTGGTGGGAAGGTGGCACAGCCACCACTTTTTTTCCCCAGTGCCAGCATGAGGAAAGCATCTGCTGCTACTGTTTCTCCCAGTGACAGAATAGGAAAAGCACCCACTGCTACTGCTTCTCCCTTCATGGGAAATGTGACTGTTGTTGAGGCCTTCCCGCCACTCAATGCCACCAAAGTCCCTGTCTGGCTGGATTAAAAGACTTTGTGGGTCAGATCTGGCTGCTGACACTTGCATTTATACATTTTGTATCAACTAGTCACTGGATAAATGGCACAAAGAGCACTGGGAGTCAAGATCAGAACCTAGAGCTTCCACCCTTACAGGAGATGGCCCTACTCACTGGGCTCCAGAGGCAGGCTCTATCTTGCAAGCTTTTCTTCAGGCCCCAACATCCCTTAACCTTCTTTCCACAATGTGGCCAGGCTTCAACAAGAAGCATAGTAGATGCCCTCAACCCCGTCGAGCCCACAGCCCAAGGATTAGGACACTTTCCTATAAACTTGGGAGTTCAAGCTGCCTTAAATTAGAATCCAGGTCACCTACTTTTTCGACTACATTACTGGGCCATACTCTTTCTATACCCCTTTACTGATGGGCAGCAGCACTGACTTCAATGTAAAGTATGTCCAGTGTGCTACTTCAGGTGCTCTGTTAGGCCTCTGAGGGAGCTGGATCCCAACAAGAAAAGCACATAAAGCTGCCCCATGGAAAGGAGGAGAGAACAGTGTGCTTGTCCAAGTAAAACAGGATCACGATTTGGAGTTGCATAAGGTTACATAAGGTTACCCATTGCCAGAATGGGAAAACTGTGCATCTGCGTAAGGGGGAATAGGATCATACTCCTGAGATATAATGCATGTTTGGGACCAACAGAAGCAAAGACTTTGATATGGAACAGGACTGGGTCTGAGCCCCTCACACCAGGAAGGGAAAAGACTGCACTTCTAACGTATGCTACCACAGGTCCTCAGGACTTGAGCCCGTGAACAAAGGCAGCAGTTCTCATCCACACCTGCAGTAAATCTTAGAGTGCAACATGCAGCCTGGTTGAAGCCTATCTGGTTCCAGGGAGAAGAGAGAAGATACCAGGAGCTTGTCTGGGATGACCAGAGGCAGAAAAGGTTTAGCCAAATGAGAGACTGAATCGAGACCTTTAAAACAGAAGTTTGCTTCTAGGAATCAAGTAAGTACAACTGAAGCCTGAATTGTATGTTATCACATCCAGGCAGTCTTTAGTTCTACGGAAAATGAGAAGTATTCACCATCCTCAGAGATGTTACGTGCTGAGTAAAGGCCTTGACCAAAAACACTTTCCTGCACAGACACTCATACAGCGATAGTTAAAGCAGTACAAAGGCCCTTTTTGCTAGACAACCTCAACACTACTCGCAGGGAAAGACAGAAGTTTATCTACTACAGTGGTCTCCAAACTTTTTTGATCGAGCACCACTATCAATAAAAAACTTTTGAGCACGCACCCCCAATATATGTATATTTATTTATTTATAAATTATATACATGTACTACTCGCGTACCGTACATGACACGTGACTATCAGACATACGGACTGAGTGAGGGTGCCAGTGTCAATCCATATATTAAATATTAGTAAAGCTTAATTTCTTTCTTATTTTTTTAGATAAAAAATAAATATAAATAGAAGTCCTAATATTTTCTTCCCGCACCCCAATGGATTGTCTTGTGCACCCCACTCTGGAGACCACTGATCTACTACCTTACAAGGCCACATATGATATAAGGCTTGTCTTACCTGGAGTGAGACTCGTTTAGGTCTTGGATTAGCTGGATCAGAACTGTATGGAAAGAAGATTCCACTGCAAACAAGAACTAATGTAACCATAAATACTGTAGTTAAACTTGTTAGAGTCTTCTTTGTACTTTTAGCAAGGTAGATGAAGTTTAGCTAGAGAATAAAGAAAACCATAGTTAAAAGAATACTACATTTAACAAGAAATATTACTAGTATACTTTTAAGAAAAATAATCTTATGCACTTGAGAGGACATTTCACTATCTTCAGAACTACCATTTAATGTGATGCAAGACTTCTGAACGTCACCTGCCAGCTTAGAAGACCAATTTGATAAAACAGCATGCACCCTTCTAAGCATTTTCAAGCACAATTTAAAAAACACAAAATATTTCCCAAGAAAATCAATTAGTGGGCAATGAGGAATGCCTTATAAATACTCTTCAATCATATCCATCCTGCTCAGTGACACATTTTAAAGTTATACTCAACTCCCATTAGGCTGACATAAAAAATGCCTCAAGATTAAATTACACACTTCCCCTTGCATGGTTCTTATATACAAAGATACTATAATAAGTATCTTCTTGTGTATTCTGCCCATGTTGGTTTTATTCAAGTAACAATTTACAATTTTCTGCATTTAAAACTCCCTCAAACTTAACTTACTATGTCTACCTGGATCCAAGACAACTTTGAATTTAAGACACTCCCCCCAGTAATTAGATTCTATATATGGAAAATTTGTAAAGGTTAATTTTCCACATATATAATCTAATTATTGGAGGGTCATCTTAAATTTGACCTCCCAAACTGCTGCAGCAGAGTAAGCAAACACAAGGGGGCATGCAGCCCCCTTGTCTCCCTGCCCTCACAGTACCTGTGCCCTATCGCCTGTGTCCCTGCTCCTGACAGTCTGTCCCACCATTCAGCAGCAAGTGGCAGCTCCAGCTCTGGGATGCTGCTGCCTAGCCAGGCAGGAGCTGGAGCTACTATGTTCTTCATGCGCCAGAAAGGAACGGAGCCGGAGCCACACCTGACAGTAAGTGGCAGGGGAAGGGGGGATGACAGAAGCTGTGGAAGGCAGGCAGCTGTTGCAGCTTTGACTCTGGCTTCAACTTGAATCCAAGACAAAGGGCTCCCCCTACCCTGGTAACAGGGGAGCCTTCAGGGCTCATTTTGGATTCAAGTAAATATGGTAGTCTCATCACACATGCAATGCATTCTTATACACAGGAGAACGTGGCTGATCAAGTACCTACAAATCAACTGCACTAAATCAATCTAGTTTCACATTAATGTGAACATTTATCTGGTTTTGTAGGAGCTTCTTGTGACAGCCTAGCCTTTTAACCAACAATTAAGACAACAGTGACTTCAAACATTTTTTTAAAAAAAACAAAATAGAAAAACTGTATATATAGATCATGAGGTTAAAAGAAAAAGCCTCCTTACAAAATAGGAAGACAGAACTATAGTACTTTTCACAATAAGGCCTGCCATCACTACATCAGGCGGAATTTCTGTCCCACTTCGCCCCAGGATGGGAGTCAACATTTCAAATACTGTCCAGATGATGTACATTATATAGAGGTATGGAATAAGCATTCCCAGCATATAAATCATGGCAAATCTAATTGTGGCACCTAACGGGGAGAAAAAAAAAAGCAGCAATAATCTTTAGACTGTAAGATACAAATTTTTAATCTGTTACTAATCTCTCTCTCTCTCTTTCCTCCCCTCCCCACCCTGCCCCCAGTCAGAAAGTCACCATCATACTATACTTAAATTGTGAAACAATTAAGTGGACTTCTGTCCCAACCAATATGCATAACCAGAAAATGGATTTTGGTCCCATTTTTCATTCAAATATCTGACCAATGACCATAACTGAACATGGTGTTTGTTTATCTGAGTTTACACTGATACACAGTATATGACTCAAGCTACTTCTACATATCTCCATACTTCAGAGCTGCCCATAGCCTAAGGCAACTGTTACTGAAAGAAAGACGACCAATAAGCTTAGACTAATCTTAGTTAAAGCTCAGAAAAGTAATTTGTGTTTCTCTCAGAAATTTCTGGGAATAATCTTTATTTTAGGTCATATTAAATGACTACTAAAACATTGCCCCAACTCAGAATAATTGAGATTGAGGTTTCCGAATACAGGAAGAACAAAAAGGAACAAAGAAAAAAAAGTCCTTACCATTTTGTTTGAATTCCATATGGACCATTAGCTTTGTGAGTAAAGGAAATGCTACCCACATTGCACATACAAATGCAGAGCCAAGACCTAGCTGAGTGACTACCACCAGTGCAACAGACCAACAAGCCAGCGAGACATCAAAGAACACCTCCCCCAGGTACTGCTTATTTGTATTCTGCAAACAAAAAAAAGCATATACAATGAACGCGGAACATGAACAGTTCACATATCAAGTCTATTGAAGTAATCCATTAGAACTATTGCCCATGCACAGCTCAAGTTTTATTTGGCTAACATATATCCTTTCCTATGCAACATGCCACCACACTTTATATAGTGCAAAGCTTTGGTCGCCAATTTGATTCAGCGGAGATTTGGCCCAATTTAGTGGCCGAATCTCTGAATCAAACTGAATCAGGAGACCCTTTAATTTCTCTGAATCGAATCGGAACCTCTGAATCAATTTGGAGAGATTCAATGATTCGGACATAGACACAACTTTAAATGTTTTTTTTCTGCATACCTCAAGGTACCAGGCGGCTCATAAACGTTGAGATGGTGGGGTGGATGGAACATCCCACAGGAGGGCAGGGGGGTCCCCAGCATGTTTGGCAGCAGACATGGAAGTGGACCAGAAGCACTTCTGGTCCACTTCTGGGTCCGCCAGGGAGTGCACTGGGGGGCCCCCCTATACACACCCAGTTTGGCGACTGGTGCCTCCTGGGTCTGGAGGGACACCTGGGGTCCCCCCAGGACTGATTGCCGAGCCGGAGGGGTGCAGTGGGGGCCCCCTGAGCACTCAGCAGTGGACCCAGAAGCAGACTGGAAGTATTTCTGGTCCACTTCCGGGTTCGCTGCCAAGCATGCAGGCTCCCCCTGTGCTCCTGTGGGATGCACCATCTGCCCCACCATTGCAGCGTTCACAAGCCATACCTGGTACCTCAAGGTATGTAGAAAAAGCATTTAAAGCTGTGTCTATGGCCGAATCGCTGATTCTCTGAATCAGCATTGAATCTTCAGATTTGGATTCAGCCAAAATTGAAATCAGGACAGCGATCCAAATCAATTAATCGAATCACTGTCCCTGATTCGGGCCAAATCCGAATCAACTACAGCCCACTTCGCACACTCCTAGATAACCATACATTACAGTACATCAGAACGAACAACAAATACATAAAAATTAGAGGGGATAAAAATTAGAACGGAGATAACGGGAACAGAGAATCCTAAAAAGAAAGATATTTTCCACAAGAATGAATTTATACACACTGCATTTTATTTCTGTAAACAGATGACTTCCTTTCATTTAGTTATGAACATGTGTGCATGTACTTGGTACTAAATGTGAGCATTATTAACTGAGAGTTTAAAAACATTTCAATATATGCCAAATTGAAATTTCAACAGAAGCTGTAACTATATCTTTGTATGTAGTGTATTAATACTGTGCATGCTATTAGACTGATGCTTTTGCATAAAGTCTGGGAGTATACTCATTTATAAAATTAACATGGCCCCACAAGACCCATAAAACAGTTGGGGAAGTTCTTTAAAATAAGACTGTGGGGGGAGGGGGCAGGGAATAAAGGCCATGTGTACCTTTGCTAAAGAACCATTTGCACAGGTGCCAATTAAGAATCTTTCAAATAGGTTTAGCCAAAAAGGACTATTTGTATGAATAAAGGTTTATAGTATCAAGATCTAACCCAAAAAAGACAAAATGGCATTAGAGATGCCTAGACTGCTGCAGAATAACTTAAAAGTTATTTAGCCTGGAGAAGAGAAGACTGAAGAGAGATTTAATAGCAGCCTTCAACTACCCGAAGGGCGGTTTCAAGAAGATGGAGCTGGACTGTTCTCAGTGGTGCCAGATGAGACAAGGAACAACGGTCTTAAGTGGTAGCAAGGAAAATTTAGGTAAGATAGTAAGAAAAACTCTCTTTAGGAAAGTAGTAAAACACTGGAACATGTCATCCAGAGAGGAGGTGGAATCTCCATCCGTGGAGGTTTTTAAGACCTT
>NW_017729024.1:119644814-119647841 GCF_001723915.1 Gavialis gangeticus | reverse complement strand
TGCTCATTTCACTTAATGATCAGTTTTTCAGGAACCAATTAAGAGCACTAAGCAGGGGTTGCAAGGAAAGGGAAAATAAATTAAAGAAGGTCTTATGGTTTAATAAATTGGGACTTGGGTTTGGAGTGTGGGCATGCTGTGTGCTGGCCATGCCTCCTGGGGTGGCTGAGACCAGTGAGGGAAGGTTCCTTGTGGGCAGCTACTGTCCCTGCCCTAGGAAGGAAGCCCCAGCTGACAGGGATGCGATCTAGCCACTACCTTTTTTTTTTTTATAATTCTATGAATTCAAGAGTTACTGAGCCATTAGCATTAAAGTGTACTACATTCTAAATCAGCCAGATACCTATGACAGCCAAATGATAGATCAGCTTCCAGGAATTTTCATGCCATTACATAGAGCAGAACTTCCAGAAGACAGAATAAATCATGATTCATCACATGTAACAACAGGCTAAGATACTTGTTAGAAACAAAGTCTGAAGAGCTTGACCTAACATACCCAAGATAAAGGCCATACATTGTAAGATTTAATGCTTTCAATAAAGAAATTCAATTTTTAACTTAATATTTGGGCTGTCCAACTTGTGGCCCACAGGGGGTTAAGCTGTAGCCTTCAGGCTCCTTCCCACCTGTGACTCTTCCCATCACTCAAGCTGCAAGAATAGCTGAAGTCTTCAGGCTTTCTCTCCCTCCTCTGGCTTTCACTGCCTGACCCTACTGCAGTAGGAGCAGTGCAGTATGGCACAGCCATGGGAAACAAGGGTGATCCCAGGACTGCGTGGTGCAACTGGGGGTGGGGGCAGCTTCTCTGCAGTGTGGGTGTGGGTGGGTAGGGAACAGTGCAGTGGGGGAGGCATGGGTGCCCACATGGCGTGGAGCCCAGGGTGAGGCCAGTGGCTTGCCCCGATGTGTTCAATGGGTGTATACTGTATGCTGGTGTGGCCAGCCAGGAAGTTCTATACTTCAGTGTGGTCCCAGGGCTGAGATGGCCAATCAGCTGACTGGCAGCCCCAGCTCCAAGACCACATATGGAACCAAAATGTTTCAGCTTCCCCCACTTCCAGAGATCTACAAGGAAAAGTTGGGCAGGCTTAAGTAGCCTTATCCTGCCAGGAATTTTTGGGGCAGCACAGGCCCAAGTAATAGTACAACCTCACTTAGAATATAGCACTAGGCAGTACAGCACAAAACTGAAGATATTGCAAACCTAGAAAATCAGGGAAGGACAAAGAGAATGATCACGAGCATGGGGGAAAAAAAACGAGTGGATATGACTGAAGTAAATAAAACAGTGAATGATATATACTGGGAACATCCATTCTCCCTGTCTCATGAGACCGATAAGGACACATTCAGGAAATTAAGAAGGAAAAATTAAAATAAATAAATAAAAGAAAGAAAGAAAGAAAGAAAGATCAACAACAAAGGCAATAGTTGTGGCCTGGATGTCATTTGAAGGCAGAAGTTTTCCAAGGTTCAAAGAACAACAAGAAAAAGAATAGCTGTACTTATCAGAATTTAAGTACTAAGAACGTAGAAAAGACTATTAAATTTCTTGCTTCAGGACCCAAAACTAATCTCATCATGACCTCTGATAGTTTGAGACCCAACGTGTACATTGGGGAAAGAAACAGAATTATCCCACACCAGCTTTCTATAATGTCCTTGCACCTTCCCCTGAAGCAAATGATATAGGCCATAGTCAGAACCAGAATACCAGACTAACCAAACTGTAATTCAACATGGCAATTCCTATCCTTTAAAAAAGAGAAAAAAAACCCTCCTTCAAATAAGTCTTCGAGGCTAACAAATCTTTATGCATCTTCTGAGACAATAAAACCAACTTACTTGTAAGTTAGTGTTAACTTCTTACAACTCTTTCAAATCCACCCCATCACCAGTAATATCAGTTCCTATTTTAACATTTGTCAACAAGCAGTAGACTATAAATATACTTACCTTATAATAAAACTTCTTTGCTAATGTGTGCACAAGGATTAGTTTAGCTGCAGCTGCAGTTCCATATAAAAAGACAGAGACATAGAAGTGGGAATACCAGAAAAGAGATCGCCCAATGAGAGAAATGAACAGTGCTACAATAACGACAGTCACCGATGTGGAGAGCCAGCTCACGAGCATTAAGCCAAATGCAACAGAAAACTCCTTTATGTAGGAAAGAGCTATGGGTGAGAAAACAAACAAACAGTAAGCTCCAATTCAACACATCATTTTACACATTGCATCCTGTAGTTGTGATAATCTCTATCCTAACTGAGCATCCCAAAATTTTAATTGCCTTAAATGACTGAGAATAGGCCTCAGGGTCCCCCATTTCAGATTCTTTTACAGAATCAGAGCCTAAAATTAATTCAGTTAATTCCTCTGCCACTGAAAGATTTTTCTATTAAATTGGACAAATCTTTTGTATAATTAGATGTCTCAAATGAGCTTTAGCTCCCCCTGGAGAGATTCCCCACAGCCTAAACAAACAAACAAAAAATTATCAAAAAAAATCTGAGGATTTTGGTTTTTTGCATTTCCCCTAAAGAATAGTTACCTAGAGTTTCATTTTGTTTTAAAACTAAAAGCTGGCTTCCTTGTCTCTAAATTAATATACCTTCAGACTTAATTGGACCTTCTATAGTGTCATTTCTATTTCCTTTAGTTTTATTATTTGCTGCTGTGTATAGATAACACTTTAAAAAGCCCAACTCACTTGACTAAATATAAAAAGAACTGGATATTGAATGATTCAAAATTACTTTAGATTTTTTCCAGCTGAAAAAAAAGCATTGAATATTTCATGAAAAGAGAAGCTACTCAGCCATCTGTACACAGATGGATCTGAAAACGTTAGATTCAGAACCTAAGACAATATTTTTTACCCCTACAGTCATTCCAAAAGGAGTATCTTAATCCAAGGAGTTCTAAAACAATTACCGCAGACCAGTGAGCACACAATACATTTCTTAAAGTTCATTTAGACACAGAACTGCAAAATCAGCTGACCTTTTTTTTTTTTTTTTT
>NW_017729024.1:119631045-119644749 GCF_001723915.1 Gavialis gangeticus | reverse complement strand
CTTTTTTTTTTTTTTTTTAAATCATAAGAGCTCCTGTTTACTGTTAAAATTAGGAAAAAAAAAAAGTCACATGGTTAACTGGACTTACCCTTGTTTCTGGGCTGCAGTAATTTTTTGCCTATATAAAGGCTAGCAGTGGCTGCTACGATATAGTTCATGATGGTGCCCACACGAGCAGGATATGCCAATACAAAGAGACCAAGCACATCAAAGAAGACCGTATTTCCATGCTGATACTCAAAAGATCTGGCCAGTTTATCTGAAGTTGCTAGGTACTGTAGCATACCTAAAATATTGTCCCCTATTAAAAGAAGAGACAATGAATATCAGAAAGACTAGCACATCTCTGTTGAGTAGGATGCGAGAGAAAAAGAATAATACTAGAAAATATTGTGTCTTAAAATAAGCTTCTAATTTAGATTAGAAATGTGGTAAGACCTTTTACTGGTCTCCTCTTACATAGCTAGAAAAACTTCAGAACAGGCTGGTAAAGCAATCTATTATAGTAATCCTTAATATAAAAATGTTTAGAAACAATCAAAGCTCCACTGACATAAAATAGCAAAATGGAGCAAGTCAACTTTACAACAGTGATATTTTGGTATCTTGCAACCATATTACTCTAAAAACACATATTTAAAAGTTGTTTTATCATCACAAAAGAGGTATATCTTGATTCAAACTCTGCCCAGATGACTCAATTCATCATGATTCCTTGAGTGGACAGAATTGCCATCATGGGTGTTGGCTGCAGCCATGGCTGAGAACTTTGACCGGGATGTGTCAATGCTCCTGCTGGGACTTAGAGCTGGAGGTTCCTGGCTAGAGGGTGTTGCCCCTCTGCTCAGTCAGACCAATCACCATATTTGGCATTAGGAAGAAATATTACCTAGGATCTCCTGAGCATATTACAGAAGCAGAACATTGGCTTTTGTGAGTCCCCTGCTTTACCTGTGACAGATAGGTCTTATATTGTGTCAGGGTTGACAGCAGTTTTATGAAGGAGTTTAAATTATGGATTTGTATAGGATGGTTTGGATAAGGACGATCCTGCCTCAGGCAGGGGGTTAGAGCAGTAAGTCCCATCTAGTCTTACTGCTCTATGATTCTATGACTGACCCCCTTCCCCCAGCCTGAGTTGGCCTAAATCCACACTTCGACTGATTTACAAACTCTGTTACTAAATCCTCACCTGGACTGATTTAAAAAACTCTGTTACTGGAACAATTCAAAATTAACAAAGTTTGCTCTATAATTCATTTAACTGTTACTATGGTATCTATTAAAGAAAGAAAAAGAAATGGTTGAGGCTAATCCAGAAAATAATCAGGTCAATTCTGCTACTAAAAGGAATTTTAACATTCCTGGTAATGCCTTGCATATTTTTGGATGCTTCAGTTTTCCAGAAGTCTAATATTTTATAAGCTCCTATTTTAAGAAGTAAATATTGAGCGTGGAAAAATGATGAATATTGAGCAGATCTGGAGAGCAAATTCTCTTCTGTACAGGATGGGCTGCAGCAGCATAGCTTGCCCCAACTCCCTTGCAAATTTGCTTCTGAAAGGACAACTTTGTTTGATTCAATCTCCTTGCCACCCTTTGGACCCTCTGTCTCTGTGGAGAATGCCAAAACAAGAATACAGAGTTTTACAAGAAAACAGCAAGTGGTGAGCTCTGAATAGCCGTTAGACAATAACGATTTTGATTATTAACTAGTCAGATATAGGGTCTATAGTTCATTATAAATCCTGAGCCATAACGTTCTGAGAAACATGATTCATTTCCCAGGGATTTGCAGGGTGTGTGTTCATGTTCAGGATGGGGTTGGATTTTAATTTTTCTATGACTTCTCTCTTTAAATTATCCCTTACTAATGGGTTACGAAATTTTCAGTTTGTAGAGCCAAGTTTTATGGGGAAAGGAAGCAATCCTCAAAGATCCGTATCTCCTAAATTTTGACAGAAGTCAGAATACCAACCTGCCCTCTGAATTGAATCTGTCAAAATTCTGTCTGCTGTGTCAAATTTTGTATGATAAATGTAGCCATTTTCAATAAAGGCCAAGTCTATTCCTACAAAGAGAAAGTACAATCAGTTACCAAAAATCTAAGCAAATATTTGAAACCTCCAAAAACATTTTACAAACAAAAGTATATTTTTGTTCAGCCAATGTGACTCACCCTGCAGTTTCAATAAATGTCTGTTAACATCTTAGAGAATGTAAAATTTAGGATCCTAGTATTATAACAGACTTGGAAATATTTGGTCCCATTGCACATGCAAACACTGTGCGTGCCAGTAAAGCGGAACAACGCACTATTAGAGAAATTCAGATATCTACTTCAGCATTTGTGATCACTTCATCCTCCGAGATGAGCATAAGCCCTAAAACTCAGTTCAAGTTTACTTGGTGACAGGTGGGCCATCTACAGTAGTGAACTACCACATATTAAGCCACAAAGCAAAAATCAAAATTCTGTGTTTTCCCCAGTATAATTCCTGAAGTTTCAGTGGAGTTCTACTCTGAAAGACAACTAAAAATGGTATTAAGGAGTTGAAAAGTTACCTTTAACAAATTTCACATGTCCTCTTTTTTCTTGTTAACTGATGTTTTTCTAATTACCAGCTGCAAATTCTGCTTGGGCTCCTGCTGATTTTTTCCCTTTTGACAAGTTACTACTACTGGCAAGTCAAATTCTACCTTCACTGCACCTCTGTGTAACTCACAGTAGGATCAATTATACCTGCAGGTACATCTGGCTATTTCTAGTGCTCTAATTGATTCTGTACTGATACAACAGATCAGATGAACAATTCTGCTGAGGTAACAGAATGAGTTCTCAAAACATACCTATTTGTCAGCAATGTAAAAAGGAAAGCCCTTTTCTTCTTTATTTCTTGAATATACGCCTTTTCTTTTAACAAGTACTTCCCCACTTCCACCAACACCTCTAATTTAAACATTTAACTATTTTAAACTATGCACTATTATAGTTCAAATTTCCAAGAACGTTTCCCACCATACAAGTAAATTTGTTTTTTCTCCATGGTGGATCCCAATAATACTTTGTTTCTTCATGGAGGTACACTGGCAATTTTATTTGCAGTTGCTGTTGCCAACTCTTATCCATCACTGAGCAATATTTCTACAGTCAGCAGGTAACAATTGAAGCTTTATATAACCTAAATATGTCAAGAGGTACTTCCCAGAGATGACTACGTAAACGATAATAGTCAGTGCTGTCACAGAAGAAGGAAATTTAATACGTGCAAACTTCCTGTACTTTGACAACCTGGCATCTTTAAATTGTAATTAGGATTAACTGTGACTTGCAATATTAATCTATGCCTCAATGGTCAGGATTTTCAGTTTGCCACAGCAGTTGGCACCTAAGTGCTGAAGAATTCATGAAGCAGACACAAAAAGTTATGGCTCACTGAAGAACAGGATTTTTTGGTCTCTTACTATTTGATCCTCATTTTCAAGGGACATCAAAACTCAGGAAAGTGACTGCTCCAGGGGAAAGATACTACCCCCACACAGGCTAATGCAAATCCCAAGTTAATTTTCAAGATGTGAAAAAGAACGTATGGCTTAGAACCTGAACCCACTCTCTCTTACATGAAGTGAATGTATACAAGATCAGGCCCGTTTTATATGCCTAGGAAAAAATTATAATATAGAGGCCTTTTAATAACATACCTGGAATGTTGCCAAAGTCTCTGTAGATGCGGAAGTCTGTCTCTACAGGGAGTAATCCACTTTGAAATACTTCCTGAGCTATCACAGAGGCAAAAGGATGTTTGGCTGCAGAGACATATGCTTGTATCAACCAGGGATTCTCAGGTCCTGCCAAGAAGAGAGAAGAAGATTCACAAAATGAAGAATCATTTTGTAAATTTCAATGTGCAAATGACCTCAATCACCAGAAGGGATTTCACAGAAAATAATTACTATATTTACTTGAATGCAAGAAAAGATGCCCTGCCTCCCAACATTCATCATGGGGGGAAGCCCTTTGTCTTAAATGGGGGCAGGGGGTGGCAGGCAGTTGCTGCAGCTCTGACTCCGAGCCCAGGTCAGGGTCAGAGCCACACCACCTGCCTGCCCCAACTCCTGCCTCTCCCTGCCCTTGCTGTTAGTCACAATCTCTAACCACACCAAAGACGCAGAGCACATGAAGGCTCCATCCCCAGCCCAGCCAATCAGCAGCACTGCAGCTCCAGCTCCAGGATGCTACTGTGTGGCTGGGCAGGGGCCCAGCTTCCACATGCTCAGGAGGAAATGGAGCCACGGCCACATCTGACAGTAATGGTGGGCAAGGGGGGTTGGGCAGACACAGAGATGTAGGCCCTACAAAGGGAAGGCAGGCTGCAGGGGAAAGAAAGGGAGAAGAGTTCAAGGGGTCACTTACCTCTCCAGCTGCCTGACCCCCTGCCACTGCTTTCCCTGCTGTAGCAGTAGAGGGGACAAATTTAAGACAACCCCCCACAATTGGCTGTGTAATAGAATTAGGTTCTATACCTGGAAAATTATAACAAATGTATGCATTTTTCATATATGGAATCTAATTATTGAGAAAGCTTTAGGCTACATTGAGTTTAATCATGTCACTGAAAAGGCTTAGGGCATTGAAATCAAGTACTAGCTACACTGGAAAGAGGACTGAATTTTCTGGCACCTGTCATACATCTGTCCAGAAGAAACAACAAGCCTGAAACAGAGGTTGGTAAAGAAGTGCATCTCTCTTTACCACACCACCAAAACTACAAGCTGCTAACAGTAAATCGCTGGACTTAATAGTCAGGAGCAACAGGGGACAAGGATCAAAATGCCGTTTTAGGGAACCAGGTCCAGGAGTGTTGCAAAGCCCAGTTGCCAAGGACAGATTGTACATTATGTTATTCTTCACAGATTCTTCCAACTTGCTCAGGACACTGATGCGTCTTACAGGGAGATCAACCTCATCCCTCTTCCCCTAAAGTAAGAGGGGGAATCTATCCAAAATGGAAAGAGAAGCGGATTCTGGAAGTACACCTACATCTAAATGAGGCAAATCCTCAAAGTAGAACAGGCACATTCAGTCATGTATCGCCAGTGTCTGGTTTATCAGCATTCACCAGAAAAATGCCAACTTCAGAGAAAACTGTTTGACTGGGGAGGGGTGAAAGTAGGAGAGGAACATGCATTTCTGTGTTTGCAGAATTTCAGTCTTAAGCCTTAAATCAGTTTTATGCTTCTACTTCAATAACCTCTCTAATACATTGATCTGTAATAGCATAAGACTGGGAGTTAAGATAGTAAACTGGATTGAAGTGATGGGGGGGGGGAGAAGGAGAAATTGAAATTGTTATCATGATCATACCACTACCACAATATCCATTTGCCAGCCACAACCTTTCCAATGTACTGACTCTTCTAGGGTTTTTCCATGTCGTTATCTTTCACTGTCAAATGCCTATTCTTTAGTACTTCATGCACATTTCACAAATCATTCACTTGTATCCTGTGCAATAAATACTACTTCACATAATTATGGTTAAAATCAACCTAAGAGAAGGATTTCTCTCAAAACTTATTTACATATTGTGTTATTACATTCTTACTTTTTAAATAAAAAAATTACACCCATCTCCCATGACAAGCAACCAAACTTAATTACAAATGCAACAGTATTTGAATGCAGCAGCTATAGATTCAACTTATTTGGGTTACTACTTGCCTCTTGTTTACGCTACTCTAAACCCAGCTTCCCATTTCAAACACTAACAGCAGTATTCAATTACTAGTAAACATCACCTTTTTACTGCAAGGATAAAAATCAACCTTAATTGAGCCTTTTGAAAAATAATAATTTAAATATTACTACTGTATCAGTCAGTAATCTATGACCATAAAGAGAATATAATAGTGATAACCAGAGGTGCACTGATACATTGGTCCATATCATATTAGCACTGATAAAAGGAAAATAGACATTATCGGCAAATGGCTTTCTTTGGCTGATGTGGCCGATAATGTTGTTGATAAATACCACATGCATGCGTGCAGGCACAGCATGCATGTGGCCAGCCCAGCAGCATGGACTGTTAGCAAGTCTGTTGGGAGGAAGAGGCAGAAAGGAGGGAAGGGGTAGGGGTGGCAGAACGAGGTCCCTATGATGAGGGAGGGAGCGGGGCTGGGACAGCTGCTGCCAGGCCAAGACAGGGTGTGAGACGGAGCTGCAAACAGCTCATTTGGGGGGCATGGGGAGGAGGAGAGTGGCTCCCACCATAGCGTGCACCCCCATGGAAGGCACAGAGGGCATGTGCCCCCTAGATATGTGCATGGGGTAAGGGCAGGCTGTTGCTGTAGGCTGGAGCTGGGGGCAGTGCCAGGCTCTTCCTGGTGGGGTGCTACAGCCACCTCAAAATTCACCATAGCCCCCCCTCCCAGGGCTGCTGCCGCCCACCCTGAGCACAGCTGTGGCCCAACCCCCCTGCCAGAAATAGCCTACATGAAGGAGATAGCAGATCCTATGGTTGCTACTGCAATACAAATTGCAATATGGGTTTCCCTTGATTTATGCGGGTTCTTTTTATGAAAATTTGCTCTTATGCGATGAGCATATTTAGACCCCATAATTTGTTATATGCGAGGTAAATTCACTCTTACGTGATCAGCAGAAATGCCTCCCCTGCCCAAGCAGGTAAGTCTGTGGGGGGAGGGGAAAGGGTCATGGCCCGAGCTGCAGCAGCCCCAGGAGCAGCCAGCACAAGCTGCCTGCAGCCACTGGGCTGCACCATGCTCTGCCTGTGCCCCCCGTGCCTGGGCTCTGCTCGTCTGCACTCACCTCTGCTCCTGGGCTGCGCCATGCCTTGGTGAAGGCAGCTGATGTCAGCTGCTCCCGGGGCCACTCCAGCACGAGCAGGGCTGAGTGCGGACAAGCAGAGCCCCGGCGGGCGCGGGGCACAGCACTCACCCCAGCCCTGGCTGCAGCCAACACCAGCTACCTGCAGCCGCTGGACTGCACCGTGCCCTTAACTCCCCAGGGCTCTGCCTGTCCCCACTCACCCCAGCTCCTGCTGCAGCAGCCCTAGGAGCAGCTGATGTCAGCTGCTGGTAGCCACTGGGCTGCACTGTGCCCTAGTGCAGGCAGCTGGTGTCAGCTGCTCCCAAGGCTGGGGTGAGTGCCACACCCCATGCTGCCAGGGGCTCCGGCTTCACTTGTCTGCACTCACCCTAGACCATGCTGGAGTGGCCCCAGGAGCAACTGACACCAGCTGCCTGCGCCAGGGCACAGCACAGCCCAGGAGCAGAGGTGAGTGTGGACAAGTGGAGCCCAGGTGTGGGGGGGGGACAGGCAGAGCACCTGTATTTTACTTGACTAGAGTTGGTTTCACTTTCTGCTTCTCATAGGCAACAGCACAATGATTCAGTATTTGAATACAAACTCTTCAGGACAGATGTATATACAAGATAAAAAGGATAATTTCACTGAAGGTAGGAAGGATCTCAAAGTTACAGTAAAATCTACAGAACTTTCCCTCTTGCTTCAAAACTGAAATCCATCCTCTCCTTTGCATTCCAATCCAGGGATTCTGCATTAGGGAGCTAAGGACTATTATTTCCTACTGCCCAAGATACTTCCAGTTCTACACTAGCCTAATGATCTTATACTACAATTAAGGCATTGGCTGAGGCAGTGGGCCCTCTTGGCCTACTCCAAGCCTAGACAACATTCCTGCTGTAATTCACTTGGCTTTGCTTTGCTTTGCTGATCCTTTAAAGATTTTTCCATTTAGTACCCAAGCTTTTTAGTGGCAACACTTCACAATATTGCACGTGTGAGCATGACAGCAGCACTTTTTAAACTCTAGAACACCTCAACTGATTTCCTCCTTTGATGAGAATACCTATTCTAACATTTAGTTAAGTTCACATCTCAACAGCTGATGGAGCTGTCATTTCCCCTCCCACAAGGTAGGGGAGGAAAGGGAACCCAGGCCACCACTTTCCTCTGGGTTCCAACCCACAAATCCTGTATCAAGCAGATGTAGATTATTTTCCCTTGTATCTTCCACATTCCTGGGCTGCTTTCTCCTTCCCTATTTTTCTATTGTTCTCCTTCTAGCCCTCCTATAAGTATCCTTTGCAATGCTCACCCATAACTAAAGGGCACCGGTATCTGAGTCAGTCCTTTGATTTCCTTGGGGCTTATCATTCTTTCTCCTGTTGCTCTTCCCCCTCTTCCTTCTTCTGCAGCTGCACTAGCCCTAACCCTCCCTCTCCCCATGCCACATATGTGTGCTGTTCTTGACTGACAAAGGCTTTATCACAGCAGGTCAGACAGCACATAGGCCAGGAGAGAGGAGGCCAGGTGAAGGGAGAGATGGCCCCAGAGTACTCACGGTGGAAGCACCAGGGTCAGGTGACTCAGGCTGACTATATGTGAGCCCAACCCGAGATAGGGGCAGGGGGGAAAAGCAGCAGAAGTCTTGCAGGAAGGAAGGGTCCTGGTAAAGAGAGAGAGAGAGAGAGGAACAGATGCAGAACTGTTCGGACGCTGGCCAGATGAGGAAGACTGGCAACAACACCACAGCGAGACAGGTAAGTGTCAAGCCTTATTTGCTTTTTGCAATTTACATTTGAACTAGAGGAAGAACGGCAGGAGGATGAGGCCAACTCACAGTAGGGAGATTTTGTATTACTGACCCCCGGCCAGGGGTCCTCAACCTGGTGGTCCAGGAGGTGGCTGAAGGGGTGGAGGTGGGCATGAAGGGATGAGCAAGGGCGGCAGCCCGAAATCCCAGCACTTGCAAGCAACAGTGCATAGACAGACAGAGGGATACAGCCAGTGTAGCAGATGAGAAGCTGGTGTTGACCGACGGGAGTGAGGGTGATGAGAGACTAATTGTAAGCCAGACTCAGAAGAGCTGGCGGAGCCTTTAAAAAGGACAAGCCAACTCTAGGTTACCAATCCTGCATTGAGAGCATGTCCCACTAAAATGGGAGCCTGTGGTCCTGAACAGTGGGCCCTGGGTTAACCAGTGCAGCTAGAGTAAACTTGGTTGGGGCCTGGGTAACCCCAACCAGACAAAGACCTGATGTTCGGCAACCCAGGATCCCTGAGGCTCAGCTTGCCAGTTCATCCCATGAAGGCATGGTGGGTGAGTCACTGAGAGGCAGCTCAGAAAGGAAAGGCAGAAGGGAGAAGCTCCAGGGAATAAGTACACCCAACCTTCTCTTGGAGAGGTGTACATCCTCCCAGACTATACTGCTGAAGATGCTTTGTCACAGATGGGAAGGAAACTGAGCCCTCAACTAGCCCTCTTCCAGGCTACTGCTCTATCTATTGTGGTATTAGCAGAGTTAGTGCTTTCCACCTATGCTTTCCAGAACACAACACATCAATGATAAAACTGGAAATAACATGCACACATCCCTGATTCCAGTCTCTGGTTTATTACTCTACCCAGCATTTCATTAAAAACCTATAAATGTATTTGGAAATTGGATATAGAGGGCCTATTTATAAAGTATATTGTTAGAATTAAAATACAGTAGTCTAGAACAGTCTGTCCAACCTCCAAGCAGATGGAAGCCTGCATGCAGACAAATCAGTGAGAACTGCAAGCTGTTATGCCACTACAGGATCAGCCCTGTACCCCACAGATCTGCTTAATATTGACTACTTTGACACAAAATAACCTTAAAATGCCTGAAATAAAAGCATCATCTGCGCTGCAGAGAATTTTCATACATGTCATGAAAAACGTTATGTCCCACTGCCACTGACTTTCTCTTTTCTTATGCCATGGCCCTGTATAGCTCAACTGTAATGTAAGCAAATACAGTAAAATCCCTGTTATCTGGCATGAGTGGGGAATGGGTGGTGCCAGATATCTAAAAACACCAGTTACCTGAGGCTGGTGGTTTTTGGCTGGACCATGGGGGGTGGTGGGAAGCCAGATGCAGAGCGGTGGCAACACAGGGTGGATGTTTCGGCAGACACGGAACCCTGCAACAGACCTCCCTCCTGCACTGTGGGGATTGTTCCGTGACCCAGGCTGGGCCAGGTTGTGGGGCAATCAGAGCCTGGCAGTTCATCCAGAGGTGCAGCGAGGGGAAAAAAAGGGAGGCATGTGGTCCCTCGATCTGTGCATGGCGCAAGGGTAGGCTGCAGCTGCGGGCTGGGTTCTGTTCCCTGCCTCCATGCCTTGCTGCCGCTGCTTCAAAAGTGGGGCGGTGTGACACCATGTGCATCCTGCCACTGGGTGGACCAGGCAGCAAGGCTGACAAGTCCTAGCACCACTGCCGCCCATCCGGAGCTCAGCGCGGCCACCCCCACCAGGAACAGCCCGGCACTGCCCCGGCCCCAGCCCACAGCTGCAGCCCACGCTACCCCGTGCAGATCCAGGGGCATGCGCCCCCCGTGCCTCATGCAGCACTGGAAGCCAACACCCCTCCTGGATCTGGGCCCCCCCCAGGCGATGCAGGGCTGGGATGTGGCGGTGCCAGGAAATGACCCCAGGTGCAGGGGAAGGAATGGGTGCAGCTGGCCCAGCCTTGATCCCAACCCTGGTCCCGGCTCTGCTCCCTCCCAATCCCTGCTCAGCCCCAGCCCCAGCCTCCCTCCCCTCACCCCTCGCAAACTTTCCCACCTGCGGGTGTGTGCTCAGCCCACCCACAACATTTTTTCTTGTTCTACCTATGACAGCAGCTGCCACGTGCGTCCAGCCGGCCAGCTAGAAATTCTGGTTAGTAAAGTATTCCAGTTACTCAAATGTCAGACAACAGGGATTTTACTGCATGCATGTTCTACCTTGTGTAAAAATTCCCTTATTCCTGCCAGTGAGGTTTTTCAATATTGCTTCACTTTAAGCACACCACTGCAGGTGTACAAGTAGGAAGGGTAATGAGTGCTCATACCTGTTTGAAAAACAAGTTCTTTTCCTCCTACACCTGCTGCCTCCAGGTTAATAAATGCTCTTATCGACTTGGCCCAATGATGCTGTGTGATGAAACCATGACTAGCCTTGAAGGGAAGCAAAGAAGATGCATATAAAAAAATCTGACAAAAACTTAAATTGTTTCCTCCCTACCCCACAAACAGAAGCAACCCAAATTCAAATTTTAATACAACGCAGATCACAGGTATGCTGCAGCAAGACCAGAAGTTTCCTAGAACCACAAGGCTATAACAAGAGCCCATGGTAACAAATAACTGCATAAGAATTTTACCTGAGGCACAAGGAACCATCACCACAACCTCAGAGGTTATGTAACACCATCACCACAAGATGTTTCCACTTTTTTTATTCCATGACAGTCTGTGGCCCCATTCACTGTCTGAAGTCTGAGCTACACTATTAACATCTGTACTTTGATAAACTAGAGTACCCCCATCTCTGTCCCACTCAGCCAAATCCTGCACAAACATGATTACATAGAAAGGTATGAAATGGCCTTAATGGAAGCGAGACTCAGACTTACAGAGAAGCAGAACCTTCAGACTTATTACATCTATTACCTTCAGTCAGGGAAAGCTATCTAGCTGTCCTAGCATATATTGATTGGAAATTACCACGGAATCACACTCTTCGTAGGGCTGAGGGAGAAGACGCAATCTGCAACGTTACTAATTTTTGACTTGTTTGACTTGATGAAAAGCTCCTTAAAGCACACAGAAATTTCTATGCCACCATCCCTTGGAAATCAAGAGCACTTAAAACATTACATTTGAATTAAGCAAGTATTTTATGCAAATTTTATCTGATGCTACATATAATGATTCATAGATGAAGTTCCATAAACCACTTAACAATGTCAGAGGGCAAGAGAGCACACAGGAGTTTTCACTCCCATGATCTGAGAAAAATGGTGCCATTTGCTACTTGCAGTGCTCCACACATTTACTTACTATATCATTATGGACACCTTTCATAACATATCTAGAATGAACAGCCTATCAATTTTTACTCATAAGAAAAGCTGATGAACACCTCTAACTTGCAATTAGATCTGTAAATTGGAAGTCATACTTTACTATATCCATTGCCAGCCGCTTTTTGTTTAAAGCTTTGTAAAAATCTGGTATTCAAATTATAATTACCTGCAAGATACTTTCTTCTGCACCATTAAAGAGGAATATGATGGCATGTTGAAGGGGATCAGCTGACTTTGAAAGAGTGTTCAGTATTTCAAGCATCACTGCACAACTGACAGCATCATCACTGGCTCCTTAGAATCAGTAGAATAAAACAATTACTGTGTTATTTTTAACATGGTTAATACATGTGCCCAGGCAAAACAACCCTTAATCCAAGAGATGTAAAGAGCACCACCTCTAGTTACGCTACTGTATCCATCATTGCTCCCCACCTGAAAAAGAAATTACTTCAAGCTATCCCCATACGACAGACAGAAGAAAGAGCAGCAAAAGTTGCTCAGGGGTAAGTGTGAAGAACTTCTGGAAGCCAAAAATACATCTGCTATCAAATACATACTCTACTAGTATGACAAGAAAAGATCACATGCATGCACCTACCTGGGGTATTAACTACAGAGTCAAAGTGGCAATTAGACAGCACTGCATGTAAAGCTCCGTTTCTGGGCTCCAGTTTAACAACAACATTGGTGATATTTGCATAATAACTGGTAAAGCCTCCTAAAAAGTCAATCGTGAAGGTTCCTGTTGGCCTTTGTATATCTACGGAAATCTTGTGGATGTCACTGCTTGCAGCTTCAATTCTCTTAATTTGCTTCAGGAGGTAGTTCACTGTGAGAATTTCATTTTCTGGACTTCCAACTGTCCGGGAATTAAATGCTGTTATGTTTTCAAGATACTCTCTAAAAAAGGTAAAAATCCAATAATTAGCAGCGCAGATCTCTTGGATGTGACACGTGCATGTTGGCCACAAAGGAACGTGCTCTTACAGTCATCAACTCCCTTCCCAAGCCAGAGGCTCAATGGCACAGCAACATGCCCTGCACCCCACCTCTAGAAAAACGCCTCTGGCTACTCATGGCAGATATGGCAGGTAGCACTTGCTTCTTGCCAGGCGGCCTTCCACAAGTCAGGGACACACCGGCAGCTCTGAATCTGCCCTTTTAACAGGACACAGTGCTAAGTCTGCGATTTCCCGTTCTGACCCCTTCCCCTGCCTGAGCTGCTGCTTCACTCCCTGCTCCTTGCTCTGAGCTCCCTGCCTGAGCTGCTGCTCCGCTTTCAGCTCCCTGCCCCAAGCCTGATCTGCTGAGCCTCTTTCTGCCCCATGCCCTGGGTCCCTGAGCTCATCTGCTGAGCCTCTTTCTGCTCCCTGCCATGAGCACCCCCACCCCATGCTACGCTGCCTCTTGCCCTGGGCTTCCTGCCCACACTGCTGCTCTGCTTTTGCCTCCCTTCCCCAAGCCTCAGATGCTGCTCTGCTTTCAGCTCCAGCCCCAATCTGCTGCTCCAGTCGCTGTCCCCCACCCTGAGCTCCCTGCTCAAATCTGCTGCTCTGCCTTCTGCACCCTGTGCCCACCCCTGCTGCTCTGGTTGCAGCTCCCTGCCCCGAGCCTTATCTGCTGCTCCGCTGCTGAGCTCCCTGCCCCGGACTCCCGCCCTGATCTGCTGCTCTGCTTCCGCCCCGTACCTGGCGCGGGGGGCGCTGAAGGGCGCGGGGCCGGGCGCGCGCAGCAGGCGGCGCAGGGAGAACTGCACCAGACCGCGAAGCGCCA
>NW_017729024.1:119620616-119625694 GCF_001723915.1 Gavialis gangeticus | reverse complement strand
CGGCCGCGCGCGCAGGTCGGGGCGGGTGAATACACCTCCCCCAGCGGGACAGCTGCGGGGGGAGAGGCCCCTCCCTCACGGGTGTTCCCGGGATTGTGGCGTGCGGCGGCCGCCGGCCAATGGGCGCCTCCGGTGCTCTGACATTGAGCCAGGACAACCCCCTGAAGCTCACCAATGGGTCTCGCAAGCAGCCGCGTGCTCTGCCATTGAGCCAATGGCGTGGCGCTAGGAAACCCCTCCCGGCCCCGAAGCCCACCAATGGGAGCCTCCCGAGCAGCCGCGTGCGCTGCCATTGAGCCAATGTCGCGAAGCTAGGGCAGCTCTCTCAGCCCCGCCCCGCCCTGCCCTGCCCAGCCCCTGGGGCGGGGAAGGAGCTGCAGTTTACACTGGAAGCGGAGGCAGCAGCGAGTCCGGGTTAGCTTCTTCCCTGTCCCTCCGGCGGGGCCTACGCGGACCCCTGCGACCGGGCTCTGGTGAGCACCTCATTAGCCAGCGCAGCAGGGGTTGCTCTAGAAGCTAGGCGCTTGCCCAGCCTAAGATCCCAGCCATAAAAGATGCAGCTACTGGACCCTGCACTGGTTTGCTAGGCTGTGCAAGTGCCGAACAACACAAACCTCACGCGCAGCACAACAAACCAGGCACGAAAGAGCCCGAAGATGTCCTTAGTCCTGTATGATGTCATTAGTGTTGCACGATGTCCTTAGTCCCATGCCCTCGGGGTTTCAATGCCCCTTTCTTATTCAGGTTCATACACGAAGCTGAGCCTTGTTGAGCGGCCTTAGAGTTTGAATTACACTTCGACTCTTGCAGGGGTCTGCAGCGGTGGAAGCCAAGTGGAGCCACCACCACCATCACAGCCTGAGCTGCTTAGAAAGGTGCAGGGTGGGCTGGGGGCTCTTGTGTCTTAAGGCAGAGCTTATGCCCCACCCCCCCATTTTGAACCCTGAGCAGCCTGCTAGTGTCTCCACTGCTTCCCTGTCGGTCACATCTACACCTGAGTTAATGTCACTGCACCTGAGCAAAGGTTTTTAGCTAGGGTTTGGGGGAGCAGAAATCAGTGGGGTGCACTGCACCACTGCACTAGCCTCTCCCCTTCTGCGTGTGCAGTATTTGGAATGACATTGCCTCAGGGCAAAGTGAATTGCTATGGGTATTTACCATGTTTCTGGGCCTTACTGGTGCCTAAGTACCTCTTGCTTTAGGACCCTACCAGGCATCTCAACCACCTTGACCAGCTATAATGGGTTGGGAGTCTAAATAAATAAATGGGAGTGAGAGGGATGGAGCTTTCAGGTGCCCAGTTTCCTTCCTCAACTAATCCATCAGAGCTATTCTCTAGCTGCAGTTAGCACTGGGAGCCTAGACATTTTCTTTAGTCTCTCTCTACATGATTGGGACACTTAAATGTTGCTAGATTTGGGCCTGAATAAAGGACACGGTACTCCTTTCAATCAGTCAGGTAGTATGTATGCTCCAGCCAGCCAATCACAAGAGGCAGGGCTGACTGCTCAGCTTCCCAGTAATGAAGGTCTCTTCCCAGTGTACACGGGCTATTCAGGAATTGAGCATTCCTACCATTATCTGGTGATAAAAACAGGATCCCTCCCACCTGCCCGGCTCAGCAAATGAATAGGGAAAGCATCCATGGATGCTATAGTAATAGGAGTCAGAGCAGATGGATCCCAAGTCCAAGTCTAAATCACTATTTTTCATTATACCTTGCTTTTACAACGCATGGAAATATTCTGAAATCTTTATAGAAATGTATAGTCAAATGCAGATCCTGCCCCAAAGATGACATCTTCACAGTTAAGGCAAGTAGTAACAAATGAGGATAAGAAACACCAGGGAAATTTTGATGAGGTCATTACAAGACCACACACTTGTACAAATCCAGGGGTGCAAGTCAGTATGATGGACTGGAAATTCCATGACTTTAAGCTTGACCGCCCGTGATGAATTCTATGGCTTTTTCCTTTGGGTTTCATGAAAGACGCCTTTTAAGAAATAAGTAAGAAAATAGTGACTTGGCAGCCCATGCTAGGGAGAACAGGGGACACCAGAATTGTCATGGAAGCAATTCTGGGAGAGATATACTAACTTTTATCACTTGGGTGGGGATTATAGAACGCAATAAGAGACGGAGCATGTGCCGTGAGCATCCCCAAGTAGGCAAGAGGAACAGTGCTGGTTGCACTCCTGGACTGATAAAACATATTGGGTTTTCCAGCAAAGAAGTGGGATAGACATGGGCAAGCCCTGCACAGAAATGTGACATGTACAACCTCTTAGCGGTTGTGTATCTCAGCATGTGGTGGCTATATTTGTTTAGAGGGGACTGATATTAGCCATAGCATCTTACCAAGTCTTTTGTACAAACATGAAGTGCAATGATTTCGGATTTTTCCCCCCCAAAAGTTATTGGAAACAAAGAAATAGCTTCCCCTCATGCCCCTGGCACACCAACATCTTACAAGTGAAAGTTGCAGGTGTTTTTGCTACTCTGCTCAGAAACATTGCTAACCCCTGGTATATCATATCCAAAGATTTTCCTGCATCCACAGAGCCAGTCATTGCATCATAGAAGGCAAACAGGTTGGTTAGGCATGACTTGTCCTTAGGGAATCCATGCTGATTGTTCCTAATCACTTTCTTCTCTTCCAAGTGCTTAGAAATGGATTCCTTGAGGACCTGCTCCTGATCAGTCTGTAGTTCCCTGGATCCTCCTCCTTCCCTTCTTAAATATATTGTTATATTTGCCCTTTTCCAGTCATCCAGGACCTATACCAAATGCCACAAGTTTTGAAAGATAATGGCCAGCAGCTCTCCAGTCACGTCAGCTAACTCACTCAGGAGCCTTGGGTGCATCATGTTCGGCCCCATGGACTTGTATACATCCAGCTTTTCTAAATAGTTTCTCACCTGTTCTTTCACTGCTGACAGATGCTCACCTCCTCCCCAAACTGTGCTGGCAGGTGCTGTAGTCTGGGAGCTGACCTTGCCTTTTAAGACTGAGGTAAAAAAGACAATGAGTATTTCAGCCTTTTCTGTATCATTTGCCACCAGCTTGCCTCCACCCTTCAGTAAGGGACCCACATTTTCCCTGACCTTCCTCTTGTTTTTTATTTACAGATTCAGAGAAGTTTAGGGCTGGAAGAGACCTCATGAGATCATTGGGTCTAGCCCCCCTGCTCTAGGCAGGAAAGACTACTGAGGTCAAATAACCCCAGCAAAGTGCGTGCCCAGTCTCCTTTTGAAGATCTCCAGGGTAGGTGCCTGCACCACCCCCACTGGGAGTCTATTCCAGAGTCTGGTCACATGAACCGTAAAGAAGTTTTTCCTTTTATCCAGTCTGAAACCTTCTTCTAGAAGTTTATGACCATTGCTCCTGGTTTTCCCCGGGGCAATTTGGTGCATAGTTGTTCACCTAGCCCTGATGCTCTCCCCTGATATATTTGTAAGCTGCCACTAAATCTCCCCAAAGTCTTCTTTTTTCTAGGTTGAACAGTCCCACATCTGCCAGCTTTTCCTCATACGGCTTGCTCTTCAGGCCTCTACTCATACAAGTGGTTCTTCTCTGGACTCTCTCAAGCTTCTTCACATCCTTCTTGAAGTGTGGCACCCAGAACTTCAAGTTGCTGACATACTTGTAGAAACCCTTCTTGTTACCCTTCACATCCCTTGCTAGCTGCAATTGCACTTTGGCCTTCCTGATTTTATCCCTGCATGCCTGAGCAATACTTTTATACTCCTCCCTAGTTGTCTGTCCAAGTTTCCATTTCTTGTAAGCTTTTGTGTTTTAGCTCACTGAAGAACTCCCTGCTAAGCCAAGATGGCCAAGCTTGCTAGTCTTCCTGCATAGGGGAATGGTTCATTTCTGCACCCTCAGTGAGGTTTCTTTAAAATACAACCAGCTCTTCTGGACTCCTTTACCCCTCAGACTGACCTCCCAAGGGATCCTGCCCATCAGATCCCTGAGTGAGTTGAAACCTGTTTTTCTGAAATCCAGGGTCCTTACTCTGTTGCTCTCCTTCCTTCCATTTCTCAGGATCCTGAACTCAATTCTCGCATGGTCGCTGCTGCCCAAGTTGACATCCTGTACTACATCCCCCACCAATTCTTCCCTATTTGTGAGCAGCAGGCCAAGAAGAGCATGGGCCCTAGTTGGCCTCTCCAACACTTGTACCAGGATGTTGTCCCCATCACTCTCCAAAAACTTCCTGGATTGCCTGTGCACTGCTGTATTTCCCTCCCAACAGATGTCAGGGTGATTGAAGTCCCCCATGAGAACCAGGGCCTGTAATTAGGAAACTTCTGCTAGCGGTTTGAAAAAAGCCTCAACCACCTCATCCTCCTGGCCTGGTGGTCTATAGCAGACACGTACCATGACATCATCTTTATTGCTCTAACCTTAACCCAGACATTTTCAACAGGTCTCTCTCCAATTTCATACTGGAGCTCTGAGCAATCACACAGCTCTTTTACATAAAGCACAACTCCTCCTCCTCTTCTCGCTGCCTGTCCTTTCTGAATAGTTTGTACTCCTGACAGTGCTCCAGCCATGTGAGCTATCCCACCATGTCTCTGTTATTCCAATCATGTCATAGTTTTGTGACTGTGCAAGGACTTCCAGTTTTTCCTGCTTGTTCCCAGGCTCTGTGTGTTCATGTACAGACACCTGAGGTAACTAGCCAATTGCCCTACTTTCTCAGGAACAACGAGAAGACCTCCTCTGTTGCACCTTCCTGCTTGCACTTCCTCCAAATCACCTGCTTTCCCACTTACCTCAGGGCTTTGATCTCCATCTCCCAAGGAACCTTGTTTACAGCCCTCCTCACAAGGTTAGTGAGCCTGTCTGTGAAGATGCTTTTCCTAGATTTCATAGACATTTGGGCTGGAAGGGACCTTGGAAGATCATCGAGTCCAGCCCCCCGCCCAAAGGGCAGGAAGTCAGCTGGGGTACTAGGATCCCAGCAAGATAAGCATCCAATTTGATCTTGAAGGTGTTCAGTGTAGGTGCTTGAACCACCTCCGATGGCAGGCTGTTCCAGACCTTGGGGGCTTGGACAGTAGAGAAA
>NW_017729024.1:119617743-119619843 GCF_001723915.1 Gavialis gangeticus | reverse complement strand
ACCTTGCATTTTTCGGTGTTAAACACCATCAGGCTCTCGTCTGCCCATTTGCTGAGCCTGTCCAGATCAGCCTGGATCACTTGCTTGTCTTCTGGCATGGATGTTTTGCCCCAAAGTTTGGTGTCATCGGCGAACTTGGCCAGTCCACTCCTGACTCCAATGTCCACATCATTAATGAAGATGTTGAACAATATGGGTCCAAGGACAGAGCCTTGAGGGACCCCACGGGTCACAGGACACCATGATGAGTAACTGCCATCAATTACTACCCTCTGGGTCCGACCACGGAGCCAATTTCCCAGCCAGCGGATCATGGTGGACCCAAGGCCACAACTGGCCAGTTTCACCAAAAGGTGATCATGGGATACCAGATCGAAGGCTTTTTTGAAGTCAAGATATATGACATCAATCTCTTCTCCCTTGTCCAGGTGATAGGTCACCTGGTCATAGAAGGAATGAGATTGGTCAAGCAAGACCTACCTGCAACAAACCCGTGCTGGCTATCCCTTAGGATGTTGGCGTTGGCCAGTCTATTAAGGATGGCTTCTTTAATAAACTTTTCTAAGATCTTCCCCAGGATAGAAGTCAGGCTGATGGGCCTATAGTTAGCCGGATCCACTTTCCTCCCTTTCTTGAAGATAGGCACCACATTGACCTTCTTCCAGTCTTTGGGCACTACACCAGAGTGCCAGGAGTTTTGAAAGATCCGTGCCAGAGGCTGGGCTATGATAGTCACCTTCTCTTCTTTTTGGGGATCCCATCTCTTCCTAGCAATTCTCCTTGGAACAATATCCTGTGGCTGAAGGAGCCAAAGCCCTGCTGGCAACATCATCTGTGCAACCATACATTGACCTGTAGGATTCATCTGCTCCTTGACTGGAATGATTGAGAACACCACCTGAGTCCCTGGCCCCATCACCTTTGCACCCAGAGCCTTGTAGTCACTTTTGATCTGCTCACGGTTACCCCTGGCAGTATCACTGGTGCCCACATGGATGAGCAGCGTGGGCTAATAGTCAGAGGACCAGATGAGTCTCGGTAATCCTTCCATGACATCTTGGATCCAGGCTCTGGGAAAGCAGCAGACTGTCCAAGACAACAGGTCAGGCTGGCAGATGAATGTCTCTGCCCCCCTCAAAAGGAAGTCTCCAACCACCACCACCCATCGCTTTCTTTTCCTCCCAGCAAACTGCTTGTGAACTGCCCTGTTTGCTAGCCCTGGTCACTCAGGGAATCTCCTTTTATACCTTCCTGGGCCTGGGCCCGCATTGGCTGTGGCCCCTTTTTAGGGCTTTTGTCAGTCACAGGCAGCAATCACCCCAGCTAGCAACTCTCCCAGCTGCTCAGAGCCCACACCAAAACACACAGTCCACCAAACAAACACTCAGCAAGCCAAACACACAAACAGCCCTGGCTCACTTACCTTCCCGAAGCAGGATCTGGCTTCTGTCTTCTCCTGGCTTCTGAAGCCAGCTCCTGGCTTCTCTTCCACTTCCTCCTCTTGCTCTCAGTGAACAGCTTGCAAACTACCCTGTTTGCCACCCCTGTTCACGCCTCATGTGTCTCTGGTCATTTCAAATAGTGAATATATCTAATTAGATATGCACACTTCTTATTCCAATAGCCCCGAACTTCAGGAAAAGTTCATTCAGTTCTGAAGCTAAGCACTCTTGCTTGAGTCCATCTCTAGAATAAGAGGAATAAATTAGGGAAAGTTTGGATTTGGATCCCAACTTTGCTACCTGGGCAGACTATATATTCTATAGATTTAAAAAAAAAAATTATAATACATTAATGGAGCTTGAAGCTTTATTCTTTGGAAGTGTAGTTGTTTGGCTTGTATTGTTTACAAGTTCTTTCATGGGTGTAATCTAAATGGTTTCTTATGTTTGTATGCAGCTGAGCATATTTTGGGCCCACGTAATAAATGAAGTGAATTTAGTCAGGCTTTGGCCTCTCTGACTAGAAAAAAAACAGACAGAGACCAGAAGTTCTAATACTGCTTATTTCAGGTATATGTTTTGAGATAAAAAAAAATTCCTGCATTATTACTCTGTGCATAGAAGTAAGTTTGTTTTAGTTTCTTCAAGGTCGTATTTT
>NW_017729024.1:119617385-119617732 GCF_001723915.1 Gavialis gangeticus | reverse complement strand
TCTGATAGAGGAACTCATTTTACTGGACAGATAATGAAAGGAATCTGTAAAGTCCTGCAGATCCAACAGAATTTTCACTGCCCATACCATCCACAGGCCTTGGGGCAAGTAGAACGCCAAAATGGCATTCTGAAGAATAAACTAGCCAAAATTTATGCTGAAACTCACCTAAAATGGCCAGGTGCACTTCCCATAGCCCTTATGAGTATGAGATCTACTGCCAACCAAAAAACTGGGCTTAGCCCATGTGAAATTCTAATGGGAAGACCCATGAGGCTCCCCGCCTCGCCACCTGTTGCCTCCCACTTTTGTGATATACATTCACTTGATGATACTATTCTGGACTA
>NW_017729024.1:119608861-119617370 GCF_001723915.1 Gavialis gangeticus | reverse complement strand
TGTAAGGCACTAATGAAGTGTGTTATGGCTTTTCATTCACAGGTACAAGCAGCTCTCCCCAAAGAACCAGATGAGCCATTCTATCCTGCCTGGAGATTGGGTCCATGTAAAAGTCCATCAACAAAAGTCATCATTGAACCTCGCTGGAAAGGCCCATTCCAGATACTCCTGACACCAGCACTGCAATAAAATGTCAAGGACTGCAGACATGGATCCACGCATCACACAGTAAAAAAATATCAGCCCCGTTAGACCCAGAGTCTCCTCCATATCAATCTTGTAATCAGCCTCCACGGACTGGTAGTGAGCCTAGTGCCTGCCAGCAGCAGAGCTCAAGACTAGTAGTGAGCCAAGCGCCTACTGGCGAAGAGAATTTGCCACTACAAAGCGAAGAGGATTTGCCACTACAGAGCGAAGAGGATGTGTCCCAACAACACCACTATGCCCTTCGGAACAGGAAAAAGGCCTCTACCTAGTTCCTGGTTCCCAAGGTGAAGTTGGTTAGTCGTAATTTGGGTAGTTCTCAGTATTTCCTTTTGGGCCATCTTATGTGAATTTGACTCATTAGTTACAAAAAACTCTGTAAACCAAACTACACTTCCGGACCAACAAAGAAGATCATTTCATGAAAATATGTTCTTGTCTTTAGTTAATCAAATTGAAATAGATTTAAATGTCTCTCGTTGTCTATTCTACCAGAAAAATACCCATGATACCAGTACCCTTGAATGCAACTCAGATGTTAGCCCCTTACTATTCAGATTTTCATGGAAATGAAACTTAGCAGAATGTAAGCTGGAACCAGTCTGACTATGTATGATTAGCTTATGCCACCCCTGGAAAGTTCTGTTGGACCTGTAATGGATCTTGTGCTGCAGTAGGAGTCAGTGAGTGCAAGGTAAATTTAAGATAAATGGTCCTTGGTTTTCTAATGGTTCCTGGATATCTAATTACTCCCCTGCAGGTCAATTTTCAGGCTGTTATTCACAATGGATAATGTCCCCACTCTGTAATACAGGTGGATATACTGCACTAGCTGGTCACTATTTTGTGTGTGGTGATAAGGCCTATAAAAATCTTCCCTCCGGTTGGAAAGGAACGTGTTGTGTCTCCGCAGCGTATCCTGCCTTTACTATTAATTCTTACTTACCTAAAGGAAGAATTCGCAATGTTTGCGGATGTACCCGCCTGGTCTCGAACATCTGGTCACATGCTCTATGTCCCCGGATGTTCGGAGCGGTCTGCCCTTCCATCCCTGTGACCTCAGTGAGTTGATATTGCTGACCTGAATCGTCTCTCCCCAAACTCGCCCGCCACGACTTGATTTATCACAGTGGTGGGGATTGACTATCAGTGCTTGTCTTTCCAAGGACCATGGGACATTGGTCTTCCACGAGGCTCCTCCTCCCCTCTACCTCGCCCTTACACCACACCTTGATGGATCTTGGCGGTCTTTGGCCACGTTCCTCTGATAGTTGAGCTTGGGGCCCTCTTCCCAACTGGCTCCACAAATTCAGCTAAATGCTCTCCTCCTCCCAGCCGCCTGCTCTGACCCCAGCTGCACCCCGTCAGTGCTACCTACTCCGCCTCCCTTCCAACAGTGGGTAACCAAACCAAACACAAAATAAATTGCTGACAGCAAACGCCAAACAATAGGGGCTATCCCTTTGCCCCTTTTCCTGCTCCTACTGCTTGCACCTTTGGCCCTGGCTGCTGCCTCTCTGGCCCCAGCCAGCCTAACCTTAGTCTGGGGTAAGCCTACTGTGTTCTTGGTGGGTCCCCTCGGCGCATCTCCCCCACTGCTCTTCTTTGGGGTTGCTCGTGCCTTCTGCGGTCCCACCTCTTCTTCCCCTCTGAGGGCTCCTCCAGGTCTCAGGGTTCTCCAACCCTCCTCGGCCTCCACAACTCAACCTTCCTTGCTCGCCTTCTTCCTTGCTGCCGGCAGCGTTCACCTCTTGTGGGGTCTTGCTCTCTCCACCAGTGTTGCCAGCTGCAAGCCTCCATGCTCCTTTGCTCTGAGGGGACTCAGAGAATGCTTCCCTCACCGATGCTTCTCCTCCTCCTTCCCCCTTGGGGTTGTACTCAGCTGCTTTTAAATCCCCTGATGGGCTCCTGCCGCTGTGGCTGTCAGCTGGTAGTAATTTTATAAAGACGCAGCTAACAAGCCGCTCAGGTCCCGCCACCACTTCCGGTCTTGCCGTGTTGCTCTCTGAAGGTAAGAACCTTTGTTTTTCTTTTCTTCCACTTTCCTTCCCGTCCCGTTCCTGTTCCCCGAGTTCCTTCCGGGCTCCCTGGGGTTTTTCCCTCAGCTGCTCCCCGGTACAGAGGAATTACAAAAAATCAAAGGTTTTGGGGTATAATGTTCCCCAGCTATGGTGCAGGCTTAGCTATGTCCAAGATAAAGAAAGTTGCAGGATTTCTAGAAAAAATTGCTAATGCTACTGCTGATAGTTTTGATAAAATAAATACAGAAATGAAAGAAAGAAGGCAAATGACACTGAAAAACCGACTTGCGTTAGGTTACATATTAGCTAGCAAAGGAGGAGTCCGTGCTTTAATAGGTAAAAAATGTTGTACTTATATTCATGATAATTCAGAAGAGATCCAAGATTTAAGTAAACATATTAAAAAAAAAGCAGGTAAATTGCATGAGTCAGATAGTTGAAATTTGAATTCTTGGTTTAGCTCTATTTTCAGTTCCTTAGGCTCTACCGTCATGCATAGTTTGTTGATATTGTTTGTTGTTTTTATTGGAGTATGCCTAGTGTTTATGATAATTCAATGTTGCTTAAACTGTGCTGTTAAGCAAATGAGGAATAGCCCATCAACCAAAAACAAAGTATATAATTTGTATGTTAAAATAGCAAAAAATAAAAAAAAAGAAAAACTAGAAGTTGAAAGGCTAATGGATATAAATATCTAACTTAAAGAAAAAAAAATAGGGAATGAAGTGAATTTAGTCAGGCTTTGGCCTCTCTGACTAGAAAAAAAACAGACAGAGACCTGAAGTGCTAATACTGCTTATTTCAGTTATATGTTTTGAGAAAAAAAAAAATTCCTGCATTATTACTCTGTGCACAGAAGTAAGTTTGTTTTAGTTTCTTCAAGGTTGTATTTTTTTCTCTTTATCTGTCTTAAGTATAAAAATGCTTAAAAACTAAGGGAGGGGAAGGATTCCTTTGAACAGACAAGTGAGTCATTCCCTTGCTGTGTGAAATTCTCCCTGTAATCACAGTATAGCCCTAAATAAAGAAAAGCTGGCTCTGTCAGTTCTGATTCAGTCACAACGTGAAGTTTGATTTCTTCCACATAACACAAGCTACAAGATTAATAAAAGGAACAGTATAGGTAGTAGCAGCAGGGTAAACACTAATCACGGTAGGAAGCTATAATACTCAAACCTCGCTGTGTCTCATATATTGAGAATATTCCTGCAGGCAATTATGGCTTGCTTAAATTGCCAAACACTTAGCCTATGTAGTAATTTAAAGAGCTGTTATACATACCACTGATAAATCTATTTAAATCCTATGTACAAACTGTCTGTCACACTGCCAAGTTCTAAAACAAATGTTTCTTTATGAAAGTGACATTTTTAATAGGTAGAAATAAAGCTCTGTAGGTAAGAGGCACTGTATCACCACTGTAAGAAGAAAACCAAGCCTTGACATTGTTCTGCATGGTTTTCACTGGACCTATAAACAGTTCACTATTAAAATAAATCTATCTTAGAAAACTTTTCATCCAGTGACACAGAACGCATGTAAAAGGAGACAGAACAGTGTGTAAGAAAAACTGCGCATGAAATGTATAAATATTTGTTTCTGAAATTGTATTGTGGGTGCGGTGCATATTGCTATATGGCCAAAACAATGTGTCACTCCTTCCGTCCCTGATACCAGATTCTTTAACATTAGCTACCTAAGCATATAAGTAACTTTGAATGTATGCTTAAGTCTATCCCTAGCTGGTAACGGAATTGAGCACTTAAGGTCCATTGATGCAGATGGTACTAAGGCTGAGCAAGGGTATCAGAATGTGGGTTAAGAAACCAGTGGGGTTATTTGAGAGGTAAGGAAATACTTAGTTTGTGTGACGGGCTGGCTGGCAGTGACCTGGCCCAGGGGTTTTGAAAGGACAAAAGATGACTGGAGGACTTGGGATTCCCTTTCTGCACCAATCAGACCCCAGAGAGACACCCCCCTGTGTACAGATTGGCCCCTTGGGTCACCTGGAGGGGGATAAAAGGGGCAGCGTGGGCTGACTCAGGAGAGAGACCAGTGAGGGACAACAAGGAAGGGGCTTCACAGAGCTGAGCCAGTGGGGCAGAAGCAGTGCCCCGGAAGAGCCTGAAAGAGCAGGACCTGCAGGCAGCAGTGGGACCCTCAGCAGCGCGGCATGCAGCCAGCAGGAGAGGCTCCCCACTGGGCTCCAGGATCCCCAAGGAGAGGCTGCAGCCCGCAGGAGAGGCTCCCTAGCTCCAGGAAGGATCTGAGCAGCGACCTGAGGGGTTCCCAGCTCTGCTTCCAGCTCCTCCAATCAGAGGTCAGGCAGCTTGACTTGAGGCCGGGGCTCCGGGAAGGTCAAGACCCCTAGCAGGCCAGAGTAGTGTTAGCCATGGTGGCTGTGTGGCAGCATTCCTGCCTATCACATAGGAGGTCTGGGTTCATGTCCCAGCTGAGATGATTTGGGGTGAATGAGATAACAAGAAGCAAATCTTTGTGCAGTGGAAAGGGGCTATTGTGTTTTCTCCCACTTCAAGTGCCAAGGCCCTATGTTTCTTTGACATTTTGCATTTTGTGCCCTTTGTATATTTCACCAACCCATATTGTTTGTTCTGCTGTTTGTGTTTTATATTTTGTTAACCCTGTTTTGTCAATGATTGTAAGTGTCTAACCTTTGTTGAATCCAGCCCCCTTGGGGCATTGTAGTGTCTACTATACCCTCTGATTTATGCCTGTTATGTTCCCAGTATTAAAAGGTATATGGTTAAGTTCCCATTGGTGGTCTGGCTTTGCTCTAGAGGGGAGGAGAGTCCCTACACCTCCCACAGCGCTTTTGCACCTGCTTTCATCCCTTCACTTGGAGAGGGGGTACCTCTTGGAGTACCGCCTGGGTTACAATTGTTTTCCGACTATTTAAGTTGGTCTAATAAAAGATATCAGATTCACCCAAAGAACCTTGTTTGACCTTGTGAAGGAACACCTTGAGAGGCTGGATACCTACAAGTCAGCCTGCCCTGACAGCTTATACCCCAGGGTACTCAAGGAGCTGGTGAGCATCATAGCCCAGCCCCTGGCATAGATCTTTGAGAACTGGTGCTCCAGTGAAGTGCCCAAAGATTGGAAGAAGGCCAATGTGATGCCTATCTTCAAGAAGAGGAGGAAAATGGATCCAGCAAACTACAGTCCCATCAGCCTGACCTCTATCCAGTTGAAGATCCTAGAAAAGAGTATCAAAGAGGCCATTCTCAACAGACTGGCCAATGGCAAAATCCTGAGGGATAGCCAGCATGGGTTTGTAACAGGTAGGTCTTGCTTGGCCAATCTTATTTCCTTTTACAGCCAGGTGACCTATCACCTGGACAAGGGGGAAGAGATTGATATCATATATCTTGACTTTAAAAAAGTCTTCGATCTGGTATCCCATGATCGCCTCTTAGCAAAACTTGCCAACTGCGGCCTTGGCTTCTCCACAATCTGCTGGCTGGGGAACTGGCTACGTGGTTGGACCCAGAGAGTAGTGGTCAATGGAGTCAATCGTCGTGGTGCCCTGTGACCAGTGGGGTCCCTCAAGATTCTCTCCTTGGGCCTATATTGTTCAACATCTTCATTAATGATGTGGACATTGGCATCAGAAGTAGACTGGCCAAGTTCGCTGGCAACACCAAACTTTGGTGTAAAGCATCCACACCTGAGGAGAGGAGGGTGATCCAGGCTGACCGTGACAGGCTCAAGAAATGGGCAGGTGAGAACCTAATGGCATTTAACATCAAAAAATGCAAGGTTCTACACCTTGGGAGGAAAAACCCGCAGCATTCTTATAGGCTCAGTAGCGCTACACTGGCTAGCACTTCCGATGAAAGAGACTTAGGGGGTCATGACTGCCTTCAATGTGATGCTGTGGCTAGTAAAGCAAGCAAAACTCTGGCTTGCATCCATAGATGCTTCTGAAGCAAATCCCAGGATGTAATTTTCGCATTGTATTCGGCCTTGGTGAGACTGCAGCTGGAGTACTGCATCCAGTTTTGGGCTCCACAATTTAAAAAGGACGTGAAGAAGTTTGAGAGAGTGCAGAGGAGAGCCACATGCATGATCTGAGGTCAGGAAAACAGACCTTATGATGAGAGGCTGAGAGCTATGGGACTCTTCAGCCTGGAAAAGCACAGGTTCAGGGGGGACCTGGTGGCCACCTATAAGTTTATCAGGGGTGACCATCAGGATCTGGGGGAATGTCTGTTCACCAGAGCGCCCCCAAGGGATAACAGGATCAAACTGGCACAAACTCCTCCATGACCATTTCAGGTTGGACATAAGGAAGAACTTCTTTACTATTTGAGTCCTCAAGGTTTGGAATAGACTGCCGCCAGAGGTGGCTCAAACACCTACTTTCAACGCTTTCAAGAGACATTTGGATGTCTATCTTGCTGGGATCCTATGACCCCAGCTGACTTCCTGCCCTTTGGGCAGGGGGCTGGGCTCTATGATCTTCCGAGGGCCTTCCAGCCCTAATGTCTATGAATCTATATGAATACATAATGGCCTTATGCGCAAATCTAATTGCGGCATGTGTGAAGGCATTTTGTTGTTACATAATGAATGTTTATTATAGTGATATCTCTAAAATGCTGTCTAGGTTTAATAGTCATCAATAACCTTAAGTATATACTTGCATTCAGCAGAAACAGTATAAGGCTGCTGGGACTTTTTTGTAGGGTTAATTACAGTTCTGATTAAGCAAAACCTGACAGGATGAGGCAAGAAATGCAGGGTGGTGTAAAAAGATATTAGATCAGTGATTCTCAACCATGATCCTTTGAAAGATGTTACAAGGTATGAGGAAATAAGCAGATAAGAGCAGGCTCAGGCTTGTCCCTGCCTGGATGATCCTCCACCCCCACTGTCAGGCTCCTCTGCAAGGATGTAAGCACTGTAATATATAAATTAGTTTTTGAAATTGGTGCCACTCAATTCACAAAAGTTATGGGGGGGTGCTTGGAGTACAATGAGGGATACCTTGAGCCCCAAAAGCTTGAGAACTACTGCATTAGATCTTTATAAGGCAAGACAACAAATGGTACTCATCATTACTTCAATCTCTTATAGAGGAACTCCAAGGAGGAAGCAGAATTTACAATGTGCTAGCTGCAACTGTAATGCAATTTCTTGTATCTGAGCATCAACACTAATGGCATTAGCACAGGGGTGGGCGAAATACAGCCTGCAGGCTGACTCCAGCCCACTGAGGGATTTTGTCCAGCTGCGGTGGTCCCCCAGTCCTGCCCAATCCAGGTGCAAGGGGCAGCCCAGACCATAGCACATGCAGCTGGTTTTGCCATCCCCAGGTGTGCAGCAGGGCTAGGGTGGTGCGACAGCCAGATTCCATTTCCCAGCAGCCCTGGCAGTGACTCCTCCTTCTGGTTGCAGCTTCTGGACTATCCCGGCATCCCGGCACATCCGCCTTGCACCCACCAAGGGAGCAGGACCTCTACAGGCAGGATGCACAGCTAGGAGGCTGGGGTGGAGCTGCAGGCTGGCAGTGAGTAGCATCTGGGAATGAGACAGGCAGGCAGGGCCAGGAAGATCCCAAGATCTTGGGGCAGTGACAGTGTGGGACTGGGGCCTATGGCAGAGCTGCAATCTGCTGCTCACATGCCCCTGACAGGTGCCAGTTCCACGGGCAGGGATGTGTGGGGAGTGGACTGTGGCTCTGCTCTGGCCCTGGCCCTGCATTGTCACTGCCTCAAGATCCCAGACCTGGCCCTGAGCACAGCTTCCTGCCTGTCTGGCCACATGCCCTGCTGGTGTGGCTGCTGGCCAGTCTCCCTGGCTCGTGGGGATCATGGGGTGGTGACAGGGTAGGGCTGGGGCAGAGCCCCGGTTCTGAAGGCAGGGAGCTCTATGGAGACCAGTCAGGAGCTAAGCAGTCAGGGCACTTGGCTAGGTGGGTAGGATGTGGCTGCAGGCCAGCAGGGATCAGCATCAGGGAGTGAGATGGGCAGGTGGGGCTGGGGTGGCACTGGGATCTCGTGGCAGTAGCATCATGGAGTTGGGGCCTGGGGCAGAGCTGTGATCTGTTCCCTGAACTTCCCTGCCCGTGGAACCCGTACCTGTTGCATGGCCATGCAGGTAGGGGATTGTGGCTCTCCTCCAGGCCCCAGCCCCACACTTCCACTGCCCTGCAACCCCACCCCATGATCCCAGCCTTGCCTGCCTGTCCCACTCCTGAACATTGCTCCCCACCCACCCATGCCCCCATCCCACATAAGGAGTTTTGTTGAGGTGCTGCC
>NW_017729024.1:119592810-119603861 GCF_001723915.1 Gavialis gangeticus | reverse complement strand
AGCCTAAATTGCAGAGAGAATGGTCATGGCATGTTATTTTCCTGTTTAATTATTATCTTCTGTTTAATTATTGTCCATCTGTTTCAGCTTCTCCAGTTTTCACACAGGAGCCTAGTGATGAATCTGTTGATATTGGCTCAAATGTGACATTGCCTTGCTATGTTCATCGTTACCCAGAACCAAAGGTTAAACGGAGGCGACTGGATGGTGCTCCCCAGGGGGAGGGGTGCTGACCCAGCCCATGAGAGTTCAGCAAAACTCTCAGTGTGGCCCACAGGCCCAAATGATTGCCCACCCCTGAGTTAGCATCACAAAAGTCCTGTGAAATAATGGAGTATTAGTGTAATTTGAGAAGCAAGGGGACTAAAGTACATCAAAATAGTCCAAGGCCACACAAATTCTGTGGTGGAGCTGGCAACTGAATCAGCACGTCTTCATCCCCAGTGCAGGGCCCCACGTGCACAGCCTTCCTTCCCCCCTCATGCATTCATTTTGAATAAGCTTTAGGTAGAACCCAGTTTGGGCCCCCTGATAACCTCTTACAGGGGTGCTCCAAGCAAAGTTTGCTGTGGTTTAAGAAGCTGCTTAGATGGTTTATTTTTCCTTCACAGTGGGTTAGGTGCTCTGAGGTTCCCTTTGGGTGGAGTTATCCTGGGACTTTTAACAGGTACTTTGTTCTGAATATGTTCTGGATTTCCCAATCTTCACATCTTAGAGTTGAACACAAACCCACACATGTACACAAAAGGATTATATTTGATTGATAGCATACAGCCTCTCTCTCTAATCAAACCTGACTTCCCCACATTGTCTCTGTTAGTCCTTTGTGTCCAGAGATCTGCTTATAGCCCCCACCAGGAATTTCCCTTCAGTGTCCTCCTTGAGACAGGCTGAGGATGGTAGGCATTTCTCAGTTTATGGTGAAACTTGCTCCTTCTGCAGAGATGAACCCAGGAGAGTGTGGCAGGGCAGCTGAGCCCCTCTTTGTCCATGGTGCACATGCAGTGAGCTCCCTGTTGGAGCTCTGAACATGCTCATCAGCTGGGTCTCAGAAGCTCTTGCCAAAATCCCTGCTTTTGCACAGCTCTGGAGCCCAGGGGTGAGTGCTACCGCTGCTCTTCTCCTCTTTTACTATGCTGTTGAACTCAGAAGGGGAGAGAGAAGGTGAATAGTGGTGATGCCCATGCCCCTCTGATACTTGCTGGCCACATCCGCAAAGGCTGGAACTTGTCCAAATGTTAGATTCTTCATCAACAGTTCAGCACAAGACTTCCAAGAAATATATGTAATGAAATTAAAATAATTTCACAGAGAAGGATACCAAAACCGCTCCTATCAGGGCGTTACACACTGTTCTCTTGCAAAATCACCTCCATAGCTTCATGTTGAAATTCTCAGGTTTATTCCCATGTTTCCCTGGCAGGTAGAATCCCTACCGTTTCCAACAGATTTCTTACATGGATTCCAACAGGAATCTTATGCAGAGTTGTCTCCTATCACTTGGGCTTGAACCTCCTACCCAGTGCTGCCCACGGGAGAAGGACAAAGGGTAATTTTGTACCAACCCTGAACAGAGCCTTCCCTGTCCTCACCAATGGGTCAGAAATAGCTATTATCACTTTGTCTTTTTATGTATAAACCATAATAGGGTTTTTTATGTTTGTGTAAAGTAAAAAGTAAAACAAGTAAATAAAAACAGCCAGGGTTCCTTACATCAGTAGTCCCAAAAAGGTTTATAGGCAGGAGGTAGGAAAAGGGGCCCAATTTCACAACTTGTCCCAAACTCCAACATTGCTGTGGGTGGCACTGCTATTACCTCTAATGGTTATGAACCTTTTTTAGGGTCAAGGTACCTCTTGATAGGCTTGAAGCATCCCTCAGAAAATGTCAGCTCTCATTGTTCACTTTTTTGACTATAGAAAAATAGTTGTAATGAACTCAGAAAGACCCCAACAGGTCAGTGTCGTCTTAAAACTACAGATTCCTATTGAGATCTCTGGGTTTATCTTGTGAATCATGTTTGCACACCTAACAGTGTTAATAGTCCATGACACCTTTGAAAAATTCTCAAGGCACCCTAGGAAGTTACAGCGTCCTAGCTAAGAATCACTGTATTACCTATTAAATTTGACATTACTCTATAATATGGAGAAATTATTATAACTGCTCAGGATCAAGGAGGATACTTATCACTTTCCATGTTCCTCAGTCCATGTGATGGCTTAGTATTCGATTTATGTACCCCTCATGATATTTACCTGGACTTGTCATTTTACTCTTGTTTCTGGATGCGTTAAGCAGAGCAAGAGAAGGCTTTTTTTGAAATGGCCTTGGACCTTACATACTAAAGAGACAGTGTCAGTGCCTAGAAACTTGAAATTCCACCCCTCTTTCTTGACTTCTTCTGTCTTAAAATGTGCCTTTGGCACTGAGGAGACTCATGACACTTCCCAAATGGGAATACATCAATTTTCTAATCCCAAATGCAAGAAATCCAAAGTGCTCAGATTTTGCAGGGCATATGATGATGCACAGATGACCACGATTGGGTTCTTCAGCTTGGGGAAGGACTCCATTTTACAGACAGCTTCTACCTTGGTTTTAGAGTGTATTTTGTTACCAACAGAAAATTTAAAACTCCATGATGTCATGGCACATGTCAAATTTTATACCTGCTGACCTTAGTTATGTGGGTTGGTACATATCTACTCTCTGCCAAAAAACAATAGGTGAAGGGCAAGGCAGGATGACCATGTGCACACCGGGCACATCTACATGGGCCCTGACTGTGCAGGTGTTAGTGTACTGTGCAGTCCCAGTGGTGCATGAGTTGTTTCCAACCCTACTGTACAGTAGCAACAAGCAACCCTTTAATCACATTATACTGGCAGGAAAAAGGGGGATGTTTGGGGCTCTTGAGGGGAACAGGGCCATCACTCAGGGCATTGAAAACTATTCTTTTTTAAGTGTGAGATGGTGGTGTGCATATGTATGTGTGTATGTTTGATGCTGGTCTAGGCAGGCCCTCGGGAAAGCCCAGCCATGCTTTGTTTCCTAGGTCACGTATATGTTCAATGATGCTATCCATGTCATGAGCTAAACAGGCATGTTCTAAATAACACAGACTTTAACACACTCAGTTACCACAGGCCTAATTTAACTATAGCCTAATGATCCATATCCCCTGTACACTTACTGCAGGATCTCAAAACCCCAAGCAATTTCAAAGAGCAGTGAATTAAAATAAATAATTAAATAAGTAAATACATAAATAATGTCAGGAAAACATTTTCTCCTTTTTTCCCCCAAACTGGAATTCACTTCTCTCCACCGAGAAGTACCCTTCCCTCAAGGCTCGGGATGGGGCAATGGCACCTCTCTTCTATATACATAAAAACACTGCAACTTTAAAGAAAGGTCCCATATCTGCTGGGCTAGAAGCTGGAGTTTTTTCTCATTATGGAAAAGAGATACCTGGCTTCCCAGTAGAGCACACAGTACTCATGTTTGTCTCTGGAAGGGCCTAAAATATTAGACCTAATATCTGTGACATTTTTATGTTCAAAAAGGCCATTTTAGGCCATTCTTATAAGTGTTTCACATCTGTTTTCAACTTTTCTCTCCTTTAAGATTCTGTGCACTTGATTCAAAGCCCACTGAAATCAATGGGCATCTTTTCATTGACTTCAAAGCTCACTGGGCCAAGATTATTTTTAAAGGCACCCTTGGGCTCCACTGATATCAGTGGAGTTATTCTTCATTTGCACCATTCTAAATAAGGGGAGAATCAGGTCCGATGGACCTGCCTCTTTACTGACTAACCTTTTGTTCATTTCCATCTCTGCCAAGTGGGTCATTTTTCAGCATGTAGAAGTACGTAACAACACCAAACATACATTAAATCTTTCTGCATTATAAAGAGCTTCCTCTATGGGCCCAGGTCCACAGCATATAAATGTGGCAGTTTATCCAGCAAGTATTATCATGATTTTGTTTGGCAATAAGCTCTACTGAAGAGACACAATGTAATAAACCCTCTTTAACTACACCAGCTAATGCTACCCATATCTAATATCACCCATCGTTTTGAAACACTATGATTAAAAAGTATTAAGAGTAATTCTGTCTCTATTCACATGGAACTGTTGGAAGGGTTGACACAGAAAATCAAAATAAATACATTCAAACAGACCCAATAAATTCTGGTCTCTCAAGTTGACCATTTTCAATTAATTGTTATTCCCACTGTATAGTTCTATTTTGGAAGAATTATTTTCTTTTGCAGAACACTTTCCTCATCAGCCTACCTCATAACATTATAGTAAATAATATAAGCAGAAATCCTTCAAGCTTACTCCATAAAGTAACTTACTGTGGTACTATTTTTGTCATTCAAACACATGCACAGTTGATCTAAAAAATTATCTGAGGGAACAATAGTGTTTTCATTTGAATCCAGGTCATGTGATGATGGGGAAGGGATACATCAGAAACAATGATATTATCAAGTACCAAGAATTATCTACTTAGTAGCCTCTGCAGATGGCTAGTTTACTGTTAAGAGAATTTTGTTCCCAGAGCCAGTGTGAAGAGCGGAAAAGTGGATTTTATGATTTAATAATTATGTAGAAGTTTTCCATTTAGAAGCATCTCAGAACATTTTAGGATACTGTTCAATCTAAATTTTATTTTCAACTGCCATGAGGCAAAGTTTTAGGAGAGTTCAGTAGCTCCTAACTTTTTTGAATAGCCACATCAATTTGCAAAATGCCACCTCATGTGGATCAGCCAGTATAACACTTGCCATTCAGGTTTAACTGTCCTACCTTGCCCTAGATCTTGGTTATTCCGTATTCTGCACATTCTAAATTGCAGAGCACAAATGAAGGGACAGAGCCACAGTAATGATACGCAGCCAATCAGGACAGATCAAATCAGGGATAGGAATTCTTTTGGCCTTTAAAACTACTTGGGTTAACTCTTGTCTTCTCAACATGTGCTTCCCCTTGCAGCCTGCTTAACTCAACTTTCTAAATAGATTAGGCAAGACATGAGGTACATACATGTCAGGCTGCTCATTCCTGAACAAGTTAGCACCAGGTTGAGACCCCTGTGTAAGACAGCTAGGCTGCTTGTATACCTTGAACTCATTCTGTTGCACTTACAGGACATGTGGCATGTGTCTCATAGCAGTGCAGCATTTGGGATATTGAACTGAACACAAAAGCATGGATAAGGCAAAAGTGTCAACCCTGACTTTATTCTACATTGAGTTCAATCTTTACTACCATTCTTAACACAGTTTAGGCGTCCTTTCACTTTTTTCCCATTATTGTCCCACAGGCTTTGGCAAAGACTTCCTGCAATAGTATTTAAAATAAGAGCCAGAGTAAACAAAGAAAGCTCTTGCTGAAGTGTCAGGATGTTAGGAAGAGAAGCTGTTTGCGGTCACTGTGGTTCCATAGTAAATGGTGTTTTAAACACCTTGAAAACACTTGGTTTCCAGTTTAAATTTTAGTCCCTTTGAGATATATTTCTTCAAACTCCTGTTCCTAAGACCTTAGGAACACCATTGATATGGAATTGCTCACAGTAAAAACAAGCGTTAGAGCTGTGTGCACTACTGGCACTCCCTCTAGTGGCAATGGAAACTTCAGCTAACCATAAGCTACTACAGTAACTGTGCAGAAGTCAGAACAAACCTGTAAATGGCAGGAAGTAAAGGTGTGATCCAGTGTTGTTTAATATCTATGAAAAGGCAACTTCTGAGCTTAATGGGCATAAGTTTAGGCCCCAAGAGGCATATGGCTCTAAACACTGCACAGTTCATAGCGCATAATGTATTTTTAGCTTCTTTTAAGGACTGCTATTATATACAAGTTTGAGCCACAGGGGTGGCTGTGATGCCCCTGGTGGCTGTGTGGCTCCTGCCTGGCTCTAATGTGGCCCTCCGTTAATTGCTTTCCTGCCATGCCTTGCTGTTACTGAAGTTAAATAAGGGAGACTGCCTATGGGCCTTAGAGAGAGAGTCTGAGTCCAATCAACAGTTCAACAGGTCCCTCCTGGACCCCACTAGTCTCAATCCAGCCCTAATGCTGAATAGGCCCTCTCAGTCTGGCAGTGCCCCTATAGCTTTAAGGGCAAATTGTATGGCTCCATTCCTCCCCTACACAACAACCCAAGCCTCGTGGATGTTATCACTCCGGGTGTGATAACATCCACTCTTAGTCCCTCTCCAGACTCTCAGAACCTCTGGGATCTTTCCACTCTCTATCTCTGGGTCCTCAGACCCCCAACCCCTCACGCAGTCCCTCTTGGAGACTGTAGACCCTCTAATCCCTTTCTCTGACTCTTCCTGGCTGGTGGGTCCTCTGTTCAGCTTCCTGACTCAGTCCCTTCTCTGTGCTGGGAAACCCTTTGCATCCCACTCATACCCTTCTCTGGGCTGGTGGGTGCTGCTCCCTTATTCAGCCTCTCCATTGGGCTGTGGAGCCCTCTTCCCTGGGTTCATAGGCTCCATTCCCTTGTCCTCTATCCCACTCAGCCGCTTCTCCGGGCTGGGCACCCTCTGTAGGCCCTGAGCATGTCTCCGTCAGGGTCCAACCCCTTGAGCCCAGCCATTGCTCAACAACTCAGGAGAGCTGGTTACTAGCACCCAGGAGAAAGCTGAAGTCCTGAACAACCATTTTGCCTCAGTCTTTCACCAGACCAAGGCGAAAACAATGCCAGATAGAGTACAGAATGAGCATGGTAAGTGATGACTCTGAAACTCATGCTAAGCTTGGGCTTACTCACAAAAGTTAAAATGCAGAATAATAATGCTAACTGCATATTGCAGTACCTGTGGGTAATAATAGACCACAGTATGAATATGAGCTGGCAGTGCAATGCTGTAGCCAGTAGGGTAGATATTATTCTTGCGTGCATCAATCGATGCATCTCCAGCAAAACCAAGGATGTGATTCTTCCACCTACTTAGCACTGGTGTGGCCGCAGCTGGAGTACTGTGTCCACTACTGGGCACCACACTTTAACAAGGATGTGGACAAGCTTGAGAGAGCCCAAAGAAGAGCCACCCGTATGACCACATTCTTTACGAAGCAAGCCATATGAGGAAAGGCTGAGGGATCTGGGACTCTGAAGAATATAAGGCTGAGAGGGGACCTGATAGCAGTCTACTGCTAAACTAGGGGCTCAGTGAGCAACTGTTCACTGGGGCACCTGAAGGGCAAACCATGAATAATGGCCACAAACACCTGAAAGATCAATTCAGGCTCAACATTAGGAAAATCTTTTTCACAGTCAGGGTGTCCAGACTGGAATAAGCTCCCTCCAGAAGTGGTGTAATTACCTACCTTGGTAATCTTCAAGAAGAGACTAGACAGTTACCTTGCTAGAGTCATCTGACCCCCAGTTGTCTTTCCTGCTTGGTGCAGGGAGCTGGACCCAATGATCTTCCAAGGTCCTTTCCGACCTTACAACCTATGAATCTCTCCTTATAGTGACAGGCATACCATAGTACCCTGCTACATATACCTTATGGTATAGTCTACAGAATCTAACCAGGCTTGGAGCTCCATTACCCTACATGCAACAACATTGAGGAGCTGGCAGTGTTCAACCAGTCAGATCTCCGTGGAGAGTCCACAAAGAGTCCACCTAAGACACTTATGTGGAAAAGGGAAAAAAAGAGACAATCTGACAGGCCTGTTTTACTGTTACCTATGGGTAAGCCTGACAAAGGAAGCCGTAGGTGGGGGGAGAGAAATGAGATCTCTATGAAACTCTCATCACTAAAACTTCCCCATATTAGTGCTTTACGTGTCAGGGGCTGCATCTACATGAGACGGTGACTGCACAGTCATTACTGTGCTGTCATTTAGTACTTCAATAAACAAGTACAAAATGACAGCACAGTAACCAGTTACTATGCAGTAGCATCGCCAAACGGCCTTTTCACGATGTTGATTGCATATAGCTTTTGACTACTGTGGAGCAGCATCACATCAAACTTCCTGCCATGCAATACTACTGTGTAGTAGTCACGTGCTACTGCACAGTCAGCATCTCATATAGACGCAGCCAGGATAGGTTAGATTTTACACCAATGTCTGTAAGGACACTGGTAATTAAGATTCTATGAATAACATGAGCTCTAACCACAGATCAACATCTCCAGAGCTGTCGGAGAACACAGCCTACTCTTGCACCTGCTCACCAAACCCAGAAAGAGAGAAATGAAGCTGCCACCTGCTACTGCTCTCAAGATCGTTTGTCTCTGGCATGCCTGAGTGTGACACCAGAGGAATACTTAAAGAGTGGCTTTGCTGCCTCATTTCAGGGTTTTGCTTATATGAACAGACACGTATAAGTAGGATGGGTTCCCCCAGAAACCCAACAGACACAGTATAGACATACTTTTAGAATCAGAGCAATAGGAATGACAGCATGATTGGAGTTACCTGATTTTAGTTCTGGTGCACCATGGAAATATCAACTACCTGACTTCTATATTGATTTATTAACTCTGTGTAAGGTCAATATCTACATGCAGAATACATTCACTCTAAACCCCATTCACAGCAGATAACACCACACTCTGTCTAGCACCTCTTTCTGTACAGTACAAAAGAAGTCTTCTAACTACTACTCAACTACAGTGCTAAGGAGCCAATCTACTTTACCTCAACAACAATTACCAAATTTGAACAGAACTCCTGTCCATAATAAGCTCCTAAGATGGTCTTAGTACTGTGCTACAGGCCTGTTTTCGCAACAGAAGCTTTCCTGTTTTATGCACAGGATCAGACCTGTGGTGGACGGTAGGCTGCAGAGATGGAAATCAGGTCTGTGAACAATAACTACAAATATCCTAATTAAAAATAGTGTTAAACTCTGCATTCCCAGGCTTCCACATGCTTGACTTTCTGTTTTTTATTTCACAGATACCTATTTAGAATCTTCATTGTAGCTGAATGATAGACAATATTCATCCGGCAAGCACAACTACAGTCACACTGGGTAAAAAACTGTAATCTATTGGGTGAGGCTGGACTTGGACTGTGACACTTTCAAATGCACTCACCCAGTGTATCCCAATAGAGAAGCAGAGCAAGGTGAGAAAACAGCTACTTCCTTGTGCAGTATTTTTTTTGCTACTAGAGGGGCCTGAGGAAAGTAGAATATAACTTGAGACCTATTTAATTTGCGGTTTTGTGGATTTCATGAAAACCACGATATCTGGAATTGTCCACAAAATCAAAAACAAAAAAGAACTTAATAAAAATAAAATGCTGGCTCCCCAGTGGGAGCCAGTGGTCCTCTCTGCTGGAAAGGCAACACAAAGGGCAGCAGACAAGATGTCAGCTGCCCTTTCCTCCCTCTTCCCCCCAATGGGGCCTCTCCATCAATCAGTGCCAAGGGGCCAGGCAGCCCGAAGGGCAGCCAGCAATCAAGATGGCAGCTGCTTTGTCATGTTTCTTTCCCCTAGGGCCTCTCTGCCAATCAGCACCAAGGGGCAGGGCCACCATGAAATGCCTGCAAAATTGATTCTGCACACAGAGTGGACTACAAAAAACCCTTTGTCTCACCTCAGTTTAATTAGGTCCCTATCCATAACTAGCATGTCTTTTATGATTAAGAGCAAAAGAAGGAAAAACAAAACCTGGAATAATTTATGCATGAGAAGCATGAAAGTTTTGAGGCAGAAGTTTCATATTTTAAGTTTCAAAATAGATATATTATCATATTTGATTACTGTTGCATTTAATCGACTCTAGGCTTTCTGGTGCCCCTTCTACATAAGAGTCAGCGTAGCACAGTGGTTCTCAACCTTTTTAGACCCAAGGCACCCCTCGGAAAGTGTCAGCTCTTAGCTTTCACTTGTTTCTCATCTACAGAAAAATAGAGCAATTATTCTGTTGCAAAAAACTCAGAAAGACCACAAAAGGGCACAAGGCTTTTGACACTATTCTAATCAATAAGCAGGCCCATAGAGAGTCCCAGAATATGGAGAGGGTGCAAGCATGACTTAAAGCCATCCCTTAACCCAATGTTCCAACATGAGAGAATTAGGGAGACCCATCCCAGAACAGCAGACAGACAGGTGATATCCTAACCACTTGGTTAGTGGCTACAGGTGACTACACCTGGTCTCTTTCTCTCCCTCTGTTTTTTCACAACAAAATATTTTAAAGGTCTTCATTTCCTCAAAAAAAACAATGGAGAATATTTGGAAATCTCGATTATTTTTGCAGGAATTCTAAATTCCTGACCATAAATTCTAAACTATTTATGGCTTTATGGGTCAGAAACAATCCTTACATTTTATACTGAAGCCAATACACAGCCAGTGCAGATTATACCAATCTGTACCACAAGCTGACAGCATTAATAAGGGGCCTTCTACATTCCACACCAGCTTCAGATTCTGATTGAATTATACAGTCCCATTTACTGAACATTGCAAGAATCTACTCTCAAATGACAAAGACATATATTATGATAGAACAGTATACACTGGAGAGAAAGGGCTGTACCCTCCTGGTAGCCATATGCAGAAAATGTAGTCCTTGTCAGTGATATGACCTGATCAGCTAGAGGCATTTGCAGATAGAATCAGACACCAGCGTGCAAACCTCAGTCAGCAAAAGCAGATTCATACTTTCCATAAAATAAGCAAAATACCCTTCATCACACAATTCAGTTGTTTTGCTTAACCTACAAGCATAACTTGTTTTGCTGGATTAAGCATCAACTAATTAATCTACCTCCATGCACTAAATTCTACAAACATTGGGCAAGGCATTTGGTTATATAAAGAGGGACATGAGAAATAGAAACTTTATGTGAAGTGTCTTCAGTACAGCAAAAGCACCAGAATTGTATCAGTCCTCATCAGTAAAAGCCTGAGTTCCACCCTGTGATGATGATTAGCTATCTTTGCCTGCTACTGTTTGGCTTCCAGGGAGCTCTATTCATTCTTGGGAATTGCGATGGGACTCACCTGAAGGGTGGCTACAAGGGCCTTGCTTGTGGGCTAGTCTGTTACT
>NW_017729024.1:119586058-119587810 GCF_001723915.1 Gavialis gangeticus | reverse complement strand
CTGTGATGATGATTAGCTATCTTTGCCTGCTACTGTTTGGCTTCCAGGGAGCTCTATTCATTCTTGGGAATTGCGATGGGACTCACCTGAAGGGTGGCTACAAGGGCCTTGCTTGTGGGCTAGTCTGCTACTTCCCTGGTCTCTCTCATAATCCTCTCCCCCTGTGTTCACTTTCCTGCCATGCCTTGCTGAAACAAAGCCTCCATTGGAGGTTGCCTATGATCTTAAAACACAAGGGAGTCCAGTTCTATGGCTCCCCAACCAGGTTAAGTCACTGGGACCCTTCCCCCAACACCTCATGCTGCCCCTTCCCTGAACCCTCCCTTCCCAGTTACAGGGCTGGGGTTTCCTGTTAACAGGGATTGCTGCAGCTTTCTGCATTCCAGCTACAGTGCTCCTCTACCCTGTTCTGGAAACCACACCTGAAAAGATAACTCTACTGCTATTGAAAGATTCCCTTGCACTGGAGACATTCAGTTGCTTTTCTTGCCCATTTGTGCCCAAAAGGGCTGGCTCATCATACCAGACAATCCATTCTTTTATTTTCTAGGAACAATAGAACTCCTCCAGATTAATGGTAAATGAGCTTTGTGTCACTAACAGCATGACGTTGCAAGATGTCGAGTCATTTCTGAGATATTCTGCATGCTTAGAGCTCGCACTTAAAATTATTGCTTGTCGAACATACTAGTACCTAATAGGGGGCACTAAACACTTTGCAAGTTACTAAACATTCTTTTTTATCCTGGGGACTTCAAACATCAAAAAACAAAAATACTAAGAACTCACAGGACCTCATTGTACAAAGAAGAAATGATGTCATCCATAACATAAATCTAATTGGCACTGTTAAATGGCCAAGGATACTGTTTTCAATCACAAAAAAGCATTCGTTGTGTACTTATGGAGAGCTAAGAGTCAGCCAAGTCTCACACTGCTTTGCCAGAGGCTGCTGTTAAAGGAAGTCCAACTTTTTTTTTAAATTTTAGAATGTTTCTCCTTTTTTCCCAGAAAGATGATCTGCCACTTAAGAAACACAGCAGCACATCTCCCAGCTAACAGAATGTCTTTAGAAACAAGTCACTTGTGGGGTGTGTCCTTTGATCTCTCGTGTAGGTATATTTAGGAATGACAATTGAACTCAAAAAGTATGGACAAGTATTACAACATCCAAATGAGATTAGAATCAGGATTATATATTTCACTGTATCAGCTATTCAACTGTATTGTGTATTTCACTGTATCAGCTATTCAACTTAATTGTCCCATCATGAGGCATTAGTCATAGACCCAGGATGACCTTTTTCTCCACTTACTGCTATTAACAGAAGCCCACTGCAAGACAAAATATTTAATCAGTTGAAATATTTTTGTTTCACTGCCCAAAGCAAGGCACTCTGGTTTTGTCTCATGAGTCATCCATGAATGCTGGACTACAAGCACTGATGAAGAAGAGACAAATATGTTATTTATTTAGTGTTCCCTTCCAGCTCTGAAGCATTTGTTCAAGAGTAGGATCATAGGATCATATGATGAAAGTGGCTTCACAAGCTTTTCTAGCCCAGCTTACTACTCAAGGCAGGATCATCCCTGACTAAACCATTCCAGCCAAGCATGGGCAACTGGTGCCTCCTGCCTCTGGGGTGGCACCAGTGGCTGATTGCTGACTGGGGTAGGGGGAGTCCCCCCACACTGATTACTGACAACCAGGAGGGGGGTTCCCCCAGCGGCCAATCACCAATGGGGGGGGGC
>NW_017729024.1:119581343-119585878 GCF_001723915.1 Gavialis gangeticus | reverse complement strand
CAATCACCAATGGGGGGGGGGGCAGGGAGTCTCCCAGCAGCTGATTGATGGCCCTGGAAGTGCCAGCAGCAAACCAGAAATGCCACCGGAAAAACTGGAAGTGCTGCCAATGCTTCTCAGAGGGGGTACTGGGCAGACCTCCCCACTCCCTGGCCGGCGAGGGGCAGTTACAGAGGAGAAACCCCCCCCATGTGTCGTCTATGCAGCCAAGTAGCTATCTAACCTACTTCTGAAAGTTTCCAAGCACGGAGATTCCACAATTTATCTATATAACCTATTCCAACGTCTGACCACTCTCATAGTCAGAAAGTTTCTCCTAATCTTCAGCCTAAATTTCCCCTGCTGAAATTGAGGCCATTGCTCCTCGTCCTGTCCCCTACAGCCACAGTAAATGCAGATCTCCATTGTCTCTATAATTACACTTCAGGTATTTGAAGACTGTTCTCAAATCCACCTCAGTTTTCTCTTTTCCAGGCAAAATAATCCTAGTTCATTCAGCCTTTTCTTGTAAGTCTTACTTCAGAGGCACCTAATAATTTTGTTGCCTTATGCTGGACTCTTTCCATATCTTTCCTGAAGTGTGAGATCCAAAACTGGACATACCTAGGGGGGCACCAATAGAGATTTTTTGGGCTGATACAGATTGAGACGATTTTTAAGGACGCATATCGGCCGATACTGATCTGATTTCTGATATGCAGCTCTTCAGTTTGAAGTGATATGTCCAGCTGGTAAGTCTGGTATGGTGGAATGGGTGTGCACATCATGGCCCATGTAGTGAGGGAGGGAGTGGGGCTGGGGCAGGTGCTGACCAGCCAGGGTGGGGAGGGGCACAGGACAGAGCTGCAAGTGGCTCATCTGGGTGGTGAGGAGGCTGTCCTCCAGATCTGCATAGTGCGGGGCAGGCTGCAGCTCCGGGCCAGGGCCAGGGCTGGGGCCAGACGGAAGTGCAGCTCATCTGGGGGGTGCGGGAAGGGAGGAGAGGGGGCGGCTCCCGCCGCTGCATGTGGCTTGTCTGGTGGCTCCTGCCGCTTGTCCAGGAGGGCATGGGGGCGGAGGCATGTTCCCCTGGATCTGCCCAGCTGAGAAGAGCCCAGACCCTGCCCGCCCCATCCCGCTCTGATTTGGGGGCACATGCCCCCATGCCCTCCTGGACGAGAGGCATGAGCAACAGTGGGAGCCAACAGTGGGAGCACTGGACAAGCCACGTGCAGCAGCAAGAACCACCCGCCCCTTCCTGTGCCCACCGACGAGCTCCGCCTCCATCCTGCACCTGCCCTGGCCCTGGGTGGGCAGCCCTAGCCCCAGGCCCAACTCCACACCCTCCCTCACTGCATGGGCCTTGATCTGCCCCCCCCCACTTCTTCCTCTTCCCCTTCCACCACACCAGACTTACCAGGTGCACACAGCACTCCGCGCTGCTGGCTCTGCTCCTCACTGCTTCTGTGCTGTGCTGCGGCTGCATGTACGCATGGGCATTTATTGGACAAATTATCAGCCGCATTGGGCCAATATCTGATACAGAAAATGTTCTTTATATCAATGCCAATCCAATATCAGACCGATGTATCAGTGCACTTCTAGACCAGGGATGGGCAAAATACAGCTCATGGGCCAGATCTGGCCTGTGAGGCCATTCTATCCAGCCAGTAGGGTCCCTAAAAGATGTAGAAAATTAATATTTCTCTGCCCTTGAACCAAGGGCAATAGGACCCAGGGGAAGCCCAGTGGGGTCCAACAACAGCAGGGCACACCTGGCCCCACCTGGAAGCGCCAGCCAGGGCTTCTGGCCTGGGAGTACGTGGCTTCCCTGTGCCAGCCGGAACTGCAGGTAAGTGGGGTGGGAAGAAGGGTGGGGGGAACCCCGGCCAGGGAAGGAGTGGGGGGGGGAACTGCCCCTTCCCCACCCTGTGTCTGGCGCCCCATACTGCAGCTGCTCACAGCCTGCAAGGGGCTGCCTGTGCCTGCTCCACGGGCTGTGAGCAGCTGCAGCAGGGAGCGCTGGCCATGGGGTGGGGGAGGGGCCACTCTTCCCCCCGTACTCAGCTTTTCCCTGGGTTCCTTCCCTGCACAGAGAAAAGTGGTCCCTCGCCTGCCCCATGGCCAGCGCTCCCTGCTGCAGGCACTTGCAGCCTGCAGAGCTGTCCGGAGCAGGCACAGGCAGCCCCAGGCCAGCTGTGAGTGGCTGCAGCATGGGGCACCAGGCATGGGGCAGGCGAGGGGCTGCTTCCCTCCCCCCTGCACTCACCACCACCTTGTAACACGGCCCCACTGCCAGGCTGGCAGTGGGGCTCGGTTACAAACTGGTGCTGAACATGGGGAAGTGCAGCTCCTCACTCGCCGTGTGGCCAGTGCCCCACGCTGCAGCCACTCACAGCCTGCCTGGGACTTCCTGTGCCTGCTCCAGACAGCCCTGCATGGGCTGCGAGTGCCTGCAGTAGGGAGCACCAGCCATGGGGTGAGCAAGGGGCTGCTTTTCCCTGCGTTCTGCACCAGCTTCTTCCCTGCTGGCATGCAGGGGGTTAGGGCTGTGCGCTGCCCCCAGCCTGTACCGCAGGGCTGGGAGGCACTGGGTGTGAGTGGGTGGGGAGCCAGTGGGAGCACGGGGCCTGCACCGGTGCCCTAGGATCAGTGCTGGCAGGGCCCAGAGCAGGGTGGCAGGAGCGCGAGGTTCCAGCTGGCAGGGGCTCTATGGAGCCAGGCCAGCTCCCCCCTCTCCCTGCTGGTGCAGCACAGCCCAGCACCATGGACCCCTACCAGTCTCCACCTCGCTTCGGGCCCCACCGGTGCTGGTCCTGGGACATTGGTCCCAAGACGGTAAGGGGTGGGGATACCCATGAGACCCTTGACAGCCTGCCAAAACTGGGAAAGCAGCCCTTCACCCAAAATAATTGCCTGCCCTTGCTCTAGACACAACACTTCCTTTAATTTGAAAATACTACTTTTATTAATGAAACCCAGTATATTATTGGCCTTTTTTGCAATAAGAACCCTCTGTTAACTGGCATCCAGTTTACCATCCTGTGTAAACCTCGGTTCCTTTTCAGTAGTACTGCAGCCTAGCCAGTCATTCCTCGGTCCGTATTTGTGCATGCAGTTATGCCATCCTAAGTGCAGGACTTTGCACTTATCTTTGCTGAAAGCACATGATGATACAACATGAAAGGAAATTTTCAGAGTTATATAAGGATAGGAGGCAGGCATGGGCAGAACTAGAATTCTGAAAAAGTCTGGATGGTGAGGTGCATCATCACAGAAAATAACACACATTTTTCTCTAGTTAAAAATAAACTTAAAGCTTTACTAATCTGCTAGGGACCTAGGGCAGTATTGCAGTGAAAATTAAGGAGGAACACAGCACTGAGCAGGGAAACCAGAGAACTGAGCAGCCCCCTGTCTCATTTAGTCTTCACATGCAAGGTCAGCTTCCAGACTACAGCACCTGCCAGCACAGTTTGGGGAGGAGGTGCTGAAAGAACAGGTTAGGGACTATTTAGAAAAGCTAGACATGTACAGGTCCACTAGGCCACATGCAATGCATCCAAGGGTGTTGAGGGAGTTGGCTGATGTAATTGAAGAGCTGCTGGCCATTATCTTTGAAAACTTGTGGCAAGTGGAGGAGATGCTGGTTGATTGGAAAAGTTCAAATATAGTGAACATCTTTAAGAAAGGGAAGAAGGAGGATCCAGGGAACTACAGAACAGTCAGCACCACATCAGTCACTGGAAAAATCATTGAGCAGGTCCTCAAGGAATCCATTTCTTAGCAGTTGGAGGAGAAGGTGACTAGGAACAGTCAGCATGGATTCACCAAGGGCAGATCATGCCTAACCAACTTGATTGACTTCTATGATAAGACACCTGGCTCTGCAGATGTGGGAAAAGCAGTGCACATGATATACCTGGATTTTATTAAGGCTTTTGATATGGTCTTCTGCAACATCCTTGCAAGCAAGTTAAGGAAGTATGGGTTGGATAAATAGAAAGCTGGCTAGATTGTCAGGCTCAATGGGTAGTGATCAATGGCTCAAGGTTAGTGGACAGCTGGTATCAAGTGGAGTGCCCAGAGGTTGGTTCCTGGGATGGTTTTGTTCTATATCTTCATTAACAATCTGTAAGATGGGATGGACTGCACCCTAAGCAAGTTTGTGGATGACACCAAGCGGGGGGAGGGGGGTGTAGTGGATATACTGGAGACTAGGGCAAGGATTATTTAGAGTGACCTAGACAAATTGAAGGATTGGGCCAAAACAAATTTCATGAGGTTCAACAAGGACAAATGCAAAGTCCTGCACTTAGAACAGAAGAATCCCATGCACCACTACAAGTTTGGGACCAACTGGCTAAGCAGCAGCTTTGCAGAAAAGGAACTGGGGGTTACAGAGGACAATAAGCTGGATATGAGTCAACTAGCAAACTGGCCATCAAGAATGACAGGTGGGGACAGAGGCCTGCATCTGTGCCCTACCTTGCCAGCCAGGGCCACTCCCCAGCTCCCCGCCTCGCCGCTTTGGGCCAGGTCCAGGTCTGCTCCTC
>NW_017729024.1:119572264-119576343 GCF_001723915.1 Gavialis gangeticus | reverse complement strand
ATGAGGTTCAACAAGGACAAATGCAAAGTCCTGCACTTAGAACAGAAGAATCCCATGCACCACTACAAGTTTGGGACCAACTGGCTAAGCAGCAGCTTTGCAGAAAAGGAACTGGGGGTTACAGAGGACAATAAGCTGGATATGAGTCAACTAGCAAACTGGCCATCAAGAATGACAGGTGGGGACAGAGGCCTGCATCTGTGCCCTACCCTGCCAGCCAGGGCCACTCCCCAGCTCCCCGCCTCACCGCTTTGGGCCAGGTCCAGGTCTGCTCCTCCCCTCCCCCTGCTGCTTTGGGCTGGTCCCCCCCCTCCCCCTGGGGCCATTTCCCCCCTCCCCTCTGACACTTTGGGCCAGAGCCAGGGCCTGCCCCACCCCTCGCCACTGTCGCATCAGGCTGCAGGGCCTTGCCCCCCTCTGTTGCCACTGTCATGGTGGCAGCCAGCTCCTGTCCGAACACTCACACTCTGATTAGTTACTTCAGACAACCAATCAGAGTGTGAATAAAGCGTTATGGACAGACAAAGGCTTTTATAATATTAGACAGTATGCACTTGTTGCCAAGAAGCCTAACGGCATATTATGCTGCATTAGTAGAAGCATTGCCAGCAGATCAAGGGAAGTAATTATTCTGCTCTATTCTACACTGGTGAGGCCACATCCGGAGTACTGTGTCCAGTTTTGGGCCCCCCACTATAAGAATGATGTGGACAAGTTAGAGTCTAATGGAGGGCAACAAAAACGTTTAGGGGGCTGGGGCACATGACTTATGAGGAGAAGCTGAGGGAACTGGACTTACTTAGTCTTCAGAACAGAAGACTGAGGGGGGATTTGATAGCAGCTTCTAACTATCTGAAGGCTGGTTTCGAAGAGGATGGAGCTAAACTATTCTTAGTGGTGACAGATAATAGAACAAATAGCAATGGTCTCAAGTTGCAGCAAGGGGGATTTAGGTTGGATATTAGGAAAAACTCTCTCACTAGGAGGGTGGTGAAGCACAGAAATGGGTTACCTAGAGAGGGGGGTGGAATCTTCATCCTTGGAGATTTTTAAGGCCCAGCTTGACAAAGCCCTGGCTGGAATGATGTAGTTGGGGATGGCCCTGGTTTGAGCAAGCGGATTGGACTAGACCTCCTGAGGTTCCTTCCATCCCTAATTTTTTATGATTCTGCTGGAGCTTAATAACATTTCAGAAAGCGCTTCACAAGGAAGTACATCAAAGACATTTTTTACCTTTGGCCATTTTTAAGCACTTCTTTGGTTGTGCACATCTCATGCTTGCTATTTAGAGTTCTTCAGAGGTGTTTAGAGCTCTTCAAGCAGCCCACATGTTCAGATGGCTCATAAGGCTAGTGTGGTTGAGGCACACCAATTTCTGTAGCCAGCAACACACAAGGGAGTGATGTGATTAATATCACACCCATCTGCTTTTGACCCCTCAGCCCAAACAACCCTATTCCCATTTACAACGGTGTTGAGTGAGCAGGCCACCTTTGATACAACTCTAGAACAGGGCTCGAATGCATGTCTCTGGGGCCATAGGCAGACTGCTCTGAGACTACACCCCCTAGCAAACTTTATGGCATCTCCTTATGGTTCCATGCACATCTAATACCTAAATTAGCAGCCCCTTTCAGATTTGAAGTTCCCATAATGGTTCAATTTGTGTAATGCAAAAGACCCACTGGACAATCAGATAATTAAATAATATGAAAAGATTTCAAATGGGATGAACTCCACTCCTGGTTATTGTGCAACCTCCTCCATTTTGTATTTTCGTGACCCTAGATAAGTGAGTTTCTGCTTCTCAGGTCCCATTGGGGCACCTGAAGGCAGAAGTCAGCTGAACTAATGGAAATGGTTAAACATGTCCTGTCCAAACTGGGAGCAGAACCAATCCAGTATCAAATGTTTGCCCAGAAGAAGGATGCTTTCCAGAAATAGTCCTATAGGCTCTAACACCTTTGTTATCTACATTAGGAAAATCCATTGCATCTCGGATGCTAACACAGGAGAACATTGTAAGCTAAGCAAAGCTCAGATGTATTACCACCATATTGTCTGGTTAGGCATAAAAAACAGGAAAATGTACAGCAGAATAAATGCTGTCCTGCTTTCCAGAATCATGTGCTAACCAAATCAGTTTGTAGGAGTTAACTTATGACTTGGGTGCCTTTTTTTTTTTCCTTTTTGCTAGAACACATGACCCTGCTTGCTTGGAATGAACTATACTGATGCAAGGCACTTCTGTTCCAGTATAAGAGCATCTGTGAAAGGGGCTGAACCATTTTAATTCTGTTGCCTTCTAAACAGGTAGTATAGTAGTACAAAGATTCTGGACAGACAAAGCCTTCATTAAACTGTTTCAAAAACTGGGTTTAGATCAGCCCTACACCATAAATTAAACTAACATGAAATAAGCATAAGTGTGTCCACGTTAGGAATTGCACTGATTTCAGTAAATAGGCAAAAAAGGAACGGCCCCATGTTGTGTATGTGCCCACGTGGAAAAGATGTGACTCTTGGAATGGGTTAGTCAGAAGAATGGGGGCTGAGGTGAAGAAGAGGAAAAAGAAAGACTGTCTATTTGCTTCAACTCTTTCACGCTAATTAAAACAATCAAAGGCAGCACCATAAGGAATTTAAACTCGTGATAGTCATGGGAGTAGAGATCAAAATAAAGATTAAGCAAAAGAGAAGAATACTGTATATGCCTTCAGTTGGGCATGCAGAGTGCAGGACTGTAAAGAAGGTAAGGTTGGTATATTTATTATTCTACTAGAATTTCCATGTGTATTTCAAACACTAAGTTTCAGAAGACTGGCTGTTTCTGAATTTTGAAACAGTTATTCCATTAGGTCTGACTGATGGTCTAGTTTCTTTCTGGTAGGCTCATATTTTTCTTAAATGAATTTGAGGGGTAAATTATTTTAGGAATATACAGAAAGATTTGATGGTGTACTACTTATCTATGACAAAAGTGTTTATGTATGTATTTTCCCTGGTTACATCAAATAAACTAGATTTGAAGTATTCAGACTGATTTTATTTGGATGGTGCATTCCCTGAGGGCAGTAAAGTAATGGCAATTGAAACATAATTGAAACTTCTTGTAAGAACTGAGTGCGTGTAAATGAAGATTTTCTGCAGTTGTAAACTGATGCAGTTCTGTTGAAGTCAATAGAACTGTGACAGTTTACTAGAGCAAAGAAGCTACTAATATAAATTTTACATCTGCAACTAAAATATTCTCATTCTTTCCAAAATGTTTCCCCACCTCCCACAAGCTGAATTACATTAATAGGGGATTCCTGATCTCTAAATTGTTTCTCTCTTAAGAACCAACCTTCTAATTAAATTAAATTTGTGAGAATATGAATGGGTCAAGAAATGGATTTCTCCCCCCACCGGTTGTCCTCATGGATACTTTGAAAATGCAGTAGACTCACTTTGGGTTGACACAGAAAAACCTTGCTTATTCTTGAGAGACTTCCCTTCCCATGTCTGTAAAAGTTTTGCATCTAAACAGAACAAGTACAAAATTATAGTAGCTCAACTGATGTTAGCGGAGCTATTTTGGCGCAAGCTCTAAGTTGGGCAGAGTAACTGGGTACATCTACACATGTGCTTTACTGCAAGAGTTGACTAATTAGCTCTGCAGTAAAGCATCACAGTCTACATGTAAGCCGGTAGTACAGCACAGTAAAATAACTTGGCCATAGGAAAGTACTGCCAGGGACAGTATTGTCTTACAGCAAAGTGTGCTGAAACATATGTATAGATGGTGACTGGGGGCATAAATTGCTGGCCAGCCCACCCTGGCTCAAATTGTTTCTCTCCTGGGTGCACGTGTGGATGCTGTGCCCAGGAACACTTTGTTTTGGCTCAAAGTGCTTCTGCGTTTATGGTGTGGCATTAATTTCACATATAGATGCACCTACTGATACTTGAATATGATCCTGTGTACTTCCATAGTTTCATAGTTTCTAGGGTCGGAAGGGACCTGAGCAGATCATCTAGTCCGACCCCCTGCCATGGCAGGAAGAGCACTGGGGTCAAATGACCCCAATAAGGTGGTC
>NW_017729024.1:119565208-119567264 GCF_001723915.1 Gavialis gangeticus | reverse complement strand
GGCCCAAGGACCGAGCCCTGTGGGACCCCACTTCCCACGTCCTTCCAGGTCAAGAAGGACCCATCCACTACCATTCTCTGGGTGCGACTCTCTAACCAGTTGGCAACCCATTGGACTGTCTGGGTGTCTACGCCACAGTTCCCCAGCTTCCTAATGAGAATGGGGTGAGAGACAGTATCAAAAGCCTTCCTGAAGTCTAGGAAAACTAAATCCAGTGCCACCCCTGCATCCAATGATTTAGTGACCTGGTCGTAAAAGGCCACCAGGTTGGTCTGACAGGACCTGCCGCTTGTTCTTGTTAAGAATTTTTGACAGGACTTTGTTCTTGTTAAGAATTTTTTCTTTAAAAAAAAGCACCAAAACCTCTTTTTGCAGATAACACTTTGCGCCTTAGGGGAAATGAGTAAATGTACTTCTTGCACTAACTTGCACTATGTTTCTGTCCTGTAGGTGTGACCCAGACCAATCTTACAAAATGCCCAGAGGAGCAGGCCAACCAGATGGCATCTTTAGCAGAGGGAAGGGATATTCCTATCTTGATGTAGAAGAGTAAGTATAAAATAAAACAAAACATATAGTTGCATCTATGCTGGTGAAAATAACTTTACGTTCAGATTCATATGTGCTGTGACTGCTGAAAGCTCAAAAGTGAATCAATTGCGTGAATTTCCTTTGTCCTGGGAACAGAATTTTACAAAGTAGGATTTTCTTGGTAAATAAAATACAGTTGCTTGGTTTGGGGGAAGTACATTTAGTCTATTTTGTAGTCATCATCACAAGAAAAAATTGACAATTAAATCAAGTTCTTTTTCGGCAGAATCTAAAACAGACTTGCTAGGGGATCAAGGAGTAGACAAAAAGTGAGTCCATCATCTTCAAAAAAGTTCTGACCTTCAGTTCCACATTTCATTCACATTTGCCTTATAAGTACTTCAAAGGGGACATCATCTAACCCAAGGGTGGGCAAAATGGTGGAGCCGACTAGCAGCCAGACTCCATTTTCCAGCAGCCCCTGCCCGTGTTGCTATAGCTGGTTTCCATGGAGACTCCAGGAGCAGCAGAGCATGACAGTGCGGGGCCAGGATTCCCATGGATATCAGCCCCTGAAGTGCTGGCAGGGCATGTGGCTGGGTGGAAAGACATTGGTTTTGATCCATAAAGTCATAAAAAGTATTTACGCCAAGACTACCCTACACTCAGAGACTAACCTGCTGTTGAGGTAATATTTTGGCACTAGGGAATTTTCGAAGTGCTCAAGATGACAGCCTCATCCTGGGTTTGCAGCTGTGGAACATGGTTTTGACCTGGATTCATCAGAGTCCAGGTCTGGTGACCTTTACCATAAGCTGCAACACTCACGTTTTCCCATGATTATTCCAAGGTCCTCTGCAGACAGATAGGTCCCCTGAACAGGAAAGTCAGTTAATTTGGACTCAGCAATCACCTCTGACACCGAGTCAATTGTAGCTAGTGTGACAGGAATGATTCCTATGGACCTCACTGCAACCAAAGCAGTACCACTAATGTTAAGTGGCTGAAGAAGATAGATTTTACAGGCCCTTTGGGAGCCTTTCAGATAGGAATGCTGAGTGGCTGACAGTTTTTAACTCTGTAGGCTGGGGGTGGCAAAGTCTGGCCCGTGCGCTGGCTCTGGCCAGCAGTGGACTCCTGCCTGCATGGCTGGGGCCAATCTCCATGGAGACCCTAGCCACAGATTGTACTGTGATAGCTCAAGGCTGGGGTTGCCATGGAGACCAGCCCCAGCTGTCCTGGCAGGGCAGGGGGCTGCTCCAGAGCCATTGGGATCTTGCAGCGGAGGCAGCTTGGTCAGGGCCAGGGCAGAGCCACGATCTGCAGCTTGCACACTCCGAGCAAGGGTGCGCAGGCATCGAATCATGGCTCTACCCTTGCTCTGGACCAGGTTGTCACTGCTGAAATGAGCTAGGACGCAGCCATGATCCACTGCCTGCACACCCCTGCCCAGAGTGTGCAAGCTGCAGATTGCGGCTCTGCCCTGGCCCCAGACAAGCTGCTCCCGCCACAAGATCCCCCTGCC
>NW_017729024.1:119561725-119564850 GCF_001723915.1 Gavialis gangeticus | reverse complement strand
GGGGCCAGTCTTCATGGCAACCTCAGCCATATGGGCAGGGGCTGCTGGGAAATGGAATCTACCTGCTGGCTGGATCTGCCACTTTGCCCACCCCTGCTATAGGCTCTACCCAGCAGGCCAGACTCACTTTACACTTGGTAGCATCTGGGCAGAAAAGAATGTCAGTAGAGTGATGCAGCCTCATTAAGAGACCAGGAATAGAACAAAGTCACCAAACTGCAACAATGCGATGCTTCCAGTTGAGGTGACAGCCCCTGTGGAGCAGCACAATGTGTTTGAGTGCCATTGTCTGGGAAAATCTTCTCAGGCCCTGTGGGGAGAGAGAGGCTAACACCTGGCCACACGCAGGGGATAATAAGGGGGCATTTGTAGTGTGAGCTTAAATGGAGAAGGAAGTCCCTAGGAAAAGGAACTACTGGTAACGGAAGGAGGAAGAAAGTAGGGCTCACCTGAGCAGAGCATGCCGCACAGCAGCAGAACCAGCAGAGCCATTTCAGGCCTTGACTTGATTCTGGCATGACCCAGCAGCAGTGGGAACACTGCCATACCACACTCCAAGTGAAAGGGGAGAGTTGCAGAGATGGTCAGCCTTGCTGCCTCCAAGGTGCTTAAAGTTCTTGGCTAAATGTCTCGACAAACAAGTAGCTCAAACATAAGGCTGGTTTGTTCTGCTTCCTATACACTCTGTTCACTCCTGCTTTAGACTTCTTAGCAATGAAAAAAAAGAGAAAAGGAGAAAAACATCTTCCATTTATCTCTTGAAGGGAAGGGCAGCTTTAGTAGAACGGGGAACAAAGAACTCATGCAGAGTCTCCAAAGCTAGTCCAGATATCTCTAGGTGGAGGTGTGCTGTCCTGTATAGATGTATTCTGACTGGGGTTTATATAAGCAGCAGCTAAAGCTCACCATTTTTGTGCCTCTGTGCTTTCTGATAAATGGCACTTCAAATCTGACTTTCCTGAGTCCCTTTTATAGAATGGGACAAAAGATATGTAACAACACTGTAATAGGGCGGTCTATGCCTTTAAAGTGGGGTAGATAAGCCTGGTGGAAGAGCCCAGCTGTGGATGGTTAACTGGTAGCTCCCAGTTAACTTGAGCTGGAGAAGAAGCAGTTTGGGGCTAGCAGGCAGGCTGAACCCAGAGGAGCTTGCTTCTAGGAAGGGCCTGAGTTAAAGGCCAAAATTTGCCTTTGCCTGGAGAAAAGCCAAAGGCTGCTTTGGGCGAGGATTATTATAGGTTGTGAGGAATGTCTGAGAGCCAAGGGGAGCAAAGCCAATAGAGGAGGTTGCAGGAACCTAATCCTGCTTCTGATCTACTGTTTGGACTGGCTGAGGGGCTCTCAGCAATCACCTCTGACACCGAGTCAGTTGTAGCTAGTGTGACAGGAATGATTCCTATGGACCTCATCACAACCAAAGCAGTACCATTGATGTTAAGTGGCTGAAGAAGGATAGATTCTACAGGCCCTTTGGGAGCCTTTCAGATAGGAATGCTGAGTGGCTGACAGTTTGTATAGGCTGGGGGCGGCAAAGGGGACAAACTAAGGGGACAAAGCCCATCTGTATGGGACCAGGGACACCCTCCTGATTGCAAGCATATACTGATGAGGCCATACTTTTGAAGCCACAATGTGACCTAAATTCCCACCTGTCCAAATGCCATCATTATTGTGCCTAGCATGGTATGGAACGTGAAACAAGTTAAGAAGCTGCATATGCAAAGTTTACTCCTTTTGCCTACAGTTTGAGACTGGGCACTGTTTTATGGATCCAGTAATCACTCTCTGGCATTTGCTGTAACAGGATGTGAGCTGGATGTACATTGCCACGTTCTTTACCTGGAGGATTCAACTAAAAATAAATAAGATATGTCTCCACAAGTGAGGCATTTATTTCACGGTTTTTCTACTTTGGCAATGCTGTCTACATGAGTGGAGTGCTCTATGAAGAGAGCTCTGGTGATCAATGTTGTTTGGAGCGATGGTTGTATTTTACCAGGCTTTGAAAGAGTCATGCCTTTTGGTTGGGAATTTAGCTGCTCAGTTAACCAGAGGATTGGCCAGAGCCAGAGATGGATGACTTGAAACTGAGGACAATCATTTAGTTGCATACATGTTCTGAAAACCCCCAAATGACTGCTCCAAACCACTGGGGGGTCTCATTCATAAACAGAGGCTTCTGTTTAATAGCTATTTTTATTCTTGAAGTTCATTATATGTAATTCAACCATTTCAGGATTCCCTGCATATTGCAAGCACCAACTGCTTAGGAATTCAACCTGTTCATTATTTAATTTCTTAAAGGGCACAGTGGACCCTTTTGTGTTATTACCTAAGCCTGTTGAAATTTTTGGTAAAGGATAATGCTGCAATTAGTTGTGCTATATTTTTGCATAAGCAAATGTATTACATAATTTTCTTTTTGCAACAGGGCAGTGGGCATTGGAATCCTTGTTGTGGTTCTTGCAGTGTTACTGATCATTGGCTGCTGGTATTACCGGAAGCGCAGTGGTTACAAAAGTCTTTGGGTAAGTGTGGCAGCTCATGGGTTAGGGCACAATGGTTCATCCTAATTATCTGCAGCATCACAGTGCCTATGAAGACCAGGACTACTATTGTGTTAGGCACTAGGTAAACACAATAAATTGAGACAGTCCCTGCCTTAAGAAGGTTATGGGGTCAATGAAGGAGGGAGAGAAAACAGAGAGAGGGGCTTCGCACAGAAGCAACTTTTGAAATGTTTAGAAACATTTCAAAAGCTGGGGGACATACTTACAGCCCCTGTGGTGGTCCTCCTCCCACCTAGCCCCAACTCCCAGCTGGAACATTTCAAGGTTTCTAGTTAGGAGGCACAAGAAGAGTAGAGGATGACCTTGGAGTGAGATGGGGGATGGTGGTGGGGACTTCCCAGATCTCTGCCATTAGGTTTATGACTGTTCATTCCCAATTTTCTCAACCTTCCCTCTCTCCCTGTCACAAGAGTTAAGAGGTACAGCCCCCCATGCAGCGTAGGGCAGCAGGGATTGCCCCTCCCCCCCGCAGCACCTGGTGAACCAGGGCTTCCCCCCCACCCAAGTGCTAGGAGCTGGGGTGGGCAGGGCAGCCATTGCTGAGGGGGGGAAGGA
>NW_017729024.1:119547910-119556725 GCF_001723915.1 Gavialis gangeticus | reverse complement strand
ACCCAAGTGCTAGGAGCTGGGGTGGGCAGGGCAGCCATTGCTGAGGGGGGGAAGGGGGAATGGGCCTGGCCTGGCTGATTCGGACTTTCAGAGATTCAGCAGCAGCCAAATCTCCGAATCAGATTCGGATGAATCGATTTGGGACAGTGATTCAAATCACCAAATTGAATCACTGTCCCTTAAATTAGCCAAATCCGAAGCAAATACTAGACGCATCTCACAGGCCTAATCACAAGGTTGTGTCCTGCTTTTGCTTTTTTGGATGTACAACAAATGCCTGAAAAGTTTGGCTTCTTCCCTCATTCCCTTTTTTAAAAATTTTTTTCCCCCCTCCCTGTTTTTTTAATTTAAGGATCCTGACACAGATTATATTTATGGTGCAATTAATTGGTTAATTGCATGATAAATTTAGACATGCTACACATGCAAAGTAATTAGTGTGTGATAAGAATGTCCAATCAGCCACAAAACTGTTGCTTGAAAAATGTTCCATCAAGCTTTAGTTCAAAATATGGCATGTCACACACAGGGTAAGAGCAGCAGCAGTGACAAGAGCAGGTACCCAGGACACAGGGACAGCAGTATTTTGTGGTTGCCATTGGCAAAATCGTGAACAGGATCACAATCCAACAGCCTTTTTTTGTGTGTTTGCTCGTCTTTGTTTCTGGTCCTGCCCCTGCCTCCTTCACCAAAGTCAGCACCTGGCACAGTTGCCCTGTTCTAGTTGTGCCACTAGTTGTCAGTGTTTGGCAAGGTCCTCCAGCATCCCTGGGTACGCTGTTCTCTTGGCCCCATCCTTTCCTACAATAGGATTCTGACTTAGGAAGAACTCTGCTGCCCCAAGACGCCTCACCATTTGTCACGACCAGAGGTCTACCTAAATCATGTGGGGACTTACCAATGTTCACGGGTTGACAGCGGCGTAAAGTTCTAATTCCGTGGACATTTTGCAGCAGCCTGCCCCTTGCCACTGAATAGCTCCAGGGGGGTGGGAAGAGGGACAAGGGGGCAGCCACTATCTTGTCTGCTGCCCTTCATGCCACCCTGCTAGCTGGCACCTTCCCTTCCTGGCAGCGACCAGCAGCAAGGGCAGCTAGGCAGCCAGCACTTTTGTTGTTGATTTTCTTGTGTCACAGTTTCCTTGAAATCTGTGAAACGGCAAATTAAGCAGATCCTTAAGTCATGCCTCATTGCCCCTCCTCTTTTTCCAAGCAGCTCTGAAGGCTGGTTCTTCAAGGAGCCCTTAGCACCTCTTCCCTGTGAGAAGCAGAGTGTGAACAAATACTCATATGAAGTGTGTTACTTATACACAACATTAATCGGGGAGAGGTAGAGGGAATTTGTTTGCTGCTGGTGGGGAAAAGCACACATACAGAAGCACCTCATAAGGTGTTCTGGGAGTCTTTTAGCCTTACTGCTCCTGCTTCCCTCCCCTTCTCACAGATCTCCCCTTCCCTGAGCAAGGGTCAGAAGAGCTGATTTTTTATCCATGGAGAGTTAAGAGCCACTTAGCAGGACATCAGAAGGTACTAGATGTCAGCAGCCCTCCAGCTCCCTTGCTGGCAAATTTTAGCAAAACAAGCAGCCAGGACACATTTTTCCCCCCTGGGTAGCTTGCCCTGTAACGTGAAGCAGGCCACGTGGTGTGACTGTTTCCACTGAGCAACACTGATTTGCCAGTGGCCTTAGAAATATCAGGAATAAAATTCAGTCTTCCCTGTTTTTGCACCTCCTGGACATTTCAAAGCTTATCTTGCAGGTTCTATTGCCTTTTATTTGAAAGGGACAACAGTTCTGGATGCTTACCAGGAGCAGCTTTTTGCCAAAATAATTTAACTAAATGAGTACTGCCAAACAGATAAGTGTAATAAGACCAGGACAGTCCTGGACCCAGTTGACCCACTCAGAATTGGGGGAACAGGCACCACTTGCAGTGACCTGGCCACCCTCTTCTAGTGGTGCAATCAGGGTAGCCAAGTCCCTGAGGCTACATGCAACAGGTCCCACCTGCTCCAGCTCACAGTACTGTGTGGGAACAAAGACTTAGGTACTTCCTTGTTTCACTTATCAGCAGGGATCCGGGTTTTCTGTTTCCCATAGAAAAACAGAGAAAACCGCGCATTTTACCTTTTACTGGAGGCAAATGCAGATTTCTCACTGGAGCAGCCCATGGATTTTGCAGTTTTGCAATGTGCTCCCTGCAGGGTGGCACAGTTCCATCCTGCAGGGAGCTGGGAGGGAGCAGGAGGAGGGCAGTCAGGCAAGAGGCAGTCATGTGCATGTACATGCGCTTGGCCCCAGGCAGCCTGGAGAGCAACTCTCACAGGTAAGTAGGTGGGGGGAGGGTATTGAGTCCCCATAGGGAGGAAGGGGAGTAGTTGGGCAGGGCTGAGGCTGGAACAGCTGCCCAGCCAAGCAGTGTGTGGAGCTCGGGGCCTGGGGCCGCAATGTGTGGCTGCAGAGCCTCAGTGGGGAGCAGGATGGGGCTGTGGGCAGCTTGTCTGGAGGGTGGGCTGGCTCCTTGCACACAATGCCAGGGAGCTGCCCCTTCCCACCCGAACATGCAGCACACCTTGTGCTCAGATCCCTGGGTAGTGCATGCAGCAGTGGGGAGCCGGACTCCCCTGCCTGAGCCCACAGCAGGCAGGCAGCAGGGCGGGATCCAGGCTCCACTCTGCTAGAGCAGCTGTGGCCTCCTGTGAGAGGCAGGGGGCTGTGGACCCGGGGCCAAGACCCCGTAGCCCTGGCAGCTGGGGGCTCCCTCCAGCAGGACTGTAGGAGGGTAGGGGGCGCGGGGGAGGTAAAGAGGAGCACCAGCGGGGCTGTGGAGGGCCTTATATTTTAATCATGGATTTGGAGGGGTTTAACAGAGAATTTGCAATTTTTTATCAGTGAAAACCAGGATCCACACTTATCAGATCTCTGGTTTTGACTCTTGATTCTGGTTCTGACTTCTGGCTAACCCTGACTCCTGGCTTCCTAGGAACCCAGCTCTACGACATCACCTGTCTGTCAGGTGACTGTCTGAGTGCCTAAGACCCACTAAGACCAGCTGGGGCCAAGGCAATAATCCAGGCTTACTGCAGCTAGCACAGGTTTCCCTGGTGCCTCAGGAGGTGAATTGCCTTGATTTTTTAATTGGAATTGGCTGGGCCCAGGGCTCTGTCCTGGCCTCGCCACAAAGATTCTGAATTTAAAAAAAAAAAATCATTTCAGTTAATCAGAGATGCTTGTGATGATAAAATCCTATTACTTCTCCACTATAATGTCTAGCTTCTTCCAGAGTGTACAGAACCTGAATTTATAAAGTGTGATCCAGAACCAAACCTCTTTCAGGCTTTCTTTTATACATCACAGAAAAGAGCACAAACTTATTTCTTCTTTTTGTAGCTCACCGTTTTGTTTGATTTTTTACTGTCATTACAATTAATGCGCTTTGCTGAGGGAGAAACTGGAAGAGGGAAAGAGAAGACTACAAGTCTGAGGAAGGATACAGGCGAGAGGAGGGGATAATCTGAGAAGAGTGGGGCGGGGGGAGACTGCTGAAGAAAGAGATCCAGCAGCAAAGAATGTGGAAATTAGAAAAGGGTAGAAGTTGAAACAACATGTTTTCCAGTTTTGCATAGTTCATGATCGGGTTTCTGTGAAAGTGTACTTCCCTTAGCAGAGATCAAGCAGCTTTCACAGTTCCTGCTGGCATTATCTTTGACTTTAGTCCCACATTCTTGCAAGCATTATAAATTGACCTCCACACACTAAGTATTTCATTAATGCATGTACTCAAGGTGTCTAGTTCTCTCACTCCTCCATCTCTTTTCACTGGCTTTCAGAGTAAAAGCTCTGGTGTTAGCATTTTAAGAACCTCTGCAAGTGGACATGCCCTGCTGGATTCCAAAGGGCCCTTACAACAGTATAGCAACTTTAACTCTGTGGTAAGTTAAAATCCAAGGTTTCTTTTCCTACAATAATTAGTAACATGACCCTGAGCCAATGAGATCTATTATAAACAACTGATACAGCACTCTTCCTTTCTGGTGATGGCTTCTTCACCAGGTTTGGATTACACAGGTTGAATCTTTCCCACCCTGGTGTGATTTATTAAGAGGAGTAGCTTCTTGTGTAATTCTAAAAGAGAAAGTGATTTGTGAAATCTATGAGTAAGAGATTGTCTTTTTTAAAAAAAAAATACTTTTTTCCTCCTCAACCAGTTTCCAATTTTAATTTAGTTGTTGCATGATCATTCCTTTGTGATCTATTAACTGCACAATTATAGTTACATGTCACAATCAGGTCCTTCCTCTGAACTAGTCTAGTATTTTTATGACTATCAAGTGGATCTATGATGTGACAGAGTGTGTTTTTTAGGTGCTTCAAACACCAAAATCCACATGTAAGCTATTTACAACAGCATGAACTCAGGTATTTAGCTTCTGGAGTCACTACAAGGCATGAATGATAAAATCAGTCCAAGTTAATATGAATGGTTAAGTATACCATATTAAATTACAGGATTTAAAAATGTTGAGAAAAAGGGTAAAGAATGATCATGTAACAACATACAGTCAATACACAATACATTAGGGCCTTACATGTAGCAAGATCAAATTATTTTATTGCAAACAACCTGAAAATATAAATATATATAATAAACATAAAATATAAACATAAAATATTTTCATTAAAATTGTCTATTTCTTCCAGTACTGAACGTTACTTCTGAATTGCAGTGGGTTGGGCAAAGTAAACCCCATCTGTCACAAAATCAGAATGCATGCTGGGCAAGACTAAACTTCCTTTCCTTCTCCATCCCCTTTAAAGTCACAATCAAGAAAATTCTGCTGTTTTATATCTATAGTAGTACTTATGATATGAAATCCTGTAAGCAGATGAGGAAGCTGGCTAAAAGATCATTGTGTGTCATATTTAATGTGGTTTGCCTATAAATCAATTCATTCATTCTGTTTAGCACTTTCACCCTGTCATTATCACAGGTACCTGATGCTCCACCAGCTTATGACAAAATTTCTGCAGAACCCTTGCCACCACCTTATTCGCCATGAGGCTGAATCAGTCAACTAAGAATACAACCTGATTCTCTTTACGATTCAGCCTAATTCCATGTACGCACCTAATATTCTTTATGGACAAACTGTAATAAACTACACATTTGACTTAGCTGTTGCTGAAAGTTACTAGGAATGATTTGAATAACTCTTAATTTACAGTAGGGGTTCCCAAACTGTGGTATACATACTCCTGGGGGTACACAAGACATGTCTGGGAAATTGTGTAATGGTGGGTTTAATTTTCATTATAACAACAGTAATTGGCATTTAAGGGGTTAAAATAACATGCTGGTAGGGGTACAAGGGCAACTGGTAAATCTGGAAGGGAGTATGCAATAGGAAAAAGTTTGCGAAACTCTGATCTACAGCATTCGTTTTTTATGATCCTTAGATAGATGTAACAAGAACGTAGGACCAGAAGGAACTTATTCAGACGATCAAGTTCAGCCCTGCTTTCACAGGCTACCATTTGTCCAAAAGGGTCTCTAAGAACATCCACTCCAGCCTTTCTTGTATTCCTCAGTCAAATTAGCCCTGACGTAAAAAAACAAAACCGGGCAAAACAAACTACAGTTACAGAAAGAGGAAAGACAAAGGTGTCAATAATGCCTTTAATGCAGCAGTGTTCAACCCCTATCCCATGATGCCATGGCATCTGGCCTGTGGGGCTTCCCAAGGATCCAAATTTTGTGGCCAGGGAGCAGTGGCAGTGTCATTTGTCTCTCACCTACTGCCAAATTTCTGCACCAGCAGGGAGCCCCACGGGCCAAAAAAATATAGCTTTCTGTGTGGCTAGATCCGGGAGTATGGGGTTGGGTCAGGACATAGCCAGATCCAGGTAGCTGGGCTTGGACTGGCATGCTGGATCACATTGATAAACTGACCTGATGCAGGATCTGGTCCACAGACTGACTGCACTACTCATCCCACCCATGAGGCCAGAAGGTTAGACACCACTGCCTTAATGCACCTTAGCCTAAAATTTTCGTTCTCTCAGGTTAATTCAACATGCTCAAGTGGACTGCAACACTAGGTATTTTATATCCCATATATTTCCTACCAGGAGTAAGCAAATATTGTAGAATATGAAACCATGTGATAAGTGATTTCTACTCTCCTTTCTAAAGTTCCTTTTCTTTTTAAAATAAAGTAAAAGGTTTCCCTGAAATTGCTTGGGCAAAAGGATGTGTGAAAAAGCTGAGAACAATTCAAACACAGCAAACCCCTGCTCCAACTTTAAACTTGGATAAAGAAGTTGGAACTGTAGTGTTGGATTTCAATTGTTCTCCGTTCTTTCCCACCTAACAGTAAGCATGTACCAGCTGATGCCCTTTTGAAACATTCCTCTTTTGCATAGGCTCATAGCATTCCTATGTTCCCACCCTTAGAGTAGCTGTGATTGGTTGTAATTTTATCATTTATAATTCTGTTTAGCATTTTTACCCTACTTTCATTATCACAGGTACTTGTTGCTCCATTGGCTTCTGGCAAAATTTTTGCAGAACTCTTGATGCTACATTATTCACCAAGATACTGAATTGCTTAAATGTCTGTATTTAGGATTTTTAATGTTACAGATTCTTCTAGTTTCTAATCTAAGCATTGGATAAATTGAGGGCTAGTTTGAACTGTTCCATTTTAAGATACTTTCTTCTAGGAAGGTGTTACTTCAATTTGTTTAGCAATAAGAGAAGAGTGAAAAAGAAAAAGGATAGGAAGATCAGCTTACCCTTTTAACAAGTGTGAAGAAATAAACTTACCCAGCTTGTCACTTCTTTTTTTTCAGAGATGCAGGTCTAAATATTCTAGTTTCAAGTAGACATAATTATACAAACTGCCATTCTTTATACTAGGACAACTTATTTCCTTAGAAAAAATACTATCAATTACACTTCAAGCAAATCAACAAGTGTAAGGGAAAAATTGGCTTTGATTATAAAGATTTTAAGACCAACAAGTGTTAAATGAAGAAAAGTTTAGAAGTGTTTAAGTTACCCAAAAACCCAGATTTGGAATCCAGTATGCTTCAGTAAGGGGTATTAGTATGGTGTTAGACTTGCACAGCTCAGCCATTTTGAAACTCTTTGATTTTATCAAGTATTGGTCCATAAATGCACAGAAAAAACAACTTATTAGTAACCACACTCAGATTTTTAGATGATATCACCAGCCAGTGCTGAATTCCTTTGAATTTCGGACTGCTTATTTAGAAGTGCCAAAATAGTATCCATGGTCTTTTGAAAACCTGCTCTTATGTATTCAGAGCTCTACAAAATATTTCAGTGGCAGTATTTAGTTTTCTCTTTGAAAAGCAATTTTTGTTACAGGACACACTGTTAAGACAGAAGTTCCATTTTCCACATGAAATCTATGCCTGTTAAGCCGTGTTAAACTGTGCTGTTACAGGTTACCTTTAAACTACTCTAAATCCATGGAACGTTAGGTGGTGTTACAGGTAAAACCGCTTCAGAGCAGTTGCAGGTTAAGGCTTAATACTGTTTCTGACCTGCACAACCGTGACTTGCCTAGAGGGTCTAGCAAGCAAGGACATAGCCAAGAGCCATTATTCTATCCCTCCTTTGGGAGCACAGCCTTGAGAATTGAGTGCAGCTAAAGTCTGGATCCCAGGAAGCATGCCTTCCTGAGCTCCATGCTCTCACCACCTGCTGGCTCTGCTCCTAGTGCAGAGCCACTGGAAGTTAACCATAGTGACAGCATGGACCCAAGAAAGAACATTTTGCCACACATGGCACTAGGCAGCCCTTTCCCCCTACTCTTCAGGAGCAAGGAACATGGGAGGGTGGGGAGGGAAGCCACAATTTGCAAATTCTCCTGGCTAGGAGGGCTGCATGCCTAGTCCTCAGCCCAGGGACCCAGGTTAGGTCTCCTGGGGTCCTTGGAGTTGACAGTGTGGTGCCATGTAGGCTGGAGTCATACCCACTGAGGGTGGATGCAGGTGCTGGCTTGGGGCCAGTATCATGCCCATACAGTATAACTTGGGAGGGTGGAAAGTTCACAAGGGGCAGAGGGGCTAGGAGCCATGCATTTTGGGATGCTGGATGACTCCATAATCTCCATGGAGCAGACTAACAACACCCGATCTTGAGCTAGGTAGAATGGCTCAAAGATAACCCTTGTCCAAAGTGGTGTAACTTTAAAGATGCTTAGAGGGTACTTAACACAATTTAACACCCTTTCATGCATGGGTGTTGCATGGACTGTCCCATTTTAAGTGCCTTAAGAATGGTTTAAGAGTTACTTGTAACACCACCCAAAGTTAGAACTTGCTGTAAGTAGTCACAAGTTAAAGATTGGTGTTTGTTGCTTGCACAAGTCTGACTTCATACTAGAGGGCTGGTTAGCAGGGGCATGACTAGAAGCCAGGACATCTAGGTTCCATTCGTACTCTGGGGAGGAAAGGGGACTGGGAGTCATGCAGCTTGGGATGCTGAAGGGCTGCAAATTGCTCATTTTATTTTTGTGGAGCGGACTAAAGTTACCCTAACACAAGCTAGGTAGCACCTGAAGTGGCATATCCTTGAGATGCTCAGAGGGGACTTAGCATGAGTTGACAAGTTTTAATGCGTGGACCTTGTGATTTAAGTGCCCTTAGTATAGTCTAAGTGTAATGTTTAACTTCACCCTTAAAAACTAACTTGTTCAGAGAGGCATAAGCTTTCATAAGCAACAGATTACTTTGTCAGATGTTATACATGGACTTAAAGAGAGCAAAGGTTCTAAATAGAAGG
>NW_017729024.1:119539247-119542910 GCF_001723915.1 Gavialis gangeticus | reverse complement strand
TGTAATGTTTAACTTCACCCTTAAAAACTAACTTGTTCAGAGAGGCATAAGCTTTCATAAGCAACAGATTACTTTGTCAGATGTTATACATGGACTTAAAGAGAGCAAAGGTTCTAAATAAAAGGGAATGAAGTATTTTAAATACAAACAACAGGGAAAAGGGAGGCAAGGGCAGGAGAAGGGTGTGAGTGATTAGAAAAAACAGCTCTGGGAAGTGCTGTACCACAAGACAGAAGCAATTAACAACCCATGTTGAACTGGGTGTCCAGTTCTGCCCTGTACTATAAAATTGGTTTTGTAAGCAAGAGGCTCATTGTAGAATGAACTACCAGAGGAGTCTGGTTCCAGTTAAAATCAGACTAATTTTAACTGTGAGAAATACTGGTTTGCTAAAGCCATCTATTGGTAAATGCTTTAGTCCAGCACTGAAATAAAACTAATACTAAAATTATGCTACGACTTGAAATAAGTAAAGAGTCAAGTCCTCTATGAAAAAAATCATGTTATAAAACAACTGCAATTTACCTGTTCAAAGATTAGATCCTATGGGGCTGACAAAAACACCACAGAGAGATATCCCTAATAATTTTTCATAGTAATATTTGCCAAGAATATTAATGGCAGATTTTAATTAGCTTTAAATGCGACATGACTTTAGAGAATTGGACAAGATGGAAAAAAGCAATCTAGTATTGAGTGAAAGGTATAATAATATCTTCAATAAGGCAGACAGAGAATATATTGGAATCTAAACAAGCAATTCTCCATTCCAGGAAGCAGAAGGTAACATAGAAATGTATCATCCTGGGCAAGAAAAATGTATAGAAGAGCTTTCATAATCTTTCTGGCGATACTGTTATGGTCAGTGACATTTTTAAAAGATGTGTTTTATTTTTTGTAACATACCCGATTAAATAGTTTCCAACCATTATGTTGAGGACAAGATAGGCTGAGACGGTCCAGGATGTTAACCTTTCCCTCTTTCAAAGTAAACCGGTTGGAAGAGAGATATGAACGTATGTTGTGGACTGGCAGAACATGTGTTGATAAGGACTTAGTGCCCAACATGATTTGATGAAGTAACCTTGTCACTTTACACTGCTTTGGCTGTGTAAGCAGCCTTAAACCAGGTGTAAATAAAATCTGACAGTCTTCAGGCCCTTTAACACTGCTAAGAGTCCTTAGTGTACATGAAAAGTACAAACCATCCACTGTTAATAACTATAGTGATTGAACAATGGTAATTATTCAGCTAAATAAAAAGCTTTCAGAATGGACTGATTCCTGTGCAAATCTAATACCAAGGATTCACTGAATTACCAGTATATTTACAAACATGTATTTGTAACTCTAAAAATGTTTTGTTTTTAAAAATAACACATCCTTTATAATACATCTCTCAAAATGTGGAACAGAAGTTTTAGATTGAAAGTATTTTTTATTAAGCAATCTGCTTTTTCTTGGTTCAGTTAGTTTGATCTAGGTTAGTTTTAGCTTATGTATACACTTTTTTTAACAAGGAAAGCATGAATGAGTTCTGCTGTACTTTGGAGAAAGGGTGTTTGCTCATTTATCCAGTTTTATTGTTTATTACTTATTAAATTCTTTATCTTCCAACAATGAAAGTATGACCTTTTCCTGCATTCCTGAAAACAATTTTTATAGTCCTTTAGATGTGAATGATGGTTTAAATATTTTCCATGCTTCATTTTGGTTCTCTGCTAACATGTGTTTTAATTTCACACACAAATTGCATTAAGGTAAATTACAAGCAGTAAAGGAAAGTTGAAAAATCTTCCTAAAGTTAGATATACTGTGCACATGCACGCACACACACACTGGTGGCTATTTTGGTATCAAAAATCCTGTATGTACTCAAAAGATAAGACAACCCTGATTATAAGACAAACCCCCAATAATTAGATTTTATATATGGAAAATTATAAATTTGGTAATATTCCATGTATAGAATCTAATTATTGGAGGGTTGTCTTGAATTTGTGAACCTCCCACTGCTACAGCAGGAAAAATAAATCTAGGAGTTACGTAGCCCCTTTGTCCTCTGCCCCCACAACATCTTCCCTCTGCAGCCCTTTCCCCATTCCTTACTATCAGATCCTGCTCTTTCCGAGCACATGAAAGTGAGGAACAAATTTGAAAGAAAAACTGACCTTGAAATCCACATAGCTGTAGCAATTTGCATATAGGTACCCATAGACTTAGTTCATCTAGAAGTGATGCATTTTACATTTTTTGAAACTACTGCAACTTCTAGCACAGGTATTCCATAAACAACACTGTTAAGCAGCACTTTAACAGCAGAGCTCAATGGTTCAAGTCTGTGTGGCTTTACCACTGAGCAAGTATCCTCCCACCCAGACTCATAGGTCTGAGGCTTCTGGATACTCCTTGGCAGGGGAGATGCCATGATCAACAAACAGGTTTTCCCCAAGGTCAGGCTGGTCCCTTCCTTGCACCCCAAGCAAGTTGACCCCTGCGATTTCCCCAAGGTGGTTTTCTCAGGGTGAGACCTATCCATTGGACATTGGGGCAGGCTGATCCCTGCACGTTTCCCTAGTGTGGGAAACTCAATTACACAATTTGTGGTAATGGGGGGCTATTTTCACGCTTTCCCCTTGGCTTGCTCCCTGGCCTTCTGACTAAGAGCAAGTGAGACTAGGGAGCATCTGAACCCCAGGGCATCTGGGCCAAACTGCCTTTTTTGTTTCAAGGACCAAATCAGTGACCTGTGACCAGTGAACTGATTAAAATTCATCAGTTTCAATCAAAAGCAGTTATTCAAAACAAGCCTTTCCTTCTCCCAAAGACACAAAGCACACACAGCCAAGACTAAAACAAGAGCCTTATATGAATGAGTCTCACCTACACTTTAGTTTTTCCTCTCCTGCTTCCTAGCCCACCACTGACTGGGAGAAACAGATCATCCTGTTTCCAGCATGTGCTTTCTCTCCAGCCATGTACAAGTATTCCAGTTCAGCCGGGAGAATTGCCATTCTCTTGGAAGAAAAAAGAAGCATACAAATATTCACTGAATTTCTCCCTGGGGAAAAATGCTGCTTCCAAGATCATTTAGGTCTCAACCTGGAAGATTTCTCATGCAAAAGAAACTCAGAAGAATCAATTCTTGCACACTGCTCTCCTGGTTTGGTCTGGGAGGGGAGAAGTACAGCAACAGCTGCTCCCTGACTTCTCCAAACTTGGGACTGCCAGAAATAAACTTAAGAGCTTATATATACACAAAGTTAAACCAATTTAATAAGTACAATGAAAGCTCTTTCACTAACATAATTATTTCAGTTTTCAATGGTTATAGCTGTTTAGTTTGTGCTTGTTAAGTTTATAAATGCATGTTAAACCACTACAAGTCAAGTTTAAATTGATGTAAATCTTGACACAGAAAGAGTTGCTCTGATTTTAATAAATGTATTGAAAAATCATACATTTAAGTAAGCCTATGAATTTTTGCATACTAAGCAGGTCTTACAGGCTGAGCTGAAGCTACTTGGAAAATATGACACTATATTATTTAGCTTCACAGGAATCAGTCTAGCAGGAAAGCAACCTATCCATTCATCACAATGAATTGTTTACCTCAAAGCCAACTGGGACATTTAAAATATCATAATATCTCATGGGTAATAA
>NW_017729024.1:119526643-119534247 GCF_001723915.1 Gavialis gangeticus | reverse complement strand
TCCATTCATCACAATGAATTGTTTACCTCAAAGCCAAGTGGGACTTTTAAAATATCATAATATCTCATGGGCAATAAGCAAGACAAGAAAACAAACACACACTAAGAACAAAGGCTTTATGGCTTCCTTTCCTACAAAATCAGATTTTAGCTTATTTCACAACAGGACTTTCCTGACATACTGAACAGGTGGCAAGTACTGTTTTACTCACAAAGCACATGTACCTTTGCCGAGAAATAAGGTGTCTGAAAAATATGTCTTAAGTGGGGAACCTGCTTTCTACCCTGTAATGGCTGCCAGGGCTTCTCTTTCACAGTCAGGGCAGGAGGGGTGGAATACAGTCTACAGCAGGGGCAGGGAATTATTTTGGGCAGAGGCCCATCCACTGAGTTTCAGCAAGCCATAGAGGGCAGCCCAGGGTGGATTAATTAATTTTCTAAATTTTTAGGGGCCCTGCGGGCCGGACAGAATGGGTTGGCGGGCTGCATCTGGCCCATCCATGGTCTACAGTATTGCAGTTGGTTTTAACCCTTTCACAGTGACTGCTGAATTGTCAGCCACTTTTGGCTCTGAGAGGGTTAAAACTGAAGCTTTTGCCTTAACAGCAATGGTCAGGATTCAGCCATGACTGAAAAGAATCATCCCCCCTTTCATTCTGCCTTTCCAAAACAACATGCATGTCTTATTTCAGGGCATATGGTATGTGAGGAAACATGGTATATTAGGTTTTTCTTAGCTCCTTCCCAAATAACCTTTTGCTTTCCAATTCAGCAGTCAGCTTGGGTGCAAACACAATTAAGATCCAGTTTATATTACAGGTTGAAACTATGTTTGTTAACAGGCTCCCTGACTTGACTATATGTATAGCCAGGGCTTCAGCACCTCACCTGTATGGTTTAGTAAATATTCCAACGTTGCATCATTGTTATCATCAAGAGTTCGCTAATATTTGATAGGGTTGGAATGTTAGGACACAGATGTTTTAACCACTGTGTTGCGTAACTCTTATTGGGAGTTGTAATACTAGAGTGGTAAATAAACAGAAAGTACTTGGCCTATATACGTGCTTCTATGATTACTACCTTTATACAACTGCATACTGTTGTTAGTGCAGTAACAAGAGACTTCCTGAAAAAAGGATAGTGTGACATACCCAAATTGGTTACAGGTTAACTGAAAGACTTAGGGTATGGATATGTTACATTCATAAAGCTACAAATGCCTTTGTAGCACTACAAACAGTGAGAGTCCACAAGTTAAAACAATCTGCAGCGCCACAAGAATGGCAGATCCACCACAAAAATATTCCTCTTTCAAACAGGAACTTCTCTAGCTCTATATTTTGTAGGGCCACAGTTAATGTGTGGACAGTTAGAGGTAGTGAGTATTACAGGAGTCTCTTGGATACCCAGCATCCCAAAGTCATCTGCTCTCCCTCTCCAAGAGGGAGAGTGGCTAGCTCTCCTGACAAACTACCTACCTACGGCAAACTCTCCGAGAACCCCGCTGAGACCCTACTGCTGCTGCAGAAGCACTGCCAACAATTAGTGTCTCTGCAGTGCTGCCAGGAGTAGAAAAAGCTACTGCTGCCACAGGTATTCCTGTGACACTGGCTGCAGCAGAAACAGCTGAGACTGTCACCAGTGCCACAGGAGCACTGGCAACAGCTGGTGAACCCATGGCAATAGCTGCCAAGAGGGCTGCCTCACACAGGTTCCCCTGATGACAAGAGAGCAAAGGAGCAACTACCTATCACCCCTAGCTAGAGAGCACACCTGTAAGCCAACCTTTGTATCACTCCAGCTAGGAGACTCTACACATGTGCAGACAGTCTATAGCACTTTATTTTATATAATACATACCCTCAGTACTCAGTAGAACTAAAAATGAATGTCATGCCCTTACAGTTTTAAACAGTACAGTGCAACATTCAATTTTTTTAACCATATTGGGAATATTCATTATATAAGAACCTATTCAACTGGATGTGAGTCAATTCCAGTTGCAATGAACCAACATTTGTAAAAATACTTGAATCGCTCATTTTTCTGGATGCAAGACATCGTGTAGATTCTGAGAAACTCAAGGTGTTTTCTTCGTTTTTTTTTAAACATACCCTGCAGACCAGGCACCTTTGGTCTTCATTGTCAATACAAATACAATCCATCTTTTCCTACTCCATACTGAATGGGAGTTTTTTGTATTGTGTGTAGCAATAACATAGCTAAGGTAAAGGAAACAGGATATATAGCAAAAGACAAAAAGTCCATACCTTTTAGCTACTTCAAAGAAGCCTCTCTCTGGCTACCACCTCTGTTCTTAGAAACCAACAAAAAAGAAAGAAATTATACTTACAGAAATTACTGAAATTGTCCAGATAAGACTTTGGATAGGTGAATATATATTACCAATAAGCCTCTTTATAAAATATGACATTCCACAATAACTGTAATAAGATTAACATGTTTCATCTCAGAAGTTTTCCAAATACCTTCATTAAAAACTTAGGCTTGCTGAATTATTTTAAGTGCTGCCACTCAGGTGTTGTTATAATGAAAAATGCACCTCAGAACATTTGAAACAAAGCTAATGAGTAGCAAATTAAAAAACAAACAAACAATGACATAAGGAAGATCCTATTTCTCCTGAAGACTAAACCTTCTCTGCAGTCTCTGTCTCTGTGAACCTCTCTCAGGAGGTTAAACAAGTCCTTCTCATTACCCAAAAAGAATAGGGTGATGACCTAGTTTTTTGGTTTCCAAACTCCTTTTCAGATGTTTATAAAGAGATCTCTTCACACAAGGACTGAGAGCGTGCTTTACTTGCTCATTTTAAGGGGAATACACAAAAGTCACATGAAGAAAATATTTCTGGACTGAGCAGAAACTATCTCAGGAAGAAGTTCTGGAACAAGCGTGAGCCTTGACTTACTAAAAACCCAAAACTACTGCTGCTACACACACTTAAGTTTCTTCATGTAGTTGTATGAATGCCCAGCAGAAAGGCAGCTTTCACAACCAGCAGTTTCTCTGAGATCTTCCCACAGGTTCATAAGAAACACATGCATGAGTGCTCAGCCTCAGGCTGGGGTTCCCAGAAACTAATGGAAAATGAAATTCAAGTGTTTAGCATATCTGCTCTAAAATATCTCCCTTCACCAAATGACAGCTACTAGGGAAATAAACCCACCTCTTCCATGTTTGTTGAAAGTTTCTACCCAAATCTGATCTCAACAGGAATCCCTTCCTCCAAAATGGCATGTTTATTATACTTCAATTTCTCGATCCATTGCGCTCAGTTTGTAAAAAAGGCCCTTCCTCTGCCCTCCCTTCCCACTGTCAGCCCTGGAAATAAGCCCAAGATCTTAAAAGGAACATACCCAAGGGACATAGCATGCTGAAACTGATAAAGGATATGCAGTATATGACCAGATCCATCTCCAACTCAGGGGAGCCCAGAAACAAGGCCACTTTGGAATGGCTGGATAGGATAGGAGTCCTGAGATAACTGGGCCAGGAACTACATGATTACACAGATACTTCATAATCCCAGGATTGTCCTTGTAGAATCTGGATTGAACAGAGACTCTACAGATCCATCCTCTATAGGCCATGCCATAGCAATCAGAGCTGGGACTAATGCCAATGCTGGATATATAGCAAGACCTTGATATGATGGTGGAAACACTTTATCAGAGTTGGTTGGGTAAAAAAGCATTTGCTCTGAAGATCGCTCCTGCTCAGACAGATAGGGAAAGGAGGTCTTGGATGCTGTAAAGAAACAATTTAAGGTCACACAATTTAAGGGGGAAAAGGATAGTAAAAAGACAACAAGTAGTTCTGGAATGAGATTTATAGCAATAGCACATAGAAGAAAGTAGAGAAGAGGCATGCAGAGTATCACATGGGCATGCAGGGAGAAAATTCAGAAGGCCAAGGTACAATTTGAGATACAGCTGGCAAGGGACATAAAAGGCAATAAAAAGGATTCTACAAGAATGGCAAAAGAAAAAGGAAGACCAGAGAACACCTTGAATTTGTAAACTGGCAATGAAAAATCAAAAAACAGATTAAAATGGACTCAAAGTGAGCACAAAGCAATTTGCTACCCTTATGTAATCATACCCAGTAGCTAAACTTGCCAGAAAAACATCTTGCAAATGTTAAAATGTCTGTCACCAGGTGGATTTCTCAAGAGATCTCAAGGTACAGACACAAAGGGGTTCAAACACCAAATGGCACAGAAGGCCTCCATTGATAAATGATCATGCTTGCTCTACAACCGAAGCATTTACCTCTCCTGTTGCTGGAAGAAGTAGCTACAGGCTTGCTTGATGAGCTTTCCTGGAGGCACATGTGATCCCTTCAGAGGGAAAAATTACTGCAGGAAGAATAAGCCACTGAAAATTCTTGACTGAAACTGGATAGCTATGTGACATTAGAAGAAAAGGAGAATCCACTATCTCCAATGACTGATGCTCTGGCCAAGAAGGGGAAAAAAAAACAGCCCATGGATTAAATATTCATGTTCTGCATGAAGAGTTTTCCCAATGAACTGACATTTCTAAGCAAAAGCTGTTATTAAGTAGTTATATATTTGATGATTAATTCAAACATGCCCTAGCCTGTGTCAAAACCATAGCAACAGGAGATACATTTGTGTGTGTAGGGGGGTGGGAGGGTTATCCTGCACAGATAAAAACATTACACACACACACAAATATATTTATCTACTAAAGAAGCAAGGAAATTAATGTAACAAACATGAACAAAAGATCTGACAGAAACACAGCTCTGAAAGGAATTAAAACATTTCTTGCATGACATCAAAGGCAGAAAACAAAGTCAAAATCACTTTAGAACGAAAGTTTAGAAAAATGAAATTTGTAAACAGCATATTTGTCTCTAGTAATATTAAATCACATGAAATGAAAACCGTACCTCAGAAGACAGTGCCTTTAATTAACTGCTGTTGACAAAAGTTCTACCTTTTAAAGTTTTCCTGTACTAATGACCAAATTCCAAAAATACACAGGTAGGCATTTATCTTCCATAATGCAGATGCAGACTTTTAAAATATTACCAAAACAAAGTTGTACAGCAACTTGATTTATTACATGCAGATTTTTCTGCATTGTTGCTAAACAGTACACTGGTCCAAAATTACTAAAATACTTAAAAAACTATACATTATGTAAACAAAACATAAATAAGACAGCATAGTTCTTTGTACATATAGTTTAGTACAGATTGTTAGGGATTCGGGAATATGTACATTTTTATACCATGGGTTGAATTTTTACAATGCATAAATATATTTTTACAAAAAAATCAAACCAAAATAGGATTTGACAAATAAAGAGATGCATACTATCAGAAACTTGCTGCAAAAAGTCCAAACTGTTGGATGAAACATGTCAATGTAAATGTGCAAAAGGCTAGATTCCTCAAAACTAAAATCAAGCTTTACATTTTGCAATGTATATTAACTGGTTGTTCATTTTTGACCATTTTATATTAAACAAACTTTTAAAGCATAGCTTTAAATCAAATTAAACATAACTTCCTCACATCTCCCACAAACAAAACAGCTACAATCTAACAAAGTAATTTAAAGAAATCAACTAATGTACTGAATGTTATAAAACAGTGTAAGAAATGGTTAACAGTTTTAATGACTTCCAAAAGTCAAAAGAATGCCCCAATATTTGCAAGTGGCTCATTCGCTCTGAAGTCAAGATGCAGCTTTGTCAGGTTTATCTAGACCAGATGATTGAAAAACAGGGAAGACAATGGAAGAATTTCTATTTGTAGACACTACAACAGGGGACAGGGATGAAGACAGAGAGGAAGCTTTTGATGCTGGAGTATTTATAGCATTTAAAATGGCTCCTTCTGGACTGACCAAGAGTTTCTTAATAGATGTATCTAAGTGAAATACTGAAGTGCTACTTGATAACTGAGGGTTACCAGCATGTACAGTAGAAACCAAGGAACTTGTAGATAAAGCATTAGCTGAAGGCTTTATTACTGAAGACACACCTGATGCTGTTGTAGATGGTCCAGCACATGAATTAGTACTGGTATTTACTATCTGTGGTGTTGCATGTACAATAGGTAGAGTGCTCACAGTCCCAAGAGAATTCACAATTTTTGTAGAACTTTTTAGAGGATGTTTTGATGTCTGCCAACTTACTGAATTACCTGATGCTAGTGTGACCCTCTGCGGTATGGGATTAACAACTGGTACACCCTGAACCCCTTGGCCATTGTTAATAACTACAGGAAGCCCATGTTTTGGATTGGCAGAGAGGAGAAGAACATGGCTGCCAGCTCCAAGGCCTTGTGGTGGAACAATAAACCGAGTGCCATTAATCATTATCTGAGTTCCAGGTGCCAAAGGTGTACAGGTATTAAGAAATATTTTCTGTGCGATGCAAGATTCAATCAAATGACCTCCTGCCTGGGTAGTTACAGTTGGTGAAGCTGTAACAGTCTGAATGGCAGAAGCACCTGATGTGCAAGTATAAGCATAACTTGGTTTTACTAAACTAGGAGGCATCTGCTGGCAAGGCAGAGAAGCAAAGTTGGAAAAACTAATTATTTTACCTGTATTTGGTGAAGCAGAGGGCAACACAGTTTGAGTTTTATTAATATTTGAAGTAGTTGGTACTGCAACCGAAATTCCTGGCGACTGAAACTGAACCACTGTGGACGGCTGTCCTTTTGGAAGAGGTACACATTGAGCAGCAGCTGGAACTGCTGCCAAGTGTGGAACTGTGGGTATTACTTTAGGGGAAGCTGATACATGTCCAGGCAGGGTAACTGCAACTGGAAACTGTAAAGTAGATGATAAATTTTGAGGAGATGCTGTTGGTTGTGTAGTTGAAATTAGAACAGATGAAGCAAGATGCCCTGTTTTCACAGTAGAAATACCCATAGAATTTCCAACATTAGAAGTACACAGTCGATTAGCTAAAACTGGCTTTATTCTTGAAGCATCATCTCCACCAAGCAAGACAGACGGTTGTGCTCCAACCAAAGTTCCACTTGGCACCACTGAAACAGACTCTAAACATGTATTTGCTGTTGTTACTGTAAAAGCAGCTGCTGTTTTGTTCGGCATTCCTGTGGATTCATTGATAGATGTAATACCGTGACTCCCTAAAGTAGAACATACTGGCACCACACCACCACTGGCAGACAAAGGTAAAATAAAACTCTTGCTGCTGCTGTCCTCTGTTCCCTTAGGAGATGCAGAATGCAATATGTTAATGGGTGGAATATACTGTGCACTGCCTTTGGTATTTACAATGGCTTGACCTATATTTAGTCCAATTTTCACATCTTTTACTTGAGACACAGTAGATGATGAATTTACTTTTATTGGTGCTGCCATTGTAGATGGAATAAAAACTAAATGAGGTTGCTCTGTGGTGTTAACATATGTTTTGCCTAAGGGAGAAGGGTGGGTGGGTTTTATTGATTCTGCAGCTAGACTGGTGCTTGATGGGCCATTGGGAATTGGAGTATTAATGAAAACTAATTTCTGGGAACTAATACCAGCTGATGTTGGAGCAGGTATTATATTGACACCTGGAGCTC
>NW_017729024.1:119500613-119521643 GCF_001723915.1 Gavialis gangeticus | reverse complement strand
CTTTCTGATTGTGTTAACATATGTTTTGCCTAAGGGAGAAGGGTGGGTGGGTTTTATTGATTCTGCAGCTAGACTGGTGCTTGATGGGCCATTGGGAATTGGAGTATTAATGAAAACTAATTTCTGGGAACTAATACCAGCTGATGTTGGAGCAGGTATTATATTGACACCTGGAGCTCCACAGGGAGAAATAATAGGTGGATTTGTGACCAGCATAAGTTTCTGAATTGATGTGCCACTGATAACCTCTCCATTTGTCACTGTGCTAGTCTTGGGTTGTGCCACAAGGTGTTTTATGTTTTTAATATCAACTTGTTGCTTTGTTGAAGGAATCTGCGTAATACCTGCGTTACTTTGTCCAATATTTCCTGTAGAAATGTTAATTATATTAGCATTGCTATTTGGAGTAGATGATATCAAAGTGCTAGGTGGTGAAACAGGGGACACGAAGCTAGGAGAAGACACTTGTTGAGCCTTCTCTATCACTTGACCCAAACTGCCACCATTAGGAGGCTGCCCTGATGCAATTTTGAGATTCTTTCCCATTATCTGGTTTAAACCAGTAGGAATGGCTGGAATAGCAACAGAAGACACTGATGAGGAGGCAAAACCAGAAACGGAAGATTGACAAACCAATGGGAGACCACTTGTGGCCGTTGCTACAGAGGAAAAAGTAGATGTTGACAGTGTTGTGGATTTTGGCACCAAAAATGTCTGAAGCTGAGGTGTATATGTGAACACTGAATTAGCAGATAAACTATTAGGTGAAATCTGGTCTGGATTTGTTTGCACTTTAACAATTCCTGTGTTCCCTCCTCGAGTTGTGACCAGAATGGACTGTGATTCTCTTATACACACTGTTTTCAGTTCTTGTTTAGCTTCTTTGGAGTCATTGGACTGCTGTGGTGTGACCTTATGGAGTGAACAAGAAGTATTTGTAGATCCACTTAGTGTTGTTGCTGATGCCAGAGTTTGACCTGCTATGGAAGCAACAGGTGAAGCTAAAGATACAGGAAATGCTACAGCTGAAACTGCAGCCTTACTTTTGTCAGTCTCATTTTGGTTCATTTTAACTGTTGATGATAAGTTACTTGTTGAGGTTATGGAGGGCAAAAGTTGTGGCCTAGTCACTGGACTAGTCATCTGTGACAAATGTGTAATACTCTTGTTTAAAACTGTACTAGATAGTTGAGTAGTGACATTTATAGTTGGAGTTACAAGAACAGGTGTTAAAGAAACACTGACATTTGCTGTCTGTGGGAGAGAAGTACAGCGGAGCTCAGGAGTCTTTTGCTGCAGTGACTGAATTTCTTTTGTCATAGTTTTTCCTTCTTTGTGCTGAATAAGAAAATTTTTAGGTAAAATAAAAACTTGTTGCACAATTTTTTCTCCTGTTTTAGGGTCAGTAATGGGTTGCATTTGAATTTTCACTGGGCTATTATGGAGATCTACTGGTACACAATGGCCACTTGGCATTTTGTATACCATCTGTAAAGGACTCTTTGAAGTTGTCTGGCAGGGTAGTGCTGGCTTTTTTGGGGATGATTCCATAGATGGCATACCTGACTTTTCAGAAGTAGATATGCTTGTGTCTATAGAGTGTGGCAGTTGATTTGTTAAGGTCACTTTGTTCCCAATATTCTTGGCAAGCAGGGCCTGGATGGGTTTGGTCCCTTTCAGAAAGTTTGATATCGATGTTGCAGGATCCATCAAAGCAAATGATTCTGGAGGTGGCAGCTCACTTTGTTTCAGTTCATTCAAGCCAGTATCAGTCAGCATATCATTTTCTGAACTCTGGACTGGAGCCTCATTTGAAATAAACCTGGCTTTCTTTCTTGGTGAAAGCTCATCTGTGCTATCATCCAGATTGCTGTTTTGCTTGGACTGACGTTTCATAGCCTTGAACAGTGACTTACTTGTTTCTTTAGAAGTCGATTCTTTTTTTTGTACCCTGCTTTTTCCTGCAGGCAGATCCATCTCTAACAGTTTCATTTCATCTGCAAAATTGTTTTTACAAAAAACAAACAAATATACATATATAAGTTTGTAATTGATATTTTTGTCTAACAGTTTACTAGGACTTAGCTAAAGATGAAACAGTAGTTGTAATTATGTTGTAATATGAATCAGTAAGAACAGTTTCAGAGGTACTGACAGTATTAATCACCTCAATTAAATACTTACTAAAATCTTTTAGGTAACAAATTTAAATTACCAGCAATTTTAACTGTAAATCCTTCCAAAACGAATCTAAAATTTCATTACAAAAATCATTACGTGGAAAAGCTGTGAATGTTTATAAATGGATAAATTTAGAGTCTTTCTGTTCTTCTAAGTGACAGCATAATTTCTAGAATTGGATATAACACTTCAATTTCAAACAAATTCATGCATTACAACAAAAATTCCAATTTTTTTTAAAATACAAGACTAACAGACAACCCTTCCCCTCACCCAGCCTGTTTAAAAGGCAATAAGGCTGACTGTGTCCCCCCTGCAGGTATTAAAGGAACCCAGGGAGATTTTAAAGGTGCATTAGGAAAGCCATTTCATCTTCTGATGTAGATCAGAATCAGATGCCATTAAGGAAACAAAGACACCTTTGAACCCTCTCTTGGCTACCTCTTCTCTAAAGTGTAGCATAGAATCTTGCCCCAAATAATCATACTACCATTATAATAATGTGCAGCAACAGTTACAGCAAAAAAGCCCAAACAAGAAAATTAGCAGACCTTGTATTATATCTAAGGTCAGGTCCACACAGGCAGTTCTGGGGAGCTGCCATGGGCCAGTCAGCACCCTGCCCTCTCCCTCACCTCTCAACAGCCTGGAGCCCACGCGCCCTGTGGCTCCTCCCTGCCACTGTCAACACAGCACAGCCCCAGCCCCAACCTCGGCCTCCCCTGCACCTGCTCTGAACTGCCCACCTACACTGAGCAGTGGCAGCAGCCGGGCAGAAGCTGCTTTTCAACACAGGGGAAAGGCGACCCCTCCCCCTCCCCCTCACCACTGCTGGGTCCGTCTTGCTGCAGCTACCTGGAGCCTGTGCCTGAGCTGCCCTGAGGCTCGGCCACCCAGTGAGGCAGTGGTGGCAGTTCAGAGGAGCTGCAGGGCAGCCCAAGCCTGGGCTCTGGGTGGCTGCAGCAAAAAGGAGGAGGCAGCTGCTTTTCCACCATGCTGAGCAGCAGCTTCTGCCTGGCCACCACCACCTCTGCTGCTGCTTAGCATAGATGAACGAGTCCAGAGCAGAAATGGGGCAGGCTAGGATCGGGGCTGTGCACGCAAATTCTGGCTGGTCTGAAGCTGGTCCACTCCGCCAGGCCAAGCTGGGAGTGAGCCGGAGTCGGGGTTGTGTGCATGGGTTCCTACCAATACCACAGGATTGGGGCCAGCAGCGCTGGCAGCCAGAAGGACCTGCCATTGCCTGGGCTGCCTAGAATAGCAGTCCAGCTGCGGGGCTGCCCCAGCCCCTGTGTAGTCAGGGGGCAGCAGGATGCACCATGGGCTGAACAACACCTTGGCCAGGTGGGGCCAACAGACCAACCACGGGCCAGAAAAAGTTCCTCTTTGGGCCTGATTTGGCCTGTGGGCCATATTTTGCCCACCCCTGATCTAGGTGGTTATCCCAGATAACTGCTTACCAAAGTCTGAGTAATCATTTTTGAGGAAGTCCAGATGTTCTGTAGATTCTGAAGATGTACTTGTTACTGCACCAAAAGATTCTTTTCCTGTATCATTTTCACTTTCTTCATTACTCCATAATTCTCTGGTAAACTTATCATGGTCTGGATGTCTTTTAAAATCATCATAGTCCTTCTTCAATCGAGACCTTGAAAATTACACCGTGCAAAATGGAGAGTTATGAATGGATGATGAGCTGTGAGGAACCTATCTACCAGCTGGAGAGAGCAAGAAGGATGAAATGACCCCATCAGACATTGTGGCCTACTGTACAATGAAGGGACTATACAAACACCTCTAGCCCAGGAGGCTAACAATGGTGTGAAATGGCCCAATGATCTCAGATGAATTTAGAATACCACGAAGGAATTAAAGCAATGTAAAAGGATGGCTCCCAAACAGTGGAAACTTAATCCTCAACATTTTTCAAAGATCAAAATGTACTATCAAGCTTTTAACTGGAAATATTACAGCAATACAACTGAAAATAGAGTCCTAAACTGTAAGAAGGGGCCTATGCACAAGGAGAGGGTCTCCTTCCTAACATGCCCCTCATACATTATCCCCCTCTCCAAGACTTTCCCCAGACCATCACAACCATGTTTTAAAATGGTTCTCTCATGTACCAGGGGATGCATCTAGTACAAGGCTGACCAACTGGCAGCCTACTGGCCCCTGCAGCTGCCTGTCCCACAGCTGCACAGAAAGGGAGGACTCTGGAGCGGGAAGCCACTTGCCATTTGTGTAGCTTGCACAGCTGGGGGCCTCACAATGTTGGTAAGGCACGGAAGAGGATGCCAGGGATCCACGTGCTGCTAGGCCAGCTCCTGTGTATAGCCACTTACCATGGTCCAATGCACAAGGTTTAAGGTGCCTCAATTTTACAGTACATGAAACTGCATACTAATTCAGCTGGACAAACAGTCTTACTTACATTTCAATATTATTATGCGCTCATGGAAATAAGCACAGGTCAAAATAACACTAAATCTGATGAGAACTGTACTCTAGCTGGAGCCACAAATGTAGGATAAAGCCAAGAAAATACCATTGACTGCTCTTTATTTTTAGGTACTGTTATTTAAAAAAAACTCCCTTAAACAAATGAACACCAGTTTGCTCAGTAAACATAGTTAGGCTGAGATATGACAAAGTGATTCTCAAGACTACTTGAATAGGTACTGAGCTTTTACAGAGCTTTGAAAAATCTATTGCTAAGCAGAGTTTGCTCAAACTTACCTTGGGAGTTACTGGTGCTCTTCCATAATACTAAAGCATACATCTCTTTAGACTACATCAGAAGCACTCAACCCCTGGCTGACAGAGCTGTGGCCACAGGCCCATGGGCTCTCCACGGGTCCAAAATTCGGCAATTGAGGAGCCAATCTGCATGCTAGATTGTACCAGTGCACATGGCCAGATCTGGGTGCACTGTACCAGGCCAGGCCATGGTGTGGCCACCTACAGTGACCAAGTCCAACCCTACACAGGATCCCGTGGTAGACTGGCCCTCACATCTGACCCACAAGGCCAAAAAAAAAATGGGCATCACTGGACTACACTGCTATTGTCAAATAAAGCTACCATGATGTTAACAGCCAAATAAGGCAATAAGTCATGAAAAATGAAATGATTTCTATTTTGTTCATATTATTGTTCAACGGATTAGCTAATTACCTGTTTCTCTGAAAAGCTTTCATTAACTTTGGTTCCCATGGTAACAATTCATTTAGCAGTCGTATCAAGGTACAGTGTAATTCCTTTACTCCTTGCTTCCGAAGGTACCATCTTCCCTACAAACATAAAATACCATTTATTTATCTTTTTCTAATTGATATATTAGTATATGATATTTGCATGCAATATATTTTGAAATTCACAGGTAAAAATATATGTTTCATCAGTGCTATCTATTCTCAACTTGTGTAAGGGAAACTCTAAACTGTGTATAGAGTTCTTATGCTGCAATTAAAAAAATATCGTAACAATTCTTACAGAATGTTTATTTTTTCAGGTTGTTGAAAATTAATATCCAATTCTGCAAGCATTTATATGTGTGTGCTTAAATTTACTTACAGGAGTAATTATGCACATGTGTGTAATCCCTATGAATTCCATATGACAGTCCACACATATATGGTCTCATGTTTAAATGTTTACAAGATTAGGACCTAAAACACGAATTTTACTTTAGCATACACACACATTATATGACTGGTACAGACACTTCAGAAAAATAAAAACGTTTATCATAATTTTGCAAAAAAACCAAAACAAAACTTGTTGGATTACTTTTTCCTATGGTTGTTCTTTATCCAAAAGTAAATTTCATACCTTGACTGTGTCAGACATAACAGAAAATAGAGGGGAAAGAGCTTTCTTATTGTGAAAGAGTATTAGGTTTTTGTATTTCAAATAATTAAAAATGGTTTATTTTTTCAGATGAAACTTTCATAGATGTTAGGGGCTGGAAGGGACCTTACAAGATCATTAGGTCCAGCCCCCACTGCGATGAAGTATTTGCATTGATTTTTTTTCTTGTGCAGGGTTGAAAATATAAGCATTTCTTTGGTAACATTATTAATACCAAAGTATCTGAAGTTTTCCCTCTGTTACTATGCCAGTATATCAATAATAAATGATGTGCTGACAACCTAACTCCATGTGGCAGGAGGAAACAGAATCACTTCCTAGGTCATGTAACCACACTGCATAATTGACTAGTTTCCAAAGTTACCTTTTCTTTTGTAGGTTTGAGAACATTTTTATTTAATGTCTGACCTAACTCTGATGCCCATTTAAAAGCAAAACAAAAAGCAAAACAAACTTGGGCATGTATAATGAATTATGAATACTTGCTCTGCCAAGCTGAAAGTTTAGCTGAGACATATTCTGCTATGTTAAATAAGTAATGTGCATATGTATCATTTTCTTCAGTAAAGTGGACTACAACTGTAATTATTAATAAAAATTACTGATATAGCTCCATTAAATTTACTCAGTTCTTTACCAAATTAGGCAAATGTGCTGAAGATTAAAAATCAGAAGAAAGAATTGGACTGAGTGGGCTGCTCTTGTCATGAGACAATGAAAACAGTATCCTGCAGTAAGAGAAGCAGGACTTGTCCATGTTTGGTGTGTATGCTTTGCCTACAGCAGAACTCTGCTCCACATGGGCTACCTGCACCCCACCCAGTATGCATGGAGTTTGGGGGCAGGAAAGACTGGAAGCTTGAAGCTACAACCCTTCAGTTGTCTGCAGCAGTGACCTTTTCATGGTAATATGAGAGAATTCTTTCCTATCCATTCTCTGCAGATTTACCCACTGCACAGCATAATCACTCAGCTTGGCTGGCTTGTTTCAAGATTTAAAGACGATACATGTCATATAGCAGAATGAGCGACTACTCCTCTATTCTTTAATAAACATTACAAAATGCCAAAGCAGTTAAATGGAAAATGATACATGGATGCCACATAATATTAATGCTTTAATACATTTGTGTTTTAATTTTCCCTAAATATAATCTGACCAGATTATACAGTGCCCATGCTGCACATTGGTGACAGGTTTCCTGCTTCAGAAACTAACAAAAAATATAACATGCAATACAACCTAATTAGGGGGTTGATTTCACTTACTAGTGTGAGCAGTCAAGCCAACTGTTCATAGCAATAAAGCAATGTTAATTTATACAGTTTTATTTTTACTTCAAATGTTACATACATGATTTAACAGAATTACAGATACATACATTTATGTATCCATAAATGATATATTACTGCTGCAGTGTATCAAATAAATAAACGACTATGAATGATTTCAGGACATGATAATGCAGTAAATCTTGCACTGAACACAGACAAAAATACATGAAAAGACAATAAAGTAAAGATGTGAAAAATAGCTGCGGGACAAGGAGTGATGGAACAGAGTAAGATCTTTGGACAAGGAATGATGAGACAAAATGTATTTTTTAAAGATAGAGTTATTTACCTCCAGAGAAGACTGATATTTTGATTTAGGCAGGGAAAGGGAATTTAAATTAGGTGGATGTGGCCACTGAGTAATCTCTGAAGTAACAAACTGTGTATCTACTTACAGAATGGACACAAGCAAAGATCTGTGCATAAGAATGGATTGTGAGCCTTTATTTTATTAAAAACCAGTTGTGGAAAGGAAAAAAAAAAAATGATTGTAGGTTATATTTTTCTAAATTTAAAGAAAAATAAAATAAATTCTAATTTTTAAAAAAGATAATATATTTAATCCAGTTTAAAATCTCTGGATAGCTCCACAATCTGTTTGCTTCCCCATCATTTATGTGCAGTTTTGATAAATGCACACGCTGGCAAAGTTGAAATGGAATACTCTTCCTGTAGTCAAAATGTTCATGGGTGGGCAATTATTTGGGCTGGAGGACAACTCGAGGAGTTTTGGTGAGTTGTTAGGGGCTGGGGTTGGGGGGGAACTGATCCCATCCAGCCTGCTGGCCACCACTGGGGCTAGGGACAGACTTTACACATAAAATCGGTCTAAATGATCAGAGACAAATCTGGTTCAATGTAGTACATTCAACAAACCTGGCTGAATGTAGTATCAGACTCATTTGAACTGGGTCAAACCAGTTTATGCAAGGTCTGTCCCAGACCCCTTCCTGGTTTAAATTAAATCAGAGTCCTTCAGCATCCCAGATGCTTTGCAACTCTGGGCGGAGCTCTGTTCTCTGCTCCAGCCCAGCAGGGTTGGCCCCTCCCTTCTGCTCCCTGGCTGCAGCTCCAGCAGAGACTGCACGTATGAGGCATCTGCCTGGCTTCCTCCTGCTCACCTCCCTCCCCCTCACCACTCCCTGCTCAAGCAGGGATTCCCCCCTCCCTTCTGCCTTACACAGACAGCTCTAAGCATTAGCTAGCATACCACATGCTGGCTGTGGGAAACAGGACAAAGGCAGACAGCACAGTGTCGACTTAGGGCTTTTTGGAGCTGATCAACTGGTAGCTGGTAATGTCCCTCCTTTCCTTCCTTGGAAAAAGTTGTTTAAGAAGAGCATGAACTACTGAGAGAGGCTGTTTTGCTAATGGGGTGATAAATGCTAACAAATCCCTGTATAACTCCCTGCTGTGTAACTCAATGCTCTGTTATCAATGGGGGGGGGGGGAAGGGAAGGAGGGAGAGAACCCCTCCCTAATCAGAGAGTCCTGCCAGGGCCTGGCCACACCTCCCCCCTCAGCTCAGCACTGTACAAGGAAAGGAAGGGTGTTCCTCTAATGCCCCCCGACTTTAGCCTGAGCCACTGCTGACATGTGCCTGCATTTCTTCAGTTCAGAGCAGATGTCTTTACTGTTACAAACCAGTTTAGCCTAGTCAGGTTGGACTAACCTGCAAAGATTGAATCAACTCAGGTTCAGGCTTTTTGACTGTCTGTCCCTAGCCTGGGAATCTGAAGAGGGAAGGTTGTGTCCTGCACCGCTTTACTCTGTTACATCTGGGGCTGGGCCAGGCTGGGCCATGAAGTATCCTCTGCTCCGCTGCATCTTCCCACCCCCTCCATTTCCCCTCCACCACCTTCCTGTTGGTGTGTGCAGTTCTGACACTGTGGCTGCTGGCAGCCAAGCCCACATAGGACAGGGCACAATGCAGTGTGCAAAGTAGCTGTCCTGCATGCTTGCTATGATGAACCACTGCTGCCACAACAGAAGAGTTAGGGGTGGCTGCCTTGAGCCAATCCCTACCCCCTGCCCCTTCTCCCCATGGCTAGCATTGACTAGCAGTGCTGCAGCAGCAGTGGCTCATCACAGCAGGCAGGACAGCTATTGGGGGTGCTGCATCGCACCCTATCCCATGTAGGCCCAGCTGCTGGTGGCTGCAGTGCCACCCAGAAGCCAGGGGGCAGGGAGGGCAGGGGGATGGAGGAGTCGGCATGCTGCATGACCTGGCTTGGCCCTGGATGTGGCAGAGCTGCATGGCGTGGGACACAACCCTCCCTCCTCAGACTCCCGTCAGCAGTCTGCAGGCCAGATAGGACAGGATTAATTCACAGGCCAAATATGGCCTGCAGGCTGTACTTTACCCATTCTTGACTTAGTTGTTGGAGGCAAGTATGAGAATATATAAAAATATACAGCACACACATGGACCCCATTCCTCAAAAGTGCACAGGAAAGAAGAGAATAAACTGGTTCAATGAAACAAACATCCTTCAAGCTATCATGGTGCAGATATATACAGCTTTCATCAGAGGGTAGGGGCTTGCATAAAGGCTAATTGCAGAAAAAAAAAATCTGCTAATGTGGTCTCAGATATAAAGGCAAATAGAACATTATTTCGCGTGTCATAGTTCATACGGTCTTATAGTTAGGGTTCTACTTAACTCATGGTGAGACAAAGCAATTTTCACGGTTTGGTCACGGCATAAAGAGTTGATTTTGCAGGCATTTCCTGGTGGCCGCACCCCTTGCAGCTTATTGGTGGAGGCATATACCATTTAATTTAACAGCAAATTCCAAAGAAAATAAATTATATCATATAGTTTATCGTTATTATGAATCTAAATATTAATTTTTTTAATTGAAATTTAAATATATTATAAATATAGAGTTGTATACAATATGAATGGTAACATTATAATTTATTATTATATGCAGCATTCTACAACAAGTTTAGAAATACTAATTTATAGAAACATTTTCACTTCACTAATTGGCACCTTCACTTAGTCTATGTCACTAGCCAATTAACTCTCAGTTGCATGATCTATGGCTGCCGTGACTGTCACGTTGTCTTTGTATTGCGGTAAGCACTGGAACATTCTAAAACAGTGTGTTGTATGAACATGCTGGCTTTTTCAGGTTGATTTTGCAGGAAATCGCGGCCAATGCAGTATTTCCTGGCAACTGTGGACAATGCTGTTTTCTGCAGTTTCTGTGAAAACCATCAAACCGTGAATTAAGTAGACCCCTACTTATAGTCTATTACAGAAAAAGCAGTTTACTGAGAGGTAAGGATGGGACTGAGCTTAGTCATGGCACCATCCCTATTGCAAGCACTTCCCTGGTAGTCAGTTAGTTTCTACAGAATTTAAGCTTAATTTAACATTTTTAATTCTCACGGTTGAAAATAAAGTTCTAAACGTGACTTGATTCAATATGGAATCTATCAACAAATGGAATAAAAAATGGCTCCTTTAAGTTCAAAATGCTATTTATTTTCTATAAGCAAAGAACGCGTGGGACTATGCAGAAGAGCCTCTGTAATTCTGTTGTACAAAGGATAAGGGTATGGCTACTCAGGAAACTCCAGAAGAAGTTTTAGGGCAGTGCCAAAGACTAGATATTAAATCTATCACTTCATGGTTCCACAGACAAATCTGCTCAGTAAGGAGCTATACGTGGGTTCTAACCATTAGCAAAACCTATGGGGTTATATCAGTAGAAGTGGGGTAATTATGCAGCTGCTCCAAACCAAGGTAAGGGAAAGCATTCCTTTCCTTATCACTGTTTGACTGAAGGCAGTGTTCTTTAAAGTGATGTGAACTATTCTCACTCATTTTTTTCAACTCGTTCTAGAGCACAGGCATAATATATTAGTCAATATTCATAACTTTGTCTGCTGATCATTTTAAATAGAAACAATTCAGTTTTGAATAGCGGGCAGAACCAAAAGAGATTACTAATATCAATACTTTTTCATGCTAACCTGACTCCTAATTACCATTTAGTAACAGGAGATAATAAAAAACAGTCTTATGTTATGGTAGAAAAGTTATGCTACCTGTATTTTTGCACAAATTAAATCAAGTCTGTCTAAAAAAAAAAAAAAAACTTTGTTCTTTACTGGTGGATTACAACTACATTTAACAAAAATGTGAATGCACTTTATAACCATGTGCTGAATATTCCCACAGAACTAAGGTAAGGGATACATTCAACACATTCTGAAGTTAAAACTTACCTTTTAATTAGGTTTCCGACATCCAGAGCAGCCATGGAATGCTGACTCCACTCTCCGTGATGCCCCAGCATACACTATTCTGATTATGGCATATTCAGCATGGAACCCCAAAGCAGACTGGAGCCAGGATATGGATATAGGGGGTAAGGGCTAAACGTTTTTTTTTTTTTTTTTTAAATAAACACACACACAACCACAATATTATGCAGTTTTATAAGATTTTTAAAAATCCTTATTTTATATCAAGGACATAAAATAAAGAATATTAGGAATCTTACAAAACCATGCAATATTGTTTTAAAAAGGGTGGTGGTGGAGGGAGAAAACTTACCTTACCCTTATAGGCCTGCTCCATTCTGCAGCGGGGTTCTGTGGTATGTGTGACATCACCAGTCTAGCGTGCTCTAGTGATGTCACACGGAGAGGGAGCTCGTGATCTGCAGCTGCTTTGGACATCAGACACCTAAAGAAAAAAAGATCGGTAACTTTTAAACTCAGAATGTTTTGAATAGTCCTCTTATCCTAATTATGCAACAAATCTTAAAATTCTTATTCCTATTTGCTTCAATAGGAGCTTTGAATGAATGAGGAATGTGCAATTGGTTTTAAATAGCACTATTTTTCATATAACTCATTAATGTCTGCATTTTGGTTAAACAGACTTGACAGCCCTCTTTAACAATGGAAGTGGTGAAAGGTCAGCAATACGTATTTTTGCTTCTGCAACACCACTTCCAATGTTAGAAATGATATACTAAATAGCTAACCTTAGGTGTCATTTGAAGAATATCAGCAGAAACAAATAACAATCATTGTCAGAAGGAAACATTTTCAAAGGGGGTGAGGTGGGGCAGAAATCAATATACAAATCAGTTTAAATGAATATATGTGAGAATTTTATTTCTGGCTACTGAAATAGCAGGGAAATGATCAAACCTCAGCTAAACATATTTGATTCTTTGGGACATTAGCTTAGAAATAAAGATGTGCAAGGAGTCAAACAAAACAAGCTATTTCCACAGATAAGTTTTATAGTAGCTAGCTACTAATACTAATTGTCTTAATTTCTGACAAATTGTGAAACCTTTTGCTTATTGTGTTAAATGTCTAAGTAGACAAATGTCTACATATTTTAATGTAATGCTTAACTATTTATTTTCCTCATCAATGTCACATCCCAATTTTACATGGGTAGTAACATTAAGTTACTTTATTTTTGTCACAATCTAGAGAAGCATGCAGCTACTGAGAAAGTCTGGACTGTCTGCAAGGATAAGAATTCAAACAGCAGTCCCTTCAGTGAAAATAGCCCCTTTAGCGGTGATGTTAAATAACACTGCCAATTACATTTTATTATGAAATACAAACAAGCTGATACACTTTTCACATCATGCAAAAATCCAACTGATTACCATCAGTACTTTTCAGATAGATATTCAGTTTGATTCTTCCTAGAAAAAAAACTATCATTTCATTGGTTAATTTATATATTTTCTTTATAACGAAACATTGCAAAACAATTCAGAAGAGTAGAGGATTTTTTTCCTGTAAAGATTAGTTTTTTCTATATTTTAAAGGTAAACTTGAGGCAACAGGATTCTCTAACATTAACTGTTCATTTTTTTACACTCCATTAAAAGAAACTCCTGGCATTTATGCATTTTAAGACTATGGCCAACAGCAATCTTACTAGATTTACAGACAGCTCATGTCTATAAATGTCTATTTAGATATTCATCATCCTGTTTCCTTTCATTTGATTGAATTTTGTCCTCTTATGTTAATGAGAAAAATGTTTGGTTGAGAGAACTGTTTGATCAAAACCATGTTTTAGAGATAAAATAGGCTATTTAATTAAGTTACTAAATTATATTGATATCAGTTCATAGCTGGACTTGTTGCCTCACCTAGTTTTGCAATTTAATATATACCATCAGAAGGCTATGGCATTCTAAAACATCTGGAATAAGTAACAACAGCAAATGTCAAAGATTTCACAGTTTAAAAGCATGAATCAATGAGAAATCAAAATAAGATACAGAACACAAAATGTAGAATGCAGCTTTTACAGACAGAATAGCAAACAGATAGGTAGCCAGGAATTACTTGAGGAAATGCTCTTGACAAGCATTCAGTGAAAGATGGTTCCACCGCAAAGGAAAGTATGTATGACTGCACAAAGTTAGGGCTATATTGTTGTTTATATATATAAAATATAGTTGGCCCAATAAAAGATATTACCAAACAAACCTTGCTTCTTGTATATACAAAATTAAAAATGTGCACAGGAAACAAAGAATGGTCAAGAAAAATATTTGGGTTATGTAGAGGAAACAGAGGGGACATTAGAGGATTTTAAGGAAAACTGACAGGCAGGAAGTAACTACAGAGTGTCTTGAAAGCCATGACAACTGTCTTGAAATTGCTAACAGAATTACTGTGATGGAAATTAGAAAATAAGATTAGACAGGGTCACAACAGTAAAATAAAATTAATTTTGGACAAGATTTCAAAAACTGGAACTGCAACTAGCATTAATTCATGTTTAACCACAAGAACTGGTGATTTTCAAAAGCACTAAGCATTCAGCAGTTCCCACTGAACTATGAAACATTTTAGGTGCTTAGGAGATCTCAAAACTGAGTCACATTTATGAATGCAAACATGATATTGCAAGCCATGATATAGACTACAATTTAAAAAAAATCCTGGCTCTCACTGACATTTTGAAAAGGGTAGAGTGAACATAGGTGAGATGAAATAGGGAGAGGCCAAAAAGGAACAAATAGTCAAGGTGAGATGAGCAATGCATGCATCATAGTTTTAGCAGGAGGGATGGAAAAGGAGTATTTTAGAGATATAAGAGAGAAAAATGTGGCAAGGAAGCAAGAACTTAGTTGTAGCTGAGAGAACCTTAATTACAATGTATATACATTTTGTCATTCCAATGACTAGGGAGCTGCCAATACAAATACCTGTGCATTAAAATGAGAATATAGTCCCTCATGTCCATTCTTATGTACCCCAAATGCAGGGCCCAATTTTGCAGTCTGTGATTTTTTTTTTAAATCTACCATAGTTTGCAATTCTTTAGAGAGATTTAAAGTGCATCATCAATCTTTTTAACTATTTACTTTTCCATATTTATCTAAAAAATGGCATTACCTATTTTTACAAATACAGAAGCAAACTAAGAGCTACAAGAGGATATTCTTTATGGCAGTAGTTCTTAAAGTATTTTACACATACCCCTGGCAAAGTACGTAACATATTCAGGCTGTACAAGTGATGGTTTTATGAAATAAGTTTATTATGGCTACATTAAAATTACAAGCATAATAGATCAAAAACACCTAAATTTTAGACGTTATAAATAGGCTACCTAATATAAGAAGAACTGCCATATAGTAATATGTCATTCACAATAGTTTCAGTATCTTTGTTTCATTAAAAGTCAACCGAATAACTACAAAAAGTTATCTTACCACGTTGTTGTAAAAAAAGCCAGGGTTTAATCCAGTAAGAATTAAGGCTTCCAAATGCGCTGAATGAGAAAACTTAGTAGACTTCCTTAATTTATCAGTTGTGGAGTTGAATTCTTATTCACTGTAATACTGGGAATCTTCCATTTTATTACTATTGATTTCAAGAGTTTCTACTGAGTCTGCTTGGGAATTCTTTAAGCACTGAAGGCCCTTGATAACACATTAACTCCTTCCAAGGCATCCCACACCCTAGCACGAGCATGACATTATTTACAATTGACTTGCCTGTCAGATCTGTTTTTAAAACACAGCATGGAAACTGTAGCACAAATTGACCATCACAACAAATATTACAAAAAGTAGTATTCACAAAACAGAGTTCACAATTTGATACATCCCCAATCTATTACAGCCCAATACTGTCCACTGACAGGATGAAATGACAAAAAAAGATCATGTTGTACAGTGATGAAGAATAGTAAATACATGCAAGTATATCACAAAAATATATTTAAGGAACGGACAGAAAAGAGAAAAAAAGCCACAGTGACTTTAGTCCTGCAAAAACCCTCTGACTTCACTAAGATCTAAAGAAATTAACAGAAGTGAAAGAATTCAGAACCTTAGATGATCAGACACTTCAGATAGCTTTCTTAATGATATATTTGACCAAAATTTACTTTATACCATATACCTCCTAAAATGGTTTATACCTATTAAGAGGCCTTTACAATAATTAGCCTGCCAGAATACCTCATAATTACGTACCAGTTTATAGAGAAGGAATAGAATGTGCATTAATTTGCTCAAAGACAAATTTTAACTGGGTGCAGGTCAATCATATATACTGTAACCATTCTTATGTACACCTTGATTACTGTATTTACTGGGTTGCAACAATGAGGTTTTTCCACTCAGCATGGGGAAAGCAACCTCTTGCCTTAGAATTGAGTATCAAGGGAAAATGTAGTACCTAGAATCAGAAGATGTGGCAGGAATCCACTCAGCAAAGCATGGGGTCCTGAGGAACTTGGTACTGAGAGACAGGGCAGTGAGGGATCTTGCAAAAGGCATGGGGCAGTATGGCACACAGAGTAGCGAGGGACCCGGTGTGGAGGTGTGGGGCAGTAAGGGACATGGTATAGAGGCACTGAACAGCACAGAACCCAGCACGGAGCAGCAAAGCATGCAGCAGCAAGGGGGTTTGGTGCAATTGGCCAGGGAGGGGCAGGCACCAAGAAGAAGGGCAGGTGGTTGGGGGACAGGTATCAGAGTGGGGGAAAGGGGCAAAAGTTGGGCTGCCTGCCCTCCCTTACTTGCCTCCCCACTGTCTGCCACCCTTATGCTACCTTCCTCACTGCCTCGCAGATCTGGACGGGCAGGTGGGGGGAGAAGAGCGGAGGAGGACACGAATTTTAAACAACCCTCCAATAATTAGACTTTAAACCTGGAACATTATAAAAATGTTATAATTTTCCTGGAACAGAATCTGATTACTGGGGGTGGGGTTGAGTGGTGGTGGTGTCATAAAGAGAAGGGCAATTTGATTATTTGAACAAGTGCCTGAGTCTAATCTTTACCTTAGTGGTATGATGGTTTGTATGCCAGAGTGCTGACTCCTTTTTATTCCCTACCACTTAAAAATAGTCAGAAGGCAAAATATATTTCAAACTTTAAGGATAAGCTTTCAAGAAAACGTAAAAAACAAAGACATCATAAATTTATAACAGAACTTCTTGTAATAGTCTCCTTACATACAAGATAACAGAGACTACGAAGCAGTTAAACATGAAGGAGACTGAGGAAAGCTTAGGAAACTTTAAGATCAAAGCCTGAGTTAGTAAGACACATGGGAAACAAGCAGGATGATCTAGAGCTCTTGCTAGCAAGCAACAACCTTGACCTAGTGGGACTAACTGAAACCTGGTGGGACTCTTCTCACTACTGGGTGGTGGGAAAAGAGGGCTATAGGTTGTATAGGATAGAAAGAGTAGGGAAAAAAAGGTGGGAGAGTTGCTCTCTATGTCAAAGAACAGTACACATCTTCCATAATCAAATTAGGGTCAGAGGGTGGTCAAGCAGGGACTCGGGGTGAATCTGGTGGCGGGGGTCTACTACAGGCTGCCAACTAATGGTCAGTGCCAACATGGTAAAAAGACACTTGGAGGGACTGGATGTAGTCAAATAACCAGAACCGGAGGGACTCTACCCACAGGTAATGAAGGAATTAGCAGGGGTCATAGCTGATCCACTGGCAAGGATATATGAGTGCTCATGGTGGTCGGGTCAGGTTCCGGAGAATTGGAAGAGGGCTAACGTCGTCCCAATCTTTAAGGGGAGAAAGGAGGACCTGGGGAACTATAGACCGTACCTCTATCCCTGGGAAAATCCAAGAAAAGATTATCAAGGAGCGTATCGGTGGGAGCCCGCTGGCTAACGTTATGTGGTTGGGTAACCAACATGGGTTTGTAGCAGGCAGGACCTGCCTGACTAACCTAGTTTCCTTTTACGACAAGGCCACCAATTGTTTAGATGCAGGAGTCGCGGTGGATATTATCTATCTGGACTTCAAGAAGGCCTTTGACAAGGTATCCCATACCATCCTTATAAATAAACTGAGGTGATTTGCCTTGGATGGTTACATGGTAAACTGGGTAGCAAATTGGCTCAAGGGTTGCACTCAGAGGGTGGTAGTGAATGGGTTGGTGTCAACCTGGAAAGATGTGTGCAGTGGAGTTCCTCAGGGCTCAGTTCATGTTGCTCTGATCTTCACCAGTGATCTGGATGAGGGGGTGGGAAGCACCCTGTCCAAATTCGTGGATGACAAAATTATGGAATGAAGCTAACACCCTGGAGAGGAGGAACCAGATCCAGGCCAACCTAGACAGTCTGGGGAGTAGGCAGAGAGCAACAGAATGCAATTCAATAAGGACAAGCACAAGATGCTACATCTAGGGAGGAGGAACTGCCATCATACCTACAGGCTGGGGGGCTACCTTCTCAGCTCCACTGAGGCAGAAAAAGATCTTGGAGTCATTGTTGACTCCAGGATCAACATGAGTCGCCAATGTGATGAAGCAGTCGGCAGAGCCAATCGCACCTTGTCGTGCATCCGTAGGTGCTTCACAAACAGGTCCAGGGAAGTGATTCTCCCCTCTATGCGGCACTGGTCAGACCACAGCTGGAGTATTGTGTCCAGTTCTGGATGCTGCAGTTCAAGTGGGATGTGGACAACTTGGACAGAGTCCAAAGAAGAGCCACTCGCCTGATTAGAGGCCTTCAGGGAAGGCCCTACGAGGAAAGGCTAAGGGACCTTAACCTCCTCAGCCTCTCCAAGAGAAGGCTGAGAGGGGACCCTGTGGCAGGTATAAATTTGTAAGGAAAGAGCAACATGAAGTAGGTGATCTGTTCACCAGGGCACCCCCTGGAATGACAAGGAACAATGTCCATAAGCTGCTAGAGAGAAGGTTTAACTAGAGAGAAGGTTTAGGCAAAGTTCTTCATGGTCAGGGTTGCCAGAATCTGAAATGGGCTCCCAAGGGAGGTGGTGCTTGCCCCATCTTTGGTGGTCTTCAAGATGAGTCTGGACAGGCACCTGGCAGGGATCACATGACCCCAGGGTTGGTGACTCTTTTCTTGCCTGCCAGGGGCAGGGGGTCGGACTAGATGGCCCACTGAGGTCCCTTCCAACTCTATGAATCTATGAATCAGTCTAACACATAGGCAGCTTTTTGTACTGCAAGTAAAGTATCTACAGAACTTTTAATCCTTGTCTACACTGAAAATTTTAAGGTGTTGCTACACACCAGTACTGAAAGTGATGGGAGTGCTATATCTACCGGACAGCTTTTTTCCCCACCATGTCAAACAGATTAGCTTGAGAAAACAGAGGAAAAATGCTATCAGCCAATCTAAACTGGTGTTGCCATAAATTCTGTACAATTCAAAAAACTCCCTCTATCCAATATTCTTTTTTGGAAACATTTCCCAAAGCAGAAACAGATCTACACCAGTCCTGGCCAGTGTTCCCTCTAAGCTGTGCGGCCATGCAGCCACGCCTGGCAGTGCAGCATGAGCGCACCTGCATGGCCGTGCATGCCACACAGCTTAGAGGAAACGCTGGTCGTGTCCTACATTTTAAACTTGAAGCACAAACATATAATTTCACAGCTGAAGGGGTTGGAATCAATTAATCAGGGCAGATTCTCTAATCAATTGTATTCCTTTGCAAGGTCAAAACCTCCCACAAGTCTTCAGAGGTCTCCCTTGGACCTACTGCTAACCTAGCCAGTTTTTATGCCTGTTTTTTGGCAATTCCTGCCACAGATGTGTGTTAGAAGTGCAAAAGGAAAGTGTCCAGAATGTGCAGTGATCTGGCTATCTCCAGACTGAGGCTGGTACATGCAGGGCACGTCTATACAAACCGGACATGAACCATAATGCTGACACGACTGCACAGTGGCAATGAGCTACAGTGCAGTAGTTTGTTGCTACTGTGAAGTAACATGGGAAAAAACCCATATGGCATCAGGACTGCGCAGTAATACTGGTTACTGAGCACTCATTTAGTACCTGCAGTCTGGCCCATGTGTAGACATGCCCACAGAGTCTCTAAAGAGCTGTTGTCAGCACGCACAGCCAGAAGTGCCCTCAAATGGCTCTAATCTGAGCTGGGGCAGATAATCAGGGAGCTGTCATGGGTTGCGAGTTTCCAGCTTCTTTTTTTACCCTGGTTTGGGTCACAGTTGCCCTGCTGTGGAGTAGTTGTATGGTGAAGGGGAACCATCCTCCAGTCTTTCCTTGACAGTACCCTCCAGTTGAGGCAGATCTCCTCAAACTCATTTTCTGCATCTCACCACTGCCTCACAAGGAAGCAAGCAATTGATTAGTCCAGACTTATTCCCTCTTCCCTTCTCCTGTCATGCAGCATGTCACTCAGGGGAGGTGCTAAGAAACTGGAGCAAAGAGGGTATGTCAGCTGCTCAGGACACTCCCAGTTCACATCAGAACTAATGGAGCAATAAAAGAAGGGATGGAAGGAGGGAAGATTATCAGGGCCAATTCAAATGATACTTTAAAAATTAAGACTACAGCCCAGGGAACACATTTTCAACTTGCAGTCAAACATTCTCAACATGATTGTCCTCAAGGGCCATAGATCAACGCCTATGATCGACACCATCAAAAGTCTTGGGTATCAAAGTATGGTCTTCAGAGCCCAATCATCCGGTCCTATGTGCCGCCCACAGGTCTTGGACAGGCACTGCATACAGTGCATGGGGCCGGTTCTGGCATGAACATGATACAGATCCAGTTCTGACTTTCACATGGCATGCACGACAGATCTGAAGCACTTGTGGTGCTCACAGCCAACTACCCTCATGCTGGATGCAGCGCATGGGGCAAGCCTATGGGCCCAATCCAGCCTGTGGACCAGCTCCATGCCATTAACTAATCCAACCTGCTGGGCCCAATAGGTTTGACATCCCTGATCTACACCATTAAAGTTGCTACAACAAATTTAGGAGTGAGCAGGAGAAAGTATAGAAGTTGACCATTTTTCTTGACAGAGGAACACAATTCACACCTAAAACAAAAATATATCAAATTTGTATAGAGAAGCTCTAGGATCATGACATACAATCTATTCAGGCGTAATATGAGAGAAAAACTTCAGTAGGTTTATTATTTCATTAGTGTAGGTGGAGCTGGTAGCAACATCTATAGTTAGGTTGCCTAACACTTTCCATTATGTAACTCTGTTTTCAGCTGCTTATAACTTTGCAGACAAAAAATATTATGGCTGAAATTCTCCGGGCTGGGTATGGGTCCAGCCTGTACTGCTTTGGAAATTTTCAGCTAAAAGGTTCAGTCATTTATATGAATGCTATAAGAGAAAAAGTATTCCCTGTT
>NW_017729024.1:119499158-119500435 GCF_001723915.1 Gavialis gangeticus | reverse complement strand
AGAAAAAGTATTCCCTGTTTAAAGAGATTCTTCCCTCACCTTATGATCAAATAGTGGTGGGAGTTATAGGTACACATCCAACTCCTGCTTTTCATCTGTTTACTGATGCACAGCTGAGGGTGATCTCAACCCCTCTGCTACTTGGAGATAAGGTCTCCCTCATCTACAGAGGAACATACTCGAGGTAGGGGGACTCAGATCCTCCATCTCCACTAAGTCCCAAGCCTAGGGCCATGAAATTTAGTTTGGAACATCTTTCAACCCAACAGCCCCTGGCTTACTTCCTATCTTGGTCCTACTGCTAGAGTCCCCTCCTTGAGTGTGTCCTTCACCCTTGTGACTACAACATACCATATTTACTTGATTCTAAGATGAGGCTTCCCCCCACCCATTTAACATGGGAAAAAGCCCTTCATAGAATTGAGTATGGAGGTGGTAGGGGGTCAGGCAGTTGCTGTGGTTCGAGCTCCAGACCCTCCCATAGTCAGGGCCATAGTCACAGCTGCCACATGCCCTCCATGTTGCCTCTGCACTCCACCATCTTTACCCTGCAGTCTCTTCTCCCCATCTCCACCCCCCATGCAGCCTCTACTCCCCTACCTGTCTCTCTCCCTTCCCGTTCCCCTTACCCTTGTTCCACAATAGCAGGCTCTGTTCACACTGCAGCCTGGGGCACTGAGCACAGCCTCAAGCCTGGCCCTGCTGCAGTGACACACAACCCACATGGCTGCTATGGGGGCTAAGCTGGGGCCTGCCCTGTACCCAGACTAGAATGGGGATGGAGCCTGCTGTCATACAGGAAGGGTAAGGACGGAGCAGAGGATGGCAGAGGAGGGAGTAAGGAGAAGCAGCAGTGATGAGAAAAGGTAGGGCCCAAGACTTTGTGCCAAGGGGAGAGGGAGAGGGCAAGCAGTAGGTGGTGGAAAGCTGCTTGTCCTCTCCATACCAGCTGCCCCTCCACTGCCTGCCCCCTGCAGTGATAGGGGGATGAACTGAATATGACACCACAATAATTAGATTCTATACATGGAAAATTAAAACATGTACAAATTTTCCACATATAGAATCCAATTATTAGGGGGTCATCTTAAATTCAGCGTCATCTAAAATTTGAGTAAATATGTTATACTGCTTCCTTACTTTCTGTTATCTAATCAGACATTCCTTTCATTCGGTCAGAGGCTGAACATGACCACTGACTGGCTTCCTGGGTGACTTTGCTTGCCCCTGGGTCAAAGTTTCCCATAAACTCTAGTTAACTCTTGTACTGGTATACC
>NW_017729024.1:119488930-119494158 GCF_001723915.1 Gavialis gangeticus | reverse complement strand
ACATGTACAAATTTTCCACATATAGAATCCAATTATTAGGGGGTCATCTTAAATTCAGCGTCATCTAAAATTTGAGTAAATATGTTATACTGCTTCCTTACTTTCTGTTATCTAATCAGACATTCCTTTCATTCGGTCAGAGGCTGAACATGACCACTGACTGGCTTCCTGGGTGACTTTGCTTGCCCCTGGGTCAAAGTTTCCCATAAACTCTAGTTAACTCTTGTACTGGTATACTTGGGTGGCTTCCAAACAGCTGCTCCCAGTGCTCCCTGGCTATATAAGGCTCCCAAACAGCTTTTGTCCAGGGAGCCATGTGGCTGCACCACACTAAATCTCTGTGTCTCATCTGCTGGTCCTCCTTTTCTGAGCCAAGTTACCTCCTTTTATTTTCCTCCCTCCAAGCCTGGCATTATTTGGAGATATAATGGGAGTGGAGGTGGACCAGTCCAGAGGCTTCCCTTAACTTCCTGCCTCCCACTTTTCTTTTTAACTACGAGAAATCCACGACTAAGTCTCATCACATATTTTTCTACTGTGTGTGGTTTATACACCCCAAGACACTTGTGTTAAAGTTATAAGACTCTAGCACCACCATGTTTTGGAGCAGGTGCTCAGCCTATACTCAGTATCCAGGATGTGCCTTCTGCTCTCCATGAGAAAATTCTGACCAAACAAGACTTTAAAATGGGAGTTCTCAGATGCTCTAAAGTTTAACAACTTACCTAGCTTTCATCTAGCTAGTTTGGGTAGCAAAAGCAGTAAAGCTACAGTAGTACAGGCTGAAGTATGGCTTGTACAAACCTGCCAGGAGCCCTTAGTACTTGATTAGGTGACTAGCCTTCACTAAATCCTATCCTACAAAAATTATGAGCAAGTAATTTGACACCATTAAAGATTATTTTCTAGAGACACTAGAGCTACAATAGCAAAAGAAATGGAGGAGGATCTCCTATCACTGATTTTCTGCTACTCAATAAATGGTCAAGCCAACAGAAAAAGCATCTAAACCTGTTGTTATAGAATATAACCTTGGCATATCAGCTAAACCAAAAGGGAACAAAACCTAATGGAGAATCTCAGAGAAAACTGGAAGTCCAGGAGGAAGCAATATCAACTTTATCTATCTGCTCATGGCACCAAAGAACTGACAAGGTATTAAACATGTGACACCTCTGAGATCTTTTTAGACTGTCAGTCCACTTACACCCACCTACCTGGTCCAATCTATTCATCTCACTTATCTCTCTGGAGGTTCTAATGATTAGGCTATTGAGAAAACCCTTATTTTTAGGGTTTCAAGGAAAGTACTTAGCTTCTTCTGAAAGATAGCTCATTTTTAAAAAATGGGATAGGGAAGTTTCATCATGGCCTTGAACCAGAAGGTAGGTTCTTCTTGCCATTAGGCAAATTCCCAAAGCCATCTGAGTAAGTACTTTGGAAAGGATATATAATTACCTCAAGAGATTTCAACATACTGGTAAAAATAAAGACACATGGTTCTAAATTGAAGCATAGTTGATGTAAAAGGCATTTGATTCTTTGTTGTCATACAATACAGTTGCCTTCATAACTTGATGCAGGGGTTTTCAACCTTTTTTGGTTGGTGTACCCCTAGCAGCTGGTTGAGAAGCAGGGAGTTGCCTGGCCAGCCAATGAGCAGGAGGAGGAGGGAAGTCCCCCCCCCCGGTGGCCAATCAATAAGCGGGGAGGGGGCGGGGCCCTGGCAGCTGATCAAAGTGGGGGGCACTGCGCACAGTGGTGAAACCAGAGGTGCCGGGAGCAAAACTGGAAGTGTTGCTGCTTCTCCATGCCACTGCCGCGTACCCTCCCCCTCCCGGGTACATTTACCCCTGGTAGACAACCTGTGCCTTGATGTGCACAAATTATGTTCAACAGGTTGGGGGGACAACCCAGTTTCTTTAGAACATAAAAAAGGCCATCTGTTGACTGTATTAAAGGCCTTTGTCAGATGGATTAGGCTATATACAATGGTACTCGTTTTTCTTTACACTTCTCTTGCAGTTGCTTGACCAAAAATATATCAGTGGTGGAGCATTCCGAGTGAAAACTGTATTGATTTCCAGGATAGATTCTTCCACCTAGAGAGCATAATGTGAGCAACAACTTCTCCGTGTGTGTTTTAGCCCCTGTGCTCCTTAACATCTACTTTTCATTTCTGCTTCTTCATTCATTCAAGGATAAGCATTTATCTTCAAACCACACTAAATAGAGGCTTGTTCAACATCACAAGGTTTAGAGCAGAAACCAATGTGAGAGAGCTGGTTCTGAGAGATTTCCTGTTTGTGGATGATGCAACCTTGTTTGCCCATAGTGAATCTTCCCTGAAAAATCTTTTAGGCAGATCGTGTGTGTCATGCAAGAGCTTCAAGATGACAATTAGTCTCAAGACAATTGTGATCATGTACCAAGGGATGGAAGAACCAGTGCCTGACATCACTCTAGTAGGTAAATCTCTTGGCGTCATCGACAGCTTTTGCTACTTGGGTTCTATGACCAGTAGGAATCTTGACCTTCAGACTGAATGGACTAGCAGAATTGGAAAAGCAACTAATAATTTCAGGCTAATACAGAAACGTACATGGAATAACAAAAAACTATCAACTAAGGTGAAAATGCAAATCTATGAGATGCGTCATCCCTGCTTTATGGTTCAGAAACGTGGATAACATTCTAGGCATATCAGGAAACTGAACAGCTTCTACATTAGATGCTTGTGCTGGATCCTGAAAATAAAGTGGGAAGACAAAATGCCAAACACAGAAGTGCTGGAGTACAGAGGACTGACACGCTCAGAAACCACTATCAAAAAGAGAAGGTTGCCTTGGCCATGTCAGGATAATGGGAGGAGATCATATCCCCAAGAATATTTTGTACAGTGAGATTCGAGACAGCTCTAGGAAGTGGCTTACCCTCTATGGCAGTACCATAACATATGTAAAAATGATATGAAGTCATTCAACATCATAGAAAGCTGGGAAGAGTGCACAGAATCTCATCCAATCTGGAGGGAACATCTGGCACTGGGTAGAGCCCAACATGAAGCAGCTTTGATCTATAGGATGGAAGCAAAGTGAGAAAGAAGGAAGCAGCATGCTGCAAACTTGGTCTCCAACTCAGACAATACATGGATCATCACTCTTGAATTTGCCTTGTCAGCCACAAACAGATTCATCAGGCACCTGACTAGACCTCTTATGTTTACACCGTGATCCAGAGGATTGACAGTTGCCATATAAAAGTAGGAGGCAACTAACAAGTTTGATTTTATATGTTCAATTTTAAAACAATGGATTTAGGGATATACTTCCTTCCCTCACCACAGGAACACGTAGCAAGAACGCAATTCCTACTATGGGCATGATCAAGGGAGTGTCAGAAAGGAGAGAAATTCCCATGGCTTCATTTTGGTCATAACTTCAAAAAAAGTCTCTGATAATTCTTCCTTTCCAGCCCCCAAAAAAAACATTTCAGTGTCCTTTCTGGATTATCACACAGAACAAGCTAAGTAACAGACAATCATTTAAGTTAGAAATTGGCATATGAGATCAGACTGTGGTCCAACAGCCCAATGTGTCATCTCTGGGAATACTAAATGCATCAGAGGAAGCTTCAAGAAATTCCATATTGGACACCTAGAGAACTGCCATCAAATAAGGGAAACTACTTCTTCAGCTCTATCAGATAAAGTTTATTCCAAGTCCTGGAGAATGAATATATATAATGATCCTTCTAGTTTTTTAAATTATATAATGTAACTGCAGATGCTATTATTCTATTATTAACATCCAATCCTCTATTTAAAACTTTTTACTTCCTTGGCTCCAATGATAACTCATGACAATAAAACTCCACAAGTTGATCAGCAATGTTGTACAGAAATTTTTTTTTTTTTAAATCATGTTTAAGTAAATTTCCTTTAGAGTTCACCAAATATTGTTTTGCTCTTGAATTATAAGACTGGTAAATACAATCACCTAATTCGCCTTCTCTATAGCTTTAATTACTTTGTATAAATTCCCACGTGACAGTCTTTTATATTATCTTTTCTCAACTTCCAAAGCTTTCCTAATTTTCTTAAACTTGTATTTTAATGTATATTGCTCAGAGCCCAAGGTCAAGGTCTAACTGTGCTGCACCCATACAAACATACAGAATATGACAAACCTTGCACAAGGAAGTTTAAGATTTACAACAGAAGACCCTTCATAACTCTGCATTGCCTGTATTTCAACTCCTCTGTATTTACGTTGCCTTCACTTTGAGATAGCCTGACCAGAACTGAATACAGTGATACCAGATGAAGGTATGCCAATGGTTTATATAATGGTATTGTTACATGTCAGTTTAAAGAGCAATTATGACTAGATTAGATACCTACATAAACTTCTGAAAGTCTTATTGTTTCGATTTACCCCTTTTGAAATCAATAGTCCTGAAACCAGACTGTACTCCAGACTGTACTGGGATCTGTTATTGTAACTTTAGGTGTTAAAAGGAATCATTATGAGGTTTTTGCACTGAAGTCTCTCTTCTACAGTGAAGATTAACACCTAATTTACCTTATAAAACCATCTCTTTTGCACTCACAAGATTTGTTACAGCAATAACTTGGGGAAACTGAACTTATGTCTTTAATTATATCAAGCACCTAAGAGTTAGCATTTTAATTTGCCTTCTAAATAGAGACAAAATGAACATCTGTAACAATTCCCTCCTGAGACTGGAACCACAACTGAGAATTAAGCCCCAGCTGCTGGCTTCCACTCCATGCCCACCGAAACCCAGCAACCGGGCAGAGCAAAATGCTCAGAGGATTTCCTGAATACGCTTCCCAACACAGTCCTCAAGTCCCTGAAACAAAAAAACCTAACAGAGGTGCTGGGGCACACATTAGGCCTCCTCCAATCCAGGGGTGTCAGACACCTGGCCTGTGGACTAAATCCAGCCCAGAGGTGGGTGATCCATAAGAATATAAGAAAATAAGAAGAGCCACATTGGGTGAGGACCAATGTTCCATCTATCCCAGTATCCTGTCACTGAGAGTGGAAGTAATATAGAAAGAAAGCATTGAACCAGATCTCTCTAGAATAATGTATTACCTATTCTGGGGGTTTTCAACCTTTTTTAGCAAGCATACCCCTCTCTCAAAGTTTCAGCTCATGTACCCCTATATATTTTTCTTTTTTTTTGAGGTTTTTTTTTTT
>NW_017729024.1:119483176-119483601 GCF_001723915.1 Gavialis gangeticus | reverse complement strand
GTTGCGTGATCGTCATTGGTGACTCCATCCTGAGAGGTACGGAGGGCCCCATCTGTTGCCAGGACCTCTCGGCATGCAAGGGGTACTGCCTACCTGGAGTTAGGATTCAGGACGTGAAAGGGATGCTCCAAACCGTAATCCAGCCCACCGATTATTACCCCATGGTCCTAGTCCATGTGGGCACTAATGATGCGGCCAGGAGAAGCCCTGATCGCCTGATGGAGGATTACCACGCTCTGGGGTGCATGCTGAAGGAAATGGGCACACAGGTGGTTTTCTCTTCTATCCTGCCAGTGAGTGGATGTGGCAGTCGGCATGAAACGCGCATCATGGAGACCAACTGGCGGCTACAAGAATGGTGCTCCGAGGAGGGCTTTGGCTTCCTTAGCCATGACCGGCACATCATGACGAGAGACATGCTGGGA
>NW_017729024.1:119476070-119483165 GCF_001723915.1 Gavialis gangeticus | reverse complement strand
GTCCCTTCTGACCCTAGAAACTATGAAACTATGAAACACCCCAGGAGGGCATGGGGAGCATATGCCCTTGGATCTGCATGCAGGGTGAGGCAGGCTGCTGCCGGGGGGGGCAGGGGAAGGGCTGACTGACGCCCCAGCAGTGGGAGAGGGAGCAGGGCTGGGGCAGGGACTGAGCCATGCGGTGTGGGGGGGAGGGCGGCTGAGTCCTGCACTTGAGGCAGGTGCTGGTGGCACTGGGAGGGGAGTTGGGGGGCTATGGCAAATTCTAGAGTGGTTGCAGCCCCCTCCCCTGCACGCCTCCACAGTGAGGGAGGGAGTGGGGCTGGGGCTGGAGCAGGGAAGGGCATTGCCCAGCCAGGGCAGAACATGAGACAGAGCTAGCTGCAAGCTTCCTTCCTCACCACGGGAGCGGGGCTATTGGTTGGTGGGGAGGTTGGGCCTGCAGCCACTCCAGAATTTGCTGGAGCCCCCGCAACCCTTCTCCCAGTGTCGCTGCCTCCAGCCCTGAGTGCAGCCCAGCCCCCCCGCCAGGAAGACCCCAGCATGGCCCCAGACCTAGCCCAGCCCAGCCCAGCCCAGCCCACACACAGATCTGGGGGCACACACTCCCCATCCCCTCCCATGGTGCATGTGGCAGTGGGAGCCACCCTGCACGGCTCAGTCCCATGCCCCGCCCCATCTAGGCAGCCCCTGCCCCAGCACCACTCCCTGTCCCCACAACAAACTTACCAGCTGGACCCAGCTGCTCCCCACGTGGCCAGGCTGAGCTTCTGGCCATCTGCATGCTGTGCTGCAGCTGCGTGCATACACGCAGAGTTCTGTATACCCTCTATGACCTTTTTAAGTACCCTTAGGGGTACATATACCCCCAGTTGACCACCACTGCTCTATTCAATGCCCTCCCTGGCATCCTCCAGTATTTGCTTAGAGATGCCAGAGGAAACATCTTCAACCATTCTCTACAACTGCCAGACTCTGGTGCCACTTTGTGGCCTGATGTCTGGCAGGGGTCCTGGGTTCAGCAGGGAAACTATGCAGATGTCTCCCAAATCATTTCACATTCTTAGGCATTTTTCTGACATTTCTATAAAGTTCATCCTGCTAAGCTGTTGGAGATGGAACTTCTATGGAAAGGTAGAAAGAAGAAGAGGAAAAAATACTACAAAAGTGTCCACAGCAGAGAAGTGAGATAACAAACGAGTTGAACCACTTCTGCTTTTAAAAAAATATTCACCTTGTTGGTGGGAAGATCTCCTTCTTCCCTACTACACTGCACTCAAAATATGCTGGATCCCATGTTTCGATGGGTCTTATCTTAACTTCTCAGCTACACTGTCATGCAAGTAACACAATGAATGCTAGGCAGAAGCTTATATCTCAAGCTGCACTGGAAAGCCAGCCAGAATGATGGTAAAGAACTGCATCCCTTGAAGTAACTTTCGGCATCTGACTTATTAAATACAGAAGACAGAATGAAAAACAACAAGTTTTGTCTAGTGTGTCTTTCCAAAACAAAGTGTGCATCTTACTTAGGAGTGTGTGCTATGTGAGAAAATGCAGTGAAAGAGCAAAATACAAGAAATGACATTAAGATTGCTTGTTTCTTCTTTTTTTTTTTAAATGTCTGAAGAGTAAAAGGAACTGGACATCACGGAGCTCAAGAGAAACAATGGAATTACATGTACGACTTGTCAAATTGAGCAGCATCATATAGATGAGACAGCTCCACACTGCAAATGAATCTAGGTTCAGAATTTGGCCACAAAAAAGTGTGCTCACAGAATTAGCAGAAATTAATCCACTCACCTAAATTATTATCACCACGAAAGGTTTACTGGGTCAAAAGCACGTAAAAATTCTCAAAGGTAGCTATTAGTTACTGAACTGTTTTCTGAGAGTTATTGTTGACCAAACAGTAATATAAGGATATGTTAAAAATAAATATGAATATAATCTTTCCAAATACCTAATTTTACAGATTTCTGTACAAATTCTTACAGTTCACAGGCCTCAGAAAATAACTGGAACACTTTTATTCTCATACAAAAAAGAAATTTTTTTAACAGAACATACCGATTTCTTTTTAACGTTCTCCAGATCTTTGAGTTCATTCTCGATTTTTGTGATTAAATCCCTGAGTTCATCAAGATTAGTGCAAATAAGCTAAAAGCAAAACAGACAAAACACACTTGATAACAAGTCATTTAATAACATACTGAAGTTAAAAACAACTCATCTAGAAGTACATACTAATGCTTAATATTATTACTTGATCTCTTTACTATAGAAATTTATATATACATTTAGGAGTTCTGTGTTTTTATATATATCAAGTTTTATACATCAAGTTCACTTTTCCACTTGTATACTGCTTAAAGACTAAAATCTAATAAATTTCTTTCTCAAAAAATTTCAGGTTATGGGCGGTCCATGTTTAAATATATTTTATAAAAAAGCACCCATAACCTGAATTTTTTAAAGAAAGAAATTTTATTAGATTTTAGTTTTTAAGTTTATATATGAGTGGAGAAACTGAATTTGATACTGATGGTTTTCCCTTTATATATTCTTAGCTATCTAATGGATCCCACCTGTCAGTGCCCAATTTGAAATCAAGGCACTTTTTAAAGACAAACTGGCAGTGCAGAATGACAGATCACATAAATGTGCCTCTGAATACTTTGAGCATGCTGTGCAAAACAGTTCCTTAAGGAATGACGTCACATTAACACTACCATTGTGTTACCACTATCAAACACCTTTAAAAGGTGAGCTTGGGAAGAAAAACTGATAAACTAGCAGGATAAATTTAATCCAGCAATGTTTACGGATTGTGCCATCTGCCCATTGGAGCTCTAGCTTCAGGCAGCCATATGCTTCAGTGATGTCATGTGCCACACCCCATGCTCCCCCCAACCCTCCGGCCATTTAACATTTTTAATGCTCAGTTTCTTTTCACGTAAAAACACAGGCCTAAATCAACCAGCTACGTAGTAAAACCTTCAGAAGGACAATTTTGGGGAAGACATCTCTACAGAAATCCCCTTGCCAATAACCTCCCATTGTACTTAAGAAGGCAGAAGGAGCAAATTCTATTCCATCTTATGGAAAAGGCTCCAGAAATAACTTCAGCTACCCCTCAGTAAAGCTCCATTGCAACTGCTGCTCCCAAGCACTGTCTGCAGGAATAGGCAGCCCCTCTTCCCTCAGAGCTCAAGGACATTCAAAAGACAGGGAAAATGGTACTATGGAGGAACCCCCCTTCAATGCAATGGAAAAGAAACTGTTGTACAGATCCTTGGGAGGGGGGGGAAAAAAAAAAAACAACAGGGGCTCATCATGCATATGCTTTATCACAAGCACAATTTTTACCCACTCAGTTGAGGACTATTAGTATAAAAGAAGGCTGCCTGTGTAAGTAACAACTGACCATTATTATATTCTTGCTATCCTCTGTAAAAAAAAAAGAACAAAATCAGATTTTCTCTCTATTTTGAATTCTACATTACTTAAGAAACAGATCCTTGGCTGGCATAAACCCAAATCTGCTTTCAGTGAAGCCAAGCAGTGAAGAGCTGGTTTTATGTGTTTACAATAAAATGCTTGCTCTCTCTCTAACAAGAAAAACATGTCATAGAAGATTATCATATTTTATTTACATGAGACAGGTGAAAGTCTCCTTCCTGTTTAGTAGCATATTATTGTAATTTCTCTAAAACAGGGGTTCTCAAACTGTGAGTCACGACCCCCCCCAGGGGGTTGCGAGCAACTTAACAGGGGGCCACAAACTTCCCAGGGGGTACATGCGGCAGCACAGGGAAGTGGCGCATGGTGGTGGCACAGAGTGGTGGATGGCAATGGCAGCTGCCACATGCGAGCTCCCCATCCCCTGCCACCTCCATCCAGTACTCGGGGCTGCAGTATCACAAAGTTTGAGAACCCCTGCTCTAAGACACTGTCATTCATAAGCACAGAAGGGTAATGAATTTATGACTCCTGGTAGGATTTTTTTTTTTTTTAATATGTGCATTAGATATTTTCTAAACTCATGATTCAGGACATATAAAAGTACCTTCTTTCAAAGACGGACCTTTTCAATTTTCATACTGTAAAATGTCCATGACATAATTACATTTTACTTTGATGCATTCTTACTAAGTTAAAAGCAATTTAAGGTATTTCCCCGACCACTCTGCTCTCAAAACTACTGTTTTAAAATAAGTTCTGAGTGAATAGCTAATAAAAGAAGTACTGCATCAATTCAGAAAAAGATAAATATGAAATGTATTTGGAACTAACAAGAAGATTCACAATTCTCAACTTTATGAAAAATTATGATGGCAAATCAAGTAAGTCTCCATGTGCACTGATTTGAAAAGATTTAGTTTGTTCTTTATTCTTTTCAATTATGCATAAAGATGTTTAGCAGTAATTTTTTTAAAAACTTAAGATTTCAGGAGCCTCTACTGTTAAAACTGTAAAGGGAGAGCAGAAGAACTGGGAAATATATTTTTTCAAGCTGTTTCTCTACACAGCTTTCCTTCCTGATATGAGAGCTACCTAGAATATTTTCACCACATATTATCATAAGATGCTAAGAGATAAAGGTTTTGTATGACACCTTTTTGTAGACCAACTGCATGGCTGGGATATATTTAGACAAGCTTTTGAATGTAGTGCATTCTTCAAATCTGAGGAAAAACCAATAACTAAAAAAAGTAATTTCAATAAAAGATATAACCCACAAAAATAATTTCTTTTTACATATTTCCTGGACCATCATGGCTACAACATCACTCCACCACTATCAAATTATGACAATCTATACCATGTTATATTTGGGCAGCAGGGTGATCATGTAGTTTGACAAGATATGTTATACTAGTTTGTTCAACCTGTATGAATTTACTTTTTAAATAACACTTAACATTTATCTTGATAATTTAAAGATCAATAAATAAATGTATGTATAATTGATTTATGTGCATTATAAACTGTAAAATCTCAGGTTTTCTATATTGCTGTTTTTTTGTACCTCGTATAGAAAAAGCACTTCCTGAGAAAAATTCTAAGCTTTAATTTAGGCTTCAAAGGTAAGTTTGTTTGTAAAGATTGCAATATGATTCTAAAACTCTCTCTTTGTCCATGCTCTTGCACTAAAAAGAAGAGACCTGAAGTTCTCATTAAATTCAAATTCTATTATTCCAAAGAAATGTTGTAGATATGTTTAAATGGACTTAGCTGTCTGCATATGTACAGCAGGGAGTGTCAGGAGAGCTTTTGAAATCCCACTATTTATCCTGATATAGTATTGTATTATTTCCACTATGAACTCACTCATGTGAATGTGTGCTTGAACAAGAGTCCTGAATTACTATAAATCTATATGGAAAAATGCACTTAATGCAACTGGGCTGCAGCTGGCAGCTTTACATTTAGCTAAAAATAATCTAAAACTTTATACTGGTTGGAAAAGATTCACAATAAAGCATTTAATGAAGCTATGTCTTGCCTACCCTGTCCACATTGCTGGACTAACCACAACAGTTTTTATTAGTTTTAGCATGTAAAAAAGATCTTGTAATTATTTATGATTTTAAATGAATATGGATATGATGAGAAAATACAATTTTGTGGCATGCTTTACATACTTTCCTTCCCCTCTCCTTTTTCAATGCCCCTTTTCTCCCCCAAAATACAGTAGCAACTCTAACTCTTAAAACCAGAAGCAATGTCAACAAAAGGTGTTTAGATCGGGGTAGTGATATACTACATGTAGGCAGCCTTTAGGTATTACTGGTTAGAAATTCTACTTCTGGCACTTTCTGGAACAGTACATTATCAGGCAAAATTAGTTTGATCTGTACATTTGGCAGAACAGCTGGAATTTAGGAATTTAGGTAAGGCCTTAATGTTTGGAATAAGACCACTTAAGTTAAAAGTACAGAAAGGTATTTTTATACACACAGTACTCCAATACAAGCCAACATTTATAGATAAATCATCTATAAACAGAAAGACTCAAGGATTTGCGCTGCAAGAGCAAAAAATACCCCAAAACAACCTGCTAATTACAATTAGTATTCTCCGGGTGCTCTCTGGTCTAAAGTTCACGTACTGATAAAAGGGAAAAGTTAAAACAAACAAAAAAAGTTGCACGACACCAGCATTTTTCAGGTGCATGAGTAAATCAAGGTAGGTTTCCCAAATAAAGATGTGCAAAGTCACATGTCACACGTAAAATAAAATTAATATTATCCTTGAAAACTGTATTTGTTAATATCTACAATACTACCTGCAACTTCTATTGCAGTTAATGTTTCAAAGGATGTTCTGAATTTTTTTTTTTTTAACTGATACATGAGCTCACTTAAGCAGTATTGCTGACTCTCATGATTGTTGGCGTTGTTTTTAAAGTCTACGCTTTGGAAATGTGAAAAGAGTTCTTTCTTTTATATAGGTACATAAATATAAATATATACAAAAGAAAGAGCTACGTTTTTCACGTTCCTGAAGCGTAGGCTTTAAGAACAATGCCAAAAGTCATGAGAATTGGCAACACTGCTTAAGTAGAACTATGCAACATTATGCAAAGCAATACATGATAAACATTAAGACACTTACCAACAATCAAAAAGTAAAATTTACATGATTGAAAATGCTATCACAATAAAGTTTTGGGTCTGCTTATCTGGGGGGAATAAAGAAATTAAACTTTTCTTAATTGAAAGTATATTTCCTGGGGTCTCAGGCAACAAAATGTAGGAAATACACACTCCAAAGACATTTAGATTTTAAGTATCTGAAACAAAAATTAAGACATTTACCTGAAATTCTGGTACAGCAGACTTAGTAACAGCTTTCCTCTTCTTTGTGATTGCTTTTTTAGATATGGATTTTTTTCCTTGTAAGATTAAAAGAGAAAAGCTTCATGATACTGTTTATATCATTTAGTTAATAAAACGAAATTACAAACAGCCTTGAAAGTTAAATTATAACCAACAGATGGCTCAAGGCAAATCACGTAAACATGATGAATCAGAACCCAACTCAGCAAAAGCAAACATTAAACTAGAAGTATATAGTATGAGGCAG
>NW_017729024.1:119473783-119476059 GCF_001723915.1 Gavialis gangeticus | reverse complement strand
AAAGCAAACATTAAACTAGAAGTATATAGTATGAGGCAGCCTTTTTTTAAAAAGAAAAAAACAACAACCTTGCTATCTCAAAATAAATCATGTGAAAATTAAGATATTGTTATAAGTTATAAGAACATTCATGCTACCATTCTGAAAGAGGAAAAAAACCCCCAAACTTAAACCAGAACAGAAACTTAACAGGTAAAAAGAACTTACCTGTAGAAATTTCTCTCTGCTGCTAGTTTCCAAACAGTGAACCACAGACTAAGGTCTGAGCCCTTTGATATACTGTATGAATGTGTGCTCACAAAACGCAAGTGATTTTTATAAATCCCCCCAATACATATGTTGAAGCTTACACACTGGAACAGATCACTGCTCTGTTTAGTCCAGAAGTCTGACTCTAGCAGTGGCCAAAACATAATGCTTTATAAGAAAGCAAACACCTCCCCCACAATATACTTCCCGCCCAATTATGAAACATGATAATATGGATGAAAAATTCCTTCTTGCCTTAAAGGAAATCAGCTTACTCCATGAACTAATCAGTGTTATTGCTCCTTATGACTCTTCAGCGTAACAAAAGAGTTATGAATAAATATATATAACATATCTGCATATATGTATGGCAAGACAGCTATGAAATTCATTTATTTTTTTTACAGCCACAGAATAAACTACACAATTTTACCTTTGGCCTCTTAATTTGCATTCTGTTAATTCACCTCTGCCAAAACTAGTACTGGTAATCCAAACCTCCAAGCAGTATAAACATTTGCATATTACACACACACAAAAATCTTACCACAAAAATTTTAAATAAATGAATAATGTTTTCCTCTTTTCTAATCTGGATCAACTGAAGTAAGGATTAAAAATGTGTATGTACTTCTCACTCACTTACCTGGGGTACAAATTTAGGGTTTTTAAAGATGGGATTAAAACTGCATTAATTTTTGCACTATTATATTTTATATCTGCTCTGATAAACTGGTTTAGCATTCTGGATGACTTATAGCAGAAATACAAAGATATGTCTTATGCTGTGAAGGGCAAAGAAGAACCTATTCTGACATGATGGAAACATAAGGACAGCAGGAAACCAGTGCGACTACATAGGAAATTCTTAAGATTCTGCATCAAAATCAAATGGAAAAAAAAGATGTGGGCAATGGAAAGAAGCATACCAAGAAATAGCAAGAACTTGCAGGAATAAAATCAGGAAAGCAAAGGTAAAAATGAGTTACATCTGGCAAGGGAAGTTAAACAGCACAAGAAGAGATGGAAAGAATAACATACAGTGGACAGAAAGGAAAGACCAAGGAAGCTGTGGGTCTACTACTAGATAGCCAGGGTGACCAATTAACAAAAGATGCAAAGGCAGAACTACTCTCAATAGCTACTTTGCTTTGATCTTCACAAAAAATGCTGCTGCAACCAAAACAGATAAGAAAAATACCATATTTTCTCACACCACCAAATAAAACATGCACCCTGTTTTTGGAAGACAGAAATAAAGAAAGAGATCTTTCCCGAGCCATGGACAACTCACGAATGACATTAAGTAAGTCCTCCTGGGAACAGAAAATGTCCAGGAAGTGGCATCCCTGGAGACAGTCTGGGTGAGGCAGCAAGAATTTCTTGATGCTAGCTGCCTCACCCGGGCTGCCTCCTGAGCTTCCAGGAAGGCTTCCCCTACGTCACACAAAGTTAGGCTCCAGATCCTTGTAAAGGGCAGTAGCAATCCCATTACTTCTTCAGTGTTAGTAGTTATTATATACGTTCCTGTAACTAAGGTGTTGTTTCTATACCACTAGCCTCATCAAATTACTACCAACTGCACACTTGCTGCTTCAAGCGCAAGCTACAGCAGCCAGCAGTGTAGGGACACAGCCATGCACCTGGGGCCAAGTGGGAGCAGTGTCTTCTGATTCACCATCACAAACACAGAGCTGCTGGCAGCAGCTGCTTTTCTTCACCCCCCGCCAAGCCAGCATCTGGGGCAGCTGCCACTATCACTTGTGCCTCCCTCCTCCCCAGTTTTCCCACTGAGCCACAGTGCTCAGCCAGTAGCCACAGCTGGGAGAGGGTTAACGCAGATCTCCATCCCTTCAGCTTGTTGAGTCAGACACTAGCAACACCCATCTTGGCAGCTGCATGACATGTACAGCATCTCCAGGCTTACTTTTGCAGTGAAAAGTGATTTTGGGAGGTAAATTTTAATTTACAGCAAAGTAGATTTAACCTAAATCTCAAAAGAAACAAGGAAGGCAGTGGAATAGCAG
>NW_017729024.1:119469944-119473772 GCF_001723915.1 Gavialis gangeticus | reverse complement strand
TAAATCTCAAAAGAAACAAGGAAGGCAGTGGAATAGCAGCTTCCTTGGGGAAGCTGTAGAATCACCCTTGAAGTGATTCTAAAGCTAATTCTGTGAAATATTGAGTGTGACCTGTCAAGGGTGCTCAGTACTCAGCAAGCAGACCCAAACTGCAAAAACAGCCAAAAGCTAGACCATATTATTCAAGCATGATCATTTATACTCAGAACAAAAACAGCATTTGAATATGAAAGGTCAAACAAAAGCACGAAAAGATATCTGATATACCTAGATAGAAAAGAACTAATAGGACTAAACAACGTAAGTTTAGCATTACTCTAATTGTTTTATGCTTTCCGAAACATCAGTAAGATTATTTATTATATTTTAATTTAAAAAGTGCCATGGATGTTTTCACATTTACTATATTTTTAATCATAGAACAACTGGCTAGAATACAGAGAAATTTTATATTAAAGGAGTGTCAGAAATGGTGACAACGTGCAGAAATATGCAAAGCCCATTCTTTCAGTTTTGAAGATACAAGACAGATACTGCAGTTTGTGTGGTTTCAAAATTAACTTGTTGATATTCAGATCTGTGGTTTATTGGATTTATCCTTTAGGCCTTTGTTTCAAATGTAAACTCTCTTAGCAATCTTAGCAAAACCCAGGCATTATGACAACTCATGAACCGAACATCATTAAAGATAAATTTCTATTTGAGAAAGATAACAAATATATGGATAAGATAGATATGGATAAGTGGAGCACTTTCATATGTCTTTATAAACAAGCAGCATGTCCATACCATTGAAATAAACAACTACCAACACATTGCCCTTGTCAGTCTCTGTGTAAATTTCCAAGATGATTGATTTTTGTTGGGTAGAAAGATCCTGGACAGCCCTTACACTTAAACCCACCCTCCAGGTGGCTTTTACCTATTTATTCCTAGGCTATGTATACCGTGGGGTTAATCCTGAAATGCTAAATGAAATGATCTGAACTAATCCAATATTAATCTTGTCAGATCCAGTTCTCTTTCTCTACATCTGGTCCATCAAGCTCCACATAAAAAACCCTGGTAATAAGTGTGGCAGAAGGCCACCTCTGTTTCTCCCCAAAAACTCTGCTCTGTGACAATTTGGTTAAGATGGGCCCTACAAAGGGTACACACCTTACCATATCTCTTTAGGTAACCTGAGCTGGATACATTCCTGAGGGAGGGGGAAACCTGCTCCCTCTGCCTACGTGACTGGCATCACATACCAGAGTGAGGGGCTTGGGCTACCTGGGGAGCTACAGACTGCCAGTCTGCCCAGCAATTAGTGATGCATTTCAAATTGGTTGGCTGACAGCCAACAGGTGCTGGCCTCCATTGGACCAGGTAAATGAGGTCATAAGGGCTATAAATTAAGGACTGCCCAGGAAGAAGGGGCAGCAGCTATGAGAAAAACTCAGAGAGAAAGAGGGGAGCTAGACCATCTGAAACTTGTGCTCTCTCTCTCTCAAAACTCATGATCAAGGAACTGCCTGCCTCCAGAGGGAATCTCTACCTACCTCTGGATGATACTTGTAAGTAAGCTACCTGAGATCTAACTAGATATGTAGCTCGCAGTAACTCTGATGCATGATCAACGGCTACCCAGCCATGCCAGTTTGCTCTATGGGATTTCTCTGCTATTGCTCTACCCTGTACCCTATTGCAACCCTACCCCTTGTAACCAATAAAGTTCTCTTTTGTACTTAGCATGGGAGTCTTATTGGGTGTGGATCTAGATTATGCCTTGGGGTCCCCTTTGTTTGGCTGACTACGGGAGACAACTACTTGTTCTTCCTTCTAAGAGAAGCACCCCCAAGTGCTTTGAGTCAAGTACCCTCGAGGGCTACTAGGTCTGTGTTTCCCAGGGTGCACAGAGCCAGAATAAAGCCCAGACCTGGGTGGTGGCAGTGTTACCTCCAGGCTAGTGGGTGTGCTCCAGGAAGGGGGTCAGACAGACATGAGGCACCCCCAGGGAGGCACTCGGAGCCTGGAAGGTGGTCGGACACAGTGAAGCGGATGGCTCAACGCAGGAGCGCCCCCTACTGGCCTGCCACAATATGCACAAGTAAAATTCTGTGGGCTTTAGGCTCTAGCTTAGGAGTGGGCAAAATGGTGGCTCCATTTCCCAGCAACCCCTGCCCACATGGCTGGGGCCAGTTTCCATGGAGACCCCAGTAGCAGCTGTGCTGAGAGCATAGGGCTGGGGTTTCCACAGAGACTGGCCCCAGCAGTGCTGGCAGGCCGTAGTCCTGTTCCAGGGCCGGGCTGGGATCTTGGTGGTGACAACATAATTCTGTGATTTCTATGATTTTAACATGGTCTAGAGCTGGGACTGAACCGCAATCTGCAGTCTGGGCAGAGGTGTCCAGGTAGCAAATCCGTGATTCTGCCCTGGCTCCGGACCACACTGTCACCGCTGCAAGGAGCCGGGAAAGAGCCACTGCCTGCACATTCCTGCCTCGAGCAACTTCCTTGGGATCATGGCTCTGCCCCAACTCTGGACCACGCTGTCACTGCTGCAAGATCCCAACCCAACCCCAGAGCAGCTCCCCACCCTGCCACATGCGCTGCTGGGGCTGGTCTCCATGAAAACCCCAGCCCTGCGCTATCACAGTGAGGCTTCTGCTGGGGTCTCCATGGAAACCAGTCCCAGCCACATGGGCAGGGCTCCTGGGAAATGGAGTCTACTGCCAACTGGACTTTGCCTGCCTCCACTATAACTGCTAGTAAGGGCTTTCCTTTACTCTGTATTGTATCAGGGTTAAAACAAGAAATCTTTAAGCCCTCATACTCTGGATGTCAACTACATTTTTTGGAGAAGAGCTTGAATCTACTCTTCTGACAGCCCCCAGCCACCTGTAGTATGGGTGAGGGAGAGACAAAGCATACTCTCTGGCCCTTCCCCCACTGTAACGAACCAGTGGCACACTTGCAGCAATAGCTGCTGCCCTAGGTCAGCAGTCAGAACACTGGCCAAGGGCCAGTGGGAAGGCCAGCAGGTGGAGCTCGCCAGGCCTTGGGACCCTGATGGAACCACCCCTGCCCATTCCCACCAATCAGATGATTAGCAGCACAGGACAGGGTGCCATGACACAGCAATGCTGGGCAGGCAATCAGGGAGCCAGCCACTTCCCCCTGTCCTCTTAGAAGAAGTGAAAGAGAGTGAGGGACTGTGGATTACCAGGACCCTCTCAGATCTACAATAATGTTACATTTGCAGTGGAAACAGCTTCCAGTGACAAAGCAACTGCTGCTTGAAAAAACAACAATTTTGTCACAAATCTGCCAATTTTTGGGTCTGATCAGCTTTTTTTTTTTAAAGTGGGACCAACAGTGTAAACATGTGGCCAATTGCTTTTTATCTGCCTAAATCCACATGTAAAGCATGACAATAGCAGTATTTGCCACAGCCTTTACAGATTAATAACTGCAGCTGAGCTTCCCATTCCTTTTTTAAAATCATCCGTAGATGCTTCTCAAGCAAATCCCAGGATGTCCTCCCCCTGTACGCGGCCTTGGTGAGGCCGCAGCTGGAGTACTGCATCCAGTTTTCGGCTCCACAATTCAAAAAGGATGCGGAGAAGCTCGAGAGAGTCCAGAGAAGAGCCACGCGCATGATCAAAGGTCAGGAAAATGGACCTTACGACAACTGGCTGAGAGCCTGAAAAAACGCAGGGTGAGAGGTGATCTGATAGCCACCTATAAGTTTATCAGGGGTGACCACAAGGATCTGGGGGAATGTTTGTTCACTAGAGTGCCCCAAGGCATGATGAGGTCAAACAGTCATAAACTACTACAAGACCA
>NW_017729024.1:119466771-119469933 GCF_001723915.1 Gavialis gangeticus | reverse complement strand
GGACTCCACAGTAGCATGGAGGTTCCTGGTGCTGGAGAGGGCACAGCATTGCCTGGGGTGTGTGCGCCCCAGCCCCGGAGTTTGGGGGCAGTGAGGAGCCCCAAAGCTGAAGGGGGGGCAGTGAGGAGCCCCGACTGAAGGGAGCAGCGAGAAGCCCCGACTGAAGGGGGCAGTGTGGGACAGGCTGGAGGGCGTGGGCTCTGAGACGAGCTAGAGGGTGCCGGTGAGGGTGCAGGCTGAGGGATAAGCCAGAGAGCGTCCGTGTGGTGCAGGGAGTAGGACAGACCTGAACAACACCAGATACATCTGCAAGGCTTGGGCTGAGGTATAAGGGGAGGAAAGGAGCCGCAGATAGTGCCTAAGGCACCGAGACAGAAAATAGGCAGCCTCCCGTTTGATTAAGATCTTTCAATCAAGCAAATAACAACAGGGCATGGCAGGTGAGAAGGCGGGCGGTTGGTCCTTGATTGGTGTTGCAGGACCACGAATAGACGGTCCCAGGGAGGCACAACTGTCACAATGCCCTAGGACCAGCTGGACAAAGAGACTTGGATTATTTCATACACATTAGGGCTGGAAGGGACCTCAGAAGATCATCGAGTCCAGCCCCCTCCATAAGTTTCAAAGAAACAGATTTTTGACAAGCAACTGAGGGCTGCAGGCAGAAAACCTGGACTGGTTAGACAAAGAAACTGGTAAAATGAGTTAAAGAGACTGAGACTGAACGAAGTTAGGAGATGGTGAGAAAAACAGTTTGTGTCAATAGGAGGAAATTCATATAGGTGGGACAAGGGGAAGGACACTCTCTAACTCAGACAGCCATCCCAGAAAGTGAAATTATTAAGACCGGTTCTACAATGAGGATACAACAAGGAGCCAAAGAAAAGTAACTGATGCATCTGGTACAAGGATAAATTAGAGAGACAAGGTACAAGGAGTCAGTCTTGGGGGAATGGACAGAAGAGTCTGTGGCCACAGGAATATACTCTCATCTGAGATCTAAAATGAAACCCACTATTCCCAATAACATCATTCTTCATCACCAAATATAGGTGAAATGTACTGGCAAAATGTGTGTTTCATGCACATCTAACATTGGTTCAGATAGAGGATGACAACTTTAAACTGCAGCCCATTAGTCCAGGTTCCAAGTTTGCTGAGTAAGCATGTAAGTATTGTATAATACTACATGATGAAACTTCTGGAGTGATTCAGCCTGACTTTTTTTTTTTATTTTTTTTTTTAAAGCCAATAAAGTAAAATTTAGATTATGCAATCAGCTTTTGCTCTGGCATTTCTTAACTTTGGAGTGCTTGACTCAGAACTTAAGTGACCACCTCACATAGTTTTAAAAGTAATATACAGATATTGTAATATCTATAAAATAATATAGAGATGCAAATTCTAATTTCTTTATTGTCAAAACTGAAACTAGAGAAGGTTTTTGGTCCTTCATAAATTCCAAAAATCAGACTTTGTGTTCTCCAAATGTTAAAAGGTATGTTTTCAGTTGACAGAATTTCTCCTAGAAAAATCTCAAAAGACAGAGCTCAAATAGATTTTTGAAAAGGAGGTATTTATCTGGTATTTTCTTCATAGTTTCATAGTTGGTAGGGTCGGAAGGGACCTGAGCAGATCATCAAGTCCGACCCCCTGCCATGACAGGAAAGAATGCTGGGGTCAAACAACCCTGGCAAGGTGTTCATCAAGCTTCCTTTTAAACACCCGCAGGGTTGGAGCCAGCACCACTTCTCTTGGAAGTTGGTTCCAGATCTTAGCTGCCCTAACAGTGAAGAAGTGCCTCCTGATATCTACCCTCTGCCAGCTTGTGACTGTTATTTTTAGTCACTCCTGGTAGCGCTTGGAGGAACAGGGACTCCCCCAATGCCTGCTGGTCCCCCCTGACCAGTTTGTAACAGGCCACTAGATCCCCCCCTCAGCCTTCTCTTGTGGAGGCTGAACAGGTTCAGGTCCCATAGCCTCTTCTTGCAGGGCCTGCCCTGCTCCCCCCCGATCATGCGAGTGGCCCTCCTCTGGACCCTCTCAATGCTGTCCACATCCCTCCTGAAGTGCGGCACCCAGAACTGGATGCAATACTCCAACTGTGGCCTGACCAGTGTTGCACAGAGGGGGAATTGATAGAGACCTCTCAGTATTCCATGCTCTTTCCACTGACAGTGCAGCTCTACTCCACTCCAGACAGAATAAGTAAAAGTCTTCAAAGGCATACTCAAACACTTCATGCATTTTCTCCCTCTGAAAAAAAGAAACCTGCCCCCCCACAATCTTGCATGTGCAATGTGTTTAACCTTAGATATTCCAACAAGTTTACCTTCATTTTTCATAATTAAGCTAATGTTCCAATTTCTACTAAGGTAAACACACTGTTTAAAACATTCTTTTATTTTAACATATGAATCGGCAGTATACCGATAACTGCTAGAAGTGCCTTGGTACTTCGTTACATACTATAAACATTACCTTTCAAGGTGTATTGTGCATACTGTCTTATATTTTAATTGTTATACATATGCATGTTTTCACAGCTGGAAAAAAGGATCTATCTGATGCCTGGAGGGACTAAACTATTCTGCTTCTCCAAAGCACACTTCCATCCTAAACCACACCTGTTCTTGACTAGTCCCCCCAAACTGAAATTTCCTGCTAGTTTAACTTCTATGTCCTCAACTGAATGCTAGCTTCCATATAAAAACACAAATCAATTGGCACTGTTCCATTACAAAAACTTGCATCAAATCAGAAGGTTAATGCTGCTTAACACAGCGCGCACACAAAATCATTGAATCAAGGTTGTCCTGTACAAAGAGAGGCAAGATATATCAATTAATGCTTCTCTCTAATGTCTGAGTTTATGCTTCTTCTGTCACCTTATAATATCCATTAGATGCACATAACTTCTCTGTCAGTATGTTTCTATTTATCCATGCATATATCCTGCCCCTCCCCTGCAGTAAGTTATTATATACAATTCCCCTACCTTCAAATATGCACACTCATAGAATCTGAAACTTGAGTAGCAGAAATCACCTCTACTGGGAGCAGGGATAGTGTTACTGATTCAGTCCACACATGGAGAAGCCCCATCTTGTGGTGGTAAGGCCACTGGCAGCTCCATGCTTGGGGGTGAGGTTGGCAGCTATC
>NW_017729024.1:119452909-119461771 GCF_001723915.1 Gavialis gangeticus | reverse complement strand
AAGGCCACTGGCAGCTCCATGCTTGGGGGTGAGGTTGGCAGCTCTCCCCCAAGTCACTTTACTTGTAACAAGCAGTTGTTTTTAGCTGCTCTAACAGCAGCATTTGCCCCTCCTTGCTCAGCAGTTACAGCAATGAAGTTTTCCTTCTACAGATATACGAAAATGTTTATTTTGATCTCAGTTTGCATTTGCTATACTACTTATGATAAGGATTACAAACCGAATGCTTTCTCACTTCAGTTAAAGAAACTAACAACATTCTATTTGTTATATCCAAGAGAAATTTTCAAATCTCAAAACATTATTATGTAAAAGGAAACTCCTTTGTATTTAAATATATATAACAAAACTATATTAACTGAATGTTAAGTTTACTGAGAAATACTCAGAAGCTAGGAAATGCCAAACTTTGTTGTCTGTAAAACCTCACTTATGTGACTGTATTATGTCAGCATGATCACATATAATCACATCCCCACAGGACCAATGCCTAAATCACTGATCATTGAACAAATCAGGGTGGGATAATAAACACAGATGTTGATTTTAGGACTCTATCATTATAGCATCTTGAGGGTGTGTAAAGAATGAGGCAAAAAGCATGCAAACATTGCATTTTTCAGCCAAGCCACAGTAGGTTCTCTCATAAATTAAACTAAAATGTAATTATTTGTTGTAGCCACAAAACATAATCTTATATGATTTTAGAAGGGAGATGGCTTCTTTCTAATAATATGCAATAACTGTAAACATGTAATTGGTTGTATTAAGGCCAAAAAGTTAAATTTACAAATTACTACTTGGTTTGCATGTTGGTCTAAAACCCAAAGTTTAAAAATCAAACCTGTTTTAGCATCTAAAACACACGATGCTATTGGCAAGCTAATAGGGTGATAGAACAGAAGAAAAAAGCTATAATAGTAGGTAGAAAGGTCTGTTCATCATGACAATCTTTGTAGTTATTTCCATAAACCAGTGGAACATGGAAAAAGTAAGATTCACAATCGGACACAAGGTTCTGGCTTTGTACCCTATCAGGTTTATGGAAAAAATCTAAAGCATCTTTTGAAATCAGCAAATCTTAATAATGAAAACCTGAAGCACACACCACACAATATAGATAAAACTGAAGGTTCAAGAAAGTAATCATCTAAGGTTTTAATGATAGAAAGATTGCTTGGTTTTTTTTAGGATTTGCTTAGAGCATAAGAGTCTTCCTGATATGGCTAGCCCTCCTGTAAGTAGATAGAACATCTTTCTGTTCATGTGAAATTCAAGGAGACTATACAAAAATATCCACAAAATATATCACCACAATATTGCTCTGAAAAAGAAAATCAACATGCAAATACATATTTAGCATTCTGTTTAACACCATTTGGACAGTAACTAAGACAATAAATAGATAGTGTAGCAGTGTTAGAGAACTTTTAAAATAACTTGTAACTTGGGAAGCAAAATTAAACTTAGCTGAAGGTCGAACTACAGCATGTTAAAAACTTATGAAATGAAAGGCACAGAAGAAACTGCAAAACCTTAGGGAAGTGTCTCAGAAGCATGTAAGAATAGCTTTAATACTGTATTTGCTGATGGATCCACACAGATGCAGAACAGGTTTTGATCTGGTACAGATCTGCAGGATGAGAAATGATGTATTCTTTTTGCTGACATCAGAAACTTTGAAACTGAAACAGCAGATGGTATTGCAAAAAGAATAGAAACAGCATTAATTGTGGGGATCAACAAAGAAGAGCTCAAAACAAAGCCAATTTGGCCCACATTAACACAAACTACTAATGAGCATGGGCAGATCAAATTAGCACAGACCCAGATTACAAAAAATACTCCTGATATTGTATATAATATCAGCCAAAAGAACTTCTAAAAAACTTACCCCACCTTTGAAATGCTGCTGTCATTTGGAAAGACATTTTAAAATTTTCACTTCTTATTCACAAAGCATAAACAGCAAGTCCAATTTCCTCTGGATGCCTTGTTAGCAAGTATGAACTATTTTGATTGCTACTTGAGGCAGACTGCTAAGATTAAGATAAAATACTGTCATTTGGCTATCAAAAGAAGTGCAGCTCAAGGCAGATTCTTAGAAGACAAGGCAAAACAAATTTGTGGGCATATACTTCATGCTGGACTTTATTCATCACTATGTCTGAATCACCTACTTTTCAAGAAAATGATCTTTTGTTATTTAAGGCTTAGCAAAACACCAGAAAATATTACATTGTTCTGCAGCAGATTTATGCAGGAAAAGAAATTATGCTATATCCCAAACAACCCTGGCCCAGGCATTTGAGAACATATCCTTAGGGGCTGCACATCTAATAAGGCAAACTTTTCTCTTACCTTTTAGTGGGAAAGCTGAAGAAAAAAAAATCTACCTGATAGTAGCTGCCACTGACAATTTGGATACCAGAGGCACCAGACTATGGACTTTCTTTCCCACCCCTTGTCCCTCCCCCATCCCCTCAGCAGCTTCCTAATGGGATGGACCCAACCAGGTCAACATCAGCCAGGAAAAGCAGCATGCAGCTGAAGCTGGTTTCCCACGTGCTACTGGGGATGGGAGGAGCCCGGCCGGGTCTGCACCAGCCAGCAGAAGCGGTGGCGGAGCCATGTGCTGCTCAGGACTGACCAGCATGGTAGGGCGAAAGTGCAGCCGAGCCCCTGCTGTTCTGACTGGGCTCATCCTGAGGTTCATTTAATGTTTGTAAAATGCTTGGAGAGCCCCACATAGATGCACTGCATAGAAGTGCAAAATATATTTTGACTTATTTGGTTGGCACCTTGGGCCGAGATTTTCAAAGCTGAGTCAAAAGGCCAACTTCCGTTAAAATGAATGGGATTTAGAGGGCTCCAAATCTCTTATGACAACTTTGAAACATGCCTATCTACCCCTTTTTGCAAATCTCAGCTATAGTTTGGAAGCTCAGCCAAAGAACATAAGAGCTTCTGAACATAAAAGCATAAAAAGTGCCATGCTTGGTCAGCCCCATGGTCCACCTAGCTCAGTATCCTGTCCCGAACAGTGGCAGAGGTGGATGCTATAGAGGGAGAGTTTTGAACTGGTTACACCTATTTCATTGTCACTTCCTGCAACTTCATTGGTGCCAAAAGTCATGTGACATCACTTCCTGATGTGATACCACTTCCTGTGAGGTCTTTGAATATGGCTCGCCAGTCCACTGGGTGATAAAAAGTTCATGATCCAGCCGCACATTCAAAAAGGTTGGACACCCCGGCATAGATTATATTATCTTCTTTTCACTTCTTGTTGAGCCCTGCATCAGCCATTCCATTTCTGTGCCTCAGATTAGTGTCAGGTATCATACTTGTCCTTTTTAAATACTGGCACAATATTATCCAGTACCAAACTTTTCCGGTGTTGTAAATCAAAAAGGTTTTACTGAAAAAAACAACTAAAGAGGACCTTGTCTAGCTCTTTTAAACTCTTAAATAGGAGCTATATAGATCTGATGGAAGCCACATAGATTGGATTTAAGGTCCAGTTTTAATATCTGCTGCTTAACATCCTCCTCAATTATTACCGAAATGGGAAAACATTTCATTGATATCAGATGAAATGATAAAACCTGAATTATTCCCAAATGGAAAACAAATTCTTATTCAACCCTACTGCTTTTTCTGTACTATTAACAAATGTAACATTTTCAAACAGCAATCAACTATCATCATTAAGATTCTTTCTTTTCCCCAAACGCTTGAAAAGTTTATTATTGTTAACCCTGCTAACTATAGATTTTCCCTTATGTTTGCTTCTAATATCAGTTTTCTACAATTCCTCACTTCAATTTACGTTCATGCTTCTATTTCCCTTTTCTAAATTAAAATAACAGAGAATACAAAAATTGCCTATAATCACTGGACTATGTTAGTTCATTTTATTTGACAGAATGAAACCAAAGACCAACATACTAAACTTAAAACATTCTGGGTGCAGTATTCAGTTTGAACTCAGACATGCCTAGAGAGAAGTGATCATAATTTTTTTCCTGTGTCCTAGATACATGTATATTTATCTCCTTTTCCCAACACATGCACACAGCTTTCTGCTCCTTCTTGGCTTTGGAGTAGCAAGTACTGAATAAAAGTTTCGAGAAACAATAACTTTTTTTTTTTTTTAAGTTTTAGTGCCTGTGAAATATGCTAGACTGAAAACTTTGGAGACTCATACAACAAATACATACAAATGATGCTGGCAGTACAACTTTCCTCCGCCAGTCCTTACCATAGGCCTCAACTCTCAACTAGAAGGATCCCCAGTAGAGGTCCTTGGAGGGAAGTGGGGAGAAGGAAAAGTGGAGCACTGCAGGATACTGGGAGTCCAAGAGAACCTCCATAGCACTATATGCAACTGTCCATACATTACACGTACCGTTGCAAAAGGTAGTGGTACAAAGAAATTCTTGTTTGTTACAGGAACTCTTCTGTGGTCAATTTGCCATTTTTATAGTACTACACACAGGCTGAATGTATGGACACTCACTTTTTGTAATGCTATAAAAAGTAGTGCAAGTCCAAGGCTAGATTGACAATGAATTGCAACTGTTACTCAAATGATATCCTGTAAGGATTTCCTCTCAACCTGAAAATGGAAAAGCTTCCAAAAACTGGAACCTCTCGAACAAAAAGTAGGTAAAAAAGATGGCTTGCATTTAAGGCTTGTGACCCTTGATAACATTTTTTAGTAACAGTCAAGTATGTTCAACAAAGAGCTTTCAAGCTAAGTTTTCCATGGCATCAGATTCTCTAAAACTAGGAAGTCTCTTAAGAAAAAACATGAATACTTGCTATTAGCCAGCCATAATGAAATAAAGCTGAGCTCATATAACAACCTCCAAGCATCATCAACACCAAAAATTCTAACATTTTCTATCACTCTAGGAATAAACACTTCCCTTGTCCTTCCAAAATACATTTCAAATTGCTGACCTGGGCATTCTGTAAACAAAAACAGTAATACACAATTATCTTTGGATGGGGGTATAAGATACACTTCAGCCACTCCATGTTGTTTCAAAAAATATAGGGGGCACATGAATTCTAGTTTGAGGGCAATTATTTTTAAAATGTAAGTTCTGGTCTATTCTTTCCCGGCATCTCTCCGTCTGGAAAGATGTCAGGTTCAGGAATCCAGACAGTGGAGAAATGGAGTTTTATGTTTACACTGTCGGCATCTGTATGTGCTCAAAACATCAGAGCAGGTCTCAACAGGCAAATCAATTAAATCGACTCAACACAGAATAATGTCAGTAAATACAAAGAAACCTCACTGAATACATTTTTGAGGATAACAGTGCCAACTGACAAACACAGAGGTCTGATGAATCAAGAACTCTGTTATAACTTGCAACAAAAAATACTAGTTGTACAGTACTTTATGTTATGCTGATGAACTAAGTTAATAGGCTTTCTACCTCTATATTACAGATGATAGCACAGTAACAAAAGTTTGTTATACCCTGAGAATAGAAATGAAGTTGAGGGTAAGACTTGAGGGAGCAGCATACAGAACACTGTAAAATGTAAACACCCGACTCTTAAGGAAAGTATTACTTGAATTTCAGAGACTGAATCCTATCCAGTAAAATACTTTGATATTCTGACTGCAAAGGGAGTGTAAAAGGGTCCCGCTCCAGGGGTGGCCATGATGCCCTGGCACCCCCTTACCCATCATCACCATTGCTCTCTTTAGGCAATCTCCCCCTCCCCTCTCCTGCCATGCCTTGATGCATTTATCTTTTGGAAAAAGAGGGGCTGCCCAAGGGCTCCCCAAGCCTGGTCTCACACTCATGAATGCAGGTGTCTGTGCTCATCACCTTAAGAGCTAATTACAGGGCCTCCTTGTTTCCCCTTACAGCTATGCCCAAGCCTCATAGCTGTTTCTGGTCTTCAAGTAGGTAGGTACCTTGCCCCACACCACTAGGCCACTTTAGACACCTTCTCCCTTTTTGGGGCCTCACCCTGCCCAGCTTGCATCCCACTGCTTTGGCTGGTCCCTATGGCCTAGACCAGGGGTAGGCAAAATGGCAGATCAGGCCAGCAGCTGTACTTCATTTCCCAGCAGTCCCTGCCTGTGTTGCTGCAGCCAGTTTCCATGGGAACCCCAAAAGCTGTGACACCGAGACAGCACAGGGCCAGGGTTTCCATGGAGACCAGCCCCAGCAGTGCTGGAAGGGCATGATCCGGAGCTGGGGCAGAGCCACAAGCCACTGCCTGAATGCCCCAGTCTGGCTCACAGATCTGCCCTGGTTCCGGACCACACTGTCACTGCCACAAGATCCCAGTCCCAGAGCAGCCCCCTGCCAACACTGCTGGGGTTGGTCTCTATGGAAACCCTGGCCCCACCCTGTCACAGAGCCACCACAGCTCGGGTCTCTACGGAAACTGGTTACAGCAACATAGGCAGAGGTTGTTGGGAAATGGAGTCCACTGCAGGCCCAATCTGGCCTACAGGCCAGACTTTGCCCACCCCTGGCCTAGACCAACTGCACCAGGCCTGGTTCCTTGGGCTCCAGCCCTTCTCTCACCCTCTTAGACTCTTACTTCTCTCCTCCTGGGCTGTGGGCCCCCTGGCACCATTTGCCTCTCAGGCTTCTAATCTCTGCACTTCTTGAGCTGTAGCCCTTTGGCCCCAGGTGCTGCACCTCTCTGGGCTGTGGGCTCTCCAGCCCTCTCTCTGCCCCTCGGGCTATGCTGAAGCTTGCACCCTGCTCTGGCAAGCTACAACCTCACATGACTCCCTGGCACTTTGGGACCTCCACATCTCCCCTTTCTAGTCCCACCAAGTCCACCAGTAGTAAACTGTAACAAAGGGAACAAAGCACACTGGCTGTAACAAACAACCTGCTCTAGGTATAGCAAATGACAACTACTGACGGCCTTGCAGCAAGGTTTCCCCATACCTGGGGTTGTGTTCCTCCATAATACACCAGCATTCTGCTGGCGGTCCTTAGAGCAGCTCTGCAGTCAACCCAGCATCTTCCTGCAGTCCTCCCGGTCAGGAGCTTTTCAGCCAGTGGCTTGCAGGGCTAGAGTGCCTGGCTTGGCTCAGGCCCAGGCTTATATGCTGCTCAACCCCTTTGCTGTCCAATGTGTGGAAAGATGGGGCCCACAGAGGCAACCCCCTTCCTGATTCCACCCCCTGCTGGACAGGAAGCCTAACTCTAACCCCACTGGGTATACAGCACCCCACCTGCCTCCCAGCTATGCACACTGTGCAGGCAGCCCACCTGAGCATGCAACACAGGCAAGCCTGGATCCCTCCTTTGCTGAGTGTGCAACACACACAACCCAGCTTCCTCCCCCCTGCTGCACATACAGGATGGGCACCCCAGCCCCCTCCCGCTGCACCACCCTGCCCCCAGGAGTGGGGGGCAAAAAACAGAAGCTGGAGGACAAAGAGGGATCCCAAAGACTGTTGTGACCCCCACAGCAACAATCAGTGTCAACTGGACAGAAGCCTAGGGCCGCATGTTAACCCCTTATGGACCACAAACAGACCATGTACTACTACCTGGAGAACCCTTATTTAGACCACTGAAAAGCAGACAGATCAAAAAACAAAAACATACACTGCAGAGGTCCAGTTTACAAAGCATTTAACCATCTCTTCCACATGGTGACCCTGACAAGATTAGTTTCCTACAGGCTCTTCTGCAGAATTTCTCTGTCAAAGCATCTTACTGCCTAGCTATCCCCTGGCTAGCCCTTGGAAACTCACCCTTGCTTTGCCTGGATGAAGATTTATTAAACTATTTGTAGGTCTTTTCATCTCTAGTCTCCCATCTCAGCAAATCGGGTCACGTCACTTCAGCCTAGAAGGCCGTTCACTTCCATGCCTACGCTTAGGTAGTCTTATTTGGAAACCTATTGTGCTACTCTTCTTCCACAGTCCCCACTGAATTTGAATATTACATGCATAAAAAACCCACATTCCACTACACCTAAAACAAGTTAAAGCAATACTGACACACACGCAGTTCTAACCAACTATAAAAATAACTATACAGTAATTCTGCCTCACAGACTAGATAACATATGGAGGTCATAAAACAAGTTACTTCTTAGAATTCACAAATATGTATCAGCTCCTCGTCTACTGCAAAGTATAGAATAGGCAGGGGTGTCAAACTTGCGGCCTGAAGCCCAGATTCAGTTAGCAGAACTGTATTTTGTAGCCTGTGGGGCTCATAAAGGGGCCAAGAATTCAGGGGTAGGGACTGCCACTGAAATCTGGGGCACCAAACCCTACTAGGGATGCATGCTGGCTGTGCAGGGCAAACAATGGCTGTGCCAGCCCTCGCATCTGCTACCACTGTTTACCTTTCTGCTGCCACCGCTTGCTCCACTGCCATGTCCACATCCAACCTGTGAGGAGCTCTATAGTTCCCACAGGTTGGATTGTGTGCAAAGTCTGGGGTTAGGTTACCCTGGGGTTAGGTTACAACAACATTCTCCATCAAATCTTGCTCAGAAAAAGTATGGACAATGTTCAGCTAAACAATGCATAAGCTAGTTGCCTCTCGTCAGTGCAGAGGCAGAAAAGGATCTTGGAGTCTTCACTGATGCCAAGATGAACATAGGCCAGCAGTGTGGGGATGCAGTTAGGAAGGCCAACCATACCTTGTCATGCATTCACAGATGCATCTCAGGCAGGTCCAAGGAGATGATCCTCCCCCTCTATGTGACACTGGTCAGGCCGCAGTTGGAGTACCGCATCCAGTTCTGGGCGCTGCACTTCAAGAGTGATGTGGACAACATGGAGAGAGTCCAGAGGAGGGCCACTCGCATGATCAGGGGCAGCACAGCAGGCAGGCCCTATGA
>NW_017729024.1:119447200-119452811 GCF_001723915.1 Gavialis gangeticus | reverse complement strand
TTAAGACAAGGCTTGACAATCACCTTGCTGGGGTCGTTTGACCCCAGTACTCTTTCCTGCCATGGCAGGGGGGCGGACTTGATGATCTGCTCAGTTACCTTCCGACCCTACAAACTATGAAACTATCATTATATATGAGATATACATTTCTACAAGAGAAAGAAGGCAGTCTGTAAGGTGTCACCCTGCCCTAATTCTTTAGAAATGAAGAAACTTTTTAGGCAAAGTCCTACTTATTCAGATGCTATGAGTGGACTTGCAGAGAGCAGTTGTAGGTACTTCAGACTAACACAACTAACTACCCACTTCTACAAGAGAAATCTATTCCAATTTGGGGTCTTCTCCTGGTCCCAATGCAGTCAGTGCCATAATTTCTACTGACTGCAACATGGCAAGGTCAGTCCCTTATCCAGTCTAACAGATATAAAATTCAAAATACGAAAACTTTTCACTATAACTACTTCATAAAGTATTTTGGAAAATGCCTTCTTTTAAAATACTCCTGAATGCATATGCTAAGAGGCTGACACTATAATATGGCAATAAAATGAAAGATAGGTCTTATTTTAACATTAGAACAATGCATTAAACCTGAAACCTAATCTGTACTTTAAATTGTTTTCTGTAATTTTTAAACCAGTAGTAAACCAAGATGGAGGCCTTAATATTTCTTTCTTTGGACTCCTGTTCTGCCGCTGCCGTAAACAAAGACATTTAGGTAAAAGCCTTCCCCCCGGGCAGTAAACTCAAATATTTCTGCTGCAATTTAATATTTTGCAATACTGTATAGTTCAGTTACTGCTGAACAGTGCTTAGCTTTCAGAATAAAGACTGTGCAGAACAGATTCAATCCTGTGCACTGAACATTGTTTAGTTTATAAAAAGGAAACTTAAAGAACAATTAAACTGTTGGACTATGACAATATTCAAAACATAAAACTATGCAATTAAAATGTACGTTTTTACAAAACAACAGTCTCCTCTCATCCTTTTAGTAATACAGAATTTAAATTCAATGGTTTTTTAAAAGCATTTAAACAAACTACTGTAGTTAACAGAAATCAGACACCTGAAATATACCGTATACAGTATTTATACAAATTTTTGTCTTCATTAACATTTATACTAAAAACAATTCCACAATGGAGCATTGAAAATTCTGACCTTTGGAGAAATTTGTTATTCAGATTTCCATTTTCAATATTGTACTTCATGTCTCCTGAAAAGTACCTCCACTTCTCCAACAGCCTGAAAGCAAATCTTTTCCAATTGTTACAATTGGAAATGTTCGTTTAAGCACTAACCCCAAGTATTTCATGTAATTGCTATAAAATTCCTCTCTCTAGACAGAATCAGGTATCATTGGCAGAAAAAGAAGGAACATTCCCACACCTGCTATAAGGTAAAAAAGCACCAAAGTACATTTTTTGCTGACGTAAGTCGATGACTTACATTTCTGGTTCGTGATGCTTTTTACAGCAAGAAAAAAACTCTCCCAGGTAAATTATGTTAATGTGTTCACTGTGGGCTACCCTGACAAATAGTCATATGAATCATGTTTTGGCAGGTTTCATAATTTGATGGACATATTCCATACTTACCTTCTACTGGATGTGAAATTCTTCCATGTAAAAACTAGTATTAGGAATATTTAATGTAATGATACTCGCCCAATGTATAAATAAATTAATAATTTGTAAATAATTAATGAAATAAAACAAACACAGTTAAAAAGTTTGTTTTAAGAACATTCTACCATCTCCACCATTTTAGAACAGTAAAATTAACTTACCAGATTTGTGCTTTTTGTGTTTTGCTTTCTTTTTGATAATAAACAACTTAGTCTGGATCTCAGGTTTGTAAGATTTGAATAGGTATGGATGCATCTCACGTTTTCTCTGCAGATCATCAAGCTTTCTCTGCAGATTTGCATTCAGAATATCTTTTAATTTCTTTTTTTTCTTTTTCTTCTTTTTTGCCCGCATCTTTGTAAGTTTTAGCTTTTGATTATTACGCAGAGAATTCTCTAACATCATTTCTTTAGTAATTTTGTGGCAATTCACATCTGGGTTATCACTACGACTGCCATTCACATGCATTTGACAGGTTTTAAGAGTATTCTCTTTTAATGGGCTGGACTCAGTTTTCACTGTGGAAACTTCAGCACATTTCTCCCCATTTTCTACAACTCTGACTTCTCCTGGGCTAAGAGGTTCCCCGAAGCTAGCAACTTCTCCTGGCTTCTCCAGGCCACCAACTGGCTTCTCCACGTTTTCTTTACAGCACCCAGGTTTTCTCATTTCACAGGCCCTGTGAGTTTTTATTTCACAACTGGATTTAAGTTCTTTCTTTGTGATGACACTAAAGCTATCCAAGTCAATTTTTGCTGCTGGACTACAAACACTAGAAACCACACTTTTCCCTGGTTCTGTCTTGGAATGAGGTAGGAGCTCTTCTCTACCACCAGTTCGGACTTCCCCATTGCTTTTGCTGACATACTCACGTTTCATTTTCTCCAATTTAATCCGTGGTACTCTTTTTACTTTAATAGGTGGAGTTGGAAATTCAGGAGCCTGGAAAGGTTTTTGTTTGTAAATCCGTACATCTGCACCACAGAACTGTGGAAAATGAACATATGCATTCTCCAAGTAATCATAACCAAGGATCACTTCCCTGCATTCATGGATAGGTTGCCCAAGCACAGCATCTTGGACATCTTTTTGTGTTTCATACACAAAGTCACAGAGGCCTTTTAGGAGCCACACTTTTTGGTAGAATGGGAGCTCATGAAATGGTTTTTCTTCCAAAGGACTGACTTCTCCAAGGACTTTAAAAAACTGGGGGGATAGCCCAAGTTTTTCTGCACAACTATTTGGATTATCAGTTTGCCCTACCACAGTATACCATTGCTGTACTTTCCGTCTAAGTGCTGCTTCCCAAGTCCTGTAAGGAAGAGTTGGTCTTCGATGCAAAGTAGATCTGCGATGAGGAGGACTTAACAAAGAAGTCATTATTTTAGCTAAAAAAGCATTACACTGAGGCATCAAAAGACAGCGTTCCAACTCATAGAAGACAATTTCCGGCAAGTTTAAAATCTGTTGTGCTAAACAAAGAAAATGACCAATAGCTGGAATTTCCCACATGGTCTCCATCCTTGTAGGGGCTGCTTGAGCTAAAAGTGACTTTTCCCATTCTTCTATTTCTTTTTGACTGGCTTCTTCTGCCTCTTTCCTTTCTTGCTCCCGTAGCCTATCAAAATGAAAAAAGTTTACATAAGTTTAGATACCATATTCATTTTTAAACAGTGAAGGAGAAAATCAGAAATACAGAATGACATACATACATATTTTTTAAAAAGAAGCAACAAAGAACATGGTACATAATATAAGAATTCAATTTGTTTTTATTGTGGTATACATACTGTGCCAGACTGTCAAATGAGAAACTGTAGACAATTATACTTTACCTGTACTTCTGCATCTTTTTTTTTTGCATTCTAGCATTTATGCTGTCCTACTAGCAAAAACTATGTTAGCTCACCACCTGCCCATTTAAAATCTACTAAAATGCAGATATGTTAAGATTTTGCTATCAAAGCACTGTACTGCAATCTCTAACACCTACCTTATTACCTTTTGCGTCACTTCACATCTTTCTGATGTGTACTCAAATTTACAAGCCTAACAAGTGGTATCCTACTTGTATAAGAGTCCTAGTCAATGTGCAATGGTGGTCCAAAAAGAAAAATCAGCATTAAGATGCATGAAGAACAGGATGGAAAAGAAAAATGAAGAGATGTCATTCCATTAATAAATGGTGTACCCTCACCTGGAATATGTATTCAGTTCTGGTCCCCCTATCTAAAAAGGGATAGAGCAGAAATAGTGGGTATTCAGAGACAGACAATGTTAATAATTAGAAGCCTATAAAAAACTGATAGAAAGATAAGTTGAGAAAACTGTGACTACTTTAGACAAAATACTAAGATGGAACATGTACAAAGTATATTAAAAAACTAGTACACAGAAGATAGACTGTGCACTTTTTATTAATTTTAATAACTTATTAATTTTAATACCAATATGAGGGCATATTCAATTAAATCCAAATGGGAACAAGTTTTAAAAACAATAAAAGGAAATGCTTCCACTATGCATGCAGGCAGCCATGGGAATTAACCGCCGCATGATATGTTTCAGTCCAAAAGTAAGAGGCCATTTGTATAGATCATGAGAACATCCAGAGTTACATTAGTTGAACTCTGACAGAAAGTTTTTGATGGGGACATATTCTTGCTTCAAGGCATCAGATGGACTAACTCAGTGATTCTGGAACTGTGGTCAACAGATTATTGCATCTGATTTTCAAGTTCAATGACAAGGGTGCAAGTTTGTCTAGAAGAAATTTGAGGGCTGACAGTCATCTGCAGTCCAGAAAGTTTGAGAATCACTGCTCTAACTGATGGGATCAGAAAGAAATAGTTTTTAGGGCCTATCATTCTAGAATTTCCTGCTGGAAACATTTCTTACAAATTCCTCTGAAACACCTAGAAAACAGTATGCACTGTTTTCCGAAACAACCATATTGGGAGTACTACGATCTGATCCAGTATTGCAATTCACATCATCTTATTTTTCACAGGGTTATATTTTCCTTTTAATAGCAAACAACAAAAGGATGTCAACTGTCCACTGAATGCATTAACACCTCCCAAATTCAGACCAAATAAAGTAAAAAGTCCTCCATTTGATTACAGAAAAGTATTAGGGAATACTAGCAGCTACTGTATACATAAAATTAAGTATAAAGTACTTCAGAAGAGACAACTCTAAATTTAGACTACATCTTTGTACCCCAGATCCACATTTTTCATCATGTAAACTGTCTGCATATAAGCATGACAGAACCAAAGATAAGCTGACGGGTAACATCAAGTAACAAAAAACTCTGTCAATGAAAATATTGTCTGGCATAAATCATAAGAATAGAGCTCAAATAATTTGTCAAAAGAGCTCCAAGCTGAAATTTCTTAATATTACTGCATTTTTTTATTTATGTGCCACCAGGTGAAAAGGACTGATTCATGCAAAACTATGCAATGTTAATTCAGGCATACTATACATACAACATCAGGGGCAAAATCCTGCTTCTTTTAAGTTAGACAAGTAAGCCTGCTGACTTCCAACACAACTACTTGCATGAGAAAGGTAAGTAAGTTGCAAGCATGCCTTAATAGAACTGTGTATACAAAGTAGCTGCATTAATTGGAAACATTCACTTCTACTTTTTCTATTATCCAGTGAAGTGCTATGCTTCAGTCCTAGATTAACATAAATTTAATTTATTTTCCTGAGCGGAACAGGAAGAGGTGTGAGAAAATTTAGGTAAAAAGTACTCCTCAAACAAATAGACAGGCAAGGTTCTTTAGGTAGATGTGAAATCTTTTATTAGACCAACTCAGCAGTTGGAAAAAAGTTCTTTGCAACTACTCTTCTTTGATCCTATGACCCCAGCTGACTTCTTGCCCTTTGCTCCCAAGCAAATATCATTCAATTGTCACATGTTTTAAAGGCCAACTGTACCTTGTCATGCATCCACAGATGCATCTCAA
>NW_017729024.1:119437285-119442200 GCF_001723915.1 Gavialis gangeticus | reverse complement strand
CCTCCCCTTCTATGCAACACTGGTCAGGCTGCAGTTGGAGTACTGCGTCCAGTTCTGGGTGCTGCACTTCAGGAGGGATATGGACAACATGGAGAGGGTCCAGAGGAGAGCCACCCACATGATTAGTGGGCAGCAGGGCAGGCCCTACAAGGAGAGGCTAAGGGACCTGAACCTGTTCATCCTCCACAAGAGAAGGCCGAGAGGGGATCTAGTGGCTGTTTACAAACTAGTCAGGAGGGGACCAGCAGACGCTGGGATAGTCCCTGTTCCTCCAAGCATTCCCAGGAGTGACTAGAAATAACGGTCACAAGCTGGCAGAGGGTAGATTCAGGCTAGATATCAGGAGGCACTACTTCACTGTCAGGGCAGCTAGCATCTGTAACCAACTTCCAAGAGAGGTGGTGCTGGCTCCTACCTTGGGAGTTTTTAAAAGGAGGCTGGATGAACACCTTGCCAGGGTTGCTTGACCCCAGTACTCTTTCCTGCCATGGCAGGGGGTCAGACTTGATGATCTGCTCAGGTCTCTTCCTACCCTACCAACTATGAAACATCTCAATTTTTACTGAAAGGAGAATTGTCTAATTGGAAAGAAGTTGATAGGGGTGTCTTTGGACCAATCCTGTTTAACATTTTCATTAGCAACCTCAGTGCAAGAACTAGGTGTGTACTTATGAAATTTGCAAATGAAACAAAGTTGGAAAGCACCACCTACATCGAAGAGGACCCAATTGTTATATAAGAAAAATTCAGTAACATTATGAAAGTAAGAGAAATGATATGAAATGTAATATACTAAATGAAAATCCATGTTTTTGTGGACTAATCAGGAACTTTTGCTACAAATTGTGGGTTAATATATTGGAGGTAATGGAGGAAGAGATGGATCAGGGTGTTCTGATCAATCACAGAATAGCTATGAGCTGCTTGGGTGACAAAACTAGGCTAGTGCAATTCTAGGTGAGATGTTTCTAGTATACAAGAGTTAGTCACCATTGTACACTGGCATGCCTCATTTAGAATTTTCCCATATTTTCTTACATACCTCCCCTCTTCTCCCCCCAAATAAAATGTACAACTTGTTTTTGGAAGGCAGAATGTAGAAAAAAAGATTTTTAAAGCCAACTGTGATAGGGTATATAAAGAGGCATCATCTTTGGAATGGGATCAACTGTGCTGGGATATGTCCCAGCATAGCCAATTAGCTTCACTAGCATCTAGGGACATTGCTCAGGGCCACTGTCCCCACAGGGTTAGGTCCCTGTTACTGCCAGAGCTTCAGGGCCCTGATCCTGCAGGGCAACAGCCTCAGGTGCTGCAACCCAGGTTGGGGCATGACCCTGGGAATCCCCTGTGGGAGGGTCCCATGGCAAGTATCTGCTAGCAGGGAACCCCCCATGCAGGTTTCCTCATTTCCAGACATGTGCCATGAGCCAGGGCATGACAGCCTGATAAGCACACTGTAGGAATCCTGTGGCATGCAATAAGCAAACAGAAACCACCATAAAAATTGTTATGACAGCATAAAAATGACATTTGCTTGAACCCAGAGTGCTCCTGGAAGTATAGTGTTTAGAAAATGTGGTATCCCAGGAGACATTCTGTGCGAGACAGCAGGAATTTCCTGGTGTGGCGGAACAGCAACAAGGCTAGGCCCCAGACCCTCACAAGGGCAACAGCAAGACTATTACTTCTTTACCATAAATAATTCTTTATACAAGTTCCAATAAACAATAAAATGTTTCCATGTGACAAGGCTCATTAAGACACTACAGACTGCATGCAGCTGCTCACCAATTCTCAGACATCTTCGTGGCTATTCACCTAAATGCTACCGTCTCTCCAGCAGTTGAGAGACGGTTAACACTGGACCTCACCCCTGCAGAGGCAGAAGTGGCAGCCGTTTTAGCCCAGTGTCTCCTATAGTGCTTCTATTACAGCAAATTAAAAATCAGCTTCGCTGCTCGAGACAAACTCCACTTCTGGATGGCTGATTTTGGGGGAAGATATATGCATGTTGCTGCAGTCTCCCCTGTGCTCACCCTGGGCCACATACTGAGCAATCTCCCCCCCTACTCCATGCAGTCTCCCCCACACTCCCCATTACCTGCACAGTGTCCTCCATGTTTCACCTGTCACGTGACCCACCTCATGCCACCCTGACCCCAGCCAAGCAGCAGCAGTGGCAATAATTCCAGCCTTGGGACTGGAGCCTAACAGCCGAATACATGAATCCAAAGCCAGTACCAGAATCCAAGACGAAGTTTCACCCCCACTGCATACTGAATCCTTGTCTTGGATTCAAGTAAATATGGTAGGATGTCTAACACGTTCTGGTAAAGGGTTTTGAGACTTTCTTTGAGAAGATTCTGCACCTCCTTTATTTACTCCTAATCTCTGCTATTCGGTTCAAATGGGCAACAGCCTGTGCTGTAATGCTGGAAGTTCAGATTTTAAAACCTACTGTTAATAACTCAAAGGGAAATGAGAAAAAGCATTCATAACTTAGGCCTCGTACAGACATTCAGTTTCTCCTGGGAAAGTTGTTCCTCTCCCAGGAGACATCATAAGTGTACAGATGTTCAGGCTTTTTCTCACACAGTAAGGATGGCAGCTCCAGAAGAAATATAACCTGGGAACAAACAGGATTAAAACACTCCCAGGAGCATTTTTCCAGAAACAGCAAATGTCTGTACATACTGTGGCTTATCTCAGATGATAACATAGTCTTCCAACATTCCCTGCCCCTTCTCCCCTGCTCACTGAACTCTTCTATTCTAGCATGAAGCGGAACGCACCCCCTTCACAACCCCCACGTTGTACTGCAGGGAAACACAGGCTGATCATGAGAAGGCTGGTTCAGCCAATCAGGGCTGTTCTATGCACTATGCCATCTGCCACCAAACAAGACTAAGGGAGCCTGATTACCCTGGGTCACCCATATGAACCCATAATTCATGTTATTATTCACATATAAAGGTGTTTTCTTGATTATTGGCTTTACTCAAGCTACAAGCTGGTCTGCATGATGAGAAAACAGACCCAAGGATCACTGCTGACACAAGCATCCCTGATTAGCAGTAGAGTCAAAAATATTTGCATTTAAATATGATGAAAATAAAATTGTGCTCAGATTCCTAAATGTACTGGCTGTAGATATGTATTGATCACCCGCAAAACTCACTTACGATAGAAACAGAAGATCTCATCTATCAAATGTGCCCCTTCTCTCTCTCACTTTATGGAGATAAGCCACAATGAAATCACTATTATATACACTTACTTACAAGTTTCACTAACTGAAAAACATTTTTTTTTCCAGAACTTTAACCATGTCATAGCTAGTATCAAATGCCATCTGGAAATATGCACTTATTTTTTTAATTTGTCAGAATAAGCAAATAAGAAATTACACAAACTTAGTAGTAACAGTTACTTATTAGAACAAACATGGAATAAAACCATTTGTAAATTATAGCTTGCTGAACATCAAGTATGACTGTGCAGTCATAAAGAAAATCGTCATGGGGAGGTCTGGTAAACCCAGAATCAGAAAATAAGTATATAGTCTTTCAAAATATATTACACATTTCCTGATGTTAAAATACTAGCCGTTTAACTCCCACAGAGCATTTGAAAATATTTTATAAGAAAAGAGATGAATGAAAACTGATTACTTTGTGACTACACTATGTTGAAAGTAAATTCTATGCCAGAAGCTACACATACAGCAATATTTAGCCTACAAAAGAAAAATTTGAGAAGAAAAGGCACAACTACAAGTTCACTTATTTCTTTTACCTCTTTTCTTCTTTTAATCTCAGCTGTTCTTCTTGTCTCAGAACCTGAACCATTATGGACTCAAACATGCCAGTTGTCAACCCTACTAAATTGCGAGGTGTGGAACGACGCCTCGTTGAAGTGCATGCTGTTCCCTTCTCATCTTCTAACCCATAGCAACCTTTGGATGTTACTGCTATTGTTGTCTTCTCTCTCAAGTGCCTAGAAAGAAAACAAAAATCAATGCATGATAATTGTTTTCAGTAACAGTGATCTACCATGTTTATTTTTAAATAGATAACAATTAGGTTAAGTTAGAAAAAATGGATGTGGTTAAAATGTTACCACAATCCATCTGTTTGAACTGCCAAATGTTCCAGAAATGAAATGAACTACCCCTGCTATTTTTTTTAAAGACATGCAGTAACAAAAATTGTGACTAGCTAATCACCTGAGCCCTATAGCTCAAAAGTGAGAGCATAAACTAGGAGTTCTGAGTCCAAGCCTGGTGAGTGCCTTGTAGCTGAAATATCATATTCCTCCTTCATAGTATTCTGTCTGTCTTTCAGTTCCGCTGGTACCTGCTGCTGCATCAAACTGTCCTAATAAATTATAAATCCCAAATATTCATTTTGTAAATATTTAGAGATACCAAAGAAACCACATCTAAGATGAGAAACTGACATTTTTAAGACACAGTACAGAAGCATTCTGAAACAAAATGAATTTTTACAATCTCAACACGACTGAGAACAGTTAAAGTTTAAAATTTTAAGACTGCATTATTTCACAGAATAAAACAGCTGAAAACAAAAGAATAATACCCTTTTATTCTAGATGATTCAGGGTTACATTGTATTTTCAAGCCCAAATACAATACATTTATTTTAATTATACAAAATACTTCTGACATCATTTTCCCTTTTTATTCAATTTGTCATAGTGGCCTGTCAAAAATCAAGAGAATTTACATTCTTTTATGAGTTATTGCAGGCGACTCAAGCAACCATCAATTTCAATGACTGACATAATAGTATAATTCTTTGTCTCCTACAAATTATCTAGAACAGTGGTTGTCAACCAGGGGTACGTATACCTATAGGGATACTTAAAAGGGTCAGAGGGGGTATGCAGAACT
>NW_017729024.1:119427817-119436962 GCF_001723915.1 Gavialis gangeticus | reverse complement strand
GGGGGGGACTGGAACAAGGGGTGCCCAGCTGGGGTGGGGCACAGGACTGAGCTGCGTTGGGGACGGCTCCTGCCGCTATGTGCATCCTGGGAGGACATGGGGGCATGTGCTCCTGGATCTGCGCATGGGGTGAGGCGGGCTGCCGCTGTGGCGGCATTGGACTTTTTGTGGCAGTAGACTGGTTTAGGGTGCACTTGGGGCAGGCAGCGGCAGCACTGGGAGGGGGCTGGGGGGCGCTGCAGCAAATTCTGGAGTGGCTGCAGCAACCCCATCCCTGGTAGGCCCCCATGGTGAGGGAGGGAGTGGGGCTCGGGCTGGGGCAGATGCTGCCCAGCCGGGGCAGAGCATGGGACAGAGCCATGAGCGGCTGTTCTGGGGGGTGTGGGGTATGGCAGCTCCTAACACTGCAAGTATCCCAGGAGGGCACGGGGGGCATGTGCTCCCAGATGTACACGTGGGGTGGGGCGGGGCAGGGGTGGGCAGCACTAAGCTGTTTCCGGAGAGGATATTGGGTGGGGCTGTGCTGGGCAAAGGGGTTGGGGGGATACAGCGAATTCTGGAGTGGCTGCAGCCCCCACGCTTTAACTCCATGGTAGCACCACCGCTGCCTACCCTGAGTGTAGCCCAGCCCCTGCAAGGAAGAGCCTGGCACAGCCCCAGCTCCAGCATACCCTCGCACAGATCTGGGGGCACACGCTCCCCATGCCCTCCTGGGGTGCACGCAGCAGCAGGAGTCACCAACTGGCAGGCCACCCAGACGAGCTGGTTGCAGCTCTGTCCCGCGGTCTGTGTCAGCTGGCCAGCGCCTGCCCCTGCTCCAACTCCAGCCCCACTCCCTCCCTCACCATGGGGGCTTAAGGGAGTGGGGCTACAGGGGGGGCTGCAGCCAGTCCAGGATCTGCTGTAGCCTCCCCCAACTCCTCCTCCCAGTGCTGCCACCACCCAACCCAAGTACAACCCCCACCACGAAGAGCCTGGCATTGGCCACAGCCCACCTGTGCCCCACGCACAGATCTGGGGGTGCACACCGCACATACCCTCCCGGGGGTGAACATAGCGGCAGGAGCCACCTCCCCCACAAGCAGCCTAAGCCATAGCCTCCCCCAGACATTCCTGCACTCCACCTCAGCTGGGCAGCCCCTGCCCCAGGCCCACTCCCTCCCCTACTGCTGGGGCCTCAATCTGCCCCCACTACCATAACAGCCCTCTCTTGTCCCACATGCAGATCCAGGGGCACATGCCCCCCATGTCTCCCAGGGTGCGTGTAGTGGCAGGAGCCATCCCGTCCTCCCCGGGCCCCTTGGACAAGCCGTCTGTGGCTCTGGCCTGCACCCTGCCCCAGCTGTGCAGTGCCTTCCCCTGCCCCACTCCCTCCCTCACCACAGGGGCCTCCATCTGCCCCCCCCCCAAAAACAAGAAAAAAATATAAAGGGGTACATGAGCTGCAACTTTGAGACAGAAGGGGTACACTTGTTAAAAAAGGCTGAAAACCCCTGATTTAGAAAATATATTTTAAAAAGGTTATTGGAATTGCTAATGTCTGTGGAGTTAAAGACTGTTTTGTAAGTAGTATCACAATGAGTATTAACAATAAAATATTAATTTGGTTAAAAAACATTATATGAAAGCAAAACTACAGATTCTGCTCACAAATGTTTTTAAGGAACTTGATTATTATTGAGTATATTTCTCAGCATGGAGTCCTGGCTTCAAAGGACAGAGCAGATGTCACTGGTTTTTGAAACTTTACTTCCATCTATGTTGAGTTCTACCACAGGAGGTGGGACTTGAACAGAGAACTCTGAGGTGGACTAATAGTGCCTAAAAAAACAGGGCAGCACGTGAATCAATCTGCTGGGGACCAGACTGAATTTGAGGCTGCACAGGTCTGAGATAAGTCAAACTAGCTATGGATTGGCCTTTTTATGTCAAATGCCTTTTCTCTCATTACATTTTGTTCCTACTGTTGTGATTAAATACTCAGCTAGAAAAGACTAGTTTGTGTCACTGTATTGATGACTGGTCACTGCTCCCCAAAGGGAAGAATAGAAGATAGCTGAACCCAGTCACTTGCTGAATAATCACAGTTGGTACAAACAGGAAGATGGCCAAGGGCATGGCACAGTGGGAAAATCACACTATCTACCCCAAAAAGCAGGAAACCCATTGCTCAACAGGAATGCCCTCAGAGAAGACAAAAGGTACAACACTTGCTCTGAAACCATGATACCTGGTATCACACTTCTTAATTTCAGAAAACAGAACTAGACTTGATAACATCACAGTAACACTGCTAAAGTTACAGCAGTAGAAAAAAAATCTATTATAAAAGTTTTCTTTTTATCTTCTTATAAAACTATAAATAAGTTAGTTTGGAGAGATTTTTTTCCTAGTCACAGTGGTAGCAGGAAGTAATTTATTTGTATTAATTACTTTTTAAAAAATCCTTGCATCTAACAATATTTTTTCTTCCCAGCTATTCATACTGCTAGTTTTAGCAACTGCAAATATTGTTTACCTCCTTTAGCCAAATATTTACATCTGATCTCTGAATCTAATAATACAGCTCATATAGTGGTTACCTATAAATTAGACTACTCCAATTTACTCTACCTAGGACTGCTTTAAAGGCCTGCCTACAAACTACAACTGGTATGGCATTCAACAGGCTGCCCTCCAAGATACAATGGTGTTTACATTAGTCAGCACAACAGCATTTTGGCTCTACACTTATTCTCAAATGAATTCCAACTCCTTTTCATGCTACTTATTTTCATTGTAAATGTTGCTATTTACCCTTTTACTGTATGTTTTTATAGGCTGTAAGATGTCTAGGGCAGGCACCACATCTTCCAATTGGTTTGCAGTACCTATGACACTTTTTGGACATTGCTGTAATAGTACAAATGATTTACCACATGAACGGACACTCCTACAATCCTTCTTCATTCCCAGTACTTTCCCTGAAGGAGTCCAAATTGTGATTGAAGGACTTTGGAGCCAGAGCATCCTCAGGGAAGAGCCCACATTACCTGAGGTCAAGCCGAGCCTAAATTAACCACTTTCAAAGTATTTCCCAAAATTACTCAAACATAAAAGAATGAAGCCCTATCTCACAACCTCTGAAAACAACCAGCATAAAAAGAAAAGAACAAGTAATTATACTTAAGATGTAAACAGTGCATCAGATTCTCCAGAGAAAGAGAGGGATTAGAGAGGGCCAATAACAAACAACCTACACAACTTTCAATAAATTGTACTTTAAGTGCGCACTGCACCTACAGGCACCACAGATTTGCAGTCTTAGCACTCTGTCCTATTACATTTCTATGTGGCATAGCAACCCATACACAGTCTAGGTAAGGGTAGCGAACTGAGGTACTTGTGATATAAGTGGCATGGGCAGCCCCTGATCCACCACGCACAGAAAGGTGACAAAGCAGCACAGCAGCAGCAAAGGCAGGGACCAGGAAACAGAGCAGGAGATCAGGCTGAGAGCACAGGGCAGGAGGAGGAGAAGACTGGAGAGGGAGCACAGAGTAGGCAGCAGAAAGCAGAACATCAGATCAGGCAGGGGAAGGGGATCAAAGTGGCATACAAGGAGGGTGTGGGGCTGATTAGCGGCACACCTGCCAAAACGCTCGGCTCTCACTGGCGTAAGTAAAGCAACAGTAGTTTATAGCCACTTTTACTTTTGATCCAGGACTCTGCCCAGAGACACTGCATAGAATCTCTCTTTGCATCTTCAAGCGAGGTACTCCATTTGAGGGTAATTATAGGCCAGTTAGCCTCATCTCTAGTCTCAGCAAGACCTTAGAAAAAAATCATAAAGGATCACACTTGCATGGGTTTACAGCAGGCAGATGCTGCCTGACTAACCTGGTCTCTTTTTATGAACAGGTCACAAAGCCCTTACATGCAGGAGTGGAAGTAGATATTATTTACCTGGATTTTAAAAAGGCTTTTGACACAGTGTTGCACCCAATTCTTACGAGCAAACTGAGTAGCTGTGATGTGGATTTTTTCACAGTAAGATGGGTGAAAAACTGGCTTATGGGACACACCCAGAGAGTGGTGGTCGGTGGTCAGTTTATCCCTGGAAGGGATATGGGCACTGGTGTCTCCTAAGGCTCTGTCCTTGGACTAGTACTGTTTAATATCTTCATCAGCAATTGGATGAAGGTGCTGAAAGCACCTTGTCCAAATTCGCAGATGACACTAAACTATAGGGTATAGTAAACACACTGGAGGGCAGGGAGCGAATTCAGACAGATTTGGAAAGACTGGGGAAGTGGGCAGATCAGAACAGGATGCAATTTAACAAGGATAAATGCAAGGTGCTGCAGCTGGGAAGAAAGAATCTCCAACACACCTATAGACTGGGGGGTACCATTCTGAGTACCACAACAGTGGAAAGAGATCTTGGAGTCCTGGTTGACACAAAAATGAACACAAGTCGCCAGTGTGATGAGGTAATAAGCAAGGCTAACCATGCTCTTTCTTGCATCAGCAGGTGCCTCATAAGCAGATCTAGGGAAGTGATAATTCCCCTCTATGCAGAATTGGTGAGGCTGCAGATGGAATACTGCATCTGCTTTTGGGTGCCACACTTCAAGAGGGATATGGATAACCTTGAGAGGGTTCAGAGGAGGGCTACTCATATGGTTGAGGGCCTGCAGGTAAGACCCTATGAAGACAGACGGAGGGGCCTGAATCTCTTCAGCCTCCACAAGAGAAGGCTGAGAGGCGATCTTGTGGCTGCCTGCAAACACATCAGAGGGGGTCAGCAGGGAATAGGGGACATTCTGTTTACCAGGGTGCCCCTCAGGGTTACCAGAAATAATGGCCAAAAACTGAAGGAGAACAGATTTAGATTGGACATAAGGAATAAATTCTGTATGGCAAGTGTTGTCAAAATATGGAATGGGCTTCCAGGGGAGGTGGTGCTTTCCCTTACCTTGGAGGTATTCAAGAGGAGATTAGACAGGCATCTGGCTGGGGTTACTTAACCCCAGTGCTCTTTTCTGCTTGGAGCAGTGGGCCAAACCCGATGATCTACCAGGTCCCTTCCAACTAGAAATCTATTAATCTATGAATCCAGGGAAGAGCACTGTGGAGTGCCTGAGATGCATAGCCCATGGTCATCCTATAAAGCAGGGGTAGGCAAAGTACAGCCCGCAGGCCGGATCCAGCCTGCAAAGGCCACAGAGGGTCCCTTGGTCCCACCTGGTCAAAGTGCTGTCTGGCCCATGGCACATCCTGCCACCTCCTGGGCACACAGTGGGGCTGGGGAAGCTTGACAGCCAGACTGCCTTTCTAGGCAGCCCAAGCGGCAGTGGCTCCTTCTGGCTGCTGCCACCACTGGCCCCAGACCCATAGTACTAGTGGGGATCCATGCACGCAGCCCCGACCCCAGGCAGAAGCTGCTGCTCCACGTGGGGGAAAAGTGCCCCACACCTCCCCCTGCATTGCTGCCAAGTCCTTCTTACTGCAGACACCCAGAGCCCACACCTGGGCTGCCCTGTGGCTCCTCTGCACTGCCATCAGTGGCCTGCTGGTGATGGAGAGGAGCCACCACTGCCTCCTCTCTGGTGATGGAGAGGAGCTGCAGGCACAGACTCCAGGGGGCTGAAACAAGAAGAGTCTGGCAGTGGTGAGGGGGAGAGGTCACTTTTGCCTCGTGCCAAGCAAAAAGTTTCATCTGGCCACTGACACTGCTCAGTGTGGGCGGGCAGGCCAGAACAGGCATGGGGCAGGCCAGGGTCAGGGCAGTGCATGTGAGTTCTGGCTGGTCCGCACCAGCCAGGGCAAGTCCAAAGCAGGCGCAGGGCAAGCCAGGGCTGCGCACTGTTGGTGGTGAGGAGGAGCCGCAGGGCACATGAGCTCCAAGCTTTTGTGGAGGGTGAGGGGAAAGGTAGGGCAGTGCTGACCAACCTGCAGCAGCTCCCCAGAACTGCCTATGTGGCCCACCAGCCCAAATAATTACCCACCTCTGCCAGAAAGTGTGCATGTAGCAGAACAGCAGTTTAGCCTTCTCTTCCGCTCACTTGCTCAGGACAAGATAGCAGTACGTCTAACTCCTATGCAGGCAGTAGTATATGATTTACACAGTATGAATCAAATAAGACCATCTCTGCTGCCCACCTGTTCTACGCCAAAACCTGAAATTGGCCATTCTAAAAGTTCCTTATTTCCCAGAGTTCAAATTTAAGTAACAGGCATTTTTAGTGAAGGGTCCAACTATCCAGGATCCCCAGCCCAAGTCAGTTTTCAAAGGCAAGGTTTGCCAACGTTCAAATGAATTGCCCCTTTATTCAGTAAAGCTTGTTCATGATGTAGAACAGGGATGGCCAATCTGCAGTATAGGTACCACAAATGGCAGGAACAGCTTGTGTGCGTGTGTGGCACACAGCAGTTCTGGTAAGGGACAGGCAGCACAGTGGCAGATAGGGCAGAAAGCACAAATCAAAGCAGCAAAATTGGGCAAGAAGCAGAGGGAATGAAACAAAGCAGAGCAGCAGACTGGGTAGGAGAAGGGGATCAGAGCAGCAAGTGGGAAGGGTGTGGGAATAATCTTTGGCACACCTGACAAAAAAGGTTGGCTCATACTATGAATATGGAACGTTCTACCTAATGGCCTGGTTTAGGAATACACTTTTGTATTACACTTAGATGTCTGGCCAATTAGAGAAGGGGGCCAGGCTTGAGTAATATAAGCCCAGGGCTGGAGCTGGTCAGAAAAAGGTATTCCTGGGCAGCGTCTGAGTTGTGGTAAGCATCTCTGGAGGTTTGTGGATGGAACTAAGGGGTGGAGGAGGTCTGAACAGGCCTATGAATGAAGAGGCCTGGGAGCAAGGGCTGGTGAGCCCATAACCCAGAGGGAGAAGAAATAGGCCTGAGAATAGAGGCTGGGGAGAGACAGCTAAAGAGCCTGTATACCAGAGAGGGGCAGGAGAGAACAGAAAACTGGAAAGGTGGGAAGCAAGAAGGGTCACGGTGCCTGTGGTCTCATCTGTCCTAGGAGCAAGGAGACTGAAGGCCAAGGACCACTTCCGGAGACTGAGGGGGTCAGATAAGGGGTGTAGACAGGACAACGGATCCCAAGGCCCAGGAGGAGCAGAAATAGGAGAGTGAAATGGCAGGATGCATTTCTGGAAATAGCCTGCAGGGGCAAAGAGCCCAGAAGGGAAGTGCAGGCTGAGATGCTGTGCTCAGCAGTCATAAGAGGTGAAGTGCCCAGGTGGAGAAGGCAAGCCTGGAAGCTAGCTACACCTGGTAGTAGCCAAGCTAGGCAAAGTTCCCAGGCAGGTAGGTCCAGTCACAGGGACTGAGGCCATGGCCCAAGGGGTCTGACAATAGACACATGACTGATAACATTTGTGAGGCATGGGTGTGGTGCAAGGGGTGGCTGGAGCCAGGTAACAAGCCCTTAAGAGGCTGAGTAATGAGACCTAATCTCAGCATGGATGAGATAGATCTTGCTCAAGGAGCCCAAGTGCAGCCTCCTTTTTCTAAGTACTTATTTCCATCAAGGTGTGGCAGATGAGAAGGGAAAAATGCTTAAGGGACCAAGAGAGATAACACGAGCAGGGTAACCACCAGGGGGCATCACAGCCACTCCCAGTGCCCTGCCTTGTTACACTCCTATTAATAACTTATTAGGATTTAATATATGCATATTAGATATTTTCTCTCCATATGCTGAAGGTAATCAATTAATTTAATGACTTGAGGTTATTTATAAAAATCCTAGTTCAGTTCCATATTGCAGTGGATGAATGAAATAGCCTGACACAGTTCTAAATCAAGAGACAGCAATGTTTATTAAAACTGAAAACTAAGGAGGTTCCCCACATAGGAGCTGATAAACATTAAGAATTAAGCATAAAGAAACTGAATCCAGATGCTCATCACCCATAAAAGTCTTCATGCCCAGGTCAGGCCCCACCCTGTTTTGTGCCCACACAGTTCTTTATAGCCACTAAACAACAGACTGCTTTTTCATTTCAACTTCTGAAGCAAGAGTGATACAGCCCTATTACAGTTTTAACATGAAAGTAATTAGTCAGCTATGTAGAAATAATCCTCAATCCATAAAAAAGATGGACAGTCTAGGTCCCTAAAATGTCCACCTCCCATATACAAAAGTTTCCTACTTTCTCATCCTTCAGCAAAGCATCAACGATGAACGATTTATTATTTTTGGGGGCAAATTATATGTTGACAGTTGTACAGTTTGCTATTAGGGCCACAGAGGGTGCTGATAATCCCAAGAGGAAATCCTAGGAAAAGAAGTTAAACCAGATGACCCACCTCCAGACTTATCACAGGCTAGCCATTTCTTCAATGCAAGAGTATCATTTCACCATCTAGTGGAAAGGCTCTGTAATGGTTTCTTACTGTACACTGATATAAGCTCCATCAGTGTTCAGGGCATATAGAAACCAGCTCTGCCTTTCCACTAGATACTCCTTCCTGTTTTCAGCAATGTGACTTCAGCTTTGGACAAATTAGGGGTGGACTAGAAAGGGGCAGTAAGTGTTGCAACCGAGAAAGTTCACTTCATGGTGGGAAGGCAGGCAGGATTTGTGGCAAAACTTGAGTAGAATACAAGCTTTGTGCTTTCCATTGTATTATGCATTAGAAAGCTCTCTGGGCATGGATCATATGATTCACTGGTTTCATCATAGCATTCATCAGACCCAGGACTCTCTCTCACTGGCAGTTCAACCAACTCTTGCAGGAATGCTGCTTTCAGCATAGACTACCATATTATGCTGAAGTGCTCCAGCTGAGTCACAGGACTGTGTTAAAGCATTTCTTCAAACTGCAACATAAGACTGAAGCATTTATGAGTGTGAAACCCATTGCTGAACTACAAGACAACGAATGATTGCTGGGATTTTGTTGTTTTGCTGGACATAGTGAGGCCTTTCAGTATTCTAAACATAAGAATGCAGGGTCAAAACCACAGTTTTATGACACTGCATATCCTTGAAATAAAACTTTCTTTTGGGGCGGGGGGAGGGGGGAAGGAAGAAAGTAGGTTAGGGTGGCCGCACACAAATTAATTGGTTCAAAGGCATGACCTTTCATTGGCAATGCCAGACTTCATCAGATACCATCCGAAAACAAACCAGATTTT
>NW_017729024.1:119420892-119422817 GCF_001723915.1 Gavialis gangeticus | reverse complement strand
AAGAATGCAGGGTCAAAACCACAGTTTTATGACACTGCATATCCTTGAAATAAAACTTTCTTTTGGGGCGGGGGGAGGGGGGAAGGAAGAAAGTAGGTTAGGGTGGCCGCACACAAATTAATTGGTTCAAAGGCATGACCTTTCATTGGCAATGCCAGACTTCATCAGATACCATCCGAAAACAAACCAGAGTTTTGCACTAAAAGAGCTGTTTCTCCATATGCAGCACACTTTCCCACCTTGAAGTCCCTCCTCAATGTCACTGGGATTCAAAAAGTGTTGAGGACTTGAAGTACATGGTCAGAACTGCTGATATTTGAGTACAAATTCCAGCACAGGTCCTGACTTTCAGATCCATTGAGCAGAGTTCAGATTTTTCAGCACCTTGTTTTCTGTCCCTATGTAAAATGCCCCTCTGGATCTACAAATGGATCTCACTGATTTCAGTGTAATATACGCTGAAGGTCAGGGTATGGACATGTGCCCAGACACTGGCATGCACTTACTATAGACTTTGAGGGATAACCTAGTCATTCTAGGTTACTAGGGGACATATACAACTACAGAGCTGCATGCTTACATCTGTTCCACACAGTACACCCACTAAGGTACGCGACCCTGTTTCTTTTGTGTTGGAAGGTACCTCTAAACATGGTTTCCCCCATATCTGCTGTCAAATTGGGCATACGGTAATTCTAAGATGACTAGAGAAATGTAAGTGGATGATTAGTTTTCTATTTCTGTTTTTTGACCACTCCAACAACTTATCCAAAACTCAGCCTATTTCATTAGAAATTTCTTGTGTGTTGGACTTTGTTTTCATAGATTATAGAGTTGAAAGGGGCCCAACAGATCATTGTGTCCAACCCCCTGCCCCTGGCAGGAAAGAGGACCGAGGTAAGATGACCCCAGCCAGGTAATTGTCAAGCCTCCTCTTGAAGACCTCCAAGTTAGGTGACAGCACTACCTCTCTTGGAAGCCCATTCCAGACTCTGGCCACCCTTATGGTAAAAAAATTCTTCCTAATGTCTAACCTAAATCTACTCTCCACTAATTTGCACCCATTATTCCTAGTTACTCCCTGGGGCGCTCTGGTAAACAGCGCATCCCCAATTCCCTGCTGTCCTCCCCTGATAAATTTATAGGCAGCCAAAAGGTCACCCCTCAGCCGTCTTCTATATACGCTGAAGAGATCCAGATCTCTCAACCTCTTCTCATAGGGTCTTTCACGGAGACCACTAATCATGCGGGTGGCCCTCCTCTGAACCCTTTCCAGATCCTCCATGTCCCTCTTGAAGTGCAGCGCCCAAAACTGGACACAGTACTCCAACTGCAGCCTGACTAATGCTGCACAGAGGGGGAGCATCACCTCCCTCAATCTGTTGGTCATGCATCTGCTAATACATGCCAAGATGCGATTGGTTTTGTTGATGACCTCAATGCACTGCCAGCTCATGTTCTTCTTGGAGTCAGCCATGACTCCAAGCTCTCTCAGCCTCTGAGCTGCTGAGGAGGACATCCCCAACCTGTAAGTGTGCTGGGGATTCCTCCTTCCTAGGTGGAGCACTGTACATTTATCTTTGTTGAACTGCATCCTATTTTGTTCTGCCCATTGATCTAACCTGTCCAGGTCGGCCTGTAACTGCTCCCCGTCCTCTAGTGTATTAACTTTGCCCCATAAATTGGTATCATCTGCAAATTTGGACAGTGTGCTCACCACACCCTTGTCCTTTGTTAAAGCCCACCTCAGCCCCATGCATAAACCTGAGTGGCAGGTGCCTCACGTGCCTACCCTGGGGTACATAGTGGTGGGAGCCCCCTGGTGCCCCCAGACGAGATGCCCCAGGCTCCCACTGTCCTGTCTCCCCCCCCCGGGATCCATTCACCCCTACTTCTGCCCCAGTCCCTCACCATGGGGGCCTCAA
>NW_017729024.1:119419962-119420704 GCF_001723915.1 Gavialis gangeticus | reverse complement strand
AGGCTGAACAGGTTCATGCCCTGCAGTCTCTCATTGTAGGGTCTGCCCTGTAGTCCCTGGATCATGCGGGTGGCCCTCCTCTCAACCCTCTCCAGATCCTCCATGTCCCTCTTGAAGTGCAGCGCCCAAAACTGGACACAGTACTCCAACTGCAGCCTGACTAATGCTGCACAGAGGGGGAGCATCACCTCCCTCAATCTGTTGGTCATGCATCTGCTAATACATGCCAAGATGCGATTGGTTTTGTTGATGACCTCAATGCACTGCCAGCTCATGTTCTTCTTGGAGTCAGCCATGACTCCAAGCTCTCTCAGCCTCTGAGCTGCTGAGGAGGACATCCCCAACCTGTAAGTGTGCTGGGGATTCCTCCTTCCTAGGTGGAGCACTGTACATTTATCTTTGTTGAACTGCATCCTATTTTGTTCTGCCCATTGATCTAACCTGTCCAGGTCGGCCTGTAACTGCTCCCCGTCCTCTAGTGTATTAACTTTGCCCCATAAATTGGTATCATCTGCAAATTTGGACAGTGTGCTCACCACACCCTTGTCCTTTGTTAAAGCCCACCTCAGCCCCATGCATAAACCTGAGTGGCAGGTGCCTCACGTGCCTACCCTGGGGTACATAGTGGTGGGAGCCCCCTGGTGCCCCCAGACGAGATGCCCCAGGCTCCCACTGTCCTGTCTCCCCCCCCCGGGATCCATTCACCCCTACTTCTGCCCCAGTCCCTCACCATGGGGGCCTC
>NW_017729024.1:119414384-119419879 GCF_001723915.1 Gavialis gangeticus | reverse complement strand
CCCCCCCCCCCCCCCCCCACACACTTCTTACCTCAGCACACTTACCTGCTGGGCACTGCTGCACATGCGGCTGGACTATGTTCCTGGCCACTTGCAGCAGGCTGCAGCTGGGAACCAGTGCACAATACAATGCTGCCATTTTTAAATAGTTTAGGGATTGCATATAGGACTGAAAATGTAAAGGTTTAAGGATGTACAAAACACAGGAACAAGAAATATAATTCAAGATGCTGATTCCCATAAAGCAGTGGTCTCCAACCTTTTATGGTGAAGATTACTTTTTGTAAGGAAAGGATCTACTGCCCCTGCCCTGTCCCCGACCTCCCGCACAAGCCACCCAGGCTCTCGCCCCACTCACGCAGCCGGGGGTGTGGGTCAGTCCAGCCACATGCATTCTGCTGTTCCCAGTCATGGAGCCTCTGACAGACTAAGATCAACTGTCAGAGGCTCCATGACTAACTGGTTGATTGAGATTGACCATTGGTGACCACTGCCATAAAGACTCAACATGTAGTTTTTGAGAGACTATAATATAGGAAATACTAACTAAACAATTGGAATGGTCAAGCAGTGAAATACCTTGACTGTTGTATACCTAAATCCTCATCTTGCATATAATTCCTTAGCTTTTAACATTTGTCAATCCATTTAACATTTGTTAAATTCCATTTAACAATTGTGGAGTCAGAGACAGGGGGACAGGACAGTCTGGCCCAAGAAGAGAAAACCCCTGGGGAGCTGCCTCAGGAGCCTCCCACCACTGGGCAGGCAGGGGCCATGGTGTTTCCAGGGCCTTGGGAAGGCAGGGGCTGGGTGGGAAGCAGGGGCTGCCTAGGCAAAGTAAATGTGGGCTTGGGCCACGGCGGGCAGGGGTGCTCAGGGGCGCCCGAAATGAGGCCTGGCCAAGGGAGGATGCCAGGCTTGGCAGGGGCTTTTGGCTCCGAGCTCGACCTCCCTGTGTGCTGGGCACAGTGTGAGTGGAGCGGAGCTGCCCCCACTTTAAGGACCTGGCTATGGGAGCTCCTGGGAACAGCTGCTGCAGCTGCCTCAGCTTTGCCCTCTTGCAGCTCTCCTCATGGGGCCAGGGCAGGCACTGTGCAGGGCCGCTATGCTGAAGGCTCCCAGAGGGCTCAGCCCTGAGCACCACCTGTGGCGGCTATTCCCAGAGCCCAGGGAGTCCCTGCTGCAGCCTGGGGAGGCTTCACCCTGCTCATACCGTGCCCGGCACACACAGAGGCCAAGCCAGGAACCCCAAGCCCAGAGTCCTGCCCTGGCTAGGCAGTGTTCCCTTGTGGGCAGAGCAGCTGTACCCCATCTCTGTAGAGCTGCACAGGCTGAGCCCTACCTCCAGTGCTGCTGAGCACCCCCGCTGCAGCCTGAGTCTGCAGAGCCCCAGGGCAATCCCCACTCTGCCCCTGTTCTTGTGCCTGCATCATGTCCCCCCACGTCTGCTCTCCCTGCGCCTCTCTTCCCTCTCAGTTTCACAGTTGTCAGGTTTTTGTCCTGCCCTGGGGGGGGCTTTGGTGAATAGATGTTCCTCCAGGCCCTGATGTATTCCCTTGATATACTTATAGGCTGCCACCAAGTCCCCTCTATGTCTTCTCTTCTCCAGGCTGAACAGTCCTCTTCTACCCCCACCCCTTTCTCTCTTCCCTCTCTCTCTCTCTCTCTCTCATCACAACATGTTTAACAAAAAAGAATACACAACAACAAAGACAGTATATGAAGTTTTATTTATTGTCACCAGGTTTAGAATTTTTAGAAAACCTGGTATTTACTGTAAAAAAAATTATGATTACTAACTAGATTAATATGCAGTATATCCTGCCATGTACTACCTGCCCCAGTTTTGTTTTGCTGCGTGCTGGCACTTGGGCACCTTACAGGATACATATTGCAGGTTTTTTGGTACTCCAGCCAAAAGTGTAGCCTACCCCTGGTTTACAATGTCTTTTTTCCAAATTTCAATTGTTTTATATGGCTACTGTAACTGATAAAACAATGTTTTATGAATACTAAAGGTTTTGATGTTGTTTTAATACATAGGCTCTTACCTATGTGTATGAAAAATTTGCTGGTGGTACTTATCATTTTAAGGCTATATCATTTTAAATTGGTGGTACTGGTACTCAGTCTGTCAGAGTTTGGGAACTGCTGGTATAGTGAATAAGGAATGCATTGTTTCAGAAAATTAGGAAAATGAGAACACATCACATATAGAACGGGATTAGGCAAAAGAAAATCCAAGATCCATAGCTGGGAAACCTCTTCTTCCCACTCCCAACTTATACACACACAAACAGTATTTCTTCTAAAATACAAGTTGATTCCCATTTGAAAGTGGTTGAGAAATCACACTGACAAGAAGGAAAGACTTGGGACAAAATTACTGTATATTGATAGATCAGATAATTCCAGTCTGTTTTCTAATTTTTTTTCCTGAATACAGCATAGTTGCTAAATGAGTGTTAGTTGAAAGATTACAACCAAGATTTTCAGTCGCTAGGAGTATTGGGGTATTCAATTTGAGATGCATTTAAGTGGGCTCTTATTGATGGATACATCAAGCTGATATTTCTGCATGGTTTAGAAAACCTTGGGCAAAGAAAAAGGAAACATGCAATGTGTATTCAAGTGCTGTTTAAAAAACAAAACAAAAAACTTCCACAGACTTACAAAGGACAAATTAAGTATTAGTTTAGCAACTTTATGCCCACAAACTGAAATACAAATGAATTTCAGCCCCAAAAGGTTATATATTAAAATGAAAAATTCCTGATAACTCAGGTTGCAAACTTTTACATACTTTATGTATGAATAGCCCTACTGACATGACTTGTTTTTAATAGAAATATGCACATACTTTAAATATAAACATATTTATTAGTGTGGACACAATTGGGACCTTACAACAATACGCTATCATGCTGCTGAATTTAATCAGTACTACCTAAAATGACTGCTTAAACTTAAAACAACTCTTTACAGTATTTACTTACAGGAATACATTTAGTCCTTGTTAATGGATCATGATTTAGATTGTTTTATGAAAAACAAATCTGCTGTTAGAGTAGCAATATGGATGGATTTGTGTTTAGCACTTGAACCATTTCTATGTGAAAACAGTAACCACCACACTTAGGCTAGATCCCATAATACTCATGCACTTGAAATTCTGAGCACAAACACTAATTAAAAAAAAAAATAAAAAATCAGTATTCAGTATTCATTATAGCTCAAGAAGAGAATGTGGCCTTGAATGCAGTGGTTTCATCCATTTCATACAAAGAGGAGACATTGGTAATGAGAAGCTCTAAAAGGCAAAATATATGTTGGAGAAACTTGTTCTGCCTGCCTGCCACAGCTTGTACTCTAGTGTTCCACAGAAAACTCCCATTAATATTAAGTGTAGTGGCATTCACAGATGAACAGAAATACAAGACCTTTACACTAAAATTCAACCTCATGTAAGGTTGCTAGCAGAATATTACTACTATGTGGTTTAAAAAAATATACATGCACCAAAACTAAACAAAATATCTATAAGTCTAAATGTTAACATTTGAGCTTGGCTGAGGATGAAACATTTTCCCTAGAAGTTTAGCTTCCACAACAGTTCCATGAACCCTATATACTGTACTCTATACCACTACTCCTAAGAAAGAATTTCTTGTATTTTAATATTAGCAATAGTAACCAGCAGTACACTTACAAGATGGGAAACTCCATTCTTGAGAGCACGGAGGCAAAAAGGGATCTTGGAGTCATTATCGACTCCAAGATGAACATGGGCCAACAATGCAAGGTCACAGTTGGCAGGGCTTTGTTGTGCATCCACAGGTACGTCTCAAGTAGGGCCAAGGAGGTGATACTCCCCCTCTATGCGACACTGGTCAGGCCACAGCTGGAGTACTGTGTCCAGTTCTGTGCGCCCCACTTCAGGTGGGATGTGGACAACACTGAGGGGGTCCAAAGGAGGGCCACCTGCATGATCCGGGGACAACAATGAGAGACCCTACAATGAGAGACTGTGGGACCTGAACCTGTTCAGCCTTCACAAGAGAAGGCTGAAGGGGGATCTAGTGACCGTCTATAAACTCACTGGGGGGGGACCAGAAGGGTTTGGGAGAGACCTTGTTTCCCCTAGTGCCCCCTGGCATAACAAGGAATAACAGCCACAAGTTGTTGGAGAGTAGGTTTAGATTAGACATCCGTAAGAACTATTTCACAGTTAGGGTGGCTAGGATCTGGAACCAACTTCCAAGGGAAGTGGTGCTGGCTCCTAGCCTGGGGGTCTTTAAGAAGAGGCTTGAGGCCTACCTGGCTGGAGTCATCTGAGCCCAGTTTTTCTGCTGCTCAGGTCCCCTGGGGGGTTGGACCTGAAGATCTACAAGGTCCCTTCCAACCCTACTTCTATGATTTATTACATATTGAACTAAAATAATCTCTATCCTAATTTTGTCATTTATCTTTTTCTTCAACTATAATCTGTTATGTTTATGACGGAAAGGTAAGCATAATCAAAGTGTTCAATAAATACACAAGTTGGACTAACATATTATAGCATTCAGGATTATTTCTCTTTTTACTTTACTAACCACATAAAGGCTGATCTAGGACAGTATCAAAAACCTTCATGTCTCTCCAAATCCAATGGAAGTTGAGACTATTCAGCAATTCACAGGACTAGACCATAAAGTTCTACACTTCTAAGAACAGCCAGACAACTGAATCACTGGGCAGCACTGCAGATTGTTTATATACTTTTTCTATTACTGCTGTTAGAACATGTTTTTAAAAAATATATAACCAAGATCCTTTGTGTAAAAAAGTGACCACTTAAAATACTGAAGATGGACACTTTAAGTATTTACTTTTCTCCATTTAAGAACTCTCTTCTCCCACTTTACTCCCCTGGGAAGTGTAGCTCAAGAACCTAGTCAAAATACCTAGCAAAAAACCTCTGTGTGATCTTATAACACAGCTGTTGCTAAGACAGGGTAAGCATAAAAGTCATGAAGTGCATATCAAGCTATGAGAATGAAAATAATTAATGAGTCACCTTGTACCAACACTACAGTTTTGCTGCATAGATGCAGAAAGCCAGATTAATAAAACTAAGGATCATCTGAAATAGTGCTTACCTTAGTTTTATTAGATCTGGCTATCTGCATGAAGAAGTATGTTGGGAACTGATCCTGAAGTACTGAAAGACAATAGCAACTAGTAGGGAGTATCACGCCTAAGCCACAATAAACCATTCTCAAAATCAGGGGTATCATGCAGTCTAGGAAGAGAATCACCACCACACCAGCCCAGAAAAATGTTGTCTACACAAGAATTTTGTTGCAGCAGCTTTTCTGAGCTGCTTCCTGCTCGCTCTCCTTTTACCTAACCACCTGCCAAGGCACTTGTTAGAGAAGTTAAAAATGAAACAAAAGACAATACCACCACATAAACGCACCCTAACACAGAAAGTTTGCTGAGGCAGCAAA
>NW_017729024.1:119399852-119409384 GCF_001723915.1 Gavialis gangeticus | reverse complement strand
GCTTTTCTGAGCTGCTTCCTGCTCGCTCTCCTTTTACCTAACCACCTGCCAAGGCACTTGTTAGAGAAGTTAAAAATGAAACAAAAGACAATACCACCACATAAACGCACCCTAACACAGAAAGTTTGCTGAGGCATCAAATACAGAAAGCAAGGAACTGAAATGTATGCTACCTGAGTTTTGTAAGTGCATTCCTCTTCCAGTAAATTTGAAATCCCTTGATATAAGAGGTCCCAGAGGCTTACCAGCCTGATAAACTGTGTTGGAGTTTATTTTCCCAGTTTGCCCCATCACTGCCCTTTTGAACACGACCTATGTCCTTTGGGCACTCTTAGCAGGGCAACCTGCACCATTGTAAATAAAGCCTGTGGGAGTGTGCATGCACCTGAGAGCTGCAGCCCATATCCTAGTTCAGGGGCGGGCAATTATTCCAGGCGGAGTGCTGCTTATCCAATTTTGGCAGGTTGTTGAGGGCCGCATGGGTAGCCCTGCCTCTTGACAGGTGCCCTGCCCCCTGGTCACTGTCTTGGGACCAATGTCCCAATGTCTTGGGACCAATGTCCCAGGGCCAGCACTGGTGGGGCCCAAAGCAGGGCACAGGCTAGCAGGGGTCCATGGAGATAGGCTGGGCTGCACCAGCAGGGAGAGGGAGGAGCTAGCCAGGTTCCACAGAGCCCCTGCCAGCTGGGACCCCGCGCTCCTGCCACCCTGCTCTGGGCCCCACTGGCACTGACCCTGGGACACCAGTGCGGGCCCTGTGCTCCCAATGGCTCCCCACCCACTCACACCTAGTGCCCCCCCCCCCAACTCCATGGTACAGTTGGGGGGGGGCAGCGCACAGCCCCGAGCCCCCGCTTGCCGGCAGGGAAGAAGCTGGTGTAGAGTGCAGGGAAAAGCAGCCCCTTGCCCACCCCATTGCCAGCGCTCCCTGCTGCAGGCACTCGCAGCCCATGGAGGGCTGTCTGGAGCAGGCACAGGCAGTCCCAGGCAGGCTGTAAGTGACTGCAGTGCGGGGCACCAGCCACATGGCAAGCGAGGAGCCGCTCTTCCCCACACTCAGCACCAGCTTGTAACCCAGCCTGGCAGTGGGGCCAGGTTACAAGGTGGTGCTGAGTGCAGGGGAGGAAGCAGCCCCTCGCCCACCCCATGCCCGGTGCCCCACACTGCAGCCGCTTGCAGCCAACCTGGGGCTGCCTGTGCCTGCTCCGGACAGCCCCATGCAGGCTGCCAGCACCTGCTGCAGGGAGCACTGGCCATGGGGTGGGCGAGGGGCTCCTTTTCTCTATGCAAGAAAGAAGCCCAGGGAAAAGCTGAGCACAGGGGGGGAAAGCAGCCCCTCCCCTGCCCCATGGCCAGTGCTTCCTGCTGCAGCCGCTCACATCCTGCACAGGGCTGTCTGCAGCAGGCACAGGCAGCCCCACGCAGGCTGCAAGCAGCTGCAGCACAGGGCACCGGTCATGGGGTGGGGAAGGGGCCACTCCCCCTGCCCCCGTGCTCCTTCCCTGCCCGGGGTCTTCCCCACCCTTCTCCCCCCCTCCCTGCACTTACTTGTAGCTCCTGCACGATGGCTACCCCAGGCCAGAAGCCCTGGCTGGGGCTTCGAGCTGGGGGGGCAGGGCCAGGTGGGCCCCCTTGTTGTTGGAGCCCACCAGACTTCCTCTGGGTCCTCCTGCCCTTGGTTCCTGTCATTTTTGACAGGAACCAAGGGCAGAAAAATATTAATTTTCTACATTTTTTAGGGGCCCCATGGGCCGGATAGAATGGCCTCATGGACCGTATTTTGCCCATCCCTGCCCTAACCATACAAGTGGCCCTCCTCTGGACCCTCTCGAGTATGTCAACATCCTTCTTGAAGTACGGCACCCAAAACTGGATGCAATACTCCAACTGCGGTATGACCAATGCTGTATAGAAGGAAAGTATCATCTCCTTGATTCTATTTGTCATGCATCTGCTGATGCATGATAAAGTGTGGCTAGCTTTGCTGATGATTTCATCACACTGACAACACATGTTCATCTTGGAGTCCACTATGACTCTGAGATCCCTTTCCGCTTCTGTGCTGGTGAGAGGGTCACTTCCCAGCCAGTAAGTGCGCTGGATATTTTTGCACCCTAAGTATACCACTCTGCACTTATCCTTGTTGTACTGTATCTTATTGTGTACTGTACACTTTTTTAATCTGTCCGGGTCTGTCTGCAATCATTCCCAACCCTCCGGAGTGTGCACTTCACCCCACAACTTAGCATCGTCCGCAAACTTGGACAAAGTACACTTCACACCCACATCCAAGTTACTGATGAAGATATAGAAGAGTACAGAACCAAGGACCAAACCCTGTGGGACCCCATTACACACATCCTTCCAGGTCAATACTGACCCATTTACTACCACTGTCTGGGTGTGACCAAGCCAAGCCAATTTGCCACCCACTGGACCGTGTAAACATTTATATCACAGTCTCTTAATTTATTTATGAGAATGGGATGAGATACCATATCGAAGGCCTTCCTAAAATCCAAGAAAACAACATCTACCTCTACTCCTGCATCTAAGCATTTTGTGACCCTGTTATAAAATGAAGCCAGATTGGTCAGGCATGATGTACCAGCTACGAATCCATGCTGGTTTCCCTGCTGCATTATTTTCCCCACTGGACTCTGCATGCCACTTTTCCTGGCTGGTGCTGACCCAGCTGGGTCCATCCGATCCGGAGCAGCATGCGGCTGAAGCCAGGTTCCCATGTGCTGCTGGGGATGGGAGGAACCCGGCTGGGTCTGCACCGGCCAGCAGAAGTGGGGGTGGAGCCATGTGCTGCTCAGGACTGACCAGCGCAGGTAGGGGGAAAATGCAGTTGAGCCCCTGCTGCTCTGGCTGGGCTCATCCTGTCCCAAGTGGCACGTGGCTACTCCTCTTCCCACATGCACCGCATCAGCAATGTCAAGCTGACGCGGTGCGTGTGGGAACCCTGTCCCTTCCACAGCCCTTCAGCAGCCATTAGGAAGCTGCTGAGGGGCTGGAGGAGAGACAAGGGGTGGGAATGAAAGTAAACAGTGTTTACTTTAGTTTCCCGTCGCAGCACCGCAGGGCTCAGAAAATGGCATGGCGGGCCACATGGTGGCCCGTGGGCTGTATGTTGGACAAGCCTGTCATACAATATCCCCATGATATTAATTCCACACACAAACACTCAAGTTCCTTGGTTACAGTACATTTGTTACCACAACCACTCTTTAGCTTCAGACTAGGAACACTGTACAATTCCAACTTCTCAGTCCCTGACCACCTTCTGTTTATCTATACCAATGCCTCTCATCCAGGATGCCATGTGACCTTGGGGTGCCTTGAGATCCTTTCAAAGGTGCTGAGAGATGCCATGTAATGTTGGCACCGTTAAATGTACAAACATGATTCACAAGATAAACCTAGAAATTTCAAATCTATAATGTCAAAATCATTCCACCCTGTTATGGGCTTTCTGAGTTCTCTGTGGCAGCAGAATTGGTCTATTATTTTCTCACAGTCAAACAAACAAGTGAAAACTAAGAGCTGGCATTGTCAGAAAATCTTTCCACTTTTTGTTCACTCATCCTACAGACGTTGCACAAAATGCAGCAACCATACCACACAAGGAACATAATGAAGAGAAACATCCAAACTGTTCATAAAGCATTGTCCATTAGCCTTCCAAAGGACACCTCACTGAGAGTCTAAAACTACTCAGGGCAAAGTTAAATTGTTACTCTCTTTTTGGCCAAACATCCATTGAAAGTCTCATATCTCAAGAAAACAAAAGGTAAAGCTTAGTCTTCCAGATAAGAGAAATCTGAACTCCATTAGTCTCCATAGTGATCTGGGGAGCAAACATTTCCTTACTTATACTGGCAAATAGGTTTGAGTTTTTAAATATGCTTGGCATCATGGACCTTTGCAGAGTCTCCACCCATATTGGTAAACCATCCCCATCCGTATTGGCAATGGTGCCCAGCCTTTTTTTGCCGCGACCCACAGCTGGGAGCAGAGTTGTGGTGGCCCAGGAGCAGGGGAGCTCCCAGCACATCGCGTGGCTTGTCCCTTGTGTGCAGAAGTTGCCCCCACGACCCTCATTTGCGTTGTGACCCAAGGCTGGGAACCGCTGATCAACGGTCTTTGTACTGTAAGCATGGTGGTAGGAAACCCCCGCAGGGCTCGGAAACACCAGGGGCGAATGCCAGCATTCCCAAGAAAGGAGGGCAAGGCTACGCATACCCCAGGAAACTTACCTCCTGGGCAAGCTGGGGCAGGGGGAGCGCCACGCGAGCCAGTGTTTCGCCTGTTATTCAGGTGGCTGCTTCCTGGGAGGGGCAGCGGCCAGCTGATTACATCAGCTGGGGATGCCGCCACACGAGATTTAAAAACCCTGACAGAAGCAGGCAGGTGGGGGAGAGAGGCCAGCTGGGAATATGCCAGGCACACTGAGATCCAGCACACTGGCAGGAATTGCCCTGGAGCCACTGCCCCATGGCAGAGGAGCATGGGCAGTAGCTGGCATATGGCTGGGTATGGGCAGTTCCTGGCCACAGAGCATTAGAGCTCCATAGCAACGATCCTCCTTGTGAGAACCATCTAACTCCAACGGCTCAGACCCTGAGGCCAGGATCTACAGCCTCAGGACCAAGTCAAGATCCTGGCAGCCAGACAGATTGTTGGTGCCCACACTGGACCCACAGTTGTGGGGTGGATGCCCTCCTGTTGTGGCAGGCGAGTTGGGGGACCCCAGCCACAGGGCGGGACTATACTCACAGCGCCAACTCGGGGCATCACAATAAGAAATACCATTTCTTTTTTATAACGTCTTTGACCTGGTTTAGGAACCCTTCATTAATACGTCTTACATTTGGGAACTCCATCTGTGCAACATCATCAATAATCTCCTGTGCGTAGTCATAATTTGGCACAGCACAGCAGTGTCCTCTACAGAGCAGTGCAGACCTACACAACAAAAGCACACAGAATAGATCTCAACACCAAATTAATTTGTTACTAACTGGCAGCAATTAGAGACTGAGACACATTCAGTATCAAAAAGCATGTTGCCATAGCATCTAAAGCAGCATTTTTCAACCCACGAGTTGCAACCCAGAAGTGGGTCACAAGAAGATATAAAAGGGTCATGAACAAACTTTAAAAATTGATACTTCAGAAGAAAACATGGGGAACCATGGCTTTTCCCTTGCAGGCTGTCAAAGTTCCAGCCTTCCAGGGGCTACTTGGCACCTCCCATACCTCCCACCCCATCCCACCCCACCCACTGGGGGCTAGGGCCTGGGGCAGCAGGTCAGGAGTGAGGGGCACTGGGCTGGGACTGGCTGTTGATGTTTACAAATGGGTCCTGGTACAAAAAAGTTGGAAACCACTACTCTAGATTCCAGAGGGCCTCACATTTGTGTTCTGCTGCTGAAGAGCTGGGGCAAGCGCTACCTAGATTTCTGGTAATGTGTCCTTTGTTAACCTGAAGTTTGGCTGCCACCAATGAGTCCATTTCTCTGTCACTATGCTCTTCCAAAATTCCCTGTCAGAGTGTGAAAGCAGAGCTTCACCAAGTAAAGCTACTCTAGGTAAATTGTTTGCAAAATTAGCAACTCATTTATATTCTTCTGTTCCTCCTCTATTAGCTGGATCGTCTCTGCATCAATAGCCCTGAAAAGGCACAGTCAAATCCCTCTACCTACACAACTCCAAATGCACAAAAATTATCCGTTTTAATTAAATGACTGCCCTAGCTATGGTGCTCAACACTTAAGTGGCCGTGATTTGCTGTAACTCATTTTTTGAAGGATTAGCCTCCTAACTGACAAAGGGTAGATGCAATTTATCCCAAACAAGAAACTAGCTCTCCAGTGGAATTACCTGAGGCGATCAAGTACAACTAAATCACAAACCCACGAATAGTATTATTGCCACTTAACAGTCAATTCCTGAGAGGGTACCAAGTGCCTAAGTTTTATTTATCTTGAAAATATTGATTCTCAAAGCAACTAAACAGAGGCTGTCAAATCTTAGAGGAGTCTAGATTTAATAAATAAATAAATAAATAAATAAATAAATAATGTTCTCTAAGCACCTAAAGATCTACTTTTGGATGTGCCCAGAACTGCTTGTCTGTACAGTACTGAACGACTAGGCACCTAAGCTCCCTTGGGATCTACAAAGGTATTACAGGCCCTTCTACACACAGGTCCTAACTAAAGATGTTCTCAAAGTATGTCCACAATATAAAATGTACATACAATGTGGCCAGAGGTGGACGACATGAGATTTCTGCTCTTTAATCAAATAGCTCAGTGGTGAGATCATTCAGCCAGGATGCAGGAGATTAGGATCCAGTTCTCCCCTTTAAATGCCTCTACCAATCCCCTCTCTACCTTCCACCTTATAACTACCAAGCTAAAACATATTCCAAGGCCAGGTTCTACAAATCCTTTAATAATTAGATATGCACTGCATCAGAGAAAAAAAGAAAGTGAACATGACAATTTTTGTAGTCAGGGAGAGAGGAGATCTAGGTTATAATCCTTTATCCAATGAATATAGGACATCCTTAAAGGGAAAGACGGGCTTGTTGGTTTGTTTTAAAATAATTTCATCTTATGAACACCAGGGCAAGGCCACTCTCACCATTCTAGCAAATCTACATTGTATGTAGCAATCTAAGAGCATTCTTCAAGGCTGGTCTACACAAGAAAGACACTGCAAAGTACACTAGTGTTCCTACCCCTGCTCAACTAGGGGTGGGTAAAGAGGGCATCAACTTCAGGCAGTGATTTAGAGGGAGTGACAGAACGGCACCAGCAACGGTGACACCAGAGGCAACAGCAGCAGCCTGTGTGCAGGGAGCCAGTACCAGAACAGCAGTAGACAGTCAGGTAAGACTCTAGTGTTCAGCACCTTTCCCCACCCTATTTTCCAACCACGGGGCCCAAATTCACAGTTAATATTCTGAACAGGAATTTCCAGCACACTTCTCTGCACTAACTCCTCACATTGACACACTTAGTCTACAGTAACAGCAAAGCAGACCTGTCTACTTTCAAGGACACTTTCTCAGGTTGTCTATACCGTTCAGAAACGGTTCAGAAACTCCCTCCGCTTCCTGCCATACACCTAGACATTTCTTTCGCTCTCACAGAAGTGAAAAATACAACAAGCACTTAACACAAGAGACAGCTTACCCCAGACGAGAGAGCATTTGCTCAGAGTGGAAACTGCTTCAGGACGTGTACAACTAAACCTCAGTGCCACAGGGCACTGAAATCTCTTACCAACAACAGTACTGTAAGCCACATCACCTAGATAAAAGGTGTCTCCTTTGGGAACTTAGAATTAATTCACTATAAATCCACACTAACTTAACTCTTCAGTAAGTTCCCCATTATAAGGGCTCACTGTCCATTCCAGAGATGCTCAGCCTCTCGTTGTGTAGGAAATCCCAGGATTGGCACAAAATGTTTCAGATGTTCTAAAGTCCGCAAATAGGCTATTTGTTGCTCCATTTTGATCGATTACTCCAAATGGAAAGTCAGCTAGGCATTTTCTCATCATCAGTGTGTAACATGAATTCAACCAGCCACTGCTGCCACACTGTTACTATGACAGAATTACTCCCCTCAAAAGATTACTAACATGGAAGAGTTTTCACTCCTTACACAAATTGAGCCTCCAAGGAAGTTCAGTCATCTTAAGAATTCAAGAGAAGGAAGCTCCTGCAGTCTGATGCCAAAGTAACCGTTATTATTGGCAACAGCAGCCTGTGGCATAGAGGGGTCAAATGTTCTTCGCATCTGTTCTATTGTCATTCTGGTATAAAAAGCAACTGGGGAAAACAGGACTTAGGGTAATCCATTTTCATGACCGCAGCTTGGTTTTCAGACTATTCTTACTCTAAGCTACCAATAAATTCAAAAGAACTTCCTACATGCACTGAGCATCAGACACCCATCCACTTCATCCTCAGCCACATGTTGACATGTTAGATACCCAATCCTCGGGAATAAGTCTGCCACACTTTTCACTGTCCCTGCCATTCCGGAATACAAGCAAAACAAAACAAAAATTGTAATAAATAAGCTTCTTCTGAGATAACGATTCAATCAGAAATTTTTCCCGACAGAAACAAGAATGACTAGATCAAGGAATCAGGTACATTCATTTGTGGCTGCTTTGTTCTCAGAGATGACCACCAGGTCTTTAGGGCAGCTGTATCTTCCTCTCTTTCCCATAAATGCCAGCAGGGTGCTGGGTCTCCTGAGCCAATCAAAGGGATGGTTCACACCAGGTCGTGCCTTGGCGCTCAGCTTTCACCAAGGCTGTTCCTATGTTTTGACTGGGGGTCATTTCACCAACAGTGAAATCTCCATGAAAATTAAGAAACACATCACTTGCCTTTAGTGACTGAAGCTTAAAGATCTCTTTGCACATGCTCCTATGGGACCTTACTTCTGCTGCTGTCCTAGGAAAAGACTAGTTTCTGAGCAACGCCAATTACATGATAAAGGTGGCCAAGCTCGGTCCCCACCAGTGTTACTAGGTGATAATCATCATATGTGCATGGTAAATTTCAACCCTTGTACCATGTACAAATCATAATAAAAGTGTTTAAGATGTACAATAATTTTTGAGACACTGCCTCTGCCTTTGTTTCAAGGTAATTTGCATTACCACAGAAGCTCACATAGAGTAAGAGATTCCTTACCTGCCCAGAGGAGTTTTCCATCTATTAACTCCTCTGTGCAATCCTATGAAAATATGAACTTTCATTTCTACCCAGGAGAATTTTTAGAGTTTTTTCTCCAATGCTTGATGAAGGAGAGGGTTTGTACCCAAAAGCTTGCAACTGAAGATTGTTTTTGCAAAAATCTTGTTGGTCAAATAAAAGATATCATCTCTACTATGAGTCTCGAATAATTTTTGAGGTAGCTAATTGATGCAGCCCACGCAAAACACAAGCTGCTCTCAGGGAACCTTAACCGACTTTTGGGTTTGCTGCCAGCACTTTCCTATGCCTGGAAATAAAAGGCTTCAACTTTGGTGAGCCGGTTCTCCCTCACTCCCTGGGCTAGTTACAGTAAAGGAAATAAGACTAAGTATTTGCATATTTAAATGTCTTTTTTCAGTGTCCAATAGTTTTTCAGCAAATACAAGAATTAGGAGCTCCCAATAGGATAATTTCGTATTTAAGACCTGGCAACGCTAGTCCCGAGCCCCGCCCTCAGGGCCAGGAGCCCAAGCAGGGTCTCTCTCGCGGATGTGGGGGGAGGAGCAGGGGGGCCAGGGCCACCGGCACTTACCGGGACAGCAACGCCAGCTTCTGCTCCAGCATCATCTCCAGTTTCTGCGCCTGCTTGGAGAGCCAGTGGTCCACGCCGTGCAGGCGGTAGCAGGTCTCCAGCATCAGGCGGAAGTCGGCCACGAAGTCGGTGATGCCCACGTACTGCCCGCGAGAGAACTTCTCCTCCATCTTCAGCAGCCACATCCCGCCTGGCGGCGGCGGCTG
>NW_017729024.1:119394330-119399037 GCF_001723915.1 Gavialis gangeticus | reverse complement strand
CGGCAATGTCGGTTAACGGCCTGAGGGGGGAGGGGCGGGAGGGGGCGGCTGGCGACCCCCCCCTCCCCCCGGGCGGCCTGGAAGAGGGGCGAGAGAAAGAGCCGAGCCTTCTCCGGCAGCGCGCATGCGCAAAAGCGGCAGCTACGGCCGCCGACCCGGCGCGCCGATTGTGTGTGTGTGGAGGGGGGGGGGGGTTTTTTTGCACGCCGGCTGGCGGCGTCATCCGGGCGCGACGGCGCCTGCGCAAGCGTAGTGGCAGGCTTAGGTCCTGCGGCGCATGCGCAGCGCGATCCTAGGGCTGTGCTTGCGGGAGAGGGGACCTGCAGCCGGGACCGGTCCCTGGCTGTCCACCTGTGACATGCCAAAGGTCTTCCTGTGGCCTTGGGGGCACTGCAAGGTAGCTCCGCCTCGCCTTCTCCTGTCTCACCTCTTCCTCCTCTTCTTCCACCCACACCGTGCATAAGCTGCTTACTTTCATCACCAAAAAAAAAAAAAAGCTTACTTCCATCACCAAGGGCATCCAGAGCTGATCTCTGCCTTGGCCTGCAAGCTGCCAGCTCCTGCTTCATCCCTCTGGGTCCCTCATGCCTTAAATGCCCGGCTGCTTTCACACATGGGAGAAGCCCCCCATGAACAGCCTCCTCAGCTTTCAAATTTTTTCTTGAAACAGTCACAGCCAAGGAAGAGGCCCAAGAAGATGGACAATCCCAACTCACCCATTTACTGCTGGTCTGCTGGGACTTCAAATAACATTGCTCACCAATTCGTGCAACCCACAGCGTTACACACATGAAAACTCTGAACCCCTAAGGAAAATAAATCCTGTGCGAGCGTAGAGTGCCTTTGGTTCCCATCCTTGACAGCATGGTAGCAACCTATAACATGTCTTAGGCAGTCAGCCAATAACTTCTGGGGGAAAAATGTGTTGTAACATGATCCAAACTCAGTGGAACAGAATTCTCTTAAGAGCTCACTGATCCTAGTTCTAAGGCTCCTTTTGTCCCCAGGGTGAGGACAGAAGTCCCAGATCTTTTGTCTACAAGGTTTATCAACTGCCATCTTGTCCCTCCTTTTCTTCAATGGAAGGAAAGAATAAATTCCAAGCCTCCTCTTCCCAGGGCTTAAATAAATCTTTGACCCACTTATTTTCAAAAGGAAGAAAATGGAACAATCTCAAGATCTCAGAAATCTCATCAGGTTTTAAATATGCGTTGGTTTTCCTTCCCCTCAAAAGGGTATAACAGATCCCCCACACACTTAAACAAAACTAAGCTTACATGTGTGTATCAAATACCTTCTCTGTGGATAGCTGTCTTCCCTCAGTGCAGCTTCTTGACTATCCAGTCATCACTTTTTTTCCTTTCTAAATGCTCCAGGCTGACTCCCTTGGCTCCAGGTACTTTTTCATTCCAGTCAGTTGATCCTTGTTTCAAAGCTAGACACTTCCTCGCTAAGCCACCCTCTTGTTGCTAGCAGACTCCAAATACACAGCGTAGATTCGTTATACTGTGCCACCTTTCTAGATTTTGAATTACATGCTGTTATAATGTCAAGAATAAAGATTCACTTCTTAATTTGATGAACAATTTTTCTTCTAAATTTGCAGATTTAGAAGAAAACTTTTGGCCCAGTGAGGACTGGAAAAACTTCCTTGAATCCATAACAAGGGGAACTCTCCACTGTTAGAACTTCTAAAGTCAAAGGGAAAAACTCCCACTAAAAAAAGCGTTCATTATATGTGGCAATTTAACTGTGTGAAGTGTTATATCGAGTTTCATAAAAGATCTCATAAATGTCCATCATTCTGAGGTCTAGGATGTTGCAAGGAAAATTAAATTTGGTCATGTCAAGTTGACCAAACTCCCAGAAGCCTTTTCGAGATGATTCAGAATTGGTAATGATTGTGGCCTGAAGCTAACCACATTAAAATGCTGACTGCACATTTAGTACAGAACAATAGGACTATACCGTGGTGACCATTGGGACTAATTAAATGTAAGAACAGGAAACATAACAGGAAAATATATCAAGTGTGTAAGGATATGTTATTGTCTAAGAATCTATCAGTTAAAATATTGTAATCTGCTTAGCTAGCATTAATGATGATGACGTCACTAAAGGGTTAAATAGCCTAAGCAAGTGTTCGCTGTTTGCTGTATGAATTACTGAGGGAGAGGTCCACATGGATTTCTAAGGAAAGATCAAGTCTTTGGGTGGGAGCGGTGCAACCCAGGAAGGTCTCTAAGGGTGGCCGGCTGTGGGAAGTAACTCCTGCATAGCAGCTCTAGACAGACTGAAGCAGTGAAGAGTCACGTTAACTGTCTGCTTATATTCTGGCAGTCCCAGTAAAGTATACTACTTGTGTTCTGGCAGTCCCAGTTGATGAATTGCTTTGTGCATAGTAGATGTTTTGTAGTCAATAAAGCTGCTGACTGGTTGTCGGATGAGTGCATACATTTGGGAGTAGATTTGCTACTCCTGGCAGCAATCTGTTCCCGCCCCCTCCAGCCCTGCACTGGCCTCCTACAGCAGCCAGAGGAAGCTGGAGATGCCAGTTGCACCTGCCTGCAACTGGTGGACAGCTTTAAAAAACAGCCCTATGTGCTGTTCCTTGGCCACTAGATTTCTTGGCCTGGAGCACCATGCACAGCACAGTGCAAGCATGCTGTGACCCTGTCACCAGAGCCTCCGCCCACCACACCATTGCTGTTACACCCCCAGGCCATAGGAGCAATGTCCAGCACCCCAGGCTCCTGCTGACCACTGTGCTCACCATGTTGGCTCGCCACGGCAACTGCCACATAGACTATGTCAGTCTCGGCTCCAGGACATGCTGGGGTATACTGTGCTCTGCGTGCATTACCCCCTGGAGGTGGTGATGGGATTCTGTGCCCTGGGCTTTCCCCAGTGCATCAGAGCCCTGGATGGGACCTACATCCCCATCACCTGCCTGCCCTGTGCCAATCACCCCTACTTCAGCTTGTAGCAGGCAAATTGAGTTGTGCTAAAGCTTTTAGCCAGAGTTCAGGCCTTCCTGGAACTAAGCAATAAAATTGAACAGAGCACCTTTTGAGGTTGTAGGAGATGTGAATGCTGTGATTGGTGCGCTAGGTGAGCAAGACACAACAGTTTTCTTATAAGGAATGTGCCTGGCACAGTGCCAGGGGATTGGTGCCCCATATAGGGAATGCTTGGCACAGTGCCAGGGAGTTGGACAATTTGGTATGAAAAAAAGTTATAAAAAGTAGTTAACACAAAGGAAGGTGTGTGAGCATGCAGTGAACCTGGAAAAAAATGCAGCTCCTGCATTTCTGCTGGACAACAAAGAAGCCATAGATATCACACACCCAGTGGAAGACCCAAGATACGGTACCCCTGAAGGTCACTGCTGAAACATCTAAGGAGCTACTTGCCAGGTCATGTTATGGGGAGGAATCCTGTAATACTGCATAAGAATTACTATTAAAGTTTACTTGATGCCTCATCAGATGAGTTGCCATGTCAATCCTTTAGGGCTCTGGCAAAGAAATCCTACTGATAACCCAAATAGTGGGGCTTCCACTCTATTTGTGCTTCAGGCTGTTGTCAACCACTGCAGCACCTTCATCAATCTGAATGCCAGCTGGGCAGGCAGTGCCGACACCCATGTCTTCTGCAACTCTACCCCGCCAGCCCTGATGGAGAGCGGACACTTTGAGCTAGGGGTGCTGGACCTCCATGTGGGCACAGTGGTGGTCCTGCCCTTCATCAGGGACCACACCTACCCACTTCTCCCCAGCTCATGCAGCCCTATACTGTCCAGCTGGACCCGCACCAAGCACACTTCAGCAGATGCCTGGGCCAGACTTGTGCACTTGGTCATTGTCACAGCCTGCACACTACATAACGTCTACGAGTCCTGGGGGGGAACTCCTCCACAAGCCTTGGGCGGAGGAGGTATAGCGGGTGAAGGACACTTGGTATTGGGAGTGCCAGCTGCAGTGGCAGCGACAGGACCCCCCCAGCCAAGACACTGGGTGAGTCGCTCACCTCTCAGTAGGAGCCAGGGCGCTGGGTCTGAGAGGCACTGGCTGACCACCTGGACTTCTGCGCATGGACCCCAACCCCACTGCACACCCCCATTCATTACAGACAGTTCTCAGAAAAGCACTTTATTCCCCTCCACAAATACAACGCCCCCTCCCTCTCCCTCTCCCTCTCCCTCTCCCTCTCCCTCCCCTACAACAGAGCCCATCTCCCCCCTCCCTTCAGAACCACAGAGCCCTTCCCCCTTCCTCCCCCCTACCAGACCCTCTCTCCACTCCCCACAGAGCCCCTCCACCACCTACTCCACCCACCACCAATAAAGCACCCTCTTCCCCATGCAGACTATGTACAGTGCATGCTGTGTGTGCCCTCCCAGAGTGGGAAGCCATGGGGTGGGAGTGCTTCGGGGGCAGAGCCTGGGGGCAGGCAACTGGCATCTCCCCTGCCCCACAGGTGCATACATTGCGGTGAGTCCACGAGGCCTGCAAGTCCACCAGGTGCTCCTCGGTCATGGTGACCTGGTGGTCCAGCATCCAGGTCTGGTCCTGGGTCCTCCGCTGCTGGAGCTGGTGCATGCAGAGGGCCCCAGCCAAGGCTGACAGTGACCCTAATAGTGCATCCCAGCTGAGTAAGACATCGCCACTGGCACTGACACATTCCTCAGTATGTGGGAGGCCCCTG
>NW_017729024.1:119391264-119394183 GCF_001723915.1 Gavialis gangeticus | reverse complement strand
GCCCTCCCCTGTGTGGGGTTTACCAGGTGGATATAGCTGGTATGCCCAGTGACCCGAGTTGGTCCCCACTGCTGGCAAGGACACACAGCTCTCAGCGGTGTCCTGGGGTGCAGGGGCATGGCATCCAAATGCCTGGGCAGGGGCCTAGGTAGGAGCCCCCTCCAGGGAGAAGCTGGAGCTGCTGGCAGTCAACAGTGCCATAGCCAAACTGGCCTCCTTGGTAGGGCTGTGCCCCTAGAGTTGGCAGGGCAGGCACTGGCCTGGGTTCCCAGAGCTGCTGGAGGAGGCCAGGGGTGGGAAGCATGGCAGGACGGGCTCCTGGCAGCCCAAGTGGCCCTCCCCTTGTGATGCATTGTCACAGGTGCCAGGCCACAGAGGAGGCTTGGGCAGGGTGCCCATGCTTGAGTAGACAGCACAGCTCAGGCCAGGGTCCCAGGGTACAAGGATGTCGTCCAGCTGTTGTATAAAGGGCATGGGGACTTGTGAGTGGTTGTGGTTGGTGACAGTGATCCACTGTGTCTGCAAGGCCTTGACCTTTATGCAGCACTGGTACGCCAACTGGTCATGCCCACACTCCAGCATGCAACCTGACAGGCCCTCATAAATGTGCATATTGGGGTGAACACTGTGCAAATTGGCCTTGTCCCACAGTGCCACAAGGTTCATGGTCTCCTCCTGGAATCAGTCATCACCCTGGGAGGCAGCATGTGGCATCAGGGAGAATGCCAGCATGGCTTCCTCAGCTGCTCACTGGACCTCTGCATGACAGTCCTGATACTGGTGGGCCTAGGCAGGTATGTGTAGCACTCAGCACAGGGGCATAGCACAGGACAGGCAGGCGTGCAATGATGGTGTGGTGGGGTCCAGGCAGGCTGCTGCAGGAGGCCTGGGGCCAGCTGGAGCAAGATTCGATGGCCAGAGGCTGGCTGCAGATGGCCCAGGGTGCTGCCAAGACTGGCAAGTGCCTGCAGCACTCAGCTCAGTGTGACAGCACAGGCCAGGGAACTGTGTGGTGATGCGGTGCTGGAGACCAGTGCTGGGGTGTGGGTAGGCTGCTGCAATTGGCCTGGGGCCTCTGCTGTGAGATACAGCAGCCAGAGGCTGGCTTTTACGGGCCTGGGGCTGGGGCAGACAGAGTGCCGCTCCAGCCCTGGGGCTGTATAAGCTCCCAGCCCTAGGGTCCTGAAACTAAGCTGTAGGTGCCCTCCTGGTGGTGGGACCAACTGGGAGCAAATTTGCTGTTACTGAACAGGAACTAATTGGGTTAATTTGCTACTTGTATTTGCAGGTAGCAAATTAGCTCACAATTAGACCAAATTACTGTGCAGTAAGCATCTGCATATGTAGACAGTGACACTTATTGCTCAGTAATTTGATCTACTGCGCAATAAAGCATCTCATGTAGACATGCCCAATGGGTAACTTTCACTGGGGAGAGGCCACATGTATTATGGAGCTACCCGTGAATTTCCTGCACAGTAATTTAGAGAAGTTAATCTAGTCTATGTATCACTGGAGGACTGAATAACTTCCTAAGGTAGTCTTTCTGTTGGCACATATCCAATGTATCTCACAACATTCCAGATACCGCATAAGAGCTTAGCACGTATACACTAACCCAAAGCCAAGAATTCAAGGGATCTCAGTTTCCCCTGCATGTGCAGTTATACTTGGGACAACCTGGAAGTAAAATACTACCAAATCAGAATTGTTACTACCTGTATTCTCATGATTTTTATAATTAACTTCAGAATCTTTTGCTCACTCCTCAAATTACTATTTGGCCTGTCTTACTTTGCTTTTACACTTGACCTGCCAGACTGTGACAACTTTCCTATATTCCTTATTTGGGCACACCTTCCATTTTTTGAAAGATGCTTTTTTGCCCTGAATGGCCTCCTTAACCTTTCCATTAAACTGCATAAGGATTTAATTTAATTGTTTGGTATCCTTTTTGATTTATAGTACGCAGTCTTCCTGAGCCTGTAATATGGTATTTTTAAACACCTCCCAAGCTGTCTGCAGGCCTTTAATGTTTTTGACTACTCTTAACTTCTTTCTAACTTTTTTATTTTTTTGTAATTTCCCTTCCTGAAGTTGTATACTGGGGTCCTGGATGGTTTTGGCTTACTCCCTGCTGCTAGAATGTTGACTCTGATCATGTGACGGGGTGACTGGTAGTGATTTAGCCCAGGGGTTTTGAAAGGGTAAAAGATGATTGGAGGACTTGGGATTCCCTTTCCTCACCAATCAGGCCCCAGAGACTCACCCTCAATGTCCCCTCATTGGCCCCTTGGGTCACTTGGAGGGGGATAAAAGGGGCAGCACAGCTGACTCAGGGGAGACCAGTGAGGGACCACAAGCAAGGAGTTTCAAAGAGCCATTGGGGTTGGAGCAGTTGCCTCAGAAGACGCTGAAGGAGTGGGACCTGCAGGCAGCAGTTGGACCCTCAGCAGTGTGGCGTGCCGCTGGCAGAAGAGACTCCCTGCTGGGCTCCAGGATCCCCTATGAGAAGGTGCAGCCAGCAGGAGAGGTTTCCCAGCTCCAGCAAGGATCTGAGCAGTGACCTGAGAGGATTCCAGCTCTGCGTCCAGCTCCTCCAGCAAGAGGCCAGGCAGACCAACATGAGGCCAGGGCTCCTGGAAAGTGTTGGGTACAGTACCAGCACTGGTGGCTGTGTAGTAGTCTCTGCCTAGCGTATGGGAGACCTGAGTTCAAGTTGCAGTTGGGGTGACTTGGAGGGAGTGAAGTAATGGGGAGAAATTCTTGTTACAGTGGAAAAGGGGTCATTGTGTTTTCCTCCTTTTTGCCCCCTCCAGGTACCTAGGCCCTATATTCCTTGTTGTTTGACATTTTGTATTTTGTGCCTTTTATATTTCACCAACCAGTATTGTTTGTTCTGCTGTTTGTGTTTTATAT
>NW_017729024.1:119383441-119391254 GCF_001723915.1 Gavialis gangeticus | reverse complement strand
CCCAAAACTGGATGAATATGTCTATGATTGTAAGTGTCTAACTTGTGTTGAATTCTGCCCCCTCGGGGCGTTGTAGTGTCCCCTATACTCCCTGGTTTATACTGGTTATGTTCCCAGTACTGTTCTCTCATTAAAAAGGTATATGGTTAACACCCCATTAGTGATCTGGCTCTGCTCTATAGTGGGAGGAAAGTCCCTACACCTCCCACAGCACTTGTGCACCTGCTTTGATCTCTTCAATTGGAGAGGGGGTACCTCCTGGAGTACTGCCTGGGTTACAACTATGTTATGATTGCTATAACAGAGTGGCTCATCAACAGATACCGTTTGAACTAGGTCCTATGCATTACTTAGAATTAGGCCTAGAATTACTTCTCATCTTGTGGGTTCCAAGACAAGTGGTTCTAGAAAGCAGTCATTTATTGCATCCAGAAATTTTATCTCCACATCTCTCCCTGATGAAGTGTTTACTCAGCCTATGTGAGGGAAGTTGAAAATGCAGAAGAGAAGAGCTGCCAGCAGGGGTTGTGGGGTGGGATAGGATACCTGGGGAGTCAGATGTCTGGCAGGTCACAGTGTGTCAGAATTCCACTGTCGAATCTATATTGAGTCCATGAGTTTCTGTACCTACTACCTAGGAGGCTGACAAAGTGCAGTTCATAGGCCCAGCTCTGATAAGTGGTTTATAATTTCAAAGAAGCACCTAACCTCATTACCAGAACTGAAGCAAACTTCCTACAGCTCAAAACACAAAACCTGCCAACTATCTCCAGTACCCCCATGAACTGCACACCAGAATCTATCAAACACAACAATACCTACCTGTGGGGGCACATTCCTCACCAAAAAAAACCCACTATGCCTCCAGTCTCTCAGGCCTGATCCTGACCACTTTTCACAGCTGGCCCTATGAACTTCACTTCAGTCTCCTAGGTACAGAAACTCATGGACTCAATGTAGATTAGACAGTGGAATTCCGACACATTGCAACCTGTCGGACATCCAACTCCCCAGGTACCTCTCCACTTTTACCTTTGCTGCTACATCCCCCTTTGCCCCCGACCCCCAATGCCAGCCTGTTCCTCACCCCCTGATGCCTCCATTTCCATTTTCACTGATTGGCTTTCTTGCCTGTATTGTGTGCCAGGCCAGCCTCTGGCTTCTTTACTATTTCTTCCATCCAGGACCAACTGCAGGTACTTCCTCAGCCTGACAAAGGGTTTTTCAACCCGAAAGCTGGCATCCTGGGCAGCTAAGCTGAGCACACTGGGAACCTTACAACTGCACAGCAACCAGCAAGTGTCAGGCCTGTCAAAGATGTGACAGGTCTAGGCTTTCCCCAGCCAGGACTGTGTGTGCGCACATGTGTTAGCTGGAGGTTATGGCACCTCCTACCCACCTTTCACCACAGGATCATTGGTTCTGGCATTTGAAGGGCTGCCGCACTGCCAGCAGTCTCACCAGGCCTCCCTACCCTGGCAGGGTGCAGTTTTAGTGGTCATGCCCAGGACCTGGGGCCTCCTCCTTCCCCATAGCCCTATCCCATACTTCCAAGTTCATCCTGGCAGGGGAACGAGCTCAGCAGGGACATGTTCTTCTCCTGCTGGCTGGTGATGCAGTTAGTGCACCCTCAAGCTGAGAGTGGGGCATTAACTGGTTTAAAAAAAATGAAAAAAGGAAATAGGTGTGGATGGAGTGAGGAGGGTGGCATTCAGTCCGTCTGTACCTGGAGCTTGGGGAACCCCAGCAGCGGGAGGTTCACTTTCAGGAACACTAGCTTCTCCACCAACCAACATTCAAGCAGGTGCAGTGGGGTATCACTACATCCCCAGCGATGCTGAACACCCTCTCGCTTGGCACACGGGTCGGTGGACAGTACAGGTGTTGATGGGCAACTGTGGCCAGATATAGCCACACTGGGCTGTGGCTTGCAGCAGTGGCTCCACATCCTTGGCAAGATAGGCAGCCACCAAAGCATGAGCGCTACCTGCCTGATGCTAGGGTCTAGTGGCTCTGGACTCTACCATAGAAGCCATGCCCTTAGCGCATATTGGCAGCACCTGTGGTAGAGGAAAAGACTGGCTCGTGGATGGCATGCTAGTATGAGACAGCGGATCCCCCTGTTCCACATCCCCCCCACCTCTGCCATTCTGCCTCCCTGACTTTTTTTTACCAGCATCTCCATCCACTGACTCAGCATTTGGCTGCCACATATGGTACCCTTCACCCTTGGGCTGCACATGGAGGCCAGCACATGGACTGTACTGGACTGCAAGGTTTCAAGCCATTTTCTGATGCCCTCCTAAAGCCGTCTCACCAGTGCCTGCACGTCTGGTGACAGTGGCCTGCCCCAGCCAGGAACATTGATCCCCTGGAAGCTCTCCATTTGGCTCTGAAGTTCCCTCACTATGGGGATCACCTGGATAAGGAGGGCATCAGCAGCACTGAGGTTCTTGGTGGCCTCGAGGAAGGGCTTGAGGACCACCAAGATCTGGGAGATGGTATTCCATTCAGCTTTGTTCAGGGGGCCGCAGATCCCGATCTCCCCAAACAGGGCCATCTCATGGATGGCCTTCTGTTGCTCCACCAGCCTCAAGCATCAGGTATGTGGAGTTCCAATGAGTCTCCACATCCTGCATGATTTTGTGCCGAGGGATGTTCAGCTCTGTTTGTTTGTCCCGCAGCATCTTGTCCCCCTTCATGCTTTAGTGGAAGTAGCCTGACACCTTCCTGCATTTGGAAATGAGCTTGCTGGTGGTGCTGACACCATCACCAGCAGCCCTGTCCCCCTCTAAGGCATCCCTGACAACAAAGCGCAAATTGTGTGCCACACAGCGGATGCCAACAAAGTTGGCATCATGGACCACCTTGATCATATTGACCCCATTGTCAGTGACCATGAAGCCGCGGGTGAGCTTGCCTTGCCCAGTGAGCCATGCCTGCACTAGGCAGTTCATGGCCCCCCATGATCTCTGCTGCTGTGGGACTCATCCAGCACCTCAGCTTGAAGGAGAGCCCACCAACAGCCTGACTGGTCACACCAGTGCTGTGAGGGAGAGGTAGGCATGATTTCCACCTGGCTGCTCCAGATGTCTGAGGTGAAGTGTAAGGCGACCTGCGGACCTGCTTTGCGCAGCTAGTCCTTCAAGTACTCTGCACATGCTTTGTACAGGGATGGCACCACCTTCCTACTGAAGGTGGTGCATGCGAGCACTTGGTATGATGGGACTGCAAGCGCCATGAGCCGCCTGAACCCTGGCCGCTCAATGAAGGAGAAGGGCTGGCCATTGACAGCAAGCATCTCCCCAATGCTCTGGGTGAGCTCACTCAGCCGTGCAACACGCCCCACTTTCTGTCCGCCTTTCCCCCACTGTTCCAGTATGGCCTGCCTCTGCTTTGGGGAGATGGAAACTTTGGAGCACAAGGGAGACTTCCCTTTGGGCACACTCCCGCTGGTGTCAGGCTGAGGAGGAGCAAAAGCAAAGGGGTGGTGCCTGCAAAGATGCATCAGCATTCCCGTGGTGGTCATATGTTTTGCTCCCTTGACCTGGCTGGTTTTGGCTCGGCAGTGCAGGCAGATAGTGTACATGGGATCATCTGCCAGCTCAGAATGATCCCAGACCACACTACCTGCTCACTTCTGGGGTCTGGATGCATCTGTGGATGCTTCTGCACTTTCCCACTCCTCATCAGGCAGATGCACAGCAAGAAGAGCAGACTCAGCTGAGCCACTTGCCTCCACCTCTACATAAACCTCCTATGAAGTGCCTTCTGTGGAAGGAGACCTGGCTTGAAGAGAAACTTGAAGGGTGTCGAGCACAAATTCAGCTGATTCCCCCTCCTTCCCCATAATTTCCCTTGCTAGGGCACTAAGATCCAGATCCAGCACCAGCTCTTCTGGCACTGGAAGGCTCAGCATGGGAAGTGACAAAGGGGGTGGAGTAGGCTGCTGTGCTGGCTGTGGTTGTCATCATGGTGGGGATGGGGGAGGTGTAACAGGATGGCATCCTAGAGGTCGCCGTGTTCTCCCCTAGCGCCCCCTTACCATGCCAAGCTAGCCAGAAGGGCAAGCTCAATCCTTGCCTGCCACATCTTTGATGTTAAATGTATACTAGGGAGGCTGCCTTTCCGTTCTCTTGGTCACGGTTTCCTGTTGTACACTGGCTCATTCTGTAATGGGCATTTCTGTGCACCCCAACCTTATGGGCTATGCGTGGCTCCAACCACCCCTTTACCACACCCGAAGCCTCGCTGATGGAACTGACGTTCTTTGGTCTCGCATGGCACTCCACAGGCACTCAGGCTTTCCACAGCCCTGTCTTGCATGGCGCTGCACAGGCGCTCATCAGTCACTGCCCCTCCTCGCTGGGGCTTCTCACTGCCCCCCCGCCCCCCGTCACTGGGGCTCAGGGTCAGCGCACCCCCAACACTGCACCTTCTCTGACACTCAGGGTCCCCACACTGCCGTGGACCTCCTATGAGATCTCCTCCATCCCCTAATAGCCTCTCCCAAGCCACCAGTGAAAACAGCACACAAAACACAAACCCCTGGGCTATAACATAAATTCACACCGCTTGGCTAAAACATCATTCAAGCCACCTCAAGGGTGCCCCATCTCTCCCCCGTATCAGGCTGCTCATGCAGTCAGGCCTCTCCCCTTTGCTCACTCAGGCTGAGCTCCTTCCCCCTTGGCTGCCAGCAGGGAACTGCCCACCTGGCCTCCACCCTGGGGTTTAAATGGGAGCCAGGCCCTGCCCCTTCTGGTCAGCTGACCGCTAGCAGGTGTGGGTCCCTGGCTCCCTCCAGTTGCCATGGTAACCCACAGCTGGGCTCCTTCCTCACTGCTCCAAAAGTAGCAGGCACCTTAGTTGCCTGCTACAGGGGGGTTATGGCTGCTGCATGTGGACGGGTATGTAGTCTCAGGCACAGGCAGTGGCTGTGGCACTGCTACCTTCTCTTTGCTGCTTGTAGCAGCCTCATCCATTTTAGCTGGAGGAAAGAGGCTGCATCTCAGTTTGGCGGGGGGGGGGAACCATACACCTCTCCCTCTACCCCCTCTTCCACCCCTCCCTGAAGGCTGTCCAGTGTGACAACCTGTCTTTCCACAATGCTTCATGATGTGTTTCATGTCTTCCTTTTCAAGAAATATATAAATGTATTTGCATTCCTATATAAACTGAAAACTGTAGGTGTGGTGCAGTGACAAGATTTACGAACCCGATAGAAATATGTCCGTGTGGGTAGAAAAACGCAAAGTGAGCTGACTTGAGTAATGAGATTTATGAACCCAATAGAAATATGTCTGTGTGTGTAGAAAAACTCAAAAGTGTTGGTGTGTTGGAAAGAATGACTGTATAAAAACAAATATTTATAGTAAATTCCTGTATAGAGCAAATTCTATTGTAACCCTATCCAATATAAATATAAAATTCAAAAGAATAAATCAATGAATATAATAATAAAATAAAAGCACCTACAAGAAGAAGGTATTCTGAAATCACTCTTGCTAGGGTAGCAAGCAGGGAATCCTTTAGACAAATCAGTGCTCCTAGCTGTAGTGGTCTGACAGAGAGCTGCTAGAACAGACAGCTCACTAAGTGACTGTCATGGCGCAGGGTCCTAGGAGTGGCCGTGATCTCTCCAACGCCCCCTACCGCGCCAAGTTGGCGATAAAGCACCCTCGTTCTTGCCCGCCACATCTTTGATGTTATCTAATTTTTTAAGGGAGGCTGCCTTTTGTCCCCTTGGACATGGTGCTCTGGTTTATCCTGACCCCCAGTTCTTTATAGACTGACTTGGCGCACCCCAACCTTATGGGCTATGCGTGGCTCCAACCTTCCCTGTACCACGCCCCAAGCCTCGCAGATGTCTCGGACGTTATTTTGGTCGGTTTCCTTTCTGCGCCCCTCACTGGCGCCCCTGGGCTTGTCACGCAGCCGGCGCCCACTCACTGGCGTCCCCCGGACTTGTCACGCAGCCGATGCCTACTCACTGGCGCCCCCTTTTCAGGTCTTAAAGTGAGTGCCTGCTCTGGGATTTCTGGCTTGTGCCCACCCTGGGGCTTCTCACAATTGGGGCTCAGGTGGCCTTAGCCGTACCTGGCCCTTAAATCCCCTGTTTGGGTCAACAATTTCTGTGGGGCTCAGGCAGCCTCGTCCTTACCTGGCCCCCATCCTCAGTGCCCCTTCTCAGGGCTGGGGTAGTGCACCCCTAAATGCGGTGCCCTCACTGGCACTGGGGTCCCCACCACTGTGGAGCCCCTCTGAGGCCTCCTCCAACCCCTATTAGCCTCACCTGGTCCTCCGGTGTAATAACAAACCAACAGAATAACCCTAGCCAACCAGCTGTAACTCAAACCAAGCCTCCTGGCTAAAAATGCAAGCTCTAAACCATTAGGCCCTTATCATCATTCCAATCCCTACCAGGGCTTCCTCCACCCAGTATCCTCACCCATAAGCTGTTCAGGCCATCGGGCTTCTCTGCTCTGCCTACTCCCAGCACAGCTCTTACTTCCTCGGCTGCCGGAGGGAAACTGCCTCAGCCTGGACTACATTTATATAGCTCAGGCTCTGCCCCCTTCCGGTGAGCTGACCAACTGCGGTTGCCCCCGCAACCGGCACTTGAATCTCTTCGTAGGAGCAGGGCACCAAAGTGCCCCTGCAACAGTGACCCCAAAACAGAAAGCAGGGCAGTTCAAAAAATGCTGTCTTTTATGAAGTTTTTCTGTCCCTCCCCCAGAGTGCTGGGGTTGGAAGGGACCTCGGAGAAGGGTGACAGCCACTGGCCAGCTATATATGTCAATAAAGAGAGCACTCCTTCCTTCGTCCCGACCTTCCCCACTCCTCCCCCTCCCTCCCTTTACTTTACTTTCTGTTTCCCTGCAGGGAAGCCATTAAAGGTAAGCCCAGCTTCAGTCGAAATTTGAAACATTTCGAAAAGTTTGAAAAGTTTCGACCTGCCCTGTTTTGTTTCAACCCTGTTTCGAGCCTCTCTGTTTGGTTTCAACTTTGCTGTTTTGAGGTCAAAATGGCTTGAAACAGCAGTGAAACAAAATAGGCAGCAAAATTTCACACAGCCCTAGTGGCTAGTATTTGGATTTGGATTCAGCCAATCTGGGAGACAGTGATTCAATCTGGTGATTTGAATCACTGTCCCAAATTGATTTGGCTGAATCTGATTTGGAGATTTAACTGCTACTGAATCAGCCAAATCTCCAAATCACACAGGCCCCACCCCCCACCCGCTCTCCCAGCTCCACCCAGTCTCAACTCCCATCATTTTGAAGAAAAAAAGCCGACACTCACTGGCTGCTGATAGGCTCCAGGGGGGGGGCAATCCTCGCTGCCCCCCACTGCTCCTTGCTGTGTGGGGAGCTCTGCCACAAGCCCCCAAACCCTTGACTACTCTCCCAGCCCCCCTGCCATGGCAGCCCCCCCCACCCCAGCTCGTGGCCCTTAAAAAAAAAAAGCCCTAACTCACCAGTTCCTGCCAGGTGGGAGGTGATCCCTGCTGCCCCCCACTACACTGTGCTGTGTGGGGGGCTCTGTGACAAGCCCCCAGAAACCCCAAGGCCACTGCAGAAGCCAGTGAGGATGAGGTTTTTTGGTTTTTTTAAAGGGCCGGGAACTGGGGTTCACAGGGAGCCATGGGGGGGCTGGGAGAGCAAGTGGGGGTTGGGGTACTCGTGGAAAAGTCCCCCACATGGTGTGATGCAGTGGGGAGCAGCGGGGATCGCTCCCCTTATCTCGCAGCAGCCTGTGTGTGGGGCCTTTTTTTTAAAGAACCAGAAACTGGGGTGGGTGAGGAGCTATG
>NW_017729024.1:119377329-119378441 GCF_001723915.1 Gavialis gangeticus | reverse complement strand
CAGCCATTGACGTGGCTGGGAGAGCAGGCAGGGGTTGGAGGCCACTTGGGGGCTGGGGAAGCAGGCAGGAGATAGGGCCTGGCAGGGGTCCCCCATGGTCCCCTCCTCCCTCCCCCGCCCCCTACTTACTGGCTTCGAGTCCAGCTCCAGCTCCCTGCTGCAGCCAGCGGGCAGGGACTGTCTGAATCATTGAAGCTCTCCAAATCTTTTCCAAAGATTCAGAAAGCTTCAAAACAATTTGAACCTTTTAATTGGTCCCCTGATTCGATTTGGAGTCAGAAATTTGGCCGCTGAATTGGGCTGAATCTCCTCTGAATCAAATCAGCACCCAAAGCTTCGCACAGCCCTACAGGCTATCTACAGAAGCTGTGGATTCTCCATCCTTGGGAATTTTCAAGAGTAGGTTAAAGAGACACTTGGCTGGGATGGTTTAGCTGGGGATGATTCTGCCTTGAGCAGGGAGCTATCTACAACATTGGAGTTACATCTTTGCTGCTCAGGATACAGCTGCTTCAGAATACATGAGTATTTTGGTCTCACCCTCTGTTCCTATCCTAAAAAATACATCTCAGGTACTTCTATTGGCTTTCATCAGCACAGTAACTGAGCACCCCCACAATCCTAAAGTTCTTTGTCTTCATAATACCCCCATGAAGCAGGAAAGTATCTCACTGAAACCTCAGCCACACCACGATCCGCTGGCTGGGGAATTAGCTCTGTGATAGGACACAGAGGGTGGTGGTTGACGGAAGTCAATCATCATGGTGCCCTGTGACCAGTGGGGTCCCCCAGGGCTCTGTCCTTGGGCCTATACTATTTAACATCTTCATTAATGATGTGGACATTGGGGCAAAGCATCCACACCAGAAGACGAGTGGGTAATCCAGGCTGACCTGGACAGGCTCAGCAATTGGGCAGACGAGAACCTGATGGTGTTTAACACCGAAAAATGCAAGGTTCTCCACCTTGGGAAGAAAAACCTGCAGCGTCCTTATAGGCTCGGCAGTGCTACACTGGCAGCACTACGGAAGAAAGAGACTTGGGGGTCATCATTGACCACAAGATGAACATTAGCCTGCAATGCAATGCTGCAGCTAGTAAAGCGACCAAAA
>NW_017729024.1:119372753-119377077 GCF_001723915.1 Gavialis gangeticus | reverse complement strand
ACAGCCTGCCACCGGAGGTGGTTCAAGCACCTACATTGAACACCTTCAAGAGTAAACTGGATGCTCATCTTGCTGGGATCCTATGACCCCAGCTGACTTCCTGCCCTTCGGGCGGGGGGCTGGATTCGATGATCTTCCGAGGTCTCTTCCAGCCCTAATGTCTATGAAATCTATGAAATCAGAAGTGGACTGGCCAAGTTTGCCAATGACACCAAACTCTGGGGTAAAGCGTCCACACCTGAAGACAGGAGGGTGATCCAGGCTGATGTTGACAGGCTCAGGAAATGGCCAGACAAGAACCTGATGGTGTTTAACACTGAAAAATGCAAGGTTGTCCACCTTGGGAAGAAAAACCTGTAGCACCCTTATAGGCTCGGCAGTGCTATGCTGGCTAGCACTACGGATGAAAGGGACTTGGGGGTCATGATTGACCAGAAGATGAACATGAGCCTGCAATGTGATATTGCTGCTAGTAAAACAAGAAAAACACTTGCTTGCATCCACAGATGCTTCTCAAGTAAATCTCAGGCTGTCGTCCTCCCATTGTACGCGGCCTTGGTGAGACCGCAGCTGGAGTACTGCATCCAGTTTTGGGCTCCACAATTCAAAAAGGATGTGGAGAAGCTTGAGAGGGTGCAGAGGAGAGCCACACACATGATCAGAGGTCAGGGAAGCAGACCTTATGAAGACAGGGTGAGAGCCATGGGGCTCTTCAGCCTAGAAAAGCATAGGCTCAGGGGCTATCTGGTGGCCACATATAAGTTCATCAAGGGTGCTTACCAGGATCTGGGGGAACGTTTGTTCACAAGAGCTCCCCAAGGAATGACAAGGTTGAACAGTCACAAACTCCTCCATGACCATTTCAGGCTGGACATAAGAAAGAATTTCTTTACTGTCCGAGCCCCCAAGGTTTGGAATAGACTGCCGTCGGAGGTGGTTCAGGCACCTACTCTGAACGCCTTCAGAAGACATCTGGATGTTTATCTTGCTGGGATCCTATGATCCCTGCTGACTTCCTGGCCCTGGGGCAGGGGACTGGACTTGATGATCTTCAGAGGTCCCTTCCAGCCCTAATGTCTATGAAATCTATGAAATCTTACATATAGAAAGCTGAGGCATGAAGAGTCCAGAATGTTGCAGGAAATCTAAGGCAGAGTAGGAAACTGAACCCATCTTTTCTAAGTCACAAGCTATTCTGATTCACCAGTCCAAATCAGTACTGAAGTTTATAATTTTCTGGTCCCACTGCAGATGTTCTTGTTTATAGGTCAAGGTGTCCAAAGTTTCTCTCTCTTCAATACGGTAGTTAAAAAAAAAATCATTATAGATAATAACAGCCCTTATCACTGTTTTTAGGATAGCCTCAAAGAGGCCTGGTGGGCCATTTTTCCTGGACAGGCATACTCATATCTTTAAAATCTGCATGCTATAATGCAATGTATTTCTGAGGGGGTAACTGAAATTTTTGTGTCACACTGTCACAATCCGAACTATTTCTCCTTGTAGGCCAAAAAGCCTTTAGTCAGCACACCCATTAAACCCACAAACACATTTTTACCATTCAAACTCAGCAATGGTCGCACAGTCTGGGAGCAGACACTAGAATAGGAGGAATCACGTACTGATGCTGCCATCCCCACCCCTGCCTAGCATTCTGTGCAGCTGTTCCCTGCCCCACCCCCCCAGGAGATGGATTCTCCAGGCCAGTGAGGGTGTCACTCATGTGTTCTCAGCCTGAAGTCTCTGGGACTGCAGTGCCAGCAAAAAAATTGCAGCCAGGAGATCCCAACACCAATCTTATCTTAAATAATGACCACAGGCTTGGTTCAGTGGCAAAGTGTTGGCCAAATGTATTGTCTACAAGGCATGACTTGTATGCCTATGACAAAGTATTGGCACAACACCACATAGGCTTCCTGGGCCAATAGGAAGTTCCCATAATTTCTAATTCTCATTTTATACCGTGATCAAAACAAATGGCATATTACATTTCACTAAAATTTTGAATATCTTAAGCCATCCTGTACCATGGGCTTGTTCAACATCTTGATCTGAGCGTTTCCATTCTAGCCTTATCATCCTGGTACTGGACTATTCTACATCTTGTACTGCCATCTCCTGCTTCCATCCCCCAGCAGAAATGCACATCTGGCCCACATTCCAAGTTCTGTTTATGTAAGGAGTTCATGCATTGATCAGGTTCACTGATCAGGCCTATTCTGGCCCAATGCCTTAACAAAGTATTTGTGTGAGCAATATATATATATATATATATATATATATAGATCAATGTTCCAGCGAGACCTAGACCCTTTCATGGACCCTAATAGTGACATAGGCATTGAGGTAATGCAAGACTGAGCACTGAGAGAGATTGTGACTATTCTATAAGAAGGTCACCAAGGAGGGGACCAAAAGCCTGCAGTTGGTACACCTGCAAAACCCCCAACCAAAAACCACCATCCAAATTTCCAACTCTCCACACTCAACTGGATTAGCAAAAGCTGGGTTCACCATTAAGTTGCACAACTGTTGGCACAAGCTCACCAGACTGGTTAAGGATCTGTGATGACAAAGATTAAAACTTTAATCTTCTTTTTGGGTAGAAAAAATATAACAAACATCATCCTGTTTGGGCTGGAGCAAAGATAATTGGGAGTGTAAAGGTAGAGTTTTAAGCCAATAGGTACAGGGAAAGTATTACAAAGCATTAGATTAAGTAAGCAAAGCTAATAAAAGGTGAGGGCAGAGAGTGAGTGGTTGGATATACCTTCAAGACTCCTGAGTGATATATTGTCCCATACAGCCTAAGGGTGTCTGATCACCACTCTTGGGATAAAATAACCACTTAGAAAGGTAATGAGCCCACTGCTTGTTAATGCATTGTGTTATTGCTTAACAGACATGCTTTATAGAGAGGAGTTATTGTCTCTCCTTATATGTAGCCTTTATCAAGGCTTTTGATAACATTTCCAACAACATTCCTGCAAGCAAGCTAAGGAAGTATGGGTTGGATGAATGGACTGTAAGGTGGAGACAAAGCTGGCCGGATTGTTGGGCTGAACAGGTAGTAAAAAATGGTTCAATGTCTAGTTGGCAGCCATTATTAAGTGAAGTGCCCCAGGGGTCAGTCCTGGGGCTGGTTTTCTTCAATATATTTATTAATGATCTGGAAGATGGGATGGATTGCACCCGCAGAAAGTTCTGGGATGACACCAAGCTAGGGGGTGCAGTAGATATGCTGGAGGATAGAGCTAGGATTCAGAGTGACCTAGACCAGTGGTCTCCAAAGTGGGGTGCGCAAGACCAACCATTGGGGTGCAGGAAGAAAATATTAGAACTTCGATTTATATTTATTTTTTAGCTAAAAAAATAAGAAAGAAATTAAGCTTTACTAATATTTAATATACGGATTGACACTGGCGCCCTCACTCGGTCCGTATGTCAGATGGTCACGTGTCACGTACGGTACGCAAGGTATCCTGAGGGAAGAGTGGGAGTTCCACAACGCGGAGGGGTTGACAGTGGCGCCCTCACTTGTTTGTTCGCTTTCAACGTATTGCAACGTATTGCAGTTTACGTGTGCCTGATTAAGTGGATTTACGGATTATATTATCTAGTTTTAACTAAACTAACCCTCACAAAATGGACAAGTGGCTTAAAAAGATTCCTGCAAAGAAATAGCAGATTGAAGATCATACTAATAATGCGAGCACAAGCGAACAACAAGAAAATGGCAGAGCTGACACTTCTACTCCTAGTACAAGCTCTTCGTCAGCCACATTACGAGGTAAAAACAATGACGTTCTAATCAGATCTGACAAGAAGTTGGCCAAAAAAATTCAAAATTATCAAGAAAACTATTTGAAATATGGATTTACATCCACTATCGTTAACGATGAACCTTGCCCTAAGTGCATATTGTGCCTTGAGATATTAGCTAATGATAGTATGAAGCCATCACAATTAGCAAGACATTTAAAAACTAAGCATCCAGAACATGAAGACAAACCTCTACAATTTTTTCAGTCATGTTTAAAGTCATGCGATACTCAATCCAGTACTTTACAAAATTTCACTAAACTTAATGATACATGTTTAGAAGCCTCTTTTGAGGTTTCTTACTTAATCACAAGAGTCAAAAAGCCACATACCATTGGGGAAACGCTTGTTCTTCCAGCCGCGGTAAAAATGGCTGAAATAATACACAGAAAACTATGGGAAAAAACTAAAATGCATTCCTGTGTCAGCAAATACTGTTGGAAGACGCATAGAAAACATTGCTGAAGATTTGAAGGAACAAGTATTAGAACAAATTATGCAG
>NW_017729024.1:119366410-119367753 GCF_001723915.1 Gavialis gangeticus | reverse complement strand
GATCTGTGATGACAAAGATTAAAACTTTAATCTTCTTTTTGGGTAGAAAAAATATAACAAACATCATCCTGTTTGGGCTGGAGCAAAGATAATTGGGAGTGTAAAGGTAGAGTTTTAAGCCAATAGGTACAGGGAAAGTATTACAAAGCATTAGATTAAGTAAGCAAAGCTAATAAAAGGTGAGGGCAGAGAGTGAGTGGTTGGATATACCTTCAAGACTCCTGAGTGATATATTGTCCCATACAGCCTAAGGGTGTCTGATCACCACTCTTGGGATAAAATAACCACTTAGAAAGGTAATGAGCCCACTGCTTGTTAATGCATTGTGTTATTGCTTAACAGACATGCTTTATAGAGAGGAGTTATTGTCTCTCCTTATATGTAGCCTTTATCAAGGCTTTTGATAACATTTCCAACAACATTCCTGCAAGCAAGCTAAGGAAGTATGGGTTGGATGAATGGACTGTAAGGTGGAGACAAAGCTGGCCGGATTGTTGGGCTGAACAGGTAGTAAAAAATGGTTCAATGTCTAGTTGGCAGCCATTATTAAGTGAAGTGCCCCAGGGGTCAGTCCTGGGGCTGGTTTTCTTCAATATATTTATTAATGATCTGGAAGATGGGATGGATTGCACCCGCAGAAAGTTCTGGGATGACACCAAGCTAGGGGGTGCAGTAGATATGCTGGAGGATAGAGCTAGGATTCAGAGTGACCTAGACCAGTGGTCTCCAAAGTGGGGTGCGCAAGACCAACCATTGGGGTGCAGGAAGAAAATATTAGAACTTCGATTTATATTTATTTTTTAGCTAAAAAAATAAGAAAGAAATTAAGCTTTACTAATATTTAATATACGGATTGACACTGGCGCCCTCACTCGGTCCGTATGTCAGATGGTCACGTGTCACGTACGGTACGCAAGGTATCCTGAGGGAAGAGTGGGAGTTCCACAACGCGGAGGGGTTGACAGTGGCGCCCTCACTTGTTTGTTCGCTTTCAACGTATTGCAACGTATTGCAGTTTACGTGTGCCTGATTAAGTGGATTTACGGATTATATTATCTAGTTTTAACTAAACTAACCCTCACAAAATGGACAAGTGGCTTAAAAAGATTCCTGCAAAGAAATAGCAGATTGAAGATCATACTAATAATGCGAGCACAAGCGAACAACAAGAAAATGGCAGAGCTGACACTTCTACTCCTAGTACAAGCTCTTCGTCAGCCACATTACGAGGTAAAAACAATGACGTTCTAATCAGATCTGACAAGAAGTTGGCCAAAAAAATTCAAAATTATCAAGAAAACTATTTGAAATATGGATTTACATCCACTATCGTTAACGATGAA
>NW_017729024.1:119365626-119366025 GCF_001723915.1 Gavialis gangeticus | reverse complement strand
TTAAAGATGAGTTACGCATTTTTCTTTTACAAAAAGACAAGTGTTCCAAATTTGCTGACCTTTTCTGTGATGACAAGTGGCTGTCAGTAGTATGCTACCTAGCAGATATTTTCAAAAAAATAAACACACTTAATCTGTCCCTTCAAGGTAAAGGTGACATTTTAACAATGAGTGAGAAAGTAACTGCTTTTCCAGAGAAACTCATGCTATGGAGAGAGCATTTTGAAAAAGGATGTCTGGAAATGTTTCCATCGTTATGTGATTTTGTTGCTGAAAACGATGTAAGTGTGTCACCTATAAAAACTCTCATCTGCACACTTAAAAAACTTGGAAACAGAATTTTCTAACCTGTTTAAAAATCTTCCAAATGAAGAGTTTCAGTGGGTTTTGAACCCATTT
>NW_017729024.1:119363995-119365473 GCF_001723915.1 Gavialis gangeticus | reverse complement strand
GTATCATGATTTAGTAAGTGCAGCCAACGATGCACTTCTTCCATTTGGATCTATGCATCTTTGTGAGTTATCTTTTTCAGCTATGACAGCCATTAAAACCAAGTGTCGAAATAAACTGAACTTAGAACCAGACCTTTGAATCGCTGTATCGCAGTGTTAAACCAAGATTTTCAAAAATAATAAAGAATATTCAACCACATTGCTCTCACTAAAAAATATTATTATTAATAATAATATTTTTAGTGACAGCAAAAAGGTTTTTTGTACCATTAATAAATAAAACATAATAAATAATTATTAAAAAATATTGTTTATTTTATCTTTATCTCATCCTTTTTTAATTTCTATTTTTTGTGTATGTTTTATAATGTACATAATATATTAGTACAGTACTACATGTATATAATTTATAAATAAATATACATACATTGGGGGTGCGTGCTCAAAAATTTTTTACTGATAGGGGTGCTTGATCAAAAAAGTTTGGAGACCACTGCTCTAGACAAATTGGAGGATTGGACCAAAAGAAATCTCATGAAGTTCAACAAGGACAACTTAGGACAGAACAATCCCACATACTGCTACAGCCAGGGGACTGACTGGCTAAGCAGCAACTCTGCAGAAAAGGACATGGGGGTTACAGTGGACAATAAGATGGACATGAGTCAACAGTGTGCCCTTGTTGCCAAGAAGGCTAACAACATACTGAGCTGTATTAGTAGGAGCATTGCTAGCAGTTCAAGGGAAGTGATTATTCCTCTTTGTTCTGCACTGGTAAGGCACATCTGGAGTACTGTGTCCAGTTTGGCTTCCCCTGCCCCTCCCCACTATAGAAAGGATGTGGACAAATTGGAGGGAGTCCAGCAGAGAGTAACAAAAATGTTTCAGGGGTTGAGACACATGACTTATGAGGAGAGGCTTAGGGAACTGGGCTTATTTAGTCTGAAGAAGAGTTGATGAATTGCTTTGTGCTTAGTAGATGTTTTGTAGTTAATAAAGCTTCTGACTGTTTGTCGGACAAGTGCAGGTGGTTAATCACAGAGTTCTCCTCGCCCACAGAGAAGTAGGGCTTGGATGAGTTTTTGCCCAACAGTTGGCACACCAGATGGGACATGGGAGGAGAACTGATTAGCCACGGTCAGAGAGGTAGTTGCTGTTGATAAGAGGCGGTTCTAACTTCAGGATTTAGGGTCGCAACCTGGATCTTGTTGGTCACCTGAGGCCTGGCAGTACGGACAAAGTTTCAGGGACAGAGTCCCATTAGAGCTTTAAAGTTTGAACCTCTCATCAGGGATGGGAAGTAAAGAGAAATCCTTGTTAGAGAAATTTGTGGTGGAATCTGGAAAGGGTCCATGGCATGATGAAAGGGTCCTGACTCTTGGGAGAAATTACAGCAGCAAGGGGAGATTCTTATAACTAGTGTAAAACCTAAGATATATAAGAAAACACAGAAATGCGCTGCATTGCGTGGTTTAATT
>NW_017729024.1:119355977-119358995 GCF_001723915.1 Gavialis gangeticus | reverse complement strand
CTTGGGAGAAATTACAGCAGCAAGGGGAGATTCTTATAACTAGTGTAAAACCTAAGATATATAAGAAAACACAGAAATGCGCTGCATTGCGTGGTTTATTTATGGTCTGTCAATCTTTAACAGAAGAGCTGGCAGAGGCTGTGTCAGGTTACACAGATGCAAGATCATTGTCAAATGTATCTTAGCGAAACAGAGGCTTGGAAAGCTCAGGCACAAATGCTTAAAAGTATTAACCAGGCAACTCAGCTCCAGGTAATTCAAAAACAGCTTAGAGAGGAAAAAACTGCTAGAAGGCAAGTGCAGGAGGAAATAAAGCAGTGGAAACAGGCTGCAGAGGAAGTGAAAGCAGGAATCACACAAGTAAAGATTGAAGCTCAACTCACAGGCCACAAGAAGTCAGATCATACAGTTTGCAAAAAGGAAACTGAGGCACTGCAAATCTCAGTTAGAGGTCACATGAGGTATTGTGTTGGCTATTTCTGGAGCATCATTAGAAGGAAATGTATGAGCCCAGAGGATTTTTCTGCTCTCCCCATAGAAGTTAAACTCAGAACTAATGCACAGGCTAGAAGACAGTTTGAGACAATTTTAAAGTTGTTTTATCCTGGGGAAAATTTGTTGGCTAAGTATCATTGTGAAAAACAAGCCCCAACAAAGTGTCCAGAAATTTATGAGGCTTGAAAAAGGATTTTGTTTGTTGCATCAGGATTAGCTCCTGACCCTAACAACCAGGGTATTATTAATTATGATATGAATGAGTTTAAAAAGACCTCCATTCAGGGATTGCATCCTGAGTTAAAAATGGCTGTAGGAGGTATTTTAACCCCAGATGCCCCTCTCCAGCAGATAAAACAGAGGCTGGCAGATGCCTATAGTATTGCTCATCAAGTGTTTTCTGCACAGCAGAAGCAAGGTAAAGTGGCAGCCTTTGCAAGTCATGGCTGAGGTTGAGGAAACCGCAGTCGAGGAGTTGGAAAACAGCCTGATTCTGTTAGAGTAGAAGTGTGGAGACAGTTGATAAGGCATGAGAAAAAAGGGGACATAGATGGTTTACCCACTGCTGAACTTTTGAGAAAATTGGCCCTTCATAAGGATAGAGAAGGGGACGGACAGGCTTTTAGCCAACCCACTTCAGGACCATATATGGAAGGTTCTAGGTAGGGAGGCCCGGAGACCCCTCTTCGCACTCTTTTATGTACAGCGCCTTTTAAATTTGATCAGTGGCGATGACCAGTTATTCGAGTAACAATAGATAACTAGGAGGGGGCACATAAGGAATATTTGACTCCTACTGATTCTGGCACTGCATTTTCTTTCATTAGTAATGAAGATAGAAGTTTAGATAAACTGAAAGGAAACCAAGTAAAAATTTTACAAGTAGAATATTTTTTAGTAAACCCTTATTTTTTGGGTCCAAGGGGGCCAAAAGGCTATTTATCATTTGGTTTACCCTCATTAGGTGGAACAGGAATTTTAGGGGTAGATGCCCTGACGAAATTGAATGCCATAATAGACCTTGCAAATCTAGAATTAAGATTTGGAAAAGACACTTATGAGGAAAGTGAGGTTATAATGGTCGCTGCAGGACACCGTTGTGCTGCTATTAAAACTGGGGAAAAATTAGAATTCCCAGATTGGCCTCCTCTAACCCGGGAAATGGCATTACAGACAACTTTAGTGCGGGCCCAAGAGAAATTGGTTTGCGGGTCAATAGAAGCAAAAGAAAAGGTTATAGGACCTGACCCACCACCACAAAAACAGTTTTGCTTCCCTCAGAAAGCTGAGGAAAGCGTGATTGTCGCAGAGCACCTCGGTGCTCTGCTCCTATAAAGAGGGGAGGTGTGTCGCAGAGCACCGAGGTGCCCTGCTCCTATGAAAAGGGGAAAATGCTACTTGTGGAGCAGTAAGTAAGGAGCTCAGCTGCGGGTTGCCAGGGTAACCAGTGGGAGGCAGCTAACCGGAAGGGGCAGGGCCTGGCTCCTATATAACCCCAGGCTGAGGCTAGGTAGGCAGTTCCCTGTCAGTAGTCATGGGGCTAGGAGTTCTGCCTGAGTGAGGAAAAGGAAGAGGCCTGAGTGACTGAACAATATGATACAGGTGAGAGAAGGAGAAACCCTGGAGTGGCTTGAATGTTGTTATAGCCAGATGGCTTAGATTTATGTTATAATCAAGGGGCTTGTATTTTGTTTACTGTTTACAACTGGTAGTTTGGGTGAGGCTGTTAGGGGTTGGAGGAGGCCTCATGGGGGACCCATGGCAGTGTGGGGACCCTGGTGCCAGAGAAGATGCAGTGTTTTGGGGTACACTGACCCCAGCCCTGAGAAGGGGAGTGGAGAACTGGAGGCCAGATATGGCTGAGGCTGCCTGAGCCCTGTGGGGGTTCAAGACCCTGAGGAGGGGAGCTGGGGCCAGGCATGACTATAGCCACCTGAGCACCAAGGCTGTGGAAGCTCCAGAGCAAAGGATTAGTGGATTTGGGTCTTAACCCATTCCAAGAGATGTCATTTTGAATTGGACCCCAATCCAGATGATAAAACAGTTATTGTTTATGCTGGAAAAGGGTGTGTGTGAATATAATTGCTAATGATTGGTATAATTATACTATGGATTATGGTGTAAACCCATGCTTTTGTATTAAAGCTTAAAAGCTGTGACTTTGCTTATGATGTCCCTGTATATATTAGTTAAGCACTTAAAGCTGATTTTGTTTTATGAGTACGTAAAACCCTTGCACATAGGAATGAATATTACTTTGGTGAAGCAAATGTAGCAACACCCAGACCTGCAAATTCAATTGCAAGAAGCCAAAGATAAGGCCCAAGCAGCCCTTATTACAATCCATGATGATGTAGATCAAGTTACACGGTCCAAAATTTGAGTGAAAAAGATAGCATATCATAGTTTTTGGGAATCCATATGGGGGTGGTCTCCAAAAGCAACAGGAATCTTAATAGATTCATAGATTAAGGGTCGGAAGGGACCTAGTAGATCTTCTAGCCCGACCCCCCCCCCCCCCCC
>NW_017729024.1:119347458-119355225 GCF_001723915.1 Gavialis gangeticus | reverse complement strand
GATTGCCCCTGAGCATCATTTCTGATGCCGGCCCATCACAAATGTGCTCCTTGATGATCTTCTCAAAGAGTTTCCCCAGGATTGAGGTAAGACTGATGGGCCTATAGTTACCCAGGTCCTCCCTCTTCCCCTTCTTGAAGATGGGGACCAAATTTGCTACCTTCCAATCATCTGGCACCTGGCCCAAGCACCACGATCGCTCATAGAGCCGTGCCAGGGGCCCTGCAATAACCCCAGCTAGCTCCCTCAACACCCTGGGGTGGAGATCATGCAATGATGCACCCACTGGTTGTTTTGTTGGGTGTTATTATCGTTATAGTGGTTGCTCAAATTGGAATGTTGATCCAAATGCACCGATTGGCACAAATCATCAGAAAACTAATTCAAGAGGAGGAAATTCATAAGCACCTTTCATGCCCCCATCCACATTAAAAGACTCCCATGTACTTGGCAGAAGATCTAACACTCGGAGTTGGTGGCCCTAATGCTTTGAGCACAATAGCTAGGACAAAAGAGTAAATGATTGCAACGAAACTGGTTTTCCTAGCAAACAAGGAGGAGAAGTGTTGCAAGGAAAATTGAATCTGGTCATGTGAAGTTGACCAAACTCCCAGAAGTCTCTTTGAGATTACTCAAAATTGGCAGTGATTGTGGCCTAAATTTAACCCTAGTAAAATGCCAGGGAACATGGAACACTTAAAACAATGGAACAATAGAACCATAAAACAAAATGATGCCGTGGTAAATTCTGGGAGTAATATCAATTTTAATTTGGGGAAAATATTGTCAAGGTGCAAGAATGTGATATATTTTTAGGATCTATGAGCCAAAATATTGTATAACAAACTTGGCTAGCATTGATAATGGTGACCTCAGTAAAGGATTAAATAACCTAAGCAAGTGAAGTCAGTGTTCGCTGCCTGCTGTTTGCTGCATGCTATCTGAACCACTTGCATGAGTTTGAGGGAGACTTCTGTGTGGATCTCTAAAGGAGGACCAAGCCTTCGGACTTGGAACAACAGCACAACCCAGGAAACTTTCCCAAAACAGCTGGCTGAGGGAGTTAACTCCTGTATATGCTCTGGCAATCCCAGTGAAGTTGACAACCCCAGTTGATGAATTGCTTTGTGCTTAGTAGATGTTTTGCAGTCAATAAAGCTTCTGACTGTTTGTGGGAGGAGTGCCCATGGTTAATCACAGAGTTCTCCTTGCCCACAGGGAAGCAGGGCTTGAATGAGTTTCTGCTGAACAGGGGGAAGGGATTTGCTAGTGGCCTTTAACTACCTGAAGGGGGGGTTCCGAAGAGAATGAAACTAGACTGTTCTCAGTGGTGGCAGATGAGAGAACAAGGAGCAATGGTCCCAAGTTGCCGCAAGGGAGGCTTAGGTTGGTGTGAAGTAGTGAGAGAGAGCAAACGGAAGCTCTGAGGTGTCTTACATCCTGGGCAGGGGAGGTCAGGAGAAGAAAAGCAGCTTGCAGCAACAGGCAGAGAGGGAAAACAAACAGCACTCACAGCATGGAGGGCTGGCAGGGCTGCAGCTGGAGACCGGAAGGGAAGAGAAACACCCACCGCACTTGTGGAGCAGCATCTCACTCAGGACTGGAGGAGGGAGGTTGCCCAGAGGTATTTCCAGCCCCGGAGAGGGGGGTCAGTTCCATGCAGGCCATGGGGAGAGAGGAGCGGCTGAGTATCCTGGCAGACAAGGGTTGCAAAACTTGCCAGAGGAACTCTGCCGGAATGACTATGAGCAGGAGACGGGGCGGGGGGGGGACTGCATGCACAGGGCTGTTGATAATCTCCAAAGTGGAGCATCAGCTGAGGATCCAGGGAGAGAGAACACACATGGCCTTTTGATACTCTTCAGAGTGGAGTGTCAGCCAAGGATCTGGAAGAGAGGCCTGCATGTGGGAGAGATCCCATTGGGACTGTGAATGTTCACAAGGGAGCCAGGCAGGCTTGTGCAGAACAGTGACTAGGCTAATTGATTTTGTTTATCATTGCAATTAGGATTTTGAGAGCCCAACCCTGGGTAAAAGGGGACATAGACTGAGCCTGGCAAGGAGACTGAGAGTAGCCAAGGTTTTTCTTGGTTTTTTCTTTTCTTTGATCTTTTGAGCACAGGCCAAGACCAGCCCTGGAAGGGGTGCACCTAATGAAAACCAAAGGTCACCCTGGTGGTAGAATAACAGGCAGTACTATGACCTGGCTGCATAAGGACTTTGAGTACCGTCTGGGGTAAAGGGGAGGCTTGGAGCCCCACAGAAGAAAACAGGGATCGAGACCAGGCAAGATCTCCATGGGCAGTACCTCCTGGGAATATAATTTCATCAAAGTTGTGGCAGGAGAGAAACGCAAGACCAATTTCCTGGCAGACCAGGAAAACAAACTCGGGGCAGTGGCAGCAAGCCCACGAAAACCTACAGCCATCACAGCTGGATATTAGAAAAAGCTTTCTCACTAGGAGGGTGGTGAAGCATTGGAACAGGTCACCTAGAGAGCTGGTGGAATCTCCATCCTTGGAGGTTTTTAAGGCCTGGCTTGATGAAGCCCTTGCTGGAATGATCTAGTTGGGGATGGTCCTGCTTTGAGCAGGAGGTTGTATTAGATGCCTACCTGTGGGCCCTTCCAACCCTAACTTTCTATGATATCTCAACCATGACCATGCCTTAAGTACAACTGTTCCGGTAATATTCTGGATAAACACCAATCTATTCTGAATTGGTACTCCTTCTGGATACCACACTTCTAAGTGCCCTGGGCTTGGCTTGAGCTTTATAACCTCACCGCATATCTTTTCACATAGGGGATACAAGATATGATCCCCATAGTAACCTCAGTGCATTTGAGTTTACACATAGAATATATTATACAGTCGAGTCACATCTCATGTGTATTTAACTTGCATGAATTCGGCTATACGCGCTCAGCTGCTGAGGCTGGCTGCCGGATGCTGTCTGGGACATGGCGCATAGTACAGTGCCGTGCGGTACTGCCTGCATGTGCCTGTACGCGCCGGCATGGGTGGGGGGGCAGCAGCTCACTCGCACTCAGCTGGCTGCCATGGCAGGACAACCCAGTGGAGGATGAGAGGGGCGAGGAGTGTGGTGGGAAGGGTGGTTTGTTTTTTTTTTTGTTTGTTTGTTTGTTTGTTTGTTTTTGTTTTTTCCCCCCCCCGTGTGTGTGTGTTTTTCACCTTGTGCGCTGACTTCAGCACGTAACCCCTGCATAAGATAGGTACAACTCCACTGTATCAGCAGTGCTGATTAAAATGGTGGCACAAACAGTGAAAGAGAGCTGAGTTACTGTCACTCCAAAATCCACTGCTTTGAATTTTCTACTTTTAATCCATAAAATATCTCAAATGCTAATGTTGTAATAACACATTTTTCTTTCTCCCTCACCCACTTACTTGTACCACTTACTTGATTAATACAGGATTTCTGATGAACCTAATAAGCCTTAACTTAAAATATGGCTCTACAGCCACTGATGCCCAAATGCATAGAACAGCAGGGTAGGAAAAATATTAGGCTGTACCCTGCACTGCAGCCCCCTCAATACACACACACACACGCACACTTTCTATTCAGAAAGTGTCAACACGTGGACACATTTATACCAGTATAACTTGTCAGTTGTGTACATCCTATACACTTTAATAGGACTCAAGAAATAACTTCTTGCAATAGGTGCAACTACAGAACATTCTCGCTAGATGGCAGAGAAGTATGTAATGGCCTGCTTGCCCGGCAGGCTGGAGATACATTCTTCCCAGGGTAAACTTAAATCTACAGTAAAGAGACAGTTGTGCAAGTTACTCCAGAGGAAGGGTTATCTATATCCACTTCTATGTCAAGTGTCGGGGAAATTGGCCAGCTACTGTGTAGCACCCATACACTGAAGGGTGTGCTCATACACTGAGGAGCACTGGCCACGTCCCATCTCTGGCCTCGTTCCTAGCTGTGATTTAATTAGGCAGAGAACAAGGGAGTGTCAGCAAGATGATTTGCTTCTCTGCAGAGGGTCTACTCGGTCTCTACTAGACAAAGAGCTCCCCCAATCTGAGTTTGGTAGCATATGCAAATATAGGTATAAGACATATATGCATGTGCATCTTTGGGGAATTTCCACTAGCTTTGGGGGGTGCTTCTTTTTTTTTTTCTTGCTTGCTGTTAGCTACAAAATACACAGAACAAGTTTGCTTACTGTCAGCAAAAGGCTATCTTTTAAGTTCAGGATTAGATCACTTGTTCAGCAAGGGGTCATCTGCTTTTCACAGGTTATACTGTTTTTTCTGACACAAGGAACTTACACTAGAGTAGAGGAATCTACACTGGAGTAGAGTTGTCTACCCCTTACTTACACCTGTGCAATCAGCCTGAGGGTGAAACTGTTTTGTATCCAAGACCAGATATTCAACAAACCTAAGTATGATACCATGCAAGCATAAGCTATAGTAATGATGTGTGGGCAGTCATTGTAATTGGTCTGGTTCCCATGGATGTCGAAGTTAATCCCATGCAGTCACATACAGTAGAACACTTAAAGCAGATGCAGTGGCTTAGTTGGGGGGGGAATCACTTCCCTGAGTGCATCTACATGTGCTATTAGCACAGAGCAGTAAACTGTGGGGACCACATCTGAACATGCACATAGCATGTTGCACCAGGTCAGAGCATCCCCAGGCTGGCAGGGCACTGGGGATCAGCCTGCCAGCCCAGGACTGTTCCAGTTTGGCTCAACATGCTGAGACTTTACTGTGGAGCTAATTGGGCAGCTTTGCAGTAAATGTCTCATGCAGATGCACTCCTAGTCTGTCAAACACAGAAGTGATTAATAAAACATTAGACCTATCTGGAATGTGTTTTTGTTTTTTTTCAGATTTTTTTGTTTGTTTTACTACTTGTTTTTCCTGGTCAACTATTCAGAGATGTGGGGTGAATCTCTTGACTTTCAGCATCCTGATCTGAGAGGAATATGCATCTCTTTTCCTATGGGTTTCACTCAATGCTCTTACAAGAGGCATAATCATGTTACTTACGACTACATGCTTTAATGAAGTCTGGGTAGTGCAAAAAACCCCCCACATTAAGGCAGTATTCCTGGGATATTTTTCAGTAGAGATAGAGACAGGATGTGGGTGGATGTAACAGAGAGCCTGGATCTCCCTGTTACTGTAAGATAAAAGCAGCCCAGCCAGGGAGCACTATGGGCTAGGCAGAATGCAGTTAGCAGGCAACTGCAGGCAGTCGGCTGACCCCAGGTAGGCAGGACCCTGGGAGCACATGGGTCTGAGGCTGGGGCTGGTACGGGGAGTTTCTCCCTGGCAGTGGTAGGGGAAGGTACTCCTGTCCAGGAGAGCCACCCAGGAATGCTAAGCCTACTGCTTTGCTGCCTGCAGGAACAGTGAGGCTCCAAGAGCTCACAAGGAGCCCAGGCTGGGAGGTATGCTATATTAGTAAGTGAAGGTTTATACTCTTAAAGGGACAGAGGGCTGTTATCCCATTATGTTTATGTTGTAGCCCAGGGACTTGTGTTTATGTTGCATTTACACTAGTGGTTTGGGTTGGGACTGTAAGGGGTGGCTTATTGAGGCCCCTTAATGCCTGAGAGGCATCTGATCACTTTGAGCCTTGCCAGGGGCAGGCTCAAGGCCTGAGCTATTGTTGAGCCCAGAGGGGTGGAATACAGGGCTGTAGTGCACACAGGGTTCTGGTGCCTGAGAGGGGTGCTGACAGAGGGACCCAGTAACCAGAAGGGATAAATTAAAGCTAGTGCCTTAAAGCCAGGTCTGACACAGTGGTCCTAGACTAGAAGGCATTGCTAGATCAAAGGAGTGGAAGCTGAAGCCACAACAGAAGGAACAATATAATAGTAACATCTGCGAGGCATGGTGTAGGAGAGGATTTGGAGCCACACAATTATAGGATTACCATATGTCTAGGTTTTTCCAGAGCTGTCCTTCCTTTTTGGACCCCTGTGCTATGTATGAAGGGGTTTTTAAAATAAGAGCAAAGGTCTAGGTTTTCTGTTCTCCTAGGCTGGCTGTTTGGGGCCGGGAGCAGTGGGCAAAGTGATTGGCTGTTGGGGGTCATGTGCTCTGTGTGGGCTCTGGCAATGAGGAGGGGAAGGGCTGGCACATGCATAATGTGGGAGCTGCTTGGGCAGCAGGGCTGGGTGCAGAGGTGTTTGTGTTGGGAGTGAGGGAGGCCAGCAGGGCTTGGAGCATGGCAAGGGTCTTTGGGTTGGGATTAAGGGGCAATGGCAGGGCTGGGAGGAGTGCAAGGGGCTGCAAATGAGGGGCACGGGGAACAGGTTGGGTGCGCAGGGCACTAGCAGCGCTTGGTGCACCAGCAAGGGGTGGGGGGCAGGGTACTGTGGTTTGGGAGTGAGGGGCACTGGCAGGGCTGGGGTCAGTAGGCACTAGAGTGAAGCCTGGTGAGGGGCCTGGGTGCAGGCAGAGGCTGGTGGGGTCTAGTTGGACTGAAGCCACGCAACGGCCTGTGGGCAGCCTCCCTACTTACTATAATACCATCTAGGTGTAGTGAGTGAGATGGGAAGGTGCCCTAGTGGTGGAGCCACTAAGGGATGTCACACAGAGCTGTCCCTTGGGTAGGGTGAATTGGGGTGACTGCCCCAGCCCCCTGCTTTGAGAGGCCCCCACAGAGGTGGGCAGCTACGGCCCATCCTGGAGCTGGTGGCTCAGCCCCACACTGCAGAAGAACCATCCAGCTGCTCACTGTTAAACCTACTGATCTTGATGAGAGGGATCCAAGCTGCTGCCCATCTTTCTGGGAGGGAAGAGGGGACTCCAGGTGGGAGTCTATCTAGGTGGGAAAGAGGTCTTGTTGTCATGGTGTGTCTGAAGTCTCAACTGCTTTAATCTGGCCCTGAAATGAAAGGCTCTGACACTTCTGAGTCCCCTTTCTTCTTTCTTTTTTTTTCCCCCATCCTATCTACCAACCAGGAAATAAACATTCCTGCAAAATAGGGTTCCCTAAGAGTTGTAAATGTAATGTTCCTTTTACATCTCCATCCCTCTGCTGACTCCAGTTTTGGGGCCTGGTTGGGATGCAAAGGGGGCATGCCTGGAGTCAGAGATAACCCTAACAGGGCAGGGCCTGGGGCAGATCGGCCTGTGCAGAGCCCAGATGTGAAGAAAGCGGTGGCAGCAGCGGAAGATGGCAAGCAGCCAGACATGAAGCCGACGGCAGCATGGAGTCCCCGACACTAGGCAGGCCTTGCAGGAGGGCTACTCTGTCCGGCTCAATGAGGGCCCCCGAAGTGCAGGGCCCAGGGCAGTTGCCCTGATTTCTCCACCCCCCGGGACAGCCCAGCCTGGAGCACTGCTATATGCTTTAAGAATAGCTACTAGTAGAGCTACTGAACTGAGCCTAAACTAGTATATCCTTGGGGTTGTTAAACTATTACCATGCTTAAAAAGAGAAGAACAGAATTGCAAAGGGGCTTTATGACCACTGTCCAACCATCTTTCAGTCTCCATTCCATATGTAGCTGAAATAGAGAATCTAGTTATTGCTACCAACATCCATTATAAATAACTTTCACAATTTTCATGGAAATAATGAAAAACGGCAGTTTCCATGACTGTGCAGAATTGCCAGGGGGGGAAAAAAAAAACTTACTAAGAATAAAATGCTGGTTCTCCGGCCTTGCAGCCCACTGAGGTGGGGGGGGGGGGGGGAGGCAAAAAAAGAACCCCCGGCAACCCCGGGGGGGCGGCCCCTTTTTTTTTTTTTTTTGTG
>NW_017729024.1:119345452-119347246 GCF_001723915.1 Gavialis gangeticus | reverse complement strand
GAGGGCTGTCACTTTTTTTTTTTTTTTTGTGCAGCACTGCACCCCTCTACCAATCAGCAGCAAGGGACAGGGCTACATGAAAGGCAGCTCTCTTGACCACTCAGTGGTAGGGAGTGTGGGGCCTGCTGTGATTAAACCCATGAAAAGGGCAACCAGCATCACAATCAGTCTGCAAAACTTGCCCATTTACCACCTTGATTTGGGTAGTTGCCTAATTATATAAGGACTGATTCCAGGATATGGTCATATATGTGGGTGGACCTAGAAACTATCAGTATGTAGTCTAGGCATTATCTACACTTGAAAACCAACTCAAATTAAGGGAAGGTAGGAATTTTAAAATCTAATTTACTCACAAATGGTGCTAAATGTGGATTCTTATTTGAGAATAAGAATGCATTATTACTGCAAGACAGGGGTGTCAAACTCGTTTAGTCCTGCTGGCCCGGTAAATGGTATGGAGCCAGATGAATGGCAAGGGGCCAGTCCCATGGACCAGATCAGGCCCATAGACTACCCTCTAACATCCTGGATCCAGCATGGGGTGCATGCTCCAGCCAGCCTTGGGCAGGTGCTACATGCAGAGCAGATCCTGGATTGTCCAGAGTGGGTGCTGGATCTAGCATCAAGGGATCCATGGACCTGTTCCCTTCCTCTTCCCCACTCCTGCAAGCCAGATCCAGCACCTGGCTCATCTGGGACTGCGTTCCCCCAACACAGACTGGAGCAGATGGTGCATATGGCATGTGTCCTGGACAGGCCAGAGCAGGTACTGTGGGCAGCATGGATCCCAGACTGGCCAGAATGGGTGCCTTGCCTTGTGTGGCTCACTCCTGGACCAGTGGGGGCAGATGCCACATGTGGTGTGTGCCCCAGACCAGCTGGAGCATGCAATGTGTGCAGCATACATCCTGAACCAGCTGGAACTGGTGCAGGGCGCAGCCTGGCCCTTGCCTGCAAGGTTAGTCTGGTGCGCACTATGTGGGTCAATTATGAGATTCAGGGGCTGGATAAGGGGGCTCAGGACCAGATCCAACCCATGGGCTGTACCTTTGAAATCCCTGCAGTAAGGCTTTGACATGACTTTAAGATTAGCCCAGCCTCTCCCTCCTGGGTCTGAGCTATGAAAAAATCTCCCAAGAGAACAAAACATTGAGACAGAGCCAAATCCCATTCTACCTCTTAAGCACTTAAGTAGACTTAAAGTTGACTAATAATATGTGTGATCCTATTGCAGCCTGCTCAATTCCGTGAAAAACAATTGATGCAGAAGGTGGATGTAATCTCTTAGTAACTGCTTTTTGTGGCTTGTTTGTCTTAAGGTTGAGCTGATGGTGCACAAAAGGAGAAGCACTATTATTTCAAGAGCCAAGTGAACTTACTAGCAGGCTTGTAAACTCCACTGACTTGTTTTTCTTAATGTTATAAACATAAGGCCTTTTGGGGAAGTTTTGTGGTATTTTAAACATTATTTTCACTATCACTCTTCTAACTTTTTTTAATTGGTTCTTTTTTCCCTCAGGAATGAGGGTTGCTAAATCCTCTTTATTAACAAATGTTGATGAATGTGTCAGGAATGCAGGCTGGGGGCCTTCCGCAACAAGATATGTGGAATCCTTAATAAAGACTTCCCTTTTAAGTTCTTATCTAAACTACACTATTGTTCTTGTACATGCCAAATTTAAATGTGCAAAAACATCCTCTTTACAGTCCATAACAACTTTAATTCTGGTAAATCAAGTAAATGTTCTCTTCCTTTCTATTCTTTTAAAAAAAAAAAAAACAAAAAAAAAA
>NW_017729024.1:119338255-119340452 GCF_001723915.1 Gavialis gangeticus | reverse complement strand
CTGGTAAATCAAGTAAATGTTCTCTTCCTTTCTATTCTTTTAAAAAAAAAAAAACAAAAAAAAAAAACAAAAAACAAAAAACAAACCCCAAACAAACCAACAACAACAAAACCCCCCCTTTCTATGCATTTTTGAACACTTTTAGACTAACTCTTCATATTGTGCCAGCCATTTACCTACAGCTTGCACACTTTCAAGACCTCAGAGGCAGATTCCCTTTCTGCACCAATCAGGCCCCAGGGACTCTTCCCCCCCACCCCCCATGTCCTGATTGGCTGCTTAGGTCACCTGGAGGGGGATAAAAGGGGCAGCATGGGCTGACTTGGGGGAGAGACCAGTGAGGGACAACAAGGAAGGAGTTTCACAGAGCTAGCAAGAGCTGAGCCAGCGGGGCAGGAGCAGTGCCCTGGGAGAGCCTGAAAGAGCAGGACCTGTAGGCAGCAGTGGGACCCTCAGCAGTGCGGCATGCAGCCGGTAGGAGAGGCTCCCTACTGGGCTCCAGGATCCCCTACGAGAGGCTGCAGCCAGCAGGAGAGGCTCCCCCTGCTCCAGGAAGGATCTGAGCAGTGACCTGAGGGGTTCCCAGCTCTGCTTCCAGCTCCTCCAATCAGAGGCCAGGCAGCTTGACATGAGGCTGGGGCTCTGGGAAGGTCAAGACCCCTAGCAGTCTGAAGCAATGCTACTATTGGCAGCTGTGTGGCAGTGTTTCTCTCTATTACATGAGAGATCTGGGTTCAAGTCCTAGCTGAGGTGATTTGGGGTCAATGAGATAACAAGAAACAAATCTTTGTGCAGTGGAAAGGGGCCGTTGTGTTTCCCTCCCCCTCCAGGTACCAAGGCCCTATATTTCCTTGTCATTTGACATTTTGCATTTTGTGCCCTTCTTATTTCACCAGCCCGTATTGTTTGTTCTGCTGTTTGTTATATTTTGTTAATCCTGGTTCTTTTGTCATATGATTGTAAGTGTCTAACTTTTGTTGAATCCAGCCCCCTTGGGGCATTGTAGTGTCCACTATACCCTCTGATTTATACCTGTTATGTTAAGTCCCCATTGGTGGTCTGGCTCTGCTCTATAGGGGGAGGAGAGTCCCTACACCTCCCAGAGTGCTTGTGTACCTGCTTTGATCTCTTCAACTGGAGAGGGGCTACCTTTTGGAGTACCGCCCGGGTTACATGTTAAAGGCACAACTATCCCCAGAAAGAATCCTGGAGTTCTTCAAGTGCACAAGGAGAAGCCTAGCTGTAACATTCCTTACTGGGCTGTAGCATACACTTCACTGTACTGGTTCATGCCATCTGACTCCCTTGGAGAGACTGTGGGTGTACGGGAGAGTAGATACAACACAGATGCCCTGTGCTCACACATTTAGGATCTTACTTCTTACTTCTATAATCCATGAAAGTATCAAACATAATATGACCCATAATGGCTGCATCTACACAATGCTTTACTGCACATTAGATTAGTCTAATGTGCAGTAAAGCATCAGCATCTACATGTGCATGGGCCCTACTGCACAGTAAATTAAGCTACTGCACTGTTTGCTAATACTAAGAAATACAGACAGTAGCTAATGCACCATTAATCTAGTGGGCAGTAGCACATGTATATATGCTGACTGGGAGCAATCTGTTCCTGGTCAGTCCAGGCAGCAGGGGGGCTGCTGCTGCTTGGCTAAGCCCTAATTGTTTGTGGGTTTTTACAATTTTTTTTGGGGTGGAGCTGAGCCAGCTACCGCAACTCTAGACTCCTGGAGATTTGGCACCAGTCCCCATGCCCCCTGCCAGCACCCAGGGGAGCCAAGAGCTCCCCCTGGATACTGCATTAGGGCTGCTCCTGCCCTGCTGTGCCCTCGAGTCAACTGCTCCCATCTTGTTAAAGTTGATTAATTGGATAAGCTTGAGACTACATTCTTAGAAGATACTATTGAAACTGAAAAAGTTAAAAACATGTAAGTGGGGATAAAATGGGAGTCAAATACTTTATAGTCAGGATAGAATGCAAAAAAAAGCTTAACGGTTAAAATAGTTATGACAATTTGGAAGTATGAGAGTACCAGACAGGCTATATACATTCATTTTTAGTCTGCCTATATAATACATTTGTGGTACACTATCAAAAAAAATTGAAGCAAGGTAAAGATGCTTATTTCTTTGGGCAATGCTAAAAAAAAAAAAAAAACTTACACGAGTCCAA
>NW_017729024.1:119331247-119333255 GCF_001723915.1 Gavialis gangeticus | reverse complement strand
CTATTAAATTTAAAGGAAAAAAAAAAAAAAAAAAAAAACTTACACGAGTCCAAAAAAAAAAAAGGAAAGAATGTTTAGACTCTTTTTGCCAGCTTTTTTAGGACGCTGCTATAAAACACTAGATACATTTTATTTTGGTATCTATATTAACTACAAGAATATTTTAATCGGAAGAGATTTTTCACAAGAACTTTTGATGCATTTAATTACCACAATCTACTTTAAATATCCTCTAAATCACCAATTTAGCAAGAATATATGATCTTAATTCCCTAACGCTGTTGTTGATTAGATGGGAAAATCGCAGAATCAAAACCATATGTGGCATTTTGGCTCTGACTCAGACACAAAATCTGGGAACACTTGGTTTTCCATATTCATTTGTGTTGCAATCTGTTGATTCTTTTCTGAAATCATTTGTTTTTAAATTTCTATCATCTGTGTTCAAACCTTTCATGAGCATAAAGTTAGCAAGGAATCAGATAGTCTGTATTTGGACAGAGGCTGGCTGACTAGCTTGCTTCTTTAATTTGTATATCCCACCTACTTAAAAGGCTCAGCGTAGCTTACAGTAAATGAACAGCTCACAGACTGCATTGCACAAACAACACCCCACCACCTGAAAACTCCAACTCCTTCCATTTCCCAAACATTACTTCCCTGTCCAAACTGCCACACAAGCAAACATTCTTGCCAATCCCAACCACGGCTCCCAACTGCCCATCAAGATGCAGGAATTCTATTTTCACCCTCCCACTACCCACCCATCCACTCCTACTGCTCCACTTCCCCTACAGGAGAGATTTTCTGCCCCTGCTGCCATTCTTTTACAGAGGGGCTATGGCTGTCAAACTTCTTCCTCCTCCCCCAACCCCCCAAAAATAAGCCCACACCTAACTCCTTCCCTTCCAACAAATGCAACACTGAATTAACAAAAACCTCTAAACCAGAGGTTCCCCATCTGGTATGGGTACCACCAGTGGTATGCAGACAACTTGTCACTGGTACATGTTAACAGATGTCATATAAAGAAATTTATAATAAAAAAAAAATTGCTGGTGGCACTCAAGGTTGTATCATTTTTAAATTGGTGGTGCACAATCTGTCAATATAGGCACTGCTGCCCTAAACAAACAAAAGAAAAGAAAAGACCATCCACCCCCTTACTGGTCACTGGCAAAGGGCAACATCAAAGGGCATCCTTAAGCATTGTCCTTTGGTATTGACACCTGCCTAGGGAGGCACCCACCCAGGGAAACCTACTCATTTTAAGGCCTACAGGCTGGCTGAGTTCTCCCTCTTTTCAGGTTGCCAAGGTGGTGCCTGCACTGGGCCTTAGGCCTCATCCAGAAAGGAGGGATGGTAACAGTAGTCTTTTACCCCAGGTGGTTTGTGTGTGTGTGTGTGTGTGTGCTTGCTATTTTCACTTTTTTTGCATTTAATTCCCATCCCTGTTTGGGGTTTTTTGTTTGTTTTGTGTTGGTGTTTTGTTTTTTCCCCCCTCTGTGAAGTAGTATTGGCTGTCCTCCTGTTGTGCTACCTGTTTCCCTTGAGCTGCTGCACAAACTTTGCAAAGTGTACCATGCTACTAAGATCTCCTTTTGCATTGTGTTGCTTTCCACATTTGCAATACTGCCAGATATTAAAAATGTTTTCCTTTTCTTGTAACTGGGTGGAATTCTTATTTCTAGCAGCCAGCCAGCCAGCCTTCACATCATCTCCTGAAAAAGTTTTGAGCAGGATCGGGCACAAATAAGCAATGGAAAATTCCAATGTTCAAGCAGATCTGAAATACTAGGAAGGTACCATCTTCTATTTGAGGGATTTATACTTTCTGGTTAAACAGGTTTCCACAGGTCACTTCTTTCTCTGGTGAATAGCACTTTACTGGCAATTACTCTAAGGGAATTCCTGTGGGCAAGGTAAGAGAGAACCCTGGGTGTGCCATAGGTAACCTATTTACAGTCTACACAATACATTTTCTTTAAAAAAAGAAAAAAAAAAAAAA
>NW_017729024.1:119321439-119331237 GCF_001723915.1 Gavialis gangeticus | reverse complement strand
TTTTTTTTTTTAAAAAAAAAAAAAAAAAAAAAAAAAAGAAAAAGTGGTGCATAGAGGACAAGACTTTACAGAAAACACATTTCTTCACTGGATTTTCTTACACAAAGCATGCTTAAAATAACATTTTAAAAATGTGGGCAATAACTAGAATACAGCTGCAAAAAATCTCCAGCAAAAGATGCTGCTGAATGCTCTTGTTTGTTTTGTTTTCTCTTTTCTTTTTTAAACAAACAACCCACCCAAAAAACACCCCTTCCCCCCCCCTCCACCACACACAATTTAATAATAGGCTTATTTAGATTCCTGCATGTGGATTTAGGAGCTTAACTTTACGGCATTACTTGATGACTGCATAGCTGTGATGGTCCAGGAAGTATGCAAGAGGCAAGAATTTTTGAGGGTGATATCCTTTACTGGACTAACTACATGGTTGGGATAGACTTTATACATACATTTTAAAAGAGCCTTCATTTTCTCATTAAAGAGAAAACTGAACCTTTTTTTTTGAGTTGCTTCTTTGTCCTTGACTTTATGACAGCAGTTGTAGAATTAGACAAGTTGCTCAGATTTATGCAGTTGAAAATTTCTTATGCCCAGGACCCACTATGAAATGCAGGGGTTCATTGATGCAGAGGAAGTCAAGGAGACCAGCGTTCAAAAAAACTTGTCCTCCCACTTGCCTTTTGAAATTATTTAAAAAAAAAATGAACTGACTTAAGGAGATAGCAGGAATAGGAGGACAGACTAAAGGATAAAGCACTCAGGAGGGCTGGCAACTTCTAAGGGACATAGTCTTAGAAGCCCAATGAGAAACTGCTTGGACATGGTGGAAGAACAAGAATGGGAAGAGACTGATGTGGCTGCACAAGGAACTTCTAGGATGCTTCAAATGCAAAAGGAAAGCATGCAGGCAATGGAAAGATGGGCAGGTCACCAAAGAAGCTTACCAGGAAATAGCAAGAACTTTCAGGGACAAAATTAGGAAGGCAAAAAAACCCCCCTCAACTAGCAAGGCAAGCTGTGGACAAGAAGAGGTTCTAGGCTGGCTAGATAAGAAAAAGCAAGGATAAACAGCCAAGGTCAACTCTGAGCAGAAGATGCAAAGGAGGCAGAGCTGCTTAATAACTACCCAGGGCTGGTCATGGCATGCTGAGCAAAATGGCCTCATGTGCCATGCTCGGCACATGTGCCAGGGGTTGCCAACCCCTGTGTTACACCTTCAGATCAAAAAACTCAAATATAAAATGGGTGACTCCTAGCTGGATGGCAGCATCATAGAAAGGATCTAGGAGTCTCTTGGCATATCACAGACTCGCTACAAGTCTGCAGCGTATACAGCTGCACAAAGACGAACAAAGTTTTGAATTGCATCAAAAGGAACATTAGGTCCAAGACACTAGAGCCTCTTACTCAGTACTGGTTAGGCCTTATCTAGGTTACTAGGTACAGGTTTTTTGGGTAGGACTGTGCAAAGCTTCACTGGCTGTTTGTTTCCTTTTGAGCTTGAAATGGCAAAATCAAAACAAAAGGTTTTTTTTGAAAGTTTTGAAATGTTTCAAGTTTTGTGGTGGGAGGCAGGGGAGAGCCAGGGCTGCACTCTGAGCGGCTCTACAGCCCCATGTGGCTAAGTCTGGCAGGGAGTGCAGCCTTGGTTTGCCCTGCTTCTTGATGCCAGGCTATGGTCCAATTGGCTCTACCAGCCTCATGGAGCTCAGCCCCGTGGTGGGAGGTGGGCAGAACCAGCACTGCACTCTGCCTCCCGCCACAGGGCTGAGATCCACAGGGCTGCGAGATGCTCCTCCCCCAGCTGGGCTAAGTTCCTCAGCGCTGGGTCCCGGGCACCAGGTGCAGCCTCCTGTCATCCAGCAGGCAGATCAGGGGCCCACCCACACCCCTGGAAGGGCTGCAGGGGCTCTGCCAGACTCCTTCCAGGGGTGCAGGCCCCCGATCTGCCCGCCAGATCATGGGACACTGCTCCTGCTTCCCAGCTCCTGCTTGTCAGCAGCTTGAAGTGCAGTTTCCTAGAACCCCTGCACCTATCTGCTTGACACTTGGCAGGCTTCATGCCCTCACAGGCATCCCTGTGAGTCTCATCAGAATCAGGCAAGAAATGACAGTTAATAGCCTATGGACAAAATGTTGAAACAGTGAAACCATTTTGCCAGAATGGAACCGTGTTTTCAAAACTAAACGAAACACAGTTTTGTCAAAGCAGAACACTGCTGTTTTGCGCAGCTGGTTTTGGGATCTACATTTTAGCAAGGACATGGAAGTTAGACATTTCAGAGGTGGGCAACAAAAATGATGGAGGGCTTGGAAGGCAAGCCATATGAAGACAGATTGCAGGGAATAATTATTTAGTTTATGGGAAAAGCACTTAAGAGGGCATGTGAAACTTCTTTCAGTCTTCAAATTTCTGAAGGGCTGCCATAAAGATGAGGGAGAATTCCTTTTCTTTCCAGCTTCAGAAAGCAGGATGCAGACTAGTGACCTGAAGCTGTAGCAAAGTTAATATATTAAGATAAACGTCTTCACTATTGGAACAATGAGGCAGTAAACAGCTTAGGAAAGCTGTGCAATCTCAATCATTGCATTGATTGATCTAGGAGTAGCTAAGCTTATGACCTATTATGGATATTTCCCAAGCTTCTGGACTTTGGTGGTTTCTGCATGCAGCTAGGAAGGAATCCTTTTCCCTCTCCTGTTCCAACATGCCAGGGGCTTTCATGGGCCGGCCCCCCCCAACCTTCCTCAGAAGCACTGAGTTAGTTGCAGCCATAGCTGGTGGGGTTTTGTTTGTTCGTTTTGGTTTGTTTGTTTTTTTTGACTGAGCTATGCCAATATTTCTGCTGGGTCTAAAATCTGGAGGTTTCTGGCTCCACTCAGGGTCAGATTGACTGATACACCTGAGTTCTGGAAGGAATTTCACCTCGTGGTCAGATTGCAGCTTCTGATGCATTTTTGCCTCCCTTTGTAGCAACAACCATGGCCCTCTTTGGATTTCTCAAGTATATTTTAACAACCCTTGCAAATAGTAAGATATTGGCCACTGTTGTCCCCCTGCTTTACCTGTAGCAGGTTAAAGTACTACGCTCTGTGGTTGTGTGACGGGGCTGGCTGTATACTTTTAGTAATAGGTTGGATAAGGCTTTGCTTAGGATGGTTTGAATAAGGATGATCCTGCCTCAGCTGGACCAGACTAGATGACATCCAGAGCCGCACTTCCCAACCTCTTGTTTCTGGCAGCACACTTACTGGGCCCCTCCCATCCTGCAGCACACTGGCTGAATGCAGAGCAGGGGCTGGGCGTGGTAAGCAGCTGGCTGGAGCAGCAGCAGATGGGAGGCATGGCTCCAACCCAAAATCCCGTGACACACCTGGAGGTGCCACATGGCACACTGGCTGGGAAGTGTTGATCCAGACGTCCCTTCTAGTCCTATTTTAACGATTCAGAGCTGTTTGAAGCACTTCAGACGTTATGTCTGTCCAAGGCCTCTGTTGATTAGCTGCATGCTACTAAACTTTAAAACTCTATTTCATGCTGACAGTAGTCACTGACTCTGATTTAGAATAATGATTTGACAATTTCCAAAAAATGGAGGCAAAATCATGTATAGGAAAGACGCCCCAACTTTTCTTTAACTGGGAGGAAGAATTTCAGCAGACACTTCTCTAGCTTATCAGTGACCTAAAATAGAAATATGGTGGATACAGTGGGAAATACATAATAACTAAGTGTGCATTTAATGCAAAGAAATGAACTCCAGTGCCATTTGCACCAAAGTACACTGCTCCCAGGTGCAGCATCTACATCTGTATCTAGGACGGCAGCACTTTGAGCCAGAGTGGAGCAGCCTCAGGCTGGTGGGGGGACCCCGGGGAGTCAGCCCTGGGCTCTGGGTGGTGGCATCAGTGGGCAACGGAGGGGTTGGCTGGGGCACAAGGGTGCTAAAATTCAGTCCTAGCTGGCAGACAGTCCCCCATACTCTAGCAACCTCATGCTCCAGCCAGCCCACCACAGTCAACGCACTTCAGCGGAGTTAAGTAGTCCACCTTAAGATAGTATTGTCAGGTAGGTGCTATCTTACAGCAGAGTTAACTTGCTTACTGTACCCTAATAACAGTGCACATGTAGATAGCGACACTTCATTGTGGAACTAATTTGTTTACTCCACAAACTGCATGTGCAGATGTACCCAGTGAGTTTTTTTACCACTTCTAAAACCCACATGCAAAACCCTTGCATTAAGAGAATGTAACACTCTGAAAGGACAAAGGCTTGTATTTCGTTGTGAGGCTTGGCACTCTGCCATATATTCTATGAATAAATTGGCCATGACAGTTCTGACTTCACCATTCTTCTGAGAAGCAATACTCCAGCTAAGATATTAGCTGGTACAATAAGGTAAGCAAGAGGTTACAGCATGTTTGTATAAGGGCTCTGGTTAAAAAGCTTTTGTTATGTAGCATGTTTAGAAATTAAAATTATTCTACAAATAGTTCTTAAATAAAGCTACTTTTTGGGGGGGGGGGTTCTCAGTTTGAATTTCAGTTTCTGAGCCTGCAGATTTTAGTAAAAGTTAACTATTTGAAAGATAATTTAATTTATCAAACCCAAGCTATAAGCTGGTACAAGTTCTACAGAATCTTATTAAATTGTTTTTATTAAACTGAGCTTTCATTGTACCCAAAGGAGACGCCAATCGGGATTTTCTCATTGCTTGAGTACAAGAGCTCCAGTTATGAATATTGCTACATAGACTGATTTTTAAAGTGCTTTGACTGTGCTGCTTTGGAAGTAAACTCCAAAGGATTATAAATTCTGGTTTAATAGAAAGTATAATGTCATCATAATAAGTTCCCATGAGACTAGGAGAAAAGTTCATTAAAAGAAGGTATGAAAAATTGTTTTTTGCTGTTGGGATTATTAAGTGGGGGGTGTCTCATCTACTGGATTTGCTATGATGAGATAGTACTGTATTATCTTAAACTGATTAAAAAACCCAGGGCTTATGAATGTAAGGAGATATCAGTTCACAGCAAAGTATAAAAGTAAGAGATGAGGAAAACATCACAATTTGTTCCCTTTAGGTGCTGATCTAGGAGTGCATATCTAGTAAGATAGAGCCAGAGCAGGAAAGTATTTCAACAGTGGTACAGAGGGTTTGAAAAAAAAACTATATTTGCTCACAAAAAGTTTGGAAGTTCGACTGGCTGCAAGGAACTCCAGCAGCCAAAGTTCATCCTCTTTTCCTTTTGGCACACAGCTGAGCTGGGAAGAAATAAAGCAGTTGGTTTGACTAGAACCTGTAGCTAAAAACTGACTCTGATTCCCCCACTTCTCCATTCTGAATAGCCTATATTCTTCTGGTTATCAAGAGTGTGTGGGATGAAAAGGAAATAGGAAGAAAAAGTAAAAACAGTGGGAAAATTATAGAAAGCAAGAAAACTGACATGGGAAAAGAAACAAAATAGAGATAGGACCCTAAGAACAAGCAAGAGGAAAAGAATATAAATGTGCAGAAAAGAGAATAACTGTGCAACAGCATGGTATAGATGGCATACTAATCATCACAAACATGATTCCCAAGATAAATTCAAATAGAACTCTAGAGAGTTGTGGTCTTTCTAAGTTCTTTGCAAGAGAAACTGCTTTATTTTTTTTCTATAGGCAAAACGAGTGAAAAGAACTGGCACTTTCCAAGGGATGCCTCAAATCTAAAAAGGTTGAAAACCACTGTTCTAGAGCAAACACAGTGAAGTCCTATCATAAAAACGTCTTTGCTTCTGGAGGTGATTAAAGGTTCCAAGCTCAAAATGATGAACTATAAGCACGTCTACAGTCCTTCCTCACTATTTATGACTTCATTTTCTTCTAGTAGCACCAGGTCTTCCAAGGAAACTGCCTACTTTACTGCTTTTGAAATTTTAGTACCAGCTTGCCTTCCTCTTCATAACACTCCTTTAGGTTCTAGCTTCTCAATATGATGTGCTATTTTCTGTTAGGGAAGTTGGGCAATGTAAATATTATGACTATGAGATGCCTTGAGTCATGGGTCAAATTCCAGATTCCTGGAAAGCAAGTACCATCGTACCTATTTTCGAGAGAAGATTCTGGCTTATCTTCTAGACTTATCGGCCCATAAATTTTAATAGACTTCTCAGCTAAAATCTTTGGGCGTTACTTGTTATGCCATTTCATAGCATGAGTAAAAGGAGAAAACCCATTACATGAACATCAGACCGAATTTAGGGATGGATATTCCACTATTGATAACATAGTTATCCTTCAGTTTTGAGACCTAAATATATGCAAATACACAAATCAGCATTGTATGTTGCATTTGTTGATCTGTCAAGAGTTTTTGACAGTATAAATGGAAGTAAACTTTGGGAGAAATTGTTAAATTTATGGGATTGACCCTCTTGTTTTGCATCTGCTGATAGAATATCTGTCACAACGCGGGGTCCTAGGAGTGGCCGTGATCTCTCCAACGCCCCCTACCGTGCCAAGTTGGCGATCAAGCACCCTCGTTCTCGCCCACCACGTCTTTGATGGTATGTCTTTTATTAGGGAGGCTGCTTTTTGTCCCCTTGGACATGGTGCTCTGGTTTATCCTGACCCCCAGTTCTTGATAGGCTGACTTGGCGCACCCCAGCCTTATGGGCTATGCGTGGCTCCAACCTCCCCTGTACCACGCCCCAAGCCTCACAGATGTCTCGGACATTATTTTAGTCGGTTTCCTTTCTGCGCCCGCTCACTGGCACCCCCGGGCTTGTCACGCAGCCGGCGCCCAATCACTGGCGCCCCCGGGCTTGTCACGCAGCCGGCACCCGCTCACTGGCGCCTCTCACAATTGGGGCTCAGGTGGCCGTAGCCATGCCTGGCCCCCAAATCCCCTCTTCGGGTCTTAAAGCGAGTGCCCGCTCTGGGATTTCTCGCTTGTGCCCGCCCTGGGGCTTCTCACAATTGGGCCTCAGGTGGCCATAGCTGTGCCTGGCCCCTGAATCCCCGTCTTGGGTCTTCCATTCCTGTGGGGCTCAGGCAGCCTTGTCCCTACCTGGCCCCCAGTCCTCTCTGCCTCTTCTCAGGGCTGGGGTCAGTGCCCCCTGAATGTTGTGCCCTCTCCAGGGCCTCTCACAGTGCGCTTGCCCTCTCCGGGGCTTCTCACAGTGCGCTCAACGCAAGCACCCTCTGGGCTTATTGCCGGTGCCCACACTGGTGCTCCTCACAATTGGGGCTCAGGTGGCCGTAGCCATGCCTGGCCCCCAGACCTCCTTCTTAGGTCTATGACTTCAATCTGGCTCAGGCGGCCTCGGCCTTACCTGGCCCTAGGTCCAGACTGCTGTGCCCTCTCTGGCACTAGGAACCCGCACGCTACTGGGGTGCTCCCATGAGGCCTCCTCCAACCCCTTATAGCCTCACCCGATCCTCTGGTCTTATAAAACTACAAACAGAAAACTCAAGCCCCTGGGCTACAACATAAACTCCAAGCCAACTGGCTAACCCTCATTCAACTCCCTACCAGGGCTTCCTCCACCCAGTATTCTTGACCAGAAGCTGCTCAGGCCATCAGGCTTCCCTACTCTGCTTACTCTTGCAGAGCTTCTTCTTCCTTGGCTGCTGGAGGGGAACTGCCTCCCTGGCCTCAGCCTGGACTACACTTATATAGTTCAGGCCCTGCCCCCTTCCGGTCAGCTGACCAACTGTGGTTGCCCCAGCAACTGGCACCTGTATCTCTTCTTAGGAGCAGGGCACCAAAGTGCCCCTGCAACAATATCATAAAAATACATGGGCCAAGGTTGGGTGGGGTCTGAGGGGCAAACTTGCACAAAAGGGTGTTAGACAAGGATGTATTTTGGCCTCCTGGCTATTTAACCTTTATATGAACTACATTATCAGAAACATACAGGACGCTCATTTTCATCCCTCAAAATTACTAGCAAGCCCAATCCCTATCTTCATGTTCACAGATGACACCATCATACTGTCAAAAGCCCCCATCGGATTACAGAGAGCAATTACAACTTCTGAGCATCTTTGTGGACAAAATAACTTAAAGATAAATGAGGACAAATCCAAAATAATGTTTTGGAGAAGCCGTTTGATAAAATACCCATGGAACAGGGTGGGGAATCAAACTTGAAATTGTTAAAACCTATAGGTACTTTGGTGTTATGTTTACAGTTTTTCCATCATGGAAACACCACATTCATTTGCTTAAAACTAAGGCAGCCCAGTCGGCAGCGGCTATAAAGAAACTTTGAGACCACAGCAGGACTATCTGTCCAAGCTCCCACATTAGCATATAAAGCCATAGTTGTGTCAAAGCTCCTGTATGGGGCTATGCCACCAGTAATGATGTAGGCATACCTCCAGAATAAGTTTCTCAGGGCTCTTGGTCTTCTTCCTTCAACTCCTGCATCCTTCTTGAGATTGGAGATGGGATTAGATCCCATTTAAACTAATGTTATTAGAATGGCAGGATTCTAGTTTAAAATGCTGCCTCTTCTAGAGTCTTTCTTGCTCAAATTGTGCTATATAGAAGACATGAGTAATCCCCCTTCTCTTCATTTTCCAGGATGGGACACTATGTCAAAGACAATGAAAGACTCTTCTCCCCCATAGAAAAGGTCCGGGTTTTCCAGAGGTTCCAAGATATTGCCAGGCAGAATGATTTTTGCAGTGGGCAGGGCTACTTGCATTGCCCCTCTATATATTCTTTGGAAATTAGATTGTGGTGGAAGAAAGGTATTTACAGCTGGATCTCAACAATAAATGGTGAACCTCTTTGACTAGACTCAGGACCAAACAGATGCCACAGCTGGTTTGGCTGGACATAGACTTTCCATTCCAGGGGCTAAAAGATGTTGCCCAGCCTGTCTAGGAGTTTTGGAAGACACTATTCATTATGTCTTAGAATGTCCTCTATATAATGACATAAGGAGAAAGTATTTATCACCATTCTTGCAGAAATTGACATACTTCTCAAATAGAGAGAAATTAATATGGCTCCTCCAGCAAACAGATTCATATTTAGTAAACAGTCTTGCAATTTTGCTTACAAGGCTGAAGCGATCGGAGTTAAACATCCTTTACTGTTGATATGACAAACCTTTTTATTGTGTTAATTGTGGACCTATGCACAACATTTTCATAGATTCATGATCTGATTTATCACCATATTTATACTTTATTATGTTAATGCTAGGAGTAGGAATAATGCTTTTATAATGGTTTTATTATTAATTTGCATTTCTGTTATTTTTGTTTAAATTTAATATTATGGTTGTATGTCTATTTATGTTGTTTTCAGGAGCATGGCTTTCTGCTAGAATCCTTTAATAATAAATTGAAATTGATTTGAGTCATGGGTGATCTGCACTACTGGCACAGTGAGACTTCAGGAAAATAAGTTTACATGGCTGGAAGGAGTGAGAAAGGGGGACAGAGAGAGTGTGCATGACTGTAGGCTACTAGCTAGACCATCTAAAGAAGAGTCAAGGGTTTCAGTCTCTGCTCCAGTGAAATACTCAATAGACAATTCTTAGACATCTGTTAGACCAGAAGTCCAGGACTGGCATCTCTCAAGGGAATGCCCAGCTCACTAAATTAGAGCCAGACTTTCTCTCTCTCCTTTTCTTTGCCCCAAATAATATTTAATTATTCTGTTAAAAGCAAAACAGCTTCAGCAAGAGAGACTGAAATAGCACTCTGGCTAAATACAGACCAGCAAAATCCAAAGCTGAATAGATTCAATCTGGACAAATTAGTTTGAGCTGCGTTGATGGAACTGA
>NW_017729024.1:119317776-119321106 GCF_001723915.1 Gavialis gangeticus | reverse complement strand
TGACTGGCTCTGTGGATGTGGAGAGACCAGTGGATGTGGTGTATCTTGGGGGTTGGCCTTTTTTTTGGTTTTTAGCAGGGCTTTTGATTAGAGGTGCACCAATGCAGTATGGGCTGAGGTATTGGCACTGATTAAAAGAAAAATTAACATTATCAGCAATTGGCTTTTTTTGGCTGATGTGGTCGACAATGCTGCCTGTATGCACACAGCCACAGCATGTGCATGGCTAGCCTGGCAGCTTGAAGAGCAGCATCCAGCTGGTAAGTCTTGGAGGGATGGGGGGTGTCAGATTGAGGACCCTGTGGTGAGTGGGGCTGGGGCAGATGCTGCCCAGCTGGGCTGGGGTAGGGTGCAGGATAGAGTCATGAATTGCTCATCCAGGGGGTATAGAGGGGCATCTCCTGCTGCTGTGCACACCCCCAGGGGAGGCATGGAAGGCATGTGCCCCCCAGATTTGTGTGGAGTGAGTGCAGTTTGTTACTGGGTTAGACCTGGGGGTGGCGCCTGGCTCTTCCAGGTTGGGGGTGTTGGGCCAGGGCTGTGCTTGGGCTGGGAGGGAAGCTATGGGGGGGCTATATATGCCACCCCAAAATTTGCTGTAGCCCCCTCCCACACTCCCCCTCCCAGTGCTGCTGCTGCCTGCCCTGAGTGAAGCCCTGGCCCAGCCACCACTCGGGGAACAGCCTGGCACTGCCCTGGCTCCAGCCTGCAGTGGCAGCCTGCCCTCAACCTGCAGATCCTGGGGGCATACATCCCCCATGACACTCCTGGGGGTGCATGCAACAGTGGGAGCTGCTCCCACCTTTCCCTGTGCCCCCTGGATGAGCCACTCATTGCTCCATTGTGTTCTCTACCTTGGCTGGGCAGCACCTGCCCCAGCCCTCTTCCTCCCTCACCACAAGGGCCTCAATCTGCCCCCTCCCATGCCAGGGCCCTGCTCTAATTCAGGATAGATTCTGCCTCCAGGCCCAGTCTGGCCACCCAGTGACAGCTCTGGCCCTTTGTCCAGGACCAGGGCTGCTGTCATTGCAACAGCTGGTATGAGTCCAGGCTGGGGATAGAGGCAGCATGATCACTGTGATCCCTGCCCTGGGCCAGAATAAGGCCCCAGCCAGAGCTGAAGCTGTGACAGGAAGGTAAGCTGCACAGGGTTTGGGTTAGCATGGGAAGCATCCAGGGGGGAAGGTAAAAGGGTGGGTAGGTGCTAGGGGGTGCAGGTAGGAGGAGGGGCAAATGGTAAGGAAACAAAATGGGGTGCATGTGGGAGGGGTGCTAGTGTTGGGGGCAGGCAGCAGTGTGGGCAAATAATGGGAGGTAGGTGGTAGGGGCTACAGGCCATGCAGGAAGGGGGCAGCCATAGTGCACACAGGTATGTGGGGGAGGGAGCAGCCAGACAGGAGGCAAAGTGGTGTGGGGGAACCAGTGGCAAGGGACAGGGGCCAAATAACACCCCTATTACCTACCCCCTGCTGGTAACTTTCCCTATCACAGTCATGGGGGAACAAATTTAAAATGACCCACAAAATATCAGATTCTAGATATGGAAAATTATAACACATTGATAATTTTCCATGTCTACAATCTAGTCATTGGGCAGTTGTCTTAAATTTAGGTAAATATGGCAGCTGGTTTAGGTAGCTCTTCACAAAGCCTGCTGTTTTTAACGGTGCTTGTTCCTTGGTGCTGCTCTCTCATCATGCATTGCATATGCCTAAAATCTTCTGTAGATGTAGTTCTTCATAATTAAAGAGAATAATTTTATAAAAATGGCCCTAAGCACATGTTAACAAGATTGAGGAGACAAATGTAATGCATATATTTAAAGCAAATGCATGAGGCAAATTGCCTAGCAGAGATTAATACTTTGAAAATGAATGAATGTTAATAGTAGAAAATGGATTAAATTTCTCACAGTGATACTTCTGAGTCAAACATTCCTAAAGTTTGCATGCTGATACTTATAGGGTCACATGGTATGAAAGCATAACTATTACTGCTGTGTATGTCAAACAAAATCCTCTGAATTTTATTAAATAATAACATTTTATCCCATACAAGTTTAAACTCGTATACGATGTTCTCAATAAAGTGGAACATTAAGCGTTCCTAATAGTTCCCTGTAGAATATTATGTTGTAGTTCATATGATTGCGTGTAATGTGGTGATGTTGCAAATGATTAATTCTTTCATCAGTTCTCAAAGGCCCCTTCTTGAAGGACAAAAAGGTGTACTTTGCAGTCAGGCCAGTCAGTAAAGATAGCTTCACATGACTGAAAAGCTCCAAGACACAAGATGACATGTAAAGACAGGCTAACTGCTTAAGTATTAGTATGGGGAGAGTTTAGGCTAAAATACAACCAGTTAATATGGCTTCAATTATGGTAACCTGCAACTTAATATGAGCTTTCAACTAAGGTACGTTAACCCAACTAAGTTAACACAATGGAAAAACTTGCCCTCTTTGCCACTCAAGAAAGTACCTTAGAAACAAAATTCAACACACTATTGGATGCTTGTATTTGGATTGTTAGCATCTGTGATTTTTGGATAGGGGTGTGCTGATGGTTTACAGATGTCGTATTGTCACATAACACAACACTTTCTTCTCTGGTTAAAGAGAAACTAGAAGTTTTACTAATATGATAGGAGGCTAGCACAATATATTATTTAGTTTAAGATCAAAGCAAAATGAAATATAACTGTTGGAATGTGCACCAATTTGAGTGAGTACACATACTAGCCAATTGCCCATCAAGAATGACAGGGGGAGGGGAGCTGGGATGTAGTGCTGCTACCTAATGCCCCATGCTGCCGCTGTTCTGCCTCTTCCAGGGAGTGGGATGGGGGAACAGTGGCCAGCGCTGCTGGCTTCTGCTCCCGCACCCCCTGTCTGGTCCTCGGGGCCACTTGCAGGGAGCGGGGTGGGGGAGCCGAGGCCAACAGCTCCCCCACCCTCTGTCTGGTCCTCCGTGTGGCTTCAGAGTCAAGGAGGCACTCCCCCATGCTTGGAGTACTCTGGCTGTTTCTGTCAGCCAATTGGAGCACAAATAAAGTATTACAGATGGACAGACTTGGGATTTTATAATATTTTGTGTATGTATTAAAATAAAAATAATTTAAAAACCCAGAGGAAAAAATACACAAAGGACAGTTTTTCGTTAGTCCTGTAGTCATTACAGTTTAAAGGTATATCTCTTCAGGTTCATAAAGCAAAATCTAGCCGCCTTGTGTGTCTTGATGGTGCTTCCAATACTTTACCATAAGTCATTTCTACACTTGAGTTACTATTATCACACCTGAAGGCAGTGCTGGATTTAAGTGCTAAGTGCT
>NW_017729024.1:119312498-119312776 GCF_001723915.1 Gavialis gangeticus | reverse complement strand
TACTTTACCATAAGTCATTTCTACACTTGAGTTACTATTATCACACCTGAAGGCAGTGCTGGATTTAAGTGCTAAGTGCTAAGAAAGCTGCAGCTTAGGGCCTCACATTATGAGGGGCCTCTAAGCTAACCCCCAGGTGGAGAGGCTGTGACTCCTCCCGCAGAGCTCATGGCGGCCGTAGTTGAGGTTTGGGCTCATCCCTCCTGCCGCCCAGGGGCTGGAGGTATCTTTACCTGTATTCCAGCTGGAAATGCTGGCCATGGGGCTCCGTGTGGTGG
>NW_017729024.1:119292435-119307498 GCF_001723915.1 Gavialis gangeticus | reverse complement strand
AGATCCTGGGGTCAAAAGAACCTGCGTGGAAAGGAAGTGGGGTGGTCTGCAGTTTCCTGGGTCATGGCCACTTCCGGTCTGCAGTTTGGCAGGTTGCAGCATAGAAAGGTTGGGAACCCCTAGCTTAGGGTCCCACCGTGTCATAATCTGTCCCTGCCTAAAGGTTTTAGCTAGAGCTAAAAACAGACTGCAGGGCTGTAAAATAAGAGAAGGCAGCAAAACTGCAGGAAAAAATGGTTTGAATAGTGAAACATCAAGATCATTAAAAAAGGATAGAGGATCACTAACATGTATGGAGTGGAAAGAGATTAACATGAGTTGGGGAGATGTTGATAATAAGCTATGAAATCAGTTGACTCTCAGCACTACCTGAATAGAAGTACTGCTTCCCCCTCCCAGGCAGTTGATTTTAAAGTTTGGATGGAATAAGCCTCAAGCCTGCCCTCCCTACATCCACCCCTGATTGCTAGTAACTTGAGAAATCAGTGTATTATATTTTGTATAAGAAAACGTGTTTCTACTGTGAAATGCAAAGAATTGTGACAGACTGTAACTTATATTCAGGATTGGAAAAGAGTGGTAAGACAGGCGACCAGCATCTTGCAGCCTCTTGAACAATGATACTGCGCTCAGGATTCCAAGTGCCTTATGAGAAGAGCCAGAAAAGACCTAGGAAAAACAATGAAAAAAAAAAAGCTAGAACTAAATTCTGTCAACAAACATGGAGTGAAACATGTACATATCGGAATAAATCACCAGGTAAATATGACAGTAAACTTTTTTACTTCAACTGAAGTGTACTCTGAACTTGGCACTGGAGTCTCAGCAGTTCTCTCTCACTGGGAGAGTAGACAGTGACAAAAGCATAGTTTTGAAAGTGAAGTACAGATTTGATGCACCACTTTTGCTTACAAAATACTTTACTTCAGTAGGACCAGAAAGAGACACAGATCAGCTAGAATATGCATAGATTCTCTCATGTACAGTTTCTCTTTTCCCTTCTCTGCTCCCTCCTTCTGTTTTTCTTTGCATTTTTATCATGCGCTTCAATGCTGGAAAATCCTCTGACCCCCATTCCAGAGCAAAGGTACAGGCACCTCTAGTCACTGATGTGAAGAAAACATGAGGAGGGGAATGAAGTAATGTGAAGTTTTTGCATGCTTGAAACTCTCTGACCTATGGTATTACTGCAGATTCAGGCTGAAGATAATCGAGTCTCGTATCTTGCCAACTGTGTTTGTTATACTTGGCTTTCTCTTTGAACTTGGCTTTCTTGATTGTAATGTTTCTTTAGTGCACTTAGCTAAGAAAATCTGAAGTCTTTGATTAGTGGTAGCTGGTGTTCAGAGCTGTTGGAGCTATAAGGAGACATCTAGAGGTATAGGGAGCTCAAGGAATGGCTGGTGGGGGGCGGGGGCATTGACATGAGTGTGCAGCAACATGGGTGAGGGCAAGGGAAATCTTAGCTCTCTGGGCTGCTGCTGCCACTGCTCAGCATCAGGAGTCTCAACTCTCCCATGGCCATGCTTCCTTAGAGCAGATCCTGGTGCCCTGTTTGCTTCCCCTACCCCATACATACATATTGGGAGCAAGGCTGTGCCTGCTGCAGCAAAGTCTCCCCAAAAAGGGAAAGTACCATTCTGTTTACTCCATTTGCCCCTGTCCCCCCCTCCACTGCCCCCAGATACACTGCTGAGTACAGTGCTGGGCAGAAGTAGTACAGGGTTTCCCTCGTGGGGGAGGAGAGTACCATTCTACTTGCCCTCTGCCTACCCAATATGCTGCTTGCTACGCAGGGCTGGTGTAATCCTACAAGCAGCACAGGTGCTCACCTAGGGCAGCAAGTTGTAGGGAGCGGCAAAAGAGGTGTTTTGGGCAGGCAGGTGCTCAACCAGGCTTGGCCTGACACTGCCTTCCAGAACAAATACTCCTCCCAGAATGAAAAGGGAGGGTCGCAAAATTTAATTTGCCTAGGACAACAAAAATCCTTGTGCCAACCCTGTTGGTGGAGTGCTGTACTGCACAGTTTCTCTGGTGGGCAGGGGCAGCACAGAGCCTTCCCTGCTGCAGCAAAAGTTCCCCCCACCCTCTTGTAGTCAGCTCATGGAAGAGGTGCCCTCTCACCCCGTTCTAGTCACACCAATGAAGCAATCTGCCTCATACTCCTGTCCCACAGATCTGGTTTTATTTTCAGAATGTGAAGTTGGGACTCGGTATTCAAAGGTTTTAAAGGAGAGTATTTTTCTGTTGAGGTAAGAGAAATTGCTGGGGAAACGGACAGAAAAGGGAATGCTTTCTTTGCTATGTTATCCTTCCCCTTTTAGACTGCAAAACTGGAACACTTTTTTCACAATGAAGCTGGATGCAAGAAAACACTATTTATTCTCCTCTTGGTGTTTTCTCTAATTCCAAACCTCTTCCTATACAACTTAGCTCTTTATTTACCATTCACATTACCATTGCTCCCCACACATGCCTAAACTGATTAGCCTACGTTCTCATTCATCAACTGACACCATTTCACTCCACACTCAGCTCTGCTGCTTAACCCCTAATTTTTTTTCTGGCTCAAATCTCCCCAAACTCGATCAGTCTGCTTCATTTCTGCCATCTGTCAAATCCTGAGGGCTTTAAGCTCTCCAGTGTCCTCCCCACCAGATGAGATCAGTTGACATTATACCTTGAATTACATACTATACTGTTATACATTGTCAGATGAGGTTTAGTTCCTAATAACTAGGCCACAAGCTGGCCAGAGTAGTAGGAGTTAAAAAGCTATAGTTTTAGGCTAGGGGCAGACATTAGCTTCTGATCACTTAAACTGTGTAATATGTAGTTTAAACCTGTAACAGAACAGCCGTTCAGTGTATATAAGCCAGTTTGAAAATGGCTGAAACTGGTTTGAGATAAACCTGGTTGAATGTAGTATCAGACTTAACTGATTTGGCTTAAACTGGTTTATGCAATGTCTGTCCCAGACTCTTTGGTTTAAGCTAAACCAAACACCCCCAGCATCCCAGCATGCTCTCTGGTCTGGTTGGGGCTTTCTGCTCCACAGAAGAGCTCACCGCTCCGCTTTGCTCCCTGGCTGGAGCTCCAGCAGAGACTTCCAGGCACAGCAGAGTCTGCTGGCTTCCCTGTGCTCCTCATTTCCTCCCCACTCACTGCTTAAGCAGAGATCTTTTCCTCCTCTCTTCCACAGCATGGACTGTAGCCAGCATGTGGTATGCTAGCTAATGCTGTGTAAGACAGATAGGACAGTGTCCGCTTAGGGCTTTTTGGAGGTAATCAACAGCTCAGCTGGTAATGTCCCTGCATTCCTTCCTTAGGAAGAAGCTGTTTAAGAAGAGCTTGTAATGAGCAGGGCTTTATTTTCTGATAGGGTGTTAAATGCTGGTTACAGAGCTGATAAATGCTCTGTTATCAAGGGATGGAACCCCTCCCTAATCACACTGTCCTGCTGGGGCCTGGCCATGCCCCCCTCAGCTTAGCCCTGTACAGGAAAGGGAGGGCTGCTCTCACGTCCCCTGGCTTCTAGCTTGAGCCACTGCAGGCATGTGCCTGCATTTCTGGGATGTCTGTCTGGGTACAAAACTGATTTAGCCTAGTCAGGTTAGACTAACCTGCAAAGATTGAATTGATTCAGACTCAGGCTTTTTGAATGTCTGTCCCTAGCTTTAAAGTTCTGTGAAAGGCAATACTGTGCATCAGCATATCTGAAATCTGTTCAAGAATATCCCAAGATGGATAGAATCAGTATGAACTGGGAGAGTAGGTAAAGAAAATGTGGAGGGCAACACAACCAAAGCTAGATAAAGGCATGTAATAACGTTGTAATTATGAAGGGCATTAATTAGCAAATTAAAAGATGGACAATGGTGAATGCTTGGGGTAAGGACTTCTGGTGTACAAAAAGAGTACAACAGAAATGCAGTTTGGATTTGTGTTTAATCTGTACTAGCCATCCTGTTGGCAGTCTGATAATTGGGCTTACAGTCTGAATCAAGGCTATACTGAGGATGTAGACAGGCATGAAAGATGTTAGACTTCTGATGAGGAAGATCTTGCCTGTGTGAGTTTCTTGCACCTGTATGCTATGCTTGACTCCTGGATACCAGGAGGAGCTGAGCAGCAGCTTCCCTTGTACCTGGTAAGGTGCAGGGAGCATCCCTGCTTCTCAGCTTCTCCCTGGATGACCCTGGTTTTCAGAAGGCATGGTGGGAAGGGGAGCCATTTCCCTGAGCTCAGCCCTAGTTTGCCCACAGGGGAGAGGGGACAACTGCAGGCTGGGACACCTGCAAGCCTGCTTCTGGCTAGGATTTCTATTGCTGTAATTTTCTCTGAAAATTTGCAGCACTAGAAACACCCCCAATAATTTATAATGCCTAAGTAGCTGCTACATGCTTAGTTGAACTGCATTGTGATAGGATGCATGGACATAACAGGTAGCCAATACCCATTTGTCTGTCTTACGCTCATGACCAAAATTTACTGGCAGTTTGTTTTTTCTCATCAGAAAAGCAAAACACAGTCAAACTCCAAGGTATATCCGTCCAGGCCCCCTCCACATATCTTTTGTCATGGTGCCTGCATTTTTATCTTAAGACACGTCTAGTCCTTTTGTAACAAGCACAATGATTACAAGCAAGAGAGTCCCGTAGGAATGCATTCTGTTTGTTATTAACTAACCGTTCAGTTTTCCCATGTGTACTAAAATTAATTAAACATTCATTTATGATCAGCATATAAACTTCGTGAAAGAAAGAAATGTTACATACAGACAGAGGATTCAAAAACCGTGCATTTTGACTTAGATGAGCATGGCCATCGTGAAATATCAGTCAAGGATACAGCATCCGATGAAGGTACAATTTTACTTTTTACATCCAGATCACAGGATGAATGTGAGCTGCCAGTGCGATGCTGTGGTCAACAGAGCTAATAGTATTCTGGGATGCATCAGCCGATGCATCGCAAGCAGGGCTAAGCAAGCAATACTTCCTATCTACTCGGTGCTGGTGAAACGCCAGCTGGAGTACTGTGTCCAGTTCTGGGCACTGCACATAAAAGACGTGGAGAATCTTGAAAGGGTCCAGACAAGGGTCACAAGAATGATTAAGGACCTTGAGGATAAACATACTGAGGAAAGACAAAGGGAGCTGAGACTGTTCAACCTGAGGAAGAGAAGACTGAGGGGGGATTTGGTGGCCATCTGTAAGTGTGTAAGGGGAGAGAAACAGTTCACTAGGGCACCCCAGGGGAGGACAAGGAGCAGTGGTAATAAACTGTTAGAGGATGGTTTTGGGTTGAATGTAAGGAAGGGTTTCTTTATGGTAAGGGTGACTACAATCTAGAACAGACTTCCCAAGGAAGTGGGGTAGTTCCCAACCTTGGAAGTCTTCAAGAGGAGACTGGACAGATACCTTAAGGGCATTTAATGCTTCCCCACTCCAAGTGTGATTTAACTTTATTTGTAATGCAGTGATTTTAAACCAGGGTGCTGTGAGATCCTTTGAAGGATGCCTCAAGGTGTGAGGAGATAAGCACAGGCTCATAATCTGGGAGAATTCTCCAGGTTTTTTCTTCTAGTAGAAGAACTTCCCCAGAGTCATGTATACAGCTTTTTGAATACTGAGGCCCCAAAGAATAGAAAGCTTGCAGTGCTGACACTGTGCAGCCGGGGGGTGGGGGGAGAAGCAGAGGGGGGATCTGGTCCAGTGCACATATCTCAGCATGCTCTGCATGCTTCCTTAGATTGTCTGGTGTCAGATGGCAGCACAGCATAGGCCAGCCCTGATTGGCTAGTTCAGGCTGCCCATGGTCAGCCTATGTTTCCCTGCAGCATAATATAGGGATTGTGAAGGGGGTATGTGCTGCTCCATGCTGGAGGAGCTGAGTCCAGCAACACACTGTTTCCTTGGAAAAGGGAGGATGCTGGAGAACTATTGTCTCTTCTGAAAGAAGCCCCATCACATATAGACACTTGCTATCCAGAAAAAACTCCTTTGGGAGTGATTTAACCCTAACTGTTCCTAGGTTGTTTTTTTTTCCTGGACCAGCCATTTTTACTTTGGGGGAAAAAGTCTGAACATCTTTACACTTGTGGTTTATCCTGGGAGAGCAGCAGCTCTCCCAGGAGAAGCTGAATGTTTGTTTGAGCCCTCAGACTTCTCTGCCTAGCCAATCCCCAACCTGCCCCTGCCTGGGCCCTCTGCAAGGAAGTAAGCACTGTAATATAAACTAGTTTTTTTTTTAATTGGGTGCCACTCAAATCACAAAAAGGTTGAGAACCGCTGAATTAAACATTCACTCTGCCCTACTAATCCATCTCTTCATGGATTTATGTCATAAAAGACATTGAAGATAGTTATCAGATTTTGAACAGAGATAATGGGCTGTGTGATACACAATTATAATTATAGGTATAGAAATTCATAGCAACAGTAAATGCTTAGAAGAAAATTAAGTCTTATTCCTATTGGTATAACAATTGATATACCACATTTTGTGGTGTATAAGTTGGGTTTTGAAACCCAATTTTTGTCTTAAAAATCAAACTTGACTTATATACTGTGCTATATCAAAAAATTGGGGCTGGGGCTGGGCTTAGCTTGCACGGCCCCATCCCCTGTGAGCAACACTGCCTGGGCCACAACAGCACTGCTTGCAGGGGATGATGCTGCACCAGCTGAGCGCCAAGCCCAGCCCCATCCCCTGTGAGTGGTGCCGGGCTCGGTGTTTGGCAGTGCTGCTCGCAGCAGAAAGGGCCAGGTTTGACACTTGGCTAGCACAGCCCCATCCCCTGTGAGCCCGGCACCACTCGCAGGGGATAAGGATGGGGACAGGCATGGGAATGAGACAGGGCTCAGTGGCACGTGGCTGGAGCAGCCTCATCCCCTGCAGGCAGTGCTGTTCACAGGGAATGGGGCCATGCTAGCTGAGCACTGTACACATCCTCGTCCCCTACAAGCAGCACCAGGCGGCACTGGGCTTGACTCTGCTCACAGGGGATGCGGACGGGGCTGGGGTCAGCACTCTGCTTGGGATGCAGGAGATGGGGACAGGCTTGGTACTTGGCTGGCATGGCCCTATCCCCTGTGAGCAGCACCAGCAGTGCTGCTCACAGAGAATGGGGCCAAACCAGCTGAGCCCAGCCCTGACTTGCACACCATGCCTATGAAAATGGTTACCATTCAAATAGGAAAGCCAGGGGTCAATCTATACACCATATCAACCTACACACCATGAAATATAGTACTTGAAAACTAAATATTACACTGCTGAAGAATACTTTTAAATATTTTACAATAGGTACTCATTCTGCCAACTAAAAACTAACCACAAAATATATTGCTCTGTTATGTTTTAGATATCGCATGGTTAGACATATTTACAAGCACTGAACAAGGTAAGATCAGAGCCCAGAGACTAAAATTATAGGGTTTTGAAAAGGATTGTTGAGGGTAAGAGAGAAAATTAGTAATGTTACAAGAAGGTACTGCTAATCTGAATGATGCTTGTCTGTCCATTTACCTTAGCTTTTTTATTGGAGCCCTATGAAAGCAGTGAGCATACACTTGGCAAATATGCTGATCACACCAAGTTGGGTAAAGTGGAGGGTAGCACAGGATCCAGAAGGTCCTGGATAAATTGGAGCTATTGTCCAAAATCAATTGGATGAAATTCAACAAGGGCAAATGCCAAGTCTTATGCTTGGAACAGAACAATCACATGCATAAATGCACTGGAGAAGGGCTGACTTGGCTAAAGTACTGAAAAAAAGTACTTGGGGTTCACAGTGGACCATATGCTGAATATGAGCCAACAATGTGCCCTTTTGGCAAAAAAGGTCAACAGTATATGAGGCTATATTAACAGGAGTGTTGCATGCAAATCAAGGAAAACTATTCTCCTCCTCTGTTTGGCACTGGTGAGGCCAAATAGTGTACTATTAATCTAGAGCTGTTCTCCTGTATTTTCCTACTGTTTAGGAACTAAGATAATTTTATGAAGTAAATCAAACTACCCCACAAACGTAACTGATAGAACTTACTGCTGTGCATTTCATTCACTTTTAGTAGGTGGATTTAAATAATATCTATAGTGCTTTTTATGCAGATTTTAAAGCATATTGTAAAGGAAGTTAATTTCTATTTTTATAAATAATATACAATGAAAACTGAATATTGCCTCTTTGGAAGAATATTTTCTAGTTACATTTTAATTCACCAAAATCAAATATGCATTAAATTAGAAATTTATACTTTAGATACGATACACGAAAATGGAGCTAAAAAGCATTGTAATGCTTTGGTGACCATGACTCAGAGATCAAAATGTAATCATTTTCTCCTACTGAGTGAGAATGAGAAACAACTAGATCTGAAGGTAAGGAGTATATATTTATTACACCTTCCAATGTTCTCTCTCATACTCTACTCAAAATTACCTTTCCTCTCTATCCCTTTCAGTTTTCCCAAGACTCTGTGTATGTTTTAAACTTGAGCGCATTTAATAGGGTAGGTCAGTGATTCTTAACCAAGATGCCTGGGCACACTGGTGTGCTCTCAAATCCTTTGGAGGGTGCCATGAGGTGTGATAAGCAGCTAAATTAAGCAGATAAGCACAGGCTCAGGCTTCCCCTTTCCTGCAGAATTCTCCATCCCCACTTCCCAGCCTCTCTGCAAGAAGGTAAGCACTACAATATATCTATTAGTTTTTGAAATTGTGTGCCCCATGAATTCACAAAAGTTATGGAGGGATGTCTCAAATCCAATTAGAGGTGCCTCAAGTCCAGAAAGGGTTGAGAACCACTGGGGCAGATAGAGTCAATTCCTCAGATTCCATCTTTAAAACACTTTTCTCTCTTTCATTGACAATTAACTTTCTGTAGAACGCAACTTGTGAAGGGCACTCTACAAATTGTATTACATTAACTATATTATCCCAATCAATATTTCCTCCTCCCTCAAAGGGCAAAAACTTAAAACATTTATCTGTTTCAGCCATTAAGTTGTCATAAATTGCTTACTCCATGACATACTATGTAATCCATGAATGATTTGACTTTTGAGCTCTAACAGTCTTACATATGAAACAAACTGTTTTGATGAAACAGGTTATAGCACAGCAATTTCCTGACACTGTTTTAAAAATGGTTCCAGTTTACAATGAAAATAAAACACGTTCTGTGACGGCCTGGAAAGTTTAGGAACCCACTTTTTCTTTCTGCAAGATATGAGTAATTATTTTACTCTAACAAGATTCCTTTGTTTCATTTGGACTGAGGTAGCAGCCCTGTATCTGTAATATGATTTGAAGATACTGTTAAAATATGACATGAATCATACACACCGCAATCTGAAATTGTATTTTAAATAGCCTGAAGCATTTCCTTTGATAACTGGTCCCCACTTAGTTCATTTTATAGAACTGGTGGTTACAAGGGCCCAGGTCTGAAGAGGTGTTTAAGCCTATAGCTCCTAAATATCTTTCAGGCACCTAAATATATTTCAGGATTTAAACCAGTCATTAAAAAAAAAAATCATTCATATTAACCACAAAAGGTAATGAGATAATTTTGTTTAGAATTTAGCCAGCCATCATTAGAAAAATCAGTGGTTAAAATAGATCAAATGCTAAAGAGAAATTAACCAATTCAAGTGGTTGGCATCACAGGTCTTGAATTCACAACCCATAGGACTCAGCATGGCAGCGTGCAGCAATGAGGAGTATCCAGACCTCCAACAGGTACATGGTCAATCTAATTAAACTGTGTGTGTTTGTGAGTGTATGGGCACAGGGGAGGCCGGGGGGTGGCACATCCTGTACAAGGGGTATAGTGAAGAAGTAGTACAACCCTGGTGATTATATCCCAATGATAGAATGCACTCTTAAACAACCATATTTACTCCTAATCTTGTTGATTTTTTTTTTAACATTTTATTCTGTGAAACAGAATACTGTTGGGGAAATTGGCCAGCTACTGTGTAGCACCCATACACCGAAGGGTGTGCTCATACACTGAGGCACATTGGCCACATCTCGTCTTTGGGCTCGCTCCTAGCCGCGATCAATTAGGCAGAGAATGAGGGAGTGTTGGCAAGAAGATTTATTGCTCTGCAGAGGGGTGCTCAATGCCTAAAGACAAAAAGCCCCCCAACCTGAGTTTACAGCTTGATATTTATACATTAACTGTTACATAGCTGCGCACGCATTCAAGCTCTTCGGTCTGCTGTTACAAAACTGCAAGACACACAGGACAACTTTAAACTACCTGGAACTGGTTCTGTAGTTAGCCTTGTCAGCAAAAGATTCATGGTTTTGCTTACTGTCAGCAAAAGGGTTTTTTAAGCTTAGGGAGAGGTCAGCAAAAGGCTGTCTTTAAGTTCAGCATTCATCTGCTTTTCACGGGTTACATTGTTTTTTTGACAATACCGACAAATCAAGTTGTGCTACTTGTGAATTGGTCTTTTTGTAAAAGTGTATCCAGACTCGAAACACTTAGGCTTAGAGTAGAAGCTGTTGGAAGACAGGGAGAGGTTTCCCTGCAGGACATCCAAGGGACTGAAACTGGGTGGTCCCAGGCTCTTGAGCTACTAGAGGCCTCCTTTACAAAGATGAAAGTCCTTTTGTCTTCTATATTTTCAGCAGGAAGAGAGTACCAATTTACAGGGAAGAAAATATCCCATTCTCAAAGGCCTGCTCTGCCCTGCCCAACTCCCTCCCTCCTACCCTCCATATGGGGGCCTCAATTCCTCCCCCCACACCACACTTACCTGCTTTCCAGGCTGCCTGGTGGCCATGTGCATGCTACCTGTTGCCTGACTGCCCTCCTCCTTCTCCCCCCAGCCCCTTGCAGGCTGGCACTCTGCCAGCCTGTAGAGCTTTTTGCAAAAGATTAAAAGCCATGTGTTTCTCTGTTAAAATGAAAATTCTGTATTTTTCTTGGGTAAAAGGGAAAATCCACTTTTTCCCCATTTTTCCATGGAAAACGGAAAACCTGGATCCCTGCTGCTCATGTAATTGCTTCCTGCTAGGATTACTTGGCTCTATATAAAGAGAAGACTCTTTATTTCATGGACAATATAAATTACTGAAGCCTTTATTGTCTCATTCTCCAAGGATGCCCTCCATTAAATTCTTCATAGAAGGCTGTATGGATTGCCATCTTGATGGCTCCAAGTCTGTAATGATTTATGGAAGGGAGAGTTTCACCCCTCAGTTCACCTGTCATTTTTGATAATTGAAATCCAGAAAAGGAGAAGATGAGCCCCTCGAAGTGTCTGGGAGTGTTTGTGGGTTTATAGATCCATCAAGCTAGTAAACCAAAATGAGATATGAGACAGTTACCTTCATGGTTTTTTGCTAATGATTTAATGCAGAAAGAAGTCTGGAGCTATGTAATGTTAAAGAAGAGAGCTGCAATAAACAGAGTTTCTGAGCTGGAACCAATCAGACCCACAGGCAAAGGCCTAGGATCTCGGCCAGTGACTCTCAACAAGGGCGCCTGGGCACCATGGGTTGCCGTGAAATCCTTTGAAGGATGCTGAGGTGTGAGGAGATAAGCAGATAAGCTCAGACCCAAGCTCTTCCCTATTGCCTGGCCCCTCTACAATGAGGTACACAGTGCCATAAATAAATTTGTTTTTTAAATGGGGTTCAGCTCAATTCACCAGAATTATGGAGGGGTACTTTGAGTCTAATGAGGTTTGCCTTCAGTCTAAAAAGGCTGAGAACCACTAGCCTAGGCTAACGGAAACTATATTTGCCAACTGAGAAGGCTGATCTAGTAAAAATTGTCATTGGGAGAAACTAAGAATTTCCTGAACTGAAAATGACCTACAGGACACAGGGGCACTCAAGAATGAGGAAGTTCCTTTAATAAATGACAACAAAACTCTTGCTATAAGGTTTAACTTGGTGTGCAAGCTTGCATATTGTTAAAAGGGAGGTCTTAACTGCATGCTATCAATGTAAATAACATTCCCTCCTTCAGTTTTATCACTACTATGATTAGGAATTCCAACTGTGTGTGCTGTAGCTAGTCCAGTACAAAGAGTTACATCTTACAAATGCTTTTCTCCTAAGGTAAACCTTAAAAAATGTGGAAATAGGCGTCTGTGAGGTTTTGCAACACATGATTCATGGATGTTAGTAGTACAAATATTTAGACCCATAAAAGTCCTTGCCAATCCTGATATGGATCTACTCTTATGCAACAAGTAGCAGCATGTGGCAAAAAAATTATAAAGGAAGACAGGATAAAAGGGAAGTGCCCATCTTGACTGACTTGTAGTGCCCACTGGCTTATTCTGGTTCTAGCCCAAGTTTGTAAAAATAAATTAAACCTGTTCCTCATAAGGAAGCCCTATGTTGTACCAGGGACACTTTATTATTTTGCATTCAGATGTCTGGAAGAAAGATGGGAAGTATCTTGCATTTGTGGCTGATAAGAAATTTCCAAAGAATCTAAACCTGCCTAACTCTTGATTTTTGCATCTTTTGCCATAATATTGAAATACCAGGATTCAGGTCTCTTTTCTTTTGCTTCTGGTGGAAACTTAAAAATTTTAAGACCTGCTAAATCCTTTATAGCTTCTTCCAGAGCATCATCAAACATTGCCTGGTGCCCGAAGACTGAATTGGTTTTGTAGACTGCACTGGGTCCTTAAGAACTCATTGAAAATTATCTTTCTGGCTATAGTCAAACAAATGAGAAAGCTGAAAGAAAAGCAAGTATCATTATCAAGGGAAATCACCATATATGAAGAAAAATGCAGAGCATGGGAAGTTTAGTGTCTTTTTAATATTTTGCCATGTGCACATCTGAAAATTGATTAAGATGAAAGAAGCCCTGGAAATCAACATGTGTCCTCCAAAAGACTTTTGAAATGGTAACTTTTCTTTGGAGAGGGTAACCAAATTGTTTACCTGACCCTTAGCAGTAATAACACTATCATCAGATATAACTAGCCATTTAAGTAAATAAGAGAGGCATGTATTTTTAGGATATTCTCAATGTTGTGCCTTTTTTATCTACATTAATCCCATAAAGTTTTTGTGCTAAGAGATTTATTTTTCTTGTCACATAGCCATTCAAAATCAAATCTGTTTTAAAGAAACTTGGGACAGGAAGTCCATTTCATCTTTCACTTTCTCCATTTTAAGTGGGTTCCTGGAAAGACTTTCTATTCAACAATGGAAGCTTTGTTTAGCTATACACACCTTAGTGTCCAGGAAGGAGTGAAAGGAGGCTTAATGGGCCCCACCCTGCTACACTTGCAGTAGGAACCAGGACTGGAGGGAGGATTTAAAAAGAGGAAACAGCTCAGTTAGAGTGTGCAAGTGTGCGTAAAAGGTTGCTAGTAAATCAAATAATAATTCCCTGACAAGCCTGCCTTGTGTAGCAAAGGCTTATCTATAAGTGCTGAGTAAATCCATGTTGTGGATGGTACTGATTAATGAGCAGGGATCCTGATTTTTCCTTGATAAAAAAAAATACAAATTCTCTGCTAAAACCCCCCAAATCTGTGGTTTAAAATTCAAGTCCCCTGCTCCCCCAGTTCTGCCAGAGAGGGCCCCTAGCTGCCAGGGATATGGACCTGGGTCCACAGGCCTCTACCCTTGCTCTCCCCTTGCTGCAGGCTTGAGCAGGGCAGCTCCCCACTACTGCACAAACTCCCAGGAGACAGGGAGGAACCGGCACCCCCCAGATCTGTACCCAGGGCAGGCGCAGGCTGAGGCTGCTGCCCAGGTGGGTGGGGCTTTGGGCCCGGGGCTGCAATGTGTGGTTTCAGGGCCCTAGTGGGAACAGGGCAGGGCAGGGCCACAGGTGGCTTGTCTGGGGGTGGGGGGGGGATGGTTCCCAGCTGCTGTGCACACTCCTGGGGGGTGGGGGAGACCCACGCCCCCCAGATCTGTACCTGGGGCAGGCTCAGACTGTAGTATTGAGCTGCCACCTGTCACGCCCAGATGCCGGTGCACCCTTGACCTGCGAGCCTGGGTCGGTACGACCAGCTTGGCACAAGGGGGGATTTATGACCGGACAGGCGGGTGTTAATGGTGAGCAGGAGTCAGATGTTTTAGATGGTTTAATGCGCATTGGTTACACAGAAAGTTTATTTTACTTACGCTACTGATGGCTTGCAGCATAGGCAGAAGCAGTTGATTTCTTAGTTACAGCATGCAGATGTTCTGTCACCCAGCGATTACAGTGGATTGCAGACTTGCTGAGTACAGGTTTCAAACAGTTTATACAAATTACTACAGTCTGCAGATTACCAAGAGCTCTTGACGAGAGGGACGTACGAAAGATAAGATAAGATAAGCTCCTTGCAGGCTGGAACTCTGCCAGCTTGCAGGGAGCTCACTGCAAAAATGGCAAAATTTGTGGGTTTCTCTGGTAAAAGGAGAAATCCATGTTTGTCTCTGGTAAAAGGCAAAATCTGCAGTTAACGCTGTTTTTCCATGGGAAATGGAAAACCCGGGTCCCTGTTAATGAGAAACCCCTTTTTCCTTGCATCTAAGTGGGGAACTTGAGGATTGCTCATCTTAAGCCCTGCACTAACACAATCAATATGATCCTGGAAAATAGTTGCCTTGGCTTTTCTGAAGAAAGCCTCCCTGAACTGGGACCAGAGTGAGAAGTAAAGCCCAACAAGTACTGAGTAAATAATCATTTCCCTTCTAAGACTGATTAAGCATTGATTTTTTTTTCAATACTTAATTTGCTTTTCTATTGGTGCAAGCAAGGAAAAAATAGTTCAGAATGATCGGGAGCTAGTGTAGGGTTGAACAAGGGTCTTTGGTTCCCTGTGGTATATAGGGTATAGCCTGCCAGTTTCAATGATGTAGAGGCTCCAGTCACTTAGGAAGTGGGAGAGGGTTAAAGAAGATAGTTTTACAGGTGTAGAGAGTAGGCCTGTGCAAGTCGGCAGTGATCCAATCTGGCTTCAGATCTGGCCACTTCGGATGGCCATGATCTGATCCGGAGCTCCAGACTGGGTTTCTGTCTCGATTTGGCTTTGGAGCCGCTTCGGAGATCTGGCCATAGGGTATAAT
>NW_017729024.1:119289620-119291375 GCF_001723915.1 Gavialis gangeticus | reverse complement strand
TTCCCCCCAAACCCCTGCATCGATCTTCTTGAAACTTGGTAGGCTTCATTTTCTCTGTAGAGTCTACCACTCCTGAAACTTTCATCCGAATTGGACAAAAAACAACTAAGTTATAGATATTTTATTGTTTCCTTATTATACCCTATGGCCAGATCTCTGAGGTGGCTCCGAACCGCTTTGGGAAGCCAAACGAGGCAGCACTTCAACCCGGATGTGCTGCTTTGGACCCCAAAGCATCCAAAGCTTCTCTGGATCCAAAGCTCTGTCTGAAGGCTCGCAGAGCCCTAGTAGAGAGAGTACGCCAGAGGGGACTCGCTGAAATCAGTCTGCAACATTCTTTTGCAATATAGTATGGCAGGAAGAAGATTCATATCTATCACGATGATGCTTTTTGTTGTACTCCTCCCTTCTTCCATGGTATCCGAAGCATTAATGATGGAATAGGCATCTTGTATACAGACTGCACCCAAGAAGGTATATTCCTTGAAGCAGGTGGTGGTGGGTTGGATAGTGCCTACCCTCTCCAGGAACTCTGGTCTGAAATTAGCAACTGGAAGCAAAAGAAGAGATGGCAAAAAAAGGGGTAAAATGAAAAACAGAAAATGTCTTGAGAAAAGGCATGACTCAGATGAAAATTGTATCCTGCCCTTTAAGACAGAAATCGGAGTCAAGTGGATGGTCTAAACAACTCCAGTTCTTTGAGTACTCATCAGGAAAAAAAATCACAGAAGGTGGGCAGACCATCCCAGAGATGCAGCCTCCAGATTGACACATGAATTCTGACTTCAAAAGGGCAAATAATGCATTTCATGTGTGAGCAACATCTCCCCTTACCTTTTTCATTGCAGGCATGATTTTTTAGTAATCCGTGCTGTACATGCATTTCTTTGTGTCTTTCTTAGCTAACAGAAATGAGTCAAGAAAACCAGCTTTTCATCATGCATATGAACCCAGGAAATTCAGTTAAATTCCAGTGTTATCAGGATAAAAATTACTTTCTTCATGTAAATAAGGACTCAATTGATGTCTGCAAGTTTGAAGAGACAGAAGCAGATGCGGGGAAAGACTTTCATTTCAAGGTTGAATATGTGGAGAATGAGATACAAAATAGGAATAAACAATGTTAAGACCATGTAGGATTTATATCCTTAGCTTGTATAACTTTTTCTACATTCTTGTTTTATTCGAGCTTGATTTTGGTATTAAATAAGCACAGTGCCTCATTTGAGTACTGACTGGAGGAGTGGTTAGCTGTGTAGATAAACAATTGCTTGGTATATTGTTGTCTGAGGGTTGTATTTTAAAGGGCTGGAAGGGGAAGAATACAAGATCAAACATCTGAAAAATGGGGGAGGAAGAGAGAAAAATGATATGTAAAGGTTAATTAGAATTCATTTCATATTTTGTAATATAGAACTCTTACACAAACTAATTTAACTCAAAGAAAAAATATTTGTTAGCATGTACACCTTATACCCACAAAAACCAACATTAGGGAGGGTTTATGCAAGCATTTGGAGCTCTGAAAGGAACAAAGGAAGAGGGCTGTTAGATCAAGGCTATGCAGCAAACCTACTCTATCTCCTTTACTCCCAAATTAATCTATTTCCTTCTGTATGCAACTTCAGTGCCCTTTTATCTTTGCAGCCCTGCCTAAAATCCAGATATATTCATTGGGAATCATACTGTATTTGATAGGGGAGACAGATGTCAGACTGATAGAGTGTCACAAGAGGACATGTTCCCATGCTCTTA
>NW_017729024.1:119280110-119284620 GCF_001723915.1 Gavialis gangeticus | reverse complement strand
GTTTATGCAAGCATTTGGAGCTCTGAAAGGAACAAAGGAAGAGGGCTGTTAGATCAAGGCTATGCAGCAAACCTACTCTATCTCCTTTACTCCCAAATTAATCTATTTCCTTCTGTATGCAACTTCAGTGCCCTTTTATCTTTGCAGCCCTGCCTAAAATCCAGATATATTCATTGGGAATCATACTGTATTTGATAGGGGAGACAGATGTCAGACTGATAGAGTGTCACAAGAGGACATGTTCCCATGCTCTTATCTCTGGATCTTGCAGGGAAGCACAAAAGAGGAGGAAACCTTTGGTTCAGCTATGAGGAGAAACACAAAACAGTAACCTAACAAAAACAAAATATTTAAAATCATTAAATATAATAAACTCAAGCTGCTTATGGTAGGCTGGCAGCAGGTGTAATGGGAAGTATGGCCCCTCTGCAACAGCATCTGCGAGCACAATGAAGTTAAGTCTCTGCTTTTCACATGACTCATGATGTTCCAAGCAGGCAAAGGAACAAACCAAAAATATAAACTACTGCATCTGTGTATGGTGGGTACGATTCTGGCATTGCCCTGCACTTACTCATTTACCTTGCCGTAAACTGTGTGTAAAACAATTATTTTATTTAGCAGCATTTAAAATTATTTTTCCCTGGCGTAAATGATTTCACAAGAATGCAGAGCACCAGTGAATTTAGGCTTTACATACAGTCCACAGGCTCCACAACACCTGTAATTCTCTAACGCAGACAAGACATCAAAGTTGTGTGATTCTTCAGCATCAGAAATGGAACTTGGTTTTCCCCCATGACCAAGTAGAGCACGACTGCTAAGCTAGTCCCTGTTGTACTCTTCAAATAGTGTGAATAACTAACTGACACACATGAATATCTACTATATTGCCTGGTAGTGAATTAAACTAAATGATGGCTCAATAATGTTTCATGATTTTGAGGGAATAGGAAAGAGAATAAATAAAGGCTCCAATTCTGTTTGAATATGGGAGTATTGCTTTCAAACAGATACTTTGCATTGTCTGTCATTTTAGAGTCTGTTCTGCCACTGATTAATACTAGCAGTGCGATGCTCAGTTATATACAGAATGCTCCCTCCAGTGGTTAAATGGGTGAACATCCTACACAGTCCACTGAAGTCAATTAAAAGAGCCTCCTCAAAATCTGGTCCTCAGTGGGATTTGGTTCTGGGCTATAGTTAAAGCTTGGAGCATAATGTCATGTGTAAAGACTGTAGGTAGCTTGAAATTGTATTGTTTGCATGAACAGCCTTATATTCTGTGGTCTTAAAATATCTAACAGTCAAGTCTTTTTAAATACATCACATATCTATGTTAAAGGATTTAAATATGGAAACCAGCATTGGTAGTTTGTGTTAAGTTTTAGATATTGAATTTAGATATTATAGCTTCATTTATTAAACTTCCAGAAAACAAAGGGTAACTTGCCAAGTCTATTAAGACTGACTTTGAAATACAAGTTCATAGAAAGCAAGTGAATAACATTCTGATCTAATTTATTCTTGTAGAACTATAATCCAACATTTTCAAAACCACTCAGTAATTCTGCATGTACAACCACAAATACAAAAGGTTTGAGATATTCAGACAGGTTGAAGAAATGCAAATGAAAATCTGACTGGATGATCTCAAGTTAGTAGACACTTTTGATAATATGAAACCTTAAAATGCATTTAAGAAGTGTAGTGCATGGCACCACAAGTGTAATATGAATTTTTGTGACTATTATAGATCTTTTTTGAAAATAAGAATATATTATAATATTTACTTTGCATGCTGTCATTGTAAACATCTAATATAAAGCTTTTAATCTAATTCAAATAAACACATATTCTTACTACATTGTGAATCTTATAAGACATGCTGATTGCTGTTTGCTATGTGTTTTAAAATAATTTGACATAAGTAGAGACAAGAAACTTCTGCATAGTATTTTGGCCAAGCTTACAGTACTCTTTCTTGACACAATAGAGCCAATGTAAATATTCTGCCATTTCAATCTTACAGAGTATGGCTTATAACCAAGAGCATGATGAAACAAAAAAGGAAAAAAAGAAAGAAGTTTCTCAAACCAAGTTATATAACACCAAGTTACATAAGAAGTGAGTTGACCCCAATTATGTAAGAATAAGCACACACTGGGACTTGAACCCATGCTCAAATTTCATGTGGGTAAGCGCTTCACTGAACTGTGACCTAAATTTGGCTGCTGCTGGAAATAAAAAAATTCAAGAGCAAATATGTTAAAACTTAAAAAAAATATGTATCCAGGCCACTCCCAGTTTTACTTAAGGGATCTGTTATGCACAAATACTCTTTAGATTAGGCAAATGAGAAGACTCAGCAGCTCTTGTAGCCTGTTAGATGCACTTTTCATTTTAAATGGAAGAGGCCAGTAACGTTCAAACTTCCACAATCAGATAACTTTGTATGAAAAATTAAATGGATTTTTCTCCACTATGAATATAAGATATAATGAAGAATGATAAAAGCTATTCATTCTATGAAGATACCTATTCCATGAAGGAGTCCAGCTTTCCTAAAGAGAAGTGAAGGTGCTTTTTTTTTTTATGTATTTTAATGGAAGAAGTGTTCTAGGTTGACTACTGATTTTAGGTACATTTATATGCACAGTTTAAGACTGCAGTGTAAGCATGGATGATGCATGTATTTTTATGGCACACTAACTTAGTTTTATTTCCTTTATCAGGATATATAGTCCAGGACTTGTAGGGATGTCCAGATGAGCCTGCATGTGCCTCTTGCAGTGTCTCAAACCCCCTTGAACCCCCAAGGTCTGGAACAGCCTGCCATCAGAGGTGGTTCAAGCACCTACATTGAACACCTTCAAGAGCAAATTGGATGCTTATCTTGCTGGGATCCTATGACCCCAGCTGAGTTCCTGCCCTTTGGGCAGGGGGCTGGACTCGATGATCTTCTGAAGTCCCTTCCAGCCCTATGTCTATGAATCTATGAAACCTTTGAGATGCTGCAAGAGCATGTGTGTGAACAAAAAACGTTCCCCGCATTGCAAATTTGGGTCAAACAATACCCCAGAGAAAAAAATGGGGTCAGACCATGGTCTGGGATCATGCCCTGAGGCAACTGGAGGCTCGGTCCTCCACAGAGATACTCTGGTAGCCTGCCAGAGTGTCTCTGTGGTTGGCCCTTTCCCCAGTGCTGAAGCATGTTGACTGCTCGTGTGGGACAGGCAGAGGTGCAAGCTGCTGGGAACTAGACCTGGCTTCATGCCAGGTAAGTAGGGGGTTGGGAGGTTGGAGAAGGGGGGAGGGGAACATGGGGGAGGCCCCGCTCAGCCCCAGCCCCTGTTGGTTTCCTCAACTCCTTGTTTGTCCCCCCCATCCCCACCCCGTTCATTCCCCCAGTTCCCTGCTTGCTCTCCCAGCCCCCACCCCACTCACTGGCAGTAGCAGAGAATGAGCAGGAGGCTGGAGAGAGCAGGGAAACATCTCCAGCTCATCTCCAGGGGCTTGTCTCCAGCTTCCTGCTCATTCTGCTGCTTTTCTCCAGCCTCCCAAGGCTGGAGATGAGCAGGGGAATCAGCAGGAGGCTAGAGACAAGCTGGGGGTTGGGCAGAGCTGTATCCCCTGGTGGGGATTGGGACCCTGCAGGCAGGGTAGTTCATGGGCTGTGTCGGGGATCTCTGCCCTGTGGGGGGACAGGGGACCCACCCCTCCTAAGCAGCTCCCACACCCACAGTCCCCGCATGCCTACCCATGCACTAACCCGCATCTCCGCAAACCCACCCACATATTGGTGACACATAGGGGGTGCACACAGGTGCATGTGCACCCCCTGAGCATGGCAGTGAACCTCATGTGAAAAGGGGCTGCTAACACTGCCGGCGGTGCCTGTGGGCAGTTGCCACTTGCCCAACACCCTTGCCATCAACACCACCAGTCACTTGAGGCTGGAGGAGGAATGCCCATCCAGAACCATGGGTGGGGCATGGCTCCAGTGGAATGGGTCAGGCAGACTCAGAGCAGGGGCAGAGGGGTGGGTGGCATGGGGCCAGACATGGAGCAGGGGTTGGGAGAGGGGAGGTGCTGGCCATAAGGAGGGACAGGATAGGAAAGAGAGGTGGGGGTGTGGCACTCTATATTAAGGAGGAATACACATCCTCGTCAATTAGCAAGGAGTCAGGGGAGGGGCACTCTGAAGTGCTTTGGGTTAGAGTACAAGGCAGTCAAGGGGAAAGAGACTTAAAGGTGGGAGTCTACTACAGACCTCCCAACCAGGGAGAAGAGCTTGACCTGGAATTTTTGGGTCAGCTCACGGAGGTAGTGAAGGCTAAGGATGTGGTAGTCATGGGGGACCTGAACTTCCCAGACATCTGCTGGGAAGAGCAGTCAGCCAGGTCTGAACGCTCACGTAGGTTCTTAGACAGAGTGCAGGACGTCCATCTAACCCAGGAGGTGCACAGCCCCACCAGGGGAGACGCCTTGTTGGACCTAGTGCTGGCCA
>NW_017729024.1:119270395-119279243 GCF_001723915.1 Gavialis gangeticus | reverse complement strand
AAGAGGAGGTTAGATGAACACCTTGCTGGGGTTGTTTGACCCCAGTACTTTTTCCTGCCAAGGCAGGGGGTCGGACTAGATGATCTGCTCAGGTCCCTTTCGACCCTAGAAACTATGAAACTATAAGCAGACTAATAAACAGGCCAGCTGGGCATGAGTGCCAGGGCAGCCCGCATGTGGGGCCAGGCATCAGGAGCAGGGCAGGGGAAGGCAGACTCTGCTGATGCCTTGGGTCCACCCAGCTCCTGCCAGCAGGACATGGGAGCTGTGGAGGAGCCCCAGCCCTAGGGCAAGGGGCTGCTTCCCTGCTTCACCCCTGCTGGCCCACATGGCCCTCAGACCCCATGTCCAGGCTCCTCCAGCCTGGCCCTGCACTGGTCCCAAGCTGGAGCTGCCGATTCCCCCATGGACTCTGTGGCTGCTGATCCTGTGAGGAAACAAGTGCCTGTCTATCCTGGGGCTCCAGCTTCTCTGCAAGTGGTGGCTCCACCAAGTGCAGCGACTGCAGGGTGGGTGGTGCACAGGAGGCAGAGCGGGAGGCAGGACTGGCCCTGCCGAAGGATGCAAGGGAAGCTTATCTTTGCAGGGACCAGGATTTGCTGCCCTGGTTGCCTGGCAAAGATGCACTGGTGGAGGAAGTGCGGAGAGGGAGCAGCAGGAGCTTGGCAGGTGCTGGGGGACCCCCCCATCAGTGATCAGCCACTGGGGGACCTCCCCCCCCATCAGTGATCATGTGCCACCCCTAGACTCAGGATGCACCAGTTGCTCATGCACCCACACACATCCCACCCCTTCCTGCAGACCCCACATCCCCCCATCCCACACCCACCATATGATAAGGAAACAAAAAGCAAATATTAAAACATACAGATATTTAGGACTAATTTTATTATGATGCCAGACACACGCTGGCAGGCTTCCAAACTGTTTTAGCACTGTAAATATAGCAAAAAAACATTGCCCACCTGATCAATCCCCCCCCTTTTGTTCTAAATGTGGAAGACTCCGTATTTTGGGGTATTTTAAAAGGTGAATTTGGGATGCTGCTTCAGCAGTCTAGCTGACACAAAGGGCTAGTGGACCTAGATATCAAGTGGCTGGGCCTCAGAAGCTCCTATCTATTTGTAACATTCAAATACCATGGGCCCTAAGGTCCACTCAGCTAACTAATAGCCCCTCTTATATGGGGCCAATGAATGGACGACACAACAAAATACTTGGGACAACTAATAAAAAAACCAGGATAGGAGTGTTGTGTGCGTCAAAGGGTCAAAACGTGAAAATAAGTGCGCCTGAGGGGGACATCAAGCAGAGTCCCCTGGGCTGCACCCACTCGTTGTCAAAGGCATCCAAGGAGCCACTGGACACCACCCACTGGTGCTCTGCCTGGAAACGTGCATGGACAAGTGAGAAGAAAGTGGCCCCACAGTCTCCGGGCATATTCCCGGCCAGAGCCTCCTTCCTGGTCAAGTACAGGGCCCACTTGGCCAGGACCAGGAGGAGGTTGACCAGGAGGTCCCAGGATTTGGTGGGGCTGTGGATAGGGTGACCAAAAACAAAAAGGTGGGAGGTGAAATTCAACCAGACCCTCAAGAGGAGGTTCTGGAGGTGGAGGGGTTGCAGCCTGGTGCACTCAACAGTTATGTGTGCCAGGGTCTCCCTCTGCCCGCAGAAAGGGCAAGAGACTGGGGTGTCCATGCAGCTCCCCACATACACACCTGTGGCGACGGCTCCATGGAGAAGCTACCAGCTGAGGTCCCCAGTGGCTTGTGGGATGAGGGTAGAGTACAGATTCAACCACTGGGGTGCCCCAGCCATGCCCTTGCTGAGCAGACCCCTCCACTTGGTGTCTGGGTGGGACATGAGGGCGGCATGATGGACAGTGTGGCACACAAGCATGTAGAAGTGGCAGTGATGGACGGTGGAAAAGCAGACCAATCTGGAGTCCTGCAGCTAGCTCAGGTGGTGGAGTGGCGAATGCCATGAGGCTGGGTGAGGCACCAGCCCCATGACGAACTCTGGTGAGCTGGAGGATGGGGGGGGGGAGGGGGAGGGGACTGCTATCATGCAGTACCCGGTCAGCAAAGGCAAGGGCATTGGGAGATAGGGCAGATTTCACCTCCTGGACCAGATGGCAGGTTGCATGGGTAGATCTATGCACCAGGCCAGTGCACCAGGGTCCACCCATTCCTGTCTGTCATAGTCCAGGAGGTCTCCAATATGGGTCACACCAACCAGGATCTACCTCTGTTGCAACCAGGGAGCCTCTGCACCTCCAGCTGGGAGTTCCAAAGGAGGGGTTTGACAAGCAGGTCTGCACCCTGGGAGACTGTTGTGGGGGACCTGGAGGTGGAGACCTGGGAGGAGGTCCTGGTAGAAGTCTGGCAGCCTTCGCAGGTCATGCAGGGAAAAGCCCTACAGGCTGAGGAGCTGCCAGTCATATCGGAGCCCCCGGAAGTGGCGAAGGAAAGCATGCCCCAGGTGGCCCCATGCCACGTGGCTACCGATACCATATGGCAGTCACTGCAGGGCCTGAAAGCAGAATGCCAGGACCTGGCTGCGCTGGCAAACCAGGCCCTGTCCACCCTCCAGTAAGGGGAGACTCAGGACCTATACAGTGACCCAGTGTTGTCCCGGCCAGAAAAACTCCAGCGCACACCTCTGGAGCCCTGCCAGGACCACAAAAGGCACAGGCAGGATGTGTAAGCAATGCCAGAGCATGGACAGGACCAGCTGGTTCAGCACCAGCACTCTCTCATGCAGGGAGAGATATCTCAGGAGCCCTGCCCATCCAGGAGCCACTCCACCACCCTTGCCTCCAGCTGGTGCCAGTTCTCCGGCAGGGAGGAGTCTGTGGGAGACAGGTAGAGACCCCCAAGTAGAGCAGTGAGCCCACACTCTAGCGGATCCCATGGAGAACCAGTGGGAGTGAGCCCACCTGCCACCCGTTGCCCACTGCCAGGCCAAAGCTTTTGACCCAGTTGACCCGCGCAGAGGAGGCCGCCAGGTACAATACCTGGCAGGCCTCCACCTGTGCTGTCACCTGAGTCCTGGACCATGAGGAGTACATCATCAGCATACGCTGACAGGACCAGCTGCACTGCCGGCTCCCAGAGTATCAACCCTGCCACCTGCTTCCATAGGAGAATGAGGAAGGGATCTAGGGCCAAGGCATACAGCTGGTCCAACAGTGGGCAGCCTTGACACACCCCTCTCCTGAACAGGATGGGCTCTGTCAGGGTCCAATTGAGCTTTACCAAACACTCTGCAGAGGTGTACAGCACCTGGTGAACCTAAATAAAGCAGGGACCAAAGCCAAAGGCCTGCAGTGTGCCTGTGAGGTATCCATGATCCAATCTGTCAAATGCCTTTTCCTGGTCCAGGGATAGGAGGGTGTAAGACAGGCCTTCCTGGTGCGCTAGCTCCAGGAGGTCCCGAACCAGGTACAGGTTGTCGAAGATGAAATGTCCGGGCACTGTGTATGTCTGGTTGGGATGGATCATGTCCATCAGCACGGACTGCAGGCACAGCAAGTTGGTCTTCGTTGCCACCTTGTAGTCTGTGCAGAGGAGAGACACGGAACACCAGTTCCTCAGGTCGTGGGGATCCCCCTTCTTTGGCAGGAGGGTCAGCACGGCCCTCTGCCACTCCAGGGGGAGTTCCCCACTTATCTCAGATTTGGCTCAGACCGTGGCAAGGTCCAGGCTGAGGACGTTCCAAAAGGCCTGTTAGAACTCCACGGTCAGCCTGTCAATGCCCAGTGCCTTGTTACCAAGCATCAGGTGGGGGGCAGCCAAAAACTCAGCCAGAGTGAGAGGAGTTTCCAGTCCCAATCACCCACACGGACCTGTGGGAGTCTCTCCCACAGGGTCTGACAGGCTTTAGCATTGGTCAGATCCAGGGAGAAGAGCTCTTCATAGAAGGCCCGCGTGCACTGGTGCATTTTACTTGGATCCGTGAGGGGGGTGCCATCACCCGCCAGAAGGCAGGTGAAGTACTTCTTGGCCCCCCACCTCCTCTCCTGGGCATAGAAGAAGGAGGAGCCATGGTCCATCTCCCGAAGGAGCTGGACAAACGCACCCTGGGTGTGGTGGTTGTCCAGAGCATGAAGCTCTTTCTGCCTCTCCCGACACTGTCTGCAGAGGGATGGGTTGGTTGGGTCAGTGGCCAAGTGCCTCTCCAGCTCTAGAACTTCCTGCTCTAACTGCTTCTGGATTGCCTCCCTCTGCCAGGTGTGCCCCCGAGTGTAGCTGAGGCAAAAAAGCTGGATGCATATGTTCCCCACATCCAACCATCTCCGAGACAAGAGGAAAGCTGCCCATTGCTCCCACCAGGCCAACCAGAACTCCCAGAAGGCCTCCCTGAAGCCCATATTCTCCAGCAGATTGGCACTGAAATGCCAGTAGGCTGATCCCGGATGCCCAGGCCCCTAGCATGGCCTGATCCCAGACAAGGTGGTGATCACTGAAAGAAGTTGGCCAGATGCCAGAGGAGTGGGCCTGGGCAAAGTGCGGCTGTAGCCTCCTGTGCCTCTCCCCCGAGAGTTGCATGTCTGGGTTCTTCATGAACCTCGCCATGGCTCCTTGGGTGGCACGGCCAGACTATGGGTAGCAACCTTGAGTCAGCCTCCAGTCGGTCTCTCCTACCATGTCTTTGATGATAAGTAGGTTCCTATTGGGAGGACAATGTCTGGTCCTGCTTCCCCTGATACTTCCTCTCAGCCGCCCTCGCGGTCATTTCTTCTCGGGGCTCCACTTCCCCCACACTCTGCCTAATGCCAACCATGGTGTTGCCTGTCAGGGCCAATGCTCGAGCCCTCCCCAATGCTCGGTTCCTATGGGGCTGCAGTCATTAGCTATTGATGATACTTGTCCTGAGTGCTCCCTGCGGCCCCCTTCTGCTCTCGCCTTATGTGGCTCCAGCCTCCATTGATGCGTCGTTCTCAGCAGCTGACACAATGCCTGGATGACTCCAGACATAACATTTGTCCCCTGATCTGTAATTGTCTCTCTTGGCACTCCTACCCAGGACATCCACTTTAGTAACTCCTCTGCAATTCGTGGGGCCATTGTTGATCTCAGGGGTATTGCATCTGGGTAGCGCGTAGCATAGTCAATGATGACTAATATATATTGGTGTCTGGCACTACTCTGTTAAGGGTCCCACTATATCTAGCGCTATTCAGTCAAAAGGTACTTCGATGAGCAGCATCAGTTGCAGTGGTGCCCATGGGGGCCATTTCTCTTGGACCCGCTGACATTCTGGACAGGCCTCGCAATGCCGTGTAATATCGTCCCTCATCCCCGGCCAGAAAAAACACTTCCCTATCCGTGTTACCATCTAGTCTGCCCTGAGGTGGCCGCCCATCGGGCTAGCATGTGCCAACCTCCATACCCTCTTACTGAGCCTTCTAGGGACCACTAGCTGCCAGGTCCATTCCCTTTGGACCAGACACTTCTTTACTTGGTATAACAAACCCCTACGTACCCAAAAATATGTGTCACTTACATCTATTCCAGGCCAAACAGTCTCTTCCTGTACCCAAGCAACCTCTGTCTCCCGGATCCTCCATAGCTCATCATCCTCTTCTTGGGCCATCCGAAAGTACACACTCTCAGTTCCTGTCCCGAGGTTAACCCACTCTTCCTCATTGGATGAAGCTGAATCCTCTTCTGCTATCCAACCTTCCCCATGGGGCCGTCTTCTACGTCTTATTTCCTCTGTACGCACTTCCTCTAATACCTCGTAGAGAGGTGGCCAATCCTGCCCCACAATCATCTGGCCATCTAACTGAGGAGCAAGCCCGACGCATAATTTGCCCTTGCGACCGGCGATCCTCACGTTCACAAAGCCTCTCTCATATTTCTCTCTCTCACCATGAATACAACACATCCTGACCAGAGCGCACCATTTGATAGCACTTTCAGGGATCATCCTAGCCTGTATTAGCATCTGGGAGCAACCGGTGTCCAGAGTGACCTCACGTGGTCTACCCACTACCCACGCTGTCACCATGGGATGGTCTCACCCTTCTACTTCTTCGCTATGTCCAAAACTGCATTCCTTTTCCTCAATTGGTTCGGGGATGTCATGCCTCTCCTTCACCCCCCTAACCCCCCCAGCGGGTTTCCATCTTTCTGTGGCCTCTAGGGTGCGTTCTTGGGAAATGTGTCCAGTCTTTCTGCACTGATAGCAGACGATTCCTCGCCTCACCTGGCACATGGGTGCCTGCCGGTGCTTGTTCTCCTTCTTAGGAGTAATCCCAGCACTTTTATAGTTCCTTTCTCTGAGCAACTCCACTTCTGAGGCGGCGAAGGCCTCCGCTATCCTTAAGGCATCAGCAGCTGTCCGGGGAAGGTGCCAGCGCACCCAAAGTTGAGTGTCCTCCTCCAGATCTTTTATGAACTGTTCAAGCAGGATCTGATCTGCCAGGGCTGCTCAATCTACCTTCGCCGGAGGAGCCCATTTATCCAAAAGATCTTTTAGCAACTGCATTAAATTTCTGGGTCTGCAGTCCTCCTTGCTCTTTCGGGCAACTTATGATAGTGGTCTGTGGTGAGCTCTAACTGCTGTAGTATGGCCGCCTTAACCTTTTCGTAGTCGTAGGCTTCCTCCCAAGCCAAAGCCTGATAAGCAGCTTGTGCCTTGCCCACTACTAGTGACCCGAGCTGGCTCGCCCATTGTAGCCTGTCCAGCCCTGCCTGGATAGCCACCCTCTCAAATGATTCAATGTAGGCTTCTACATCGCTTTCAAGAGTCATATGATGCATTCAAAAGGCGGTCCAGTTTCAACGCATCCACTCATGTTTGTTGTATGGCTTGTTGCTGCTGGACCTCCAGCAGCTGAGCTACTGCATGCAATGTCTGGCCTAGCAAATCCATCTGGGGGTTTAGATTCACCTCCATCATTGTATCGGCCTCCAGGGTAACCCTTGTGTCAGCGTTCCCGGCCAATGCACCAATTTGTAATCTCCCGTGCCTCTCCCCCACACATTGCATATCTGGGTTCTTCACGAACCTCACTGTGGCTTTTTGGGCAGCATGGCCAGGCTATGGGTAGTGACTTTGAGTCAGCCTCCCAGGGGTCTTTCCTGCCATGTCTTTGATGATAAATAGGTTCCTATCAGGAAGACATCTGGTCCTGCTTCACCTGGTACTTCCCCTTGGCCACCCTCGCGGTCATTTCTTCTCGGGACTCCACCTCCCCCACACCCTGCCTAACGCCAACCGTGGTGTTGCCCATCTCAGCGGGTAGTGGCATGGTCTCAGTGGGTAGGCCCTGGTCAGCAGAATGAGGGGATTTCTCCATGGACTCCTGTTTGGGACCATCTAGCAGCCCCGAAACCTCCTCCACAGGGGATTGCCCATTAGCTCTTTCCTGGGGGTGGGGTGTCAGGCTCAGCTGGGGAGGCCCCCAGAAGCTGAGCCGCTTCTTCCCCCCATGTGGTGGTCTTGGGAGGGGTCCTCCACATCAGAGGGCTCCAGGTGTACCCAGGCCTTCCACTTGCCTTTGTGCCCAGAGGGGACCTGCACCCACTCAGCCATGGGGTGGTTCTCAGGTGGACAGGCTCCAGTAGGAGAAGGTGAGGATTGGGAGGATGCGGAAGCTACAACAGGGGCATGACTGGGCCAGGGGGACCCTGATTCCTGTGTCACCTTGGTTGCTGCTGCCCTCCCCAGGACTCTACCAAACTTGGTTGGGGGCGGGGTCCCTTGAGTTCATGGGGGAGCTCATAGTTGTGGCTGGGGAGGCACCTGAGGGGAGTGAGGTGATGGTGGTTGGGGCAACCCTCTTGCCAGTGGGACCTGTGGACGCCCTTCCTACCTGGTCCATGGGGCACTCATGATGCAAATTCCCTGTGGCACAGCACTGGAAGCACCACAGGTCCCCCAGTGTATAGAAAATCCTCACCAGGGCCCCCTGAAAAGGAATTGCCAGGCACCCCTCAGCCTCCAGCCACACTCCTGCTGCTGGCTGGATCATAACCTGGCGACAGAAAGAGTGCACATGGCAGAGACTAGGGTCTCATCACCCCAGCAAGAGGGCCACCACCAGGGAGATAACTCTCCCCAGGGTTTGGAGCTGGAGGAGCAGGCCCCAATTGGGGATATAGGGAGGGACGGAACTGAGGTCAACCCTAGTCCCCAGCTCTTCTAGAGGCTCAAGGGGGAAGTACTCACCCTCCACCATGAGCCCCCTCTCCACCACCTCTTGCGCAGCAGCCTCCGAGGCAAGGAAAAAGACCCCCTTGCCATGAAAGCAGGAGTCTGCCATGATCTTGGGGGCCCCTACTACCAAAGCCAGGGCCTGCACTCAGGTCTCAAAGTGCAGGTTCTCCCACTTGGGCAGCTGGCACTTCACTCCATGCCTGTGGGTGAGTGCTGGAAAGGGGGCCCCGCTGCCCGAACTGGAAGGGCCAGTGGTGGAGGGTCTAGGCCCCCTGGCTTTGGGTCTCCCCACAACTACCTGTGCATAGCTGCGGTTCTCCCCATGGGGGGCTATGTTAGTGGGGCCAGGGCTAGGGCCAGGGACAGGCTGAGTAGGTGTGCTGGCTGATGTAGTGCACCTGGTCCCCTCAGGCACTGGTGGTCTAGGCTTGGGGGCAGGGCCCTTGCCCTTCCCACCCCCAGATGTGGAGGAGGCTGAAGAGGAGCTCTTCCCACTGCCCTTGCCCTTGGTCCCTGATGACAGGAGAGGGGGCTTGGGAACCCCTCCAGGGGGGTAGGCCTGGCTACGGGAGACCCCCCTGGCCCTGTTGGCTCCCTACCAGATTCATAGATGCTAGGGTCAGAAGGGACCTCAATAGATCATCGAGTGCAACCCCCTGCATAAACAGGAAAGTGCTGG
>NW_017729024.1:119263496-119265395 GCF_001723915.1 Gavialis gangeticus | reverse complement strand
ACCCTGCCTAACGCCAACCGTGGTGTTGCCCATCTCAGCGGGTAGTGGCATGGTCTCAGTGGGTAGGCCCTGGTCAGCAGAATGAGGGGATTTCTCCATGGACTCCTGTTTGGGACCATCTAGCAGCCCCGAAACCTCCTCCACAGGGGATTGCCCATTAGCTCTTTCCTGGGGGTGGGGTGTCAGGCTCAGCTGGGGAGGCCCCCAGAAGCTGAGCCGCTTCTTCCCCCCATGTGGTGGTCTTGGGAGGGGTCCTCCACATCAGAGGGCTCCAGGTGTACCCAGGCCTTCCACTTGCCTTTGTGCCCAGAGGGGACCTGCACCCACTCAGCCATGGGGTGGTTCTCAGGTGGACAGGCTCCAGTAGGAGAAGGTGAGGATTGGGAGGATGCGGAAGCTACAACAGGGGCATGACTGGGCCAGGGGGACCCTGATTCCTGTGTCACCTTGGTTGCTGCTGCCCTCCCCAGGACTCTACCAAACTTGGTTGGGGGCGGGGTCCCTTGAGTTCATGGGGGAGCTCATAGTTGTGGCTGGGGAGGCACCTGAGGGGAGTGAGGTGATGGTGGTTGGGGCAACCCTCTTGCCAGTGGGACCTGTGGACGCCCTTCCTACCTGGTCCATGGGGCACTCATGATGCAAATTCCCTGTGGCACAGCACTGGAAGCACCACAGGTCCCCCAGTGTATAGAAAATCCTCACCAGGGCCCCCTGAAAAGGAATTGCCAGGCACCCCTCAGCCTCCAGCCACACTCCTGCTGCTGGCTGGATCATAACCTGGCGACAGAAAGAGTGCACATGGCAGAGACTAGGGTCTCATCACCCCAGCAAGAGGGCCACCACCAGGGAGATAACTCTCCCCAGGGTTTGGAGCTGGAGGAGCAGGCCCCAATTGGGGATATAGGGAGGGACGGAACTGAGGTCAACCCTAGTCCCCAGCTCTTCTAGAGGCTCAAGGGGGAAGTACTCACCCTCCACCATGAGCCCCCTCTCCACCACCTCTTGCGCAGCAGCCTCCGAGGCAAGGAAAAAGACCCCCTTGCCATGAAAGCAGGAGTCTGCCATGATCTTGGGGGCCCCTACTACCAAAGCCAGGGCCTGCACTCAGGTCTCAAAGTGCAGGTTCTCCCACTTGGGCAGCTGGCACTTCACTCCATGCCTGTGGGTGAGTGCTGGAAAGGGGGCCCCGCTGCCCGAACTGGAAGGGCCAGTGGTGGAGGGTCTAGGCCCCCTGGCTTTGGGTCTCCCCACAACTACCTGTGCATAGCTGCGGTTCTCCCCATGGGGGGCTATGTTAGTGGGGCCAGGGCTAGGGCCAGGGACAGGCTGAGTAGGTGTGCTGGCTGATGTAGTGCACCTGGTCCCCTCAGGCACTGGTGGTCTAGGCTTGGGGGCAGGGCCCTTGCCCTTCCCACCCCCAGATGTGGAGGAGGCTGAAGAGGAGCTCTTCCCACTGCCCTTGCCCTTGGTCCCTGATGACAGGAGAGGGGGCTTGGGAACCCCTCCAGGGGGGTAGGCCTGGCTACGGGAGACCCCCCTGGCCCTGTTGGCTCCCTACCAGATTCATAGATGCTAGGGTCAGAAGGGACCTCAATAGATCATCGAGTGCAACCCCCTGCATAAACAGGAAAGTGCTGGGTTCAGATGACCCAAGCCAGATGCCCATCCAACCTCCTCTTGAAGATTCCCAAGGTAGGGGAGAGCACCACCTCCCTTGGGAGCCCATTTCAGACCTTGGCCACTCTAACTGTGAAGAAGTTCCTCCTAATGTGCAGTCTAAATCTGCTCTCTGCTAACTTATGGTCATTATTTCTTGTGACCCCCAGGGGCACCTTGGTAAGTAGAGCCTCACCAATTCCCTTCTGCGCCCCCATGATGAATTTATAGGCAACCACAAGG
>NW_017729024.1:119258254-119258496 GCF_001723915.1 Gavialis gangeticus | reverse complement strand
CTCTCAACCTTCTCTTGCAGAGGCTGAAGGGGTCCAGATGCCCTAGTCTCCTCGTAGGGCTTGGCCTGCAAGCCCTTAACCATACAAGTGGCACTTCTCTGGACTCCCTCCAGGTTATCCACATCCCTCTTGAAGTGTGGCGCCCAAAACTGCATGCAGTATTCCAACTGCGGTCTGACCAGCACCCGATAGAGGAGAAGTATCACCTCCTTGGTTCTGTTAGTCATGCATCTGCTGATGCA
>NW_017729024.1:119240341-119252676 GCF_001723915.1 Gavialis gangeticus | reverse complement strand
ACCACCAGGGAGATAACTCTCCCCAGGGTTTGGAGCTGGAGGAGCAGGCCCCAATTGGGGATATAGGGAGGGACGGAACTGAGGTCAACCCTAGTCCCCAGCTCTTCTAGAGGCTCAAGGGGGAAGTACTCACCCTCCACCATGAGCCCCCTCTCCACCACCTCTTGCGCAGCAGCCTCCGAGGCAAGGAAAAAGACCCCCTTGCCATGAAAGCAGGAGTCTGCCATGATCTTGGGGGCCCCTACTACCAAAGCCAGGGCCTGCACTCAGGTCTCAAAGTGCAGGTTCTCCCACTTGGGCAGCTGGCACTTCACTCCATGCCTGTGGGTGAGTGCTGGAAAGGGGGCCCCGCTGCCCGAACTGGAAGGGCCAGTGGTGGAGGGTCTAGGCCCCCTGGCTTTGGGTCTCCCCACAACTACCTGTGCATAGCTGCGGTTCTCCCCATGGGGGGCTATGTTAGTGGGGCCAGGGCTAGGGCCAGGGACAGGCTGAGTAGGTGTGCTGGCTGATGTAGTGCACCTGGTCCCCTCAGGCACTGGTGGTCTAGGCTTGGGGGCAGGGCCCTTGCCCTTCCCACCCCCAGATGTGGAGGAGGCTGAAGAGGAGCTCTTCCCACTGCCCTTGCCCTTGGTCCCTGATGACAGGAGAGGGGGCTTGGGAACCCCTCCAGGGGGGTAGGCCTGGCTACGGGAGACCCCCCTGGCCCTGTTGGCTCCCTACCAGATTCATAGATGCTAGGGTCAGAAGGGACCTCAATAGATCATCGAGTGCAACCCCCTGCATAAACAGGAAAGTGCTGGGTTCAGATGACCCAAGCCAGATGCCCATCCAACCTCCTCTTGAAGATTCCCAAGGTAGGGGAGAGCACCACCTCCCTTGGGAGCCCATTTCAGACCTTGGCCACTCTAACTGTGAAGAAGTTCCTCCTAATGTGCAGTCTAAATCTGCTCTCTGCTAGCTTATGGTCATTATTTCTTGTGACCCCCAGGGGCACCTTGGTAAGTAGAGCCTCACCAATTCCCTTCTGCGCCCCCATGATGAATTTATAGGCAACCACAAGGTTGCCTCTCAACCTTCTCTTGTGGAGGCTGAAGAGGTCCAGGTGCCTTAGTCTCTCGTCATAGGGCTTGGCCTGCAAGCCCTTAACCATACAAGTGACCCTCCTCTGGACCCTCTCCAGGTTATCCACATCCCTCTTGAAGTGCGGCGCCCAAAACTGCACACAGTATTCCAACTGCGGTCTGACCAGCACCCGATAGAGGAGAAGTATCACCTCCTTGGTTCTGTTAGTCATGCATCTGCTGATGCATGATAAAGTGCAGTTAGCTTTTCTGATGACTTCATCACACTGACGACTCATGTTCATCTTGGAGTCCATTAGGACTCCAAGATCCCTTTCCACTTCTGTGCTACCGAGCAGGTCATTTCCTAGGCAGTAAGTGTGCTGGACATTTTTCCTCCCTAGGTGCAGCACTTTGCATTTCTCCTTGTTAAATTGCATTCTATTGTTTTCGGCCCATTTGTCCAACCTGTCCAGGTCTGCCTGCAGTTGTTCCCTGCCCTCCGGTGTGTCCACTTCTCCCCACAGTTTTGTATCAGAGTCCCACCTGCCCCTGCAGCAGAGGTTGCAGGCTTCTCTACTTCCAGAGGAGGTTGGTTGGACTCTACCTCTGGGGTGGAGCCTGCAGGGGCATGCATCCCCTTGGGGGCTTGGCTGGGATCTGCCCCCATAGTGGGGGCTGCAGGAAGCTCTGTGGGGGTATCTGCCCTCGCCCCCAAAGGTTCCTTCCCTGCCATTGTTTTACATGAGAGCAGGGAAGACAAAAAAGAAAAACAAAATATCCGGTGGGGCTGATGAATCTAGTAGGGCCACAGAAAAAAACTGGGAGGGCTATGCTTTGAGAATGTGGAGGAGGGGGAACACACACACACATACACACACGAGGGCTGGGGAAACTTGAGCTGGCATACTCAGCCACACAACAAACACCAGGGCAGGAGGAATGGACCACAGGACTTACCTCACATGGGCAAGAACACACAGGGAAGGCTACTGAGGCAGATGTAAAAGATGGCTGGAGCAGTGGAGGGGCTTTGTTTGTTGAAGATCAGTTCAGGAGCCCCTCAGGCCTCCAGCCAGGCACTCAGCAGCAGAGCAGCAGGCAGGAAGACAAATCAGGATCAGATGCAGTGAGGTAGCTGTAAGGGAGGGCAGGAGCAGTCAGTCAATTAGGGAGTAATCCAGTTCAGGTGTGGTGCCAGGTGGTGCAAGGTGCTGCAGCAGGGAATCTCTCTCTGTGTTCTGAGAGGAGGCAGCAGCAGAACAATGGCAGCAGCAGTGCAGCAGTGATGGTAGGAGCCATCATGTTCAGCCACTCAGGGTGTGCTTCTGGTGAAAGTGGAGGTGAAGGTGGGGGTTGGCCTGCCAAGGCAGATGGGGCAGGAAAGGCACCTTTAGGCTCCAGCAGTGATGGTGGGGGAGGGGCCCACAGACAGTGCAGGCTCCCTCCCCAAGCTGTCCCCCAACCATGGCTTGGTGGTAGACTGGGCAGCAAGCCAGAACAGGGGTGTAGAAGCTGGGGTGCAGTGCTGGGGTGTGGTGCAGTGCAGTGGGCCCCTCCCTGGGGGGGGAAGCAGCATTCAGGAGAGGACCCCCCCATGGGGGAGGCAACAACAGCAGGAGCCCAAGGCAGGAAGGGGTGCAGCCAACTTATTCCCAAAAGTTCTGAGACCAAGCCAGCAGCTATCAGTAGCCAGAGGCAGGAAAGGGCCTGGCCATCTTCTCCCCAGAAGCTCCTGAGACCAAGCTTGCAGCAACAGCAACAGCAGTGTGGAATAGGAAGGGGCAGGGACAACTTCCTCCCAGAGGCTCCTCACCCAGAAGCTCCTGAGGGCAAGTTGCCCTGAGCTACTGGCCAGGGCAGGTTTTTACACTTAGGCTGTAGCTCCCCCTGGATGCAGATCTGGGAGGAGCCAGTCAGGGTTATTTTGCCCCAAGTGGCACAATTTGCTTCACAACAAAGTGCATGTCTAGGCATGTGCGCTGAGGCAAAAAGCCCTGGCTCAAAATTGCACTGCTTCTATTTGATCTGCTGCAAGCACATGTGCTTGCATGTGTAGACACACCCTTATAGGCAGAATGAGAATGTATATTCCTAATCCCCCTAGAAACATGTACCTTCATAGAAAATCATAGAATCGTAGAATATGAGGGTTGGATAGGACCTCAGGAGGTCGTCTAATTCAATCCCCTGCTCAAAACAGGACCATTCCCAACTATATCGTCCCAGCCAAGGCTTTGTCTAGGAGGTCTTAAAAATCTCCAAGGATAGAAATTTCACAACCTCTCTAGGTAACCTGTTTCAGTGCTTTACTACCCTCATCATGAGAGAGATTTCCCTAATATCTAACCTAAACTTCCCTTGCTGCAACTTGAGACACTGCTCTTTGTTCTGTTATCTGCCACCACTGAAAACAGTTTAGCTCCATCTTCTTTGGAACCACCCCACAGGTAGTTGAAAGGCTGCCATTAAATCCCCTATCACCCTTCTCTTCTCCAGACTAAATAAACCCAGTTCCCTCAGCCTCTCCTCATAAGTCATGTGCCCTAGCCCCCAAACCATTTTTGTTTCCCTCCACTGGACTCTCTCCAATTTATCCACATCCTTTCTGTAGTAGGAAGGAGGGGCAGGGGGAGGCCCAAAACTGGATACAGTACTCCAGATGTGGCTTCACCAGTGCCAAACAGAGGGGAATAATCATTTTATTTGATCTTCTGGCAACTTTTCTACTAATACAACCCAGTATGGCTTTAGCTTTTTTCACAACAAGGGCACACCATTGGCTTATATTCAGCTTATTGTCCCCTGTAACACCCAGGTCCTTTTCTGCAGAACTGATGCCTAACCAGTTGGTCCCCAGTTGTGTGGACTGTTCCATTCTAAATGCAGGACTTTGAAGTTGTCCTTCTTGAACCTTATGAGATTTGTTTTGATCCAATCCTCCAATTTGTCAAGGTCTCTCTGAATCCTAGCCTTATCCCACCCCCCCACACACACTACTCCCCGCAACTTGATGTTATCTGCAAACTTGCTGAGGGTGCACTTCATCCCATCTTCAAAGTCATTTAGAAAGATACTAAACAAAACCACCCCTAGGACCTACCCCTGGGACACTCCACTTGAAGCCAACTCCCAAGTAGACATTGAACCACTGACTACTACTCTCTGAGCCAGTTTTTTTTTATACTGGCCATTTTTTTAATACACTTTACAGACCATTCTTCCAACCTATGTTTCCTTAGCTTGCTTGCAAGAATGTTGTAGGAGACTGTATCAAAAGCCTTGCTTAAAGTCAAGGTATGACAAGTTGGTCATAACTTGCCCTTGGTGAATCCATGCTGACTGTTGCTAAGTAACTTCTTCTCCTCTAAATGCTTAGAAAGGAATGTCTTGAGGGCCTGAGGTGAAGCTGACAGGTCCATAGTTCCCCAGATCCTCCTTCTTCCCTTTTTTAAAGAAGGAAACTATATTTGCCCTTTTCCAATAGTCTGGGGCCTCTCCTGACTGCCATGAGTTTTCAAAGTTGATTGCTATCAGTTCTGGAATTACACTGGCCAATTCCCTCAGCACCCTCGGGTGCATCACATCTGGCCCCAAGGACTTGTACATGAACAGCTTTTCTAAATAGTCCCTGACCTGTTTTTGTGCCACTGTTGGCTGCTTATCTTCTCCCCAGATTGTGCTGCCAGGTGCAGTAGCCTGGGAGCTAAATTTACCAAAAGATTGAGGTAAAAAATGCATTGAGTACTTCAGCCTTTTTCACATCATCTCTCACTATTTGCCTCCCACATTCAGTAAGGGACCCACATTTTTCCCTGATCTTCCTCTTGCTGCTGACATACTTGTATAAACCCTTCAAATCCCTGGTTAGCTGCAACTCCAACTGTACCTTGGCCTTCCTGATTTCATCCCTGCATGTCTGAGTGTAGGAGAGATTCTACTCTCCTGCTTACCTCAATCAGAGTTTGGGATGCAGCCAACCAGCAGTAGCCCAAGGGGACCTGCACCTGAGATTAAAGCACCCAATAACATTGGGGAGTGGTAAGGGTAGGGTGTAGGTGAGGGGGAGCCCCATGAAGAAATTTCTCTGATAGGCTTTGAGGTATCACCCACAGAAACTAGCTCCCTGACAGAAGTGAGATCAAAGTCATGGCAGGTGAGAAAACAACAACCAAGCACACCTGGGGAATAGGATACCTTTCTCCATATCCAGTTTGCATTTTGCAGGGAAGACACCAGGTCAGAGAGGGCCAAGGCCTTACAGCACCTAGCCCTGACACTGAGCAATACTCCTCCCTAGTTGTTTGTCCAGGTTTCTACTTCTTTTAAACTTCCATAGTTCCCTGCTAAGCCAGCTGGTTTTCTACCATACCTGCTAGTCTTCCTGCACATCGAGATGGTTCATTCCTGCACCCTCAACAAGGTTTTGTTTAAAATATATCCAGCTCTCCTGTACTCCTTTCTCCTTCAGACTGGCCTCCCAAGGGATCTTGCCTATCAGTGCCACAAGTGAGTCAAAGTCTGCTTTTTCTGAAGTCCAGTGTCCTTACTCTGCTGCTCTCCTTCCTTCCTTTCCTCAGAATCTTGAACTCAAATATCTCATGGTCGCTGATGCCCAAGTTGCCATCCACTTCTATGTTTCCCACCATTTTTTCCATTTATGAGCAACAGGTCAAGCAGAACACTAGGGTTAGAGAGGCCCCTAGTTGGCCTCTCTAACACTACCACCAGGAAGTTGTCCCCAACACTTCCCAAAACCTTTCTGGATTGCCTGCTCATTGTTGTATTGCCTTCCCAGCAGATGTCAGGGTGATTGAAGTCCCCCATGAGAACTATGGCCTGTGATCTGGAAACTTCTGCAAGCTGTTTAAAGAAAGCCTCATCCATCTCATCCTCCTGATCTTGTGGTCTATAGCATAAACCCACCACATCAGCCTTGTTGTTCTCCCCTCTGAACCTAACTCAGAGACTTTTAACAAGCCTGTCTCCAGTTTCATAGTGAAGCTCTAAGCAATCATACAGCTCTTCTATACAAAGCAAAAATTCTCCTTCTCTTCTCCCCTATCTGTCCCTCCTGGACAGTTTATACCCATCCATGACAGTGCTCCAGTCATGTGAGCTATCCCACCAAGTCTCTGTTAGTCTACTCACATAGTTCCATGACTGTGCAAGGACCTCCAATTATTCTTTCTTGTTTGCCAGGCTTTATGCATTCAAGTACATTACAGATATTAATTCCAATATTCTCTCCTGCAGAACAGACAAGAATGGAAATGGTTTCCTTATTATCCAGTTCCTGTATTCATTTAAAATTCCAAGTCATGGTACAGGATAGCCCACAGATACGTTACAAAGCTTTCTGTTTTGTTTTGTCCTGAGTGATGTAATGCTTCCTGCTGTACTTGGAGATAGTATATGCCAAAAACATGTTTCAGTTATGTGAAAATGTAATATGAACAGTATATTTATCTATCTATCTATATATATATACACATATATAATCTGTTACTATTACTGTTACTGATTAGCAAGTTCTTTGGTGCCATAGAGAAAAAAAATAGCTGTTGACATACTTGGCATAATTCTTTGAAAAGTATTGGCCATTCTCTAAAATGCAACAAGAAAGAACAAAGCTGAAGAAAGGCTTAATCCAGAAAACAATTAAGCTAAACACAGTTCTATGGACTTCAGTTGTACTGTTTATCTTACTATGCACTATACTTGGAAGCATTTAGAGGACTGGACTCAAATAAAACCATGGGGAACAAAAGCATGATCAGTGAAAAACCCCCTCTCAGCACCCAAAAAGACCATGGGAGCCCTTCCCAACAACTGAATGACACATGGAATAGAATTAAGATATTTTCAAATGAATGCAAAGTTTATTTTTAAATTGCATATTTTTAAGTACCTAATTTGTGTGTGTTCCAGAAAGTTGAGGACACAACTAGGGGTTCATTTATGTTGGTTCTTGTTATGAGCAATGGGGAAGAATTGGTTGAGAATGTGAAGGTGATGGAAAACTTTAAAAGAAGTGATCAAGGAATGACTGAATTCACAATTCTGAGACAGGGAAAGCATGAGGTTAGTAAAAATAAAACAATGGATTTCAAAATGGAAGATTTCAATTGATTCAAGGGTATAGTACGCAAGGTGCCATGAAAAAACAGGATGAAAGATAAATGGGTCCACAAGAGTTGGCAGCTTCTAAAAGACACTATGACTGGACCATCTGACCAAAGTAGGTTGTTGTCTAAGACAGCTCATGCTTCCCTGAACCAGTCAGTCTCTGAGCTGCCCACCCTTCCCTACTTTCTGCCGCTATAATACAATAAATGTTGCATATTTGCAAGACAAGTTAATGGGACAAATTCAGAAATAGTGTTGTCAAAAAAAGCACATAAATTCTACAGAAGTAAAGTTGAAGTAGGCCCACATTACTCTGACACACCACCCTACCTATTGCTCCTATTGTGGCAGATTAATTTGTGAGAGATAAGTGAATGCCAGATTGGGATGACTCTAAAGTGACATATGTAGATTGTTTCTTTTGATACTGAACCTTAGTTCTGGGCATAAGGATTCTACAGCTCTTGGTGGAGCTGGCAGTGAGACACAAAAGTTGTGCCCTGTGGCTTCTTTCTCAGCCCTGGCTTTTTTTGATATGTCCTTATTCATCACAAAAACCTTAATCTTGTGCCGTGGATTCATGGGCTGATTTGCAAATACCTTCAGGTCCAGAATTGCGCCTTAAATGACACAGGAAGGCATATCAGGCTGCATTCTTTCTATGACAGAAACATAGAATTCAAATATGCAGAGATTTGGGGAACTGTTAATATCTTCCTGTCCAAGTCTTGCTACTGATTTCTCATGCTTCACTGCTTTTTCACTGAAGATATGCAAATCCCCCACAAGTAGCTTTTTACTTCATTTCTTGATAGAAAGAAACTAACACAGCTTCCTGCTCCAAGCTGCTTTCTCATTTCACTTTCAACTGGAGTGTCTTCTATATATCAGCTAGTTATCTAGGAAAAAATTTCTATAGTTGAAATGCATGGCACAAGGAGACTATGGATTCTGACCTTTCAACTAGGAACTCAAATAGGAATTTTAGAGCTTGAACTTCACTCCATAGAAAATACTATATATATTTATGTACATTAATCTAGTACCAATAATACCTTACATATATGGAATGCCTTTCATTGAAGGAGAACTATAGAAGCAATTAAGCAAACCCTATGCTACAGCAAAAAACTAGTATCATTTTATAGGTATGGAGGCTTACACAAAGCTGTTAAGATTTCATTACATCACCATCTCAGATTCTGTTTCAGTACAAGTTATTCTCTTCCAAGGATATATAACCCTGATGATAAGAACCAGTTGCAAAATTCAGAGACCATCTGGTAAAGCAGAATTTCTGAAGTCATGGCTCTAACTGCCCACTAATCATTTCTTCATTTAATTTGGCATTCAAAAGAGTTTGAACAGGGGGTGGGGAAACAATATCCAAGTTAACAATTCTGGCAACTAAATCTTACAAAAAGCTAATGTGGACACAGTACAGAATCAATCCCTGTAACATACAGAGATAAAAGAAGGATCTCTAGTGTCTCTGCGTAATGATCCAGTGGGACTCAGGCTTGGCAGTGAATTAGCAGTCAAACGTAAGGAAGTGATGCTATAGTGTACACAGTTGATGGCTGCCATTCTGCTTTCAGTCACAGTAAATTAGACCTGGGTGGACTACATTGTTTAGAAGGAACATCATGAATTCATGAATAGGAGGAAGATAAGAGTCAGCCTGAGGGAATTGGGAGAAAATTAATTTATGTATGCGCAAAAGTCTAGGCTGGAAGAAGTGCCCTGAAGTTGTGGGCTGGATCCTAAAATGGTGATGAATTCAGGCTACACGTAATCTGAAAACACTTAGCCTTCACAGGAGAGCTAGAAAGCAGATGACAATGTAAGCACTATTGATATAGAAAGGGTCTTACGTGGTTTTCTTCATTCTGTATGTGTTGTATTGTGTTTGTCCAGTGTAGTATTATCTTTCCATGTGGCAGAACTGAAACTGAACTACATACAGAACTAGTGCTGACAAAAGTAGTTGTACCATTAAAGACCATACTTCAAATTCTCCAGTTTTCATCATGTTTTACTTCGATATGCATTCTGTCAACAGTTCCTTGGATACAACTATGGAACAGACCAGCCCTAATCTGGATGCATGGGGGGCGGGTGGAGTAGCCCCAGTGTGGACCCCCTGGGGGGTGAGGGGAGCAGGTCAGAGCAGCACCAATCTGGATGCATGGGGGAGAGCAGGGAACAGCCCAGCCCTGAGCCAGATGCTGGGATGTGGGTGGTGTGGAGCAGCCCCTATCTGGATGCATGGACCTTCCCTGCTCCCCAGCAGCCAATTTGTTACAACCCGTGGGGATCCTCATGGGCCGGATGTTATGGGCCTATGGGCTGCATTTGGAGTTTGAGCACCCCTGCTATAGTATGAAGCGACTTAATGCTTTTAATTTTTCCTTTCTGGCAAACAGTTTTACAAAAACATGCTTATACCTTCCAGGATGGCACAGGGCAATTTAAGGTAGCATTTACTGGAAATCTGGATGTACATATTTAGAGTCCTGTTTAGAAGTTGCATGTGTTATGCAATTACCTGGTTACCTGCACAGTGAAGTAAGACTGGCTACATGTTAACCTTGGCCCCTTAAAAAGGTCCAACCAGCTATAAAGTTATTGCTGGAAAATGTGTAATAACTTTATATCTGGTCTTTATCCAACTTTAAATGTGCATACATAGCCTGTGTTCCCCTGGCCGGGAAACACGTCAGCTGATTGGAGCTCCCAGCTGTGGAGTGCACCCCTGCACCTGGGAGATTGCAGCAGTTGCGATCTCCCAGCTGTAGAGAGGTGTGGGGCTTCCCTGTAGCTGGGAGCCCTGTCACCCCAGCCCCACGCACCTCCATGGCTGGGATTGCCTCAACTGTGGTCTCCCAGCCATGCTGCAGAAACTTGTTTCTTGCCAGTGCAAGGGGAGACCAGGATTGGGCTCCTGCTGCAACAGCAATAAGGCATGATGGGATTGGATTCATGATCCCACAATCATGCCCCTTGCCAGGAGTGACTGGTGCCTCCTGAATCTGAGGGGGCACCTGCAGAAGCCACCAATGGCAGTGGCCCTGTCGGGGGGGCACCAGCTCTACCGATGGCATCAGTGTCAGCCGTCGAGGGGGAGACCAGCCCCACTGGGGGGGCACATGCATCCCCATGCACCCCCTACCAGTCATCTATGCCTCTTGCCATGCATGACTGCATGGGATTGCACATTAGATCCCACTATGCCTTTTCCTGCACGTGTAGAGATGGCCTAACACACACACATTCATTCATACTTTATAAGTGTTATAGTAAGTAGGCAGACATCTGTATCATAACAAAATACAAAAGAGAAAAAAAAGATTAACTTTTAAGCTTGCAAAGTTTTAGTGAATCCTAATCAAGCCCGCAGTTTAGGGGCTCTAGGTCATGTATTTGGTTGGAACCTCATATTTCAGTTGGTCAAGGTGGCATAGTTCATGAAGTCTATCTTCTCCCTTCTTTGGGTGGGCTTTAGAACAGTAGGGACATTGAACTTGCTTGGTGAAGAGGTGGGGCAAGAGGAATGCATCTTCCCCAGCATTTGTGTGCAGCTTTATGGTATGCTTGTAGCTCACTCCACCTTACAATACCTCCTCTGAGATTTTCTGAGCAAATGAGGAAATCATAGGTGTTACACACTGACAATATAGTCAAGTCTAGGTTGAGACATGGAGGAAAATTGACCTTCTGTGGAGGAAATAACCTTCTCTGGCTTGAGACATAGAAGAAAATTGACCCAAGTTCCAAAAGGAAATTGTATGGACAGATGCATACAGAATTACTTCATATCCTTTCCTACCACTGTTCTGTCAGTCATTTTAAGACAGAAATGTGAACAAAGAAAATAGACAAATGATGATTAACATCATTTTGCCATTAGGAAAATAAACTCCTTTAAATTGGCAAGATGTGTTTGTTTTCATTAATCAAGCTGAAGACTTTATTCACAACAGATAATGTAGCCTCACACTTCATGTCATGGAAGAAAAGACTGAATTAGCCATAGTGAATTGCACCTGCTATACAAATATCATCAACCTCATCAACATATTGATGATGCTCAGATCTGTTTCTTTATTTCATTGCTCTATTTAGTATCCCAATTAGGGACCTACCTAACTCACGGCAAGAAAAAGCAATTTTTGTGGCTTGGTTACAGCCCGAAGAGCCAATTTTGCAGTTATTTTGTGGCAGCCACACCCCTCTATGCTGATTAGTGGAGAGGCCCCAGGGGGAGGAGGAGGAGGGACAAGGAGGCAGCCATCATCTTGACTACTGGCTACCCTTCATGTGGCCGTACCCCTTGGTGCTGATTGGCAGAGAGACATGAGGGGGCAACAGCCATCTTGGCTGCTGCCTTTCATGGCACCATGCCAGCTGGTGCCTTCCCTTTCCAGATGGGCTGCAAGGCTGGGCCACAGCAGAAGCAAGGACCACTGACTCCCACTGGAGAGCCAGCATTTTATTTTTATTAAGTTTTTCTTTTGGTTGATTTCCTGGGTGAATGGCAGCCAATGCCATTTTTCATAACAGATTCTTAAGATTACATCAGATGTCACTGGAGATCACATTAAGAGTTGGTGAATACAGTCATGTCAAAAGTTAATATATTGAGTATTTGGTACACTTATAGCAGATAAGTGCAGGGAAATGACAGTAGATCGAGTAAATATCTTGTTTGTATATTATAAAATCTGTAAAGATGTGATATCGATAGTATACAAGGTTCTTTGGGTAAATGTGATATCTTTTATTAGACCAACTGAATAGTTGGGAAAAATGTTCTTTGCAAACTTTCAGGCAGAAGAAAAAAGGGTGGTTGTATCCAAAAGCTTGCAAAGAACAATTTTCCCAGCTATTTAGTTGGTCTAATAAAAGATATCACATTTACCCAAAGAACCTTGTCTACCTATGTCTGCCTACATCCTTAGATCAGCACGGCTACAATCAACATCCCTGATATTAACAGTAGTACTCTAATGTACTGCTTTCAATTTGCTTTAATTTTATACACAAAATTGTATCTATACATACTTGGTCTAGGCAAAATACACCAAAAAGTTTCTCTATGTCACAGCGCGGGGTCCTAGGAGCGGCCGTGATCTCTCCTAACGC
>NW_017729024.1:119232084-119240204 GCF_001723915.1 Gavialis gangeticus | reverse complement strand
CCCTTCCGACCCTAAATCTATGAAACTATGAAACTATGCGTGGCTCCAACCAACCCTGTACCATGCCCCAAGCCTTGCAGATGTACCTGACGTTGTTTGGTCGATTTCCATTTTTTGCGCCCCCACTGGTGCTCTCGGGCTTGTCTCGCAGCCTGCGCCCCCACTGGCGCTCTTGGGCTTGTCTCGCAGCCCACGCTTGCCCTGGGGCTTCTTGCAACTGCCCGCCCTGGGGCTTCTTGCACTTAGGGCTCAGGCGGCCTAAACCTTACCTGGCTCCCTCCCAATCCTCTGCTCCCCTTTTCAGGGCTGGGGTCAGTGCACCCCTGAATGTTGTGCCCTCTCTGGCACCAGGGTCCCCACGCTACCGTGGAGCCCCTATGAGGCCTCCTCCATCCCCTAATAGCCTCACCTGGTCCTCCGGTTTCAACCAGTAAACAGAAACTCTAGCCTCTTGGCTACAACATAAATTCAAACCATCTGGCTATAACCATATTCAAGTCCGTGACAGGGTTTCTCCCTCTCTCACCCATAGCAATTGCTCATGTTTCCTGATCTCTTCCTTCTCGTTCCTCCAGCAGAGTTCCCACCCCTATGGCTGCTGGCAAGAAACTGCCTACCTGGGCTCAGCCTGGATTATATATATAGGTCAGGCCCTGCCCCCTTCCGGTCAGCTGACTAACTGTGGTTGCCCCGGCAACCAGCACCTGTACCTCTTTATAGCAGGAGAGCACTGAGGTGCGCTGCGACACTCTAATGTACTTTTTTGGGCATAAAATCAAGGGTCAGTTGTTCCCGTTTTATCAGGCCTTGCTTTTTTGATTTGTCAACAATCATTTAAAACTTTGGTTGGCTTTGAACTGACAACTCAGCAATAAAAGACTTTAGCTCTCCACTCATCAATTATCTGACCTTTCTCAACAGGCCAAATATTTCCTGTTTCACCTTCTCCTTTCCTCCATGCTGGTTTCCACCCCGGTGGCCTACTTCCCTCTCAGACACTCTATGGGCACCTTTCATTTCACCTGCCACACCTTGTTACCAATGATAAAACTGAGAAGTAGTCCTAGAATAGCCCAAGAGACATTTCCAATACCTTTAGTGGCCCACTGGGCTTTCTAGTTCCTTCATCCTCTACACAAAGAAACCCCATGTACCTGTGCCTCATGGGAATCTGACCACAATCCTGTGACTGTCTCCAGCCCTGGGGCCTTTGCTGCAGCTGATACATTGTCCAGAGGCCTGACACAAGCCAGGAGCCTCTTAGCAGATAGTGCACCATCGAGAGGCCTGACAGAGCTTGGAGGCCTCTCACAGTAAGTCTGCTAGTCTAGCAGGCATGTAGCCAACCTCCCCTCCTCTCTTTCTCTCTCCCCTGCCCCCCCCACAGGGTCTGCTGGTTTCAAGGATCTTCTAAAAAAACCCAGAGAGTTGTCCCTCTTCCTAAGGGTGCACTGCAGCCTCCCCAACATCCCTGCAGCTGCCCCATACCTTTCTTTGCACGCAAACAAAATGTAAAGTTTCAGCAGGCTTTACCAGCTTTCTGGGTCACCTTCTCCATGGTCCAGTTCCAGAAGCTGCTTCAGTCCTACTGAGCTTAGTCCTTGCATGCAGTCCTTGCTGGCTGCAGTCTTCTCAGGAGCACCCTCCCCCTTCCTCATGGGAACCCAAAATGCCCCTTAGCTCCAGAACCTTGGATAATGTGGCAGCCAAGGACCACCTCTTGGGGCTAATATGCAAAACAGAGTCATCTTAAAAGCACTCTCTTCCTTTCCCTGCTCTCTTCCTAGTAACAGGGCAGGGGCTCTGTTACAATGGACCCAATCCTACAGTTGTTACTCTGAATGCAGACCACAGGATTGGATCCAGCCTTTCTGGGCAATAGCTTCCTGCAATAAGATGCATTAATATAGTAATCTAGTTAGATAATATTTCTATAGGTTGTTATTAGGGCTGTGCGAAGCTTCAGTCCCTGATTCGATTCGGCGGAGATTTGGCCAGATTAGATTTAGATTTGGCCACCAAATCAGGGGACCCTTTAACCTCTCCAAATATAATCAGAACCTTCCAAATTGATTTGGAAAGATTCGGAAACATTTGGCAATTCAGACATAGACACAGCTTTATATGTTTTTTCTACATACCTCAAGGTACCAGGCAGTTTGTGAATACTGCGATGGTGGGCAGATGGAGCATCCCACAGGAGTGTGGGGGGCTCCTCAGCATGCTCAGTAGCAGGCCCGGAAGTGGACCAGAAGCACTTCTGGAAGTGCTTCTGGTCCACTTCCAGGTCTGCCAGGGAGCATGCCAGGGGCTGAATCAGCATTGAATCTTCAGATTTGGATTCAGCCGAATTGAATCAGGGACAGTGATCCAAATCAATGAATCACTGATTCAGGCGGAATCTGAATCCAAATCCGAATCAAATATGGCCCATTTTGCACATCCCTAGTTGTTATTTCATGTATTGGTGATTTTACTTCATGATTAAGATTTTTAATGACTTTTCTGTTTATTTCAGATTTCCTTACCTTCCTGCTTTACATTCCTTCTGTAAATTCTACTTGTCTTTTCTACTGAAACAATTCCAAGATCCTTGCTCTCATTTTCCATGCCATTCTTACCATACGAGTGGAACAAAGTAACAAGGAACAGTTAACAATTGCACACCCTCTTGTATTCCACCAGTGATGCCAGCTCAGGCAACCCATTTGACTGCTTATTCACAAGTGTAACAGGGGGCCTTCTTGGGGCCAGTCCACCACTGGCCTGCCCACCTGTTCCTGGGCTAACCACCAGCCTCACTCGTCTGCCTTGACTTGTTCTTTCATAATTGGTTCTAATTGGGCATTCTTGCTCCGATGTTAGGGGGTGCTATCTGCAGCTCTGATCCTCCCCTACAGCACAGCCCAAGCCTTGCAGATGGCATCCACCAGTGGTTTGCACTGGGTCTCTCATAAAACATACACACAAACAGACAAACAAACACATATCGGGATCTAAGCCCTTGGCCCCCTCAGTGAGGCTCCGCACTGGGGTATTACACCCTGTGAGGCTCAGGTGGCCATAGCCATTCCTGGCCTCCTCTCAGGGTCCTTGCAGCCACAGGACTCACGAAGAGCCTGGGCACTGCTCTGAGTCCCTCCACCGACCTGGGCCCTGCCTCAAGACTCCCATGAGCCTGGGCTCCCCTTGAACTGGTTGAACCCACCAGGGATGTGAGAGCTGGGGTTATTAAGGTGCCCTGACCTGCCTTTCACTGGGGTGGTAACTGGCCTGGTATTTCCTGGGAACTCTCATGCCACTGGAAGCTCCACCAGACCACCCACTCCTGGCAGAATGCAGTTTTAGGACATTCCCAGGACCAAAAGCCTCCTGCAGATGTTTCATGCAGCTCAGCCAGGTGACGTTTCTGCTTGGTTGCCAGCAGCAAACTGCTCTGTTTATATAGGCAGCCATGGTTCTAAAATGGCCACCACAATCAAGCACCTGTTGGCTGCTTGACATGACCCTTAAAGTGGTAGGCACCAACAGTGCCCTGCCACAACAAGCAATCTCAAACTTTCTTTCACATGCAATAAACTAGGGGCAGGTAAAGTCCAACCCAAGGGCCAGATTGGATCCACAGCAGAACTCCATTTCCCAGCTGCCCCTGCCTGCATCTCTGCAGCCAGCTTCCATGGAGACCCCAGCAGTGGCAGGACTGTGACAGGGTGGGGCCAGAGTTTCCATGGTGACCAGCCCCAGCAGCACTGATAGGATGTGTGGCTAAGCAGGGTGCTGCTCTGGGGCTGGGCTCTTGCAGTAGTGACAGTGTGGGCCTGAGCTGGGGCAGAACTGCGATTTGCTACCCACATGCCCTATGCTGTCATGGCCCTGCCACTCCTGGGGTCTCCATGGAAACCAGCTGCAATGACATGGGCAGGAGCTGCTCGGAAATGGAGTCTGGCCACCGGCTGGATCCACTATTGTGCCCACCCCTGCAATGGACTCTCTTAGAATTATTCTGTGAAGACAAGGCTTTCTTCTAACATGATGACTTTAGGAAACTACTTTCCTGAGAATGCAGTTTTGGGTTTTTCAGATCTTTTATTGAGAATGAATAGTAGAAACTGATGATAATTACACATTTGCACTTTTAGGAATGTGAAGATAAAATCCATGGCTTCCTGAAGTAAATGAGGGAAGACTGTAATCATTTTATTGCCAGAATTTCAATAAAATTCTGCATATGGCTGGCCTCCACAAGCACATGTGAACATACTGTTACCCTTAATCTCTTCACTTCTAATTCTTTTCCCCTTATTTTTTGTTACACTGTCTTACTGTGTCATTCCTTGAATAAGATTCTGAACACTAGGAACTTCAGACAACATCTCAGTGCAAATGCTTTTCATGCCACACCGGCTTACTCTTTTAGCAACTCTAATGACAACATTTTAACAGCAAGACAGAACTATTCCAACTTTCACTTAAGGTGGGTATACTTTATGCTGTAGATGTCTGTTTTATGATCACTTAGTATAATACTGCTATTGAATAAAGCTAATGTAAATAGTCATTGTGACACCAAAATCCACAGGCACAATAGGTCAAATTCATACCTGGTATAATTCCATCATTACATGCATGTAGCTATCATAAAATTACAGAGATGCTATTCTAGACATCACTAATATTAAAATGATTTTATTTCAAATTTGATGCAAAGTAGCTGAGCAAGTTAGCTGAGCATTTCTTTTGAAGGGAAGATGGAGAAGGAATAAAGAAGGCTATAATCCTGGAAACATTGACATTTGATACATGTTTCTCTGTTGCACTGGAAAGCACAGATACTGTCACAGACATCGTGGGTAAAATCCAATAAAAATAAATGGGACCCCTTCCATAATTTTCAAAATCTCAATCTGAATTAGAATATTACTGCATAATGAGTGAGCTGGGCTGTCCAGCTGGCAGTACACGGGCTGCATGTCCCCTGCAAGGGGTTAAATTGTGGCCCATGAGGCTTGTTGGTGTGGCTGCCAGAGCTGCTGCACTGCTCCAACTTCAGAACCCAAGGAGTGAACAATGCTGCCATGTGACCCCTGCACCCCTCCCCACCACTGAGTTCAGGATCTTCAGTTGCCATTGGCAACTAAAAGCAGCAGCAAGGGAAAAGGCTGAGGTATAGAGCATAGGTATTCACAGATGCATAGAATCATAGAAAATGATGGTTGGAAGGGATCTCAGGAAGTCATCTAGTCCAACACCCTGCTCAAAGCAGGACCCTCCCCAGCTAGATCATCCCAGCCAAGGGTTTGTCTAGATGGGTCTTAAAAGCCTCCAAGGAAAGAGAGTCCACAAACTCTCTGGGTAACCTGTTCCAGCATTTTGCTACTCTCCTAGTGAGAAAGTTATTCCTAATATCTAACCTAAACTGCTCTGGCTGCAACTTGGGAGCATTGCTCCTTGTTCTGTCATCTGCCACCACAGAGAACAGTCCAGCTCCATCCTCTTTGGAACCACCCTTCAGTTAGTTGAAGGTTTCTATTAAAATCCCTGCCCTGAAGTCTTCTCTTCTCCAGACTAAAAAAGCCTAGCTCTTGCAGCCTCCCCTCAGAAGTTATGTGCCCTAGCCCACTAACCATTTTCAATGCCCTCCCTCAGACTCTCCAATTTGCCTACATCTTTTCTGTGGGGGGGTCCAAAACTGGACACGGTACTCCAGATGTGGCCTCATCAGTGCTGAATAGACGGGAATAACCACTTACCTTGATCTGCTGTGGCACCACTGCTACTAATGCAACCCAGGATGCCATTAGCCTTCTCTGCAACAAGGGCAAGTTATTGGTTCATATTCAGCTTATGGTCCACTGTAACACCCACATCCTTTTCTGCAGAGCTGCTGCCTAGCTGCTCAGTCCCCAGTCTGTGCCAGTAGATGGGATTGTTCCATCCTAAGTGCAGGACTTTACACTTGTCGTTATTGAACCTTGTGAGATTAACTTTGGTCCAATCTCCCAATTTGTCTAGGTCTCTCTGAATCCTAGCCCAGCCCTCCAGTGCATCTTCTACTACTTCCCCCAGCTTGGTGTCATCTGCAAACTTACTGAGGGTGCACTCCATCCTGTTTTCCAGGTTGTTCATGAAGATATTGAACAAAACCAGCCTGAGGACCTACCCCTGGGGCATTCCACTTGACACTGGTTGCCTGCTAGACATCTAGCCATTAATTACTACCTTTTGAGCCCAACAATCCAGCCAGTTTTTTTAACCACTTTACAGCCAATTCATCCAATCCCTAATTCCCTTACCTTGCCTGCAAGGAAGTGATGGAAGTCTGTATAAAAAGCCTTCCTGAAGTCAAGGTATATCATGTCCACTGCTCTCCCAACATCCATAAAGCTAGTCATTCTAATATATAAAAGCCTAAGTTTGTCTGTCTGTCTGTCTGTAATGCTTTATTCATGCTCTGGCTGACAAACAGCCAATCAGAGTGTGAACAAGCATTTAAACAGGAGTTGGCAGTGGTGGAGCTCCGCCATGATGGTGGGGACATGGGGGGGCAAAGCTAGCATAGCTGGCCTCACTCCCCCACGCAAGGGGGGGAGAAGCCAGCCCGCCGCAGTGGTGGGGGAGGAGCAGCAAACCTGGCTCGACACAGCAGCAGCTGGGGAGGGGAGGAACAGGCCTCCTGGCCCCCTTAGGCCCGGTCCTACTCCTCCCCAATCCCTGCCTCCCCTGTGTTGGCTCTGAGCCTGCTGCTTCCATCCCCCCGCCACCGCCGCCAGGTCGGCCCAGGCCCTCTGCTTCCCCCACTGCAGCGGCCCAGCTTCTCCCCTGCATCAGGCCTGGGCCTGCTCCTCCCCTTCCCCCACCACTACCATTGCCACTGCAGGCAGGAGCACGCCCAGTGTGGGGGCAGGTGGGGAAACGGGCCCAACATGGTGTGGGGGGAGCAGCAGGCTGCTGCGGCGGGATGGGGGAACGGGTCCAGAACCCAAGCAGCATGTGGGAAGCGGGGAGTGGACCCGGATGGGGTGGGGCATGGGACTCCATCCCTGTCTGGTACCCCCCTCAGTCATTCTTGACATGCAATTGGCAAGTCTCATCATAAAAGGCAATCAGGTTCGTCAGGCATGACTTATCCCTCGGTAAATCCATGCCAACTCTTCCTAATCATATTCTTCTCCTCCAAGTCCTTAGAAATGGATTTCTTGAGAACCTGCTCCATGATTTTTCGAGGAACTGAGGTGAGGTTGATTAGTCTGTAGTTTCCCAGAATCTCTTTCTTCCCTTTCTTAAAGATGGGCACTGTATTTGCCCTTTTTCAAACACCCGGGACCTCTCCAAATTGCCATGAGTTTTCAGAGATGATAGCCAGTGACTCTGCAATCACATTGTCCTACTCCCTCAGGTGCGTTATGTTTGGCTCCATGGACTTGTACACATCCAGGTTTTCTTAATAGTCTCTGACCTGTTCTTTTACCACTGTTGGCTGCACACCTCCTTCCCAAACGGTGCTGTCAGGTGCAGTAGTATGGGATCTGACGTTGCCTGTGAAGGCATTGAATACTTCAGCTTTTTCTCATTCTCTCTCACTAGGTTGCCTTCCCCATTAAGTAAGGGACCCACACTTTCCCCGATCTTCCTCTTGTTGCTAACATACTTATAAAAACCCATCTTGTTACCCTTCACATCCCTTGATAGCTGCAACTCCAATTGTGCCTTGGCCTTCCTGATTTCATCTCTCCATGCCCGAGCAATACTACGACACATGTCCCTAGTCATTTGTCCAGTTTTCCACTCTTGTAAGCTTCCTTTTTGTGTTTTAGCTCACTGTAGAGTTACCGACTAAGCTAAGATGGTCTTCTGCCATACTTGCTAGTCTTCCTGCACATCAACATCGTTTGTTCTTGTGTCCTCAGTACAGTTTCTTTAAAATGCAGCCAGCTCTCCCAGACTCCTTTCCCCCTCAGAATTGCCTCCCAGGGATCCTGCCCATGAGTTGCCTGAGTGAGTCCAAGTCATAGATTCATAGATTCATAGATGTAGGGTCAGAAAGGACCTTGTAGATCATCAAGTCTGATCCCCTGCCCTGGGCAGGAGAGAAAACCGGGCTTAAATGACCCCAGTCAGGT
>NW_017729024.1:119218448-119227084 GCF_001723915.1 Gavialis gangeticus | reverse complement strand
AGGGTAGGAGCCAGCACCACTTCCCTTGGAAGTTGGTTCCAGATCCTAGCCGCCCTGACTGTGAAGTAGTGCCTTCGGATGTCTAGTCTAAATCTGCTCTCTAACAATCTGTGGCCCTTATTCCTTGTTACCCCAGGGGCGCTAGGGGGAACAGGGTCTCTCCCAAACTCTGCTGGTCCCCCCTAGTGAGTTTATAGACGGCCACCAGGTCCCCCCTCAGCCTCTCTTCTCTTGCGAAGGCTGAACAGGTTAAGGTCGCACAGCCTCTCTTCGTAGGGTCTGCCCTGCTGTCCCCAGATCATGCGGGTGGCCCTCCTTTGGACCCTCTTAATACTGTCCACATCCCTCCTGAAGTCTTTTTTTCTGAAGTCCAGGGTCCTTAGTCTGTTGCTATCCTTCCTTCCTATCCTCAGGATCCTGAGCTCAGTCATCTTGTGGTCACTGCTGCCCAAGTTGCCATCCACTTCTACATTCCCCACCAGTTCTTCCCTGTTTGTAAGCAGCAGGTGAAGAAGAGCATGGCTCCTATTTGGGCTCTCCAGTACTTGTACCAGGAAGTTGTCCTCAACACTCTCCAAAAAATTCCTGGACTGCCTGTGAATTGCTGTATTGCCCTCCCAGTAGATGTCAGGGTAATTGCCCAGTTTATTCAAGGAAATCAGGGTGAAGAATAGAACATATTACAAGTTTCTGAGCCAAATGCCAGGATCTGGAAAGGAATGAGGGAGTAGAAAGTGTGGAGAAAAGGAGCTTTATCCTATTTTTTCACTTTTCTTATCCTGGTTCAGGCTGGGGCTGGTTCCACCATGACTGCAACTTAAAGAAACCTTAGGTCTACTCTAAATCATAATCCAAGCAGTCTCTCCTAAAGAATAGTCTGTTATCTGAAGATTGTGAATACTGTTGCAAAATGGAAATCTTGTTTAGGTTAACACAGAAATGGGAGAGGAAATCAATTTTAAAATGGAAAAGAATAATTACAAAACCAAAACATCTAGAGAAACCAGGGACATGTAACTGAAATTTTACAATTTTTTCTATGAAACCAGAAATCATAAATATCAAGTCAAGTTACACATTACTTTTTCCTTCAGTTGAACTGGGGAGAAACTTAGCCAGGAATTTTTTTAAAATATCAGGCTTCTATATGATAGTGAAATTAAACAATTTACCTGTATGTCTGTCATACAGCACTCCTTCAGTATGTTTATCGGTGTATGTTTATAGAAGAAAATTCAAAAACAACTAAGCTAGATTTTCGTTCAGTGCAATCATTCGTCATACTGAATTAAAGAAAATGGAAAACAAATTGAACATGAACAGGTGGATTGGTTATTATTAATGAGTGTTTTAGGGATCAATTTCCTAAAATGCAGAAGAGTATGCTTCAATGGGTTCTTTTAGGAGGATATTCTAACAAAAATGTTCTTCCTCATACCACCACTGTTGTGCAAATTGGTAACCAGGACTGGACATATGAGAAGCCATTAAGGAAGAAAGGAGTGAACTTTGTACTAGAATTAACAAAGGGTAGAGTGTGTTGCCTTTAGATATAGCTGGCATTTCTACTCTGTGAGCCAAATGTTTAGAAATTCCAAACAACTAAGCAGTAGCCATAACCAAGCAAATTGTAACAATTCATCCTAAGCAAAAACACAACAGTCAGTATACACATGCATCTTGCCATCAGTAGCATTAACAGTTCTTGTCAGGCCAGGCCCCTCTTAGTCTGGTATCTGGTACCATGTAAACGAGTGGTTTACCTCTTCCATGGTTGGGTTGCTGGTGACTAAACCAGTGCCTCCACCTGGGCTACCCTGGATGAGGAGGGTGTGTGGACACCCAGCAGGACTAAAATCAAGACCCGTGAAAGAGCAGATGAGCTCCCCATCAGCCAATGGCCATCTATACTTGGAGAATATATGGGTGCCACCAGGTCACTGCCTGAAGAATCACCAATGATGCAAAGCAACTTAAGTAATCTAGGAGGGTTCTTGCAGCATCTAAGGTGCCCCAATGGTCACAAATCACAGCAGCCTCAGGACTGACTTGATTTGAGCATTAACAGATCACAATGTTCAAGTATGGATGAACTATTTTGGGCCATATACAAGACAGTCAATACATCTAAATATGGAGTTTGACAAAAGCTTTATTAAAAATGTTAATAAAAATAGCAAAAACATCAAAGCATTCATACTGCTTCTGAGTTGGGTTTTGCTCTTGGCTTGCCTATAGCATGTGAGGTTAAATGGAGAGGATATTTCATATTTGCATGTCTCAGGTGTTCCATTTCTATCATGGGGATTTTGAAGGAGCATCTTGGAGCACAGAGAAATGTTCACACGGCCTGTTCTCATTTACATTATAATCTATGTAGGATTCCTATAACTAGATCAGGAACAGGACAGATCTGCAGCTGTCCAGAGTATTAGTACAGTGCTTCACCAGTAGGTGGCAGAGGAGGATTCATCAGGTTATATATACACTTTATGCCCATTAGCTTTTTTAATAAATAATATCAACTTTGATATCTATAAATCAAATTCCCATAGTGCTTTTACTTATGCTAAGTTGGAACCAAGCAGTATTATTCCTCAATATCAGGAGGAAAGCATATCAGAGACTGAACTAAACAAGTGGTTCTAGCGATGCCCAGCAAACATTTCCCTATAAGGACTGAGTTTGCAGAGTGTTTTGTTCCAAATAAAATCAGAAACTGGCTGATGATGCAATCAATATCTTAGTAGTTAATTTGTCGTAAACAAATGGGCTATAAATATTGAGGCACTAAAAAGGTGCATAAAGCTTACTCCATGAAATGCCAGTACTACAATAGAACCACAAAGGGTTAATGCTGTTTGGTTATGATATTAACTGTTAGAATTAATAAACTGAAGTCACTTTGGTCTTCTGAACTTTGTTGTTAATAGGGAGCCAGCACTGGGCAGCAGGTAATAGTTTACTTGCATTTAGGAAATGGTTACACTAGGATGGAGGTGGACAGAAAAAAGCTGATGTTGCTTACACTAATAGGGTTTCACCCTGATTATTTCAAAGATAATTCTGCATCAGATTGGGTGAAGTTACCCCAATTTAGGGAAGTGTGTGTCCTGTATATATTCACTACTTCACACTAGTAAAGGACTGTAGCCTCTCACATACTTACTGCTTAGCTACAAAACAAGGGTGGTAACTGATATATATAATTAAGCTTCCTATTTAAAAAAAAATGCTTACAGTCATAGATTTCAGTCTTTCACCAAGCCAAAGTAAGATTTCAGTCTTACACCAGCTAGAGTACAGAATAAGCAGGGTTCAAATGACCGCCTTCCTACCATTGCCGTAGAACTGGTGTGTGATCAATTAAACAAATTGGATGTATGTAAGTCAGCAGGTCCGGATGAACTTTATCCTAGAGTGCTGAAGGAGCTGGCCAAAGTCATCGTGGAGCCCCTGGTGAAGCTCTTCCAAAACTCGTGGCACTCCGTGGAGGTCCCCAAGGACTGGAAGAGGGCTAATGTTGTGCCCATCTTCAAGAAGGGGAGGAGGGAGGACCCAGGTAACTATAGGCCAATTAGCCTAACTTCTATCCCAGGGAAAATCCTGGAAAAAATCATTAAGGAGTCTATGTGCAATAGGCTTGCAGAAGGTAGGATCCTGAACAGCAGCCAGCATGGCTTCATTGCAGGCAGGTCTTGTCTTACCAATCTGATCTCCTTTTACGATCAGGTGACTTGCCACCTGGATAAGAGAAAGGAGGTTGACATTATATATCTCGACTTCCAAAAAGCTTTCCATCTGGTTTCCTACAATGTCCTCATGAGAAAATTGGAAGACTGTGGGCTTAACTGCGAGACAGTCAGGTGAGTAGGAAGCTGGCTGCGGGGTAGGACACAGAGAGTTCTAATGAACAGATCTATTTCATCTTGGCGGGAAGTGGGCAGTGGTGTCCCACAGGGGTTGGTGCTTGGTCCAGTACTATTCAACATCTTCATCAATGATTTGGATGTGGGGGTGAAGAGCTCACTGAAGAAGTTCATGGACAACACCAAGTTATGGGGAAGCGCGGTTGCACTTGAAGATAGGCTGCAGATATAGGTGGACTTAGACAGGATTGCAAATTTTTTCATAGATCTATATATCCATAGATTGTAAGGCTGGAAATTGGTCAGACCGGAACCAGATGAAGTTCAACGTCGAGAAATGTAAAGTGCTCCACCTGGGGACGAACAATTCCCTGCACACCTACAGGCTTGGCAACACGAACCTGACCAGCACTATGAATGAAAGGGACCTGGAGGTAATAATAGACCATAATATGAACATGAGCCAGCAGTACAATGCTGTACAATACCTTGGTATGCATCAATCGATACATCTCCAGCAAAACCAAAGAAGTGATTCTCCCACTCTACTCGGCATTGGTGAGACCGCAGCTGGAGTACTGTATCCAATTCTGGGCACCCCAATTTAACAAGGTAAAGCTTGAGAGAGTCCAGAGAAAAGCCACCTGTATGATCAGAGACTTACACAGCAAGCCATATGAGGAAAGGCTGAGGTTTCTGGGACTTTTCAGCCTGAAAAAAAGAAGGCTGAGAGGGGACTTGGTAGCAGCTTACAGCTACATCAAAGGCATACGTCAAGGGCTTGGTGAACATCTGTTCACCAGGGCACCCTTGGGGAAAACTGGGTGTAAAGGTGCTGAAGGGTTTCCTCAGAGCTGGCAAGCTCAGTCAGGGTGTTTCCAGTCTTGGGAGGAGGATTTGCAGCAGGCTGTGCACACAGAATGCATGCACGTGATTGGACAGCTGTAACTTCAGGGCAGGAAGCCCTGGAATAAACAGGCAAGACTAGGTAAGGAGATGGGAGCTGAAGCTGTGGGGAGAAGGGCTGCTCCTGAGGGGGCTGTTGCCAGGACAGTTGCTTCTGAGAGGATGACTGGCAGAACAATTGACAGAGTGAGCTGCTACTGAGGGCAGAGGAGCCACCAGCTAATGAGAACCCAGGATTGCCTGGTATTCTTTACTGAAGGAGCAGGGGTTGTGTAAATGGGTTCCCCTCCCCACTCTTAAGATCCCTGGGTGCAGGGAGTCACTGGAGGGAATCAGGGACGGGGGTTGCTAGAGGACATTTTCTGGGAGAGCTGGAGAAAGCAGCAGGGAATTGTGGCTGTGGGGGAGCTCCAGCAGAGAGCTCAATAAAGTACAGCTCAGAAGCGACACTCCAGGTGCCAAACGCAGGGGAGCTAGCGGCCTTGGGAAGTGTCTGGGGAATGGTGTGAGGAACTCAGGCAGGCACCCAGGAAAGACTGGAAAAGGGAAGAAACCTGGTCTCTGAAGCAGCCACACCTGAGGTCCTGACAGGCACCCATCTTCTGTCCAGATGACGGCATTGCCACCCCTCTTCTGAGGTGGGACGAGCAGCGCTCGCTGAAGCTCCACTGCAGCCACTGCACAGTGGACTACCTTGCTGCAGGCAGAGTGATTTTGTGAAGACCTGGTGACCTGCTATAAGTTGCCTGAGTGTTAAAGTTGATAACATAATTGCTTTTGTTATATGATAAGTATTTGCTTTATCTGCTGGTAAAGATTATTATTGAGCTCATTGAAAATATTTTGTTATTTATGGGATGTGGAATTTGTCAATCTCTCAGTTATTACTGTAAATAATAAATTATTGTAAATAGTTATTTAATGTGTGGTCTGGTGCGGGAGGACCACAGCAGAGCACTCCCATGAGTGGTGCTCCCAGCCTGTAGACAGAGTGGGAGTAGACCAAGACCTATTGGCACCCCAGGATCCCAAAAATTTAGACATGGCTGTGGGTAGCACCGCTGCCAGGGTTACATAGGCACAGACTCCTGGAAAACCATTCCAGGCTCAACATTAGGAAAAAACTGCTTCACAACTAGGGTGTCCAGAAATAAGCCACCTCCAGAGGTGATACAATCGCCTACCCTGGAAATCTTCAAGAGGAAACTGGACGGGCGCCTTACTAGGGTCAGCTGACCCCCCAGTTATCTTTTCTGCTTGGTGCAGGGGGCTGGACCCGATGATCTTCCGAGCTCCCCTTACAATCTATGGATCTATACCCTTACCACGTAACACAAGTTCATTGCTGCATGACAACTATTCCTAATATCTTCCCAGTTAGCCTTCACTCAGAGCAAGGAACTAATTTCGTGTTCCTTGTACTCAAGCAGAACCCTGCACTGTTAAAGGTAAATCCTCTTTGTATGTATTTTTACCACCCCCAGATGGGTGGTCAATAAATTATATTAAAGAAATGTTTGGGGGCAGATGCTAGAGACTTTGACCAACTGGTTTATACAGTATTTTATTTTCAGTGCAGGCTTCTGCTGGCTCCTGTCTCTTAAGAACTTCTTAATGGGTGGCAGTTCTGGAGCACATTAGTTTTAAATATCTGTGGGAGGCCCAGGATAGTCACACTAATAGCAATATGCTTCTGGGATATAAAAGAGGCTAAAGCACCTCTGCTGCTTTGCCTGAAGTAAACCTAATCCTGGTATTGGGCCAGTGATACAATAAACAAGCCTGAAGAAAAATGTTGTGCTCCTATTAATTCCCAGTTCAGAGAGCAAGCTCCTAGCCAAGTGACAGGGCTTATATGAAATGATCTAGAGGGCTAGACCACTGGACTATGGGGTTCATTGCCCAGAGAAAAGCAAAAGCACAATTATTGTGTAAATTGTTTATCTATTCATTCACCCTAAGGCAGGTGAAAATCTGGAACCTCATGTGCCTGAGCACATGGCTTGTGGCGGGGAGGCCTAAATAGTGCACAGCAACACCAGTAAGTAAAACTCTTGAAAGCCTCTAAAGATGTGTTTTATCATATGCTGGGATGGAGCTCACCAGTAGCGCACTAGACCAACTTTAAGTCTGAAGGCAAGAACCTGTCAGGAAATCCTACCAGGTCCCTCAGAAATTGAACAAATGTAGGAAATCTGAGATGGTATGGCTCTGGGAGACTCAGGTTTGGATGGTTCTCTCAGATTTTGACATTACTGTACCCAGAGCTATAATCATCCAATTCTGTATATATTTTGGCAGATAAATGCCATGTCCTTCTTTGAGGTGTACCTGGATGACCTGCTAAACCACCTTGGCCAAGTCTGAGACATTACAACCTTAGATTTGATGAGGGGTTATTGGTATATTCTCTTCTTCCATGTTCCATTAAAAAAAAGCTTTTGTTTCCCCAATTGTCTTGTTCCATTTTTTCACAATGCTATTTGACTGACTTAGCACACCAACCACTTCTAAAGTTTGATACAGCTTCTTGATTGGGAGCTCTGAATCAATCTACTAACACTATAGAAAGTCCTTTCCTCAGGTTTGCTCCTTTGAGGCAGAAGGCTGAGTAACATTGCACCTTATAAACCAACTAAATCAGAGATGCATAAGATTTTGTAAGCAGCATTTTACTTTATCAGATGCTAAGAAGGGACTGTAAGGAGCAAACCTTCCAAAAAAGAAAGGATAGGGAAGAGGAGAAGGGAGGAGGGACTGCTGAGAGAAGTAATGTGGGTAGAAGAGAGAAAAATAACGTTAACTCATTCGGGGACATATAGATTATGAAAGATAAGCCAGGTAATGGAATAACGGGGTAATTTCCTCCCCATATCCTCCCTTTCCTCCCCCTTCCCTATCCTTTGTATTCAGACCACTGCTTTCTATTTAGAAGCTCTGCTTCTTGCAGTTCTATAATAGCAACTAATGAAGCACGTTGTTGCTTCTGCAAGCTTACACATCTCCAATTTAATTAGTCACTCTATACAGTGCAACTTTACCTTGCCTTCTGCCTGACTTCAGATTAAACAACAAACTCTTTCTATCCTTCGATGGGACATTAATTGTTTGTTTGGCTTCCCCTTGCTTGAATCCTTATAGGAGAGGTAGGCAACCTCTTCCAGCTGTGGCCCGAAATAACACTCCCTTGGGTCAGAGGCAAGTGGGTGGGTGTGCAGTAGGACCCATCCACACTCAAGTGTTTCTTCCTGTGGTGACATAGGGACAGTGCCTGCAGCTGAAGCCCCTTTGCTGCTGAACACTGCCAAAGCCCCAGGTCTATGGGCTGGATTTAGTGGCTCCATAGGCTGTAGGTTGTGAACCCCTGCTTTATGGTGATAATGATACAGGCCACCTTTGCAAAGCACTTAGAGATTTACTGTTGAGAAGAGCTATACATTGGTTCACCAGTGGAGAAACTGAGGCACAGAGGTGAACTTATTTAGCTAAGGTCATATAGGAAGCATATAGCTAACTTTTCCGTTTAAGAAACAAACAAAAAACCCCACAAACAGACATACATACACATACCAACATACTATACAACTGACAAAGCCAGAGGTGTATGATTAGCAAAGAACAACGCCCAAGAGGCTTAGAAAAAAACTACTGATAGCAGAAAGGAGAGGACAAAGAACTGAGTCCTGTAGTCTCAGCTAGAAATTTAACTTCTTTAACATTTAACTTCTTTAACTTTATTAGCATACTAATATATGTAATATTGTAAAACTAAGAGGATGTAATATTCCAGAAAAGTATAGACTTTGCAGTGTAATTATTTCTTTTATTGGCAGCAATCTGCAAAAAAAAAAAAAAAAAAAA
>NW_017729024.1:119214038-119218383 GCF_001723915.1 Gavialis gangeticus | reverse complement strand
AAAAAAAAAAAAAAAAAATGAAGTGCCCAAGGTCTTAAGCTTGTGTCTTTCAAGCTCTGTGTTGTTATCTTCTGAAGACAGAAACTTCTTCACCAACTCCAAAAATTTTACAAGAGAGAGGAGAGAAGGCTTGGTTTGGATTACTTTCTGTTGGTTTTGCTGGAAGTCAATACAGAGGATCTATTTGTTGATCTTTCCTCTCCTAACACAAACACATACAAAAAACCCTAGGTTTGGCAAAAGACAGTATTCTTCTGGCCAATACTACAAAGAAACAAATAGGAAAAAAACCCCAAGAAGCAAGGAGGCCAGGAGATAGAATTACTATGAGGAAAATAAAGCACCATTTTCTATTTGATTTGGGTAGTAGGGACCATGGCATGCAATACATACTATAACAGATCTTGAATGACTTCTTGTTGAAGCAGAAGGTATTTTGCCAACATTAATTCCAGTATCATAAATCATTTGGATTGTTCATTTGAACTAAGTATATATTGTTCACATTTCCTTGATGCTTACTTTTTCAAAAAATCCTTTTTTATAAAGATACATTAAAATAAGGGACCATTCTGTAGGTTAACAAAAATATAAAAAAGATCATGGCATGATGTGTGTTATTTCCACTTTGAACTATGTTTTAAATAGATTTTGGATTTACAACCTGGACAAATGGCCATGAGAAGCTGGACAAAAGCAAAAGGCAGATCCAGTATACCAGCCTGAATTCAAGTAGCTAAGGCTATGACATGAAGCCAAAAGGTCAAAAGCAGAGGCCAAACTACAGAAAACAATCAAAGATCAGAAGCCAGAGTCAGGCAACTAGAAGTAAGAACGAGGAGAAAAGGAATGGAAGTCAGGAATTGGGATAGGAGCAGGACAAAGGAGATATGCATAGATCAGAAGTCTCTTGCAGACTGGAAGCCCAGATTGGGTGCCAGGATGGTCCCTTAAATAAGGAGTTAGAGCCAACCAAATGGCTGAACAGGGCTGCCTTGGTCCCTAGTTGGAACTACTATTGCAAACTTTATCAATGAATCTCGGAGACAGTATTTGCAACCCTGGAGTGAGAAGAGGGTGCTGTAGGAAAGGAAAAGGCATTTCCTCACAGGAGAGAGGCACAGGTCCAGGGCTACAGCAAGATGTTTGGGACTATTACATTAACAAACTGGGAAGAGGGTAAGGACTGCTGGTTTAAAGCTAAGGATCCAGTGGAGTACCCTGAACAGAAAACCTCTGATAGTACGTAGCACTCCCAGAAGTCATCTAAGATGTTGGTGGATGCCACCCAGAGGAACTGACTAGGAAGAGGAAGGCGGCCCCACATTCACAGCACAAACACAACAGACTTTTTCTTCTGGCAATGTAAACTGTCCTCCCAGTCCTATCTAGTGAGATAGTGATGAGGAAGTCTGGTAACTTCATGTGACCTCAGATGGGGAGTGCATACAGATCTGGCAAGGGAAAAATTCTAGCCAGAGCCAAAGGAGAAGGTTTGGGAAAAATTAGGAGACTGCAATATTGGATGTTGGTATGTGCCAGGATCTTCCTTTTATTTTAGAATGAATTCAGGTGTGGGATTATGAGGTTCGCTCCATGGAGAAGCCAAAGCCAACAATTTTGTCCACTGCTAGGATTGCTAATTTTAAACTGGGGAGCAGAGACTTAGCCTTTATAGACCCTATCCCTTTGGTGGTACAAAACACATACAGGGTCCCTTTTCTCATTTCCCTTTTGTAAGCAGGTTGATGTACCTGCTGCCATGCAGGCATGCTTAGGAGTCCTTCAGACAGTTCAAAAAACAGTCCACAAGTGGGCCTGGGTAACTGCAGGCTCAGTGTCTGGCTTTGCTCCCTTGGGAGACCCTCAGTAAGTCCTCACAACACAAACAATATTCCTTGGTCCAAACAAACAAGGTCTGTAACAGACACCATATCTAAAGTGCAAGACAACAATTCCTTAGAAAAAGAAACATGAAAGGAACTATTAGCACCCAGTGCAGCTTTGAAATACATACAGCAAACATACAATCAAATACATTTTTGCTTTGGCAATGGTATGAACTAAAAATCTATGATGACCAACTCAAAGACTGCTTTCCTTGAATGACTTTCAATCTTTCAATATTATTTATGGCTAAATCCTTTATTCTTCAGTCTGTACGGCCCATATCTTCCTTGTACTCCTACAGCACTCAGTACAGGATGTCCTGGGGCAATACCACAGTGCAGACAGTATCAAAGTTATGATCTCTAAGCTTAATGAATTTTATTTTATATGGGCTTTTCAATATAAAAAAATACTTTAATAAATATTCTTTATTGAGAATACCAATAAATACTAACAAGCCAAATAGTCTGAGCCAAATATTGTACTTACCATATTTATTCAAATATAAGACAAGGTCTTTTCCTCCACTCAGCATGGTGGGGAAAACTCCTCATCTTACATTCACATACAGTACAAGGAAACCTCATTCAATACTTCATCTATCATTAAACTGCGGCAAACTATGAAGTTGATTAAATGCAGCCAACGCTGAGCACAACTATAAAACACATGGCCCATTTTGGGCAAACATACTGATGGGAACTTTTTTCTGTACATGGCCTTTAAAAAAAACAGGTGGGTATTCCTCCCACAAGGAACTGGCACTGGACCTGGAGTTACTGCAATACCAGGCTAGCACTGGGAGGGCCAGAGCCAGCCCTTGATGCCAAAAAAAAAAAATGTATTAGGAAATGTTAAAGTTCAAGATGACAGAGTTTGAGGCACAAGGAAATACAGAGGACCAGATCAAGGGGCTATATAGTAGAGGGTAGGGGTAGGGGTGTGAACACAACTAAGTTACATGAGAGACATGCAGCCAACTATGCCCAGGGGTTGGGAAGGGGAAAACGGGGGAAAGAGACACAATGCTTATATAGCAAAGAATATTGGGAGACCTCACACAACAATACCATATTAGAGTAGGGAGATGGTTTGTGGGCACACATGCAGTTACAAATAGTGACGTGCTACATTTGATCTTAGCAAAAAGACTGAGGTGCTGATTTTTTTAATTCTGCATTTTAGGCTAAATTAGCCAAACTAATTCTGAATTCTATCAGCCGAGCGGAGCTCATTCATTCAAGTCTGTGTGGTGCTACCACCAGCAAGTATCCTACCTCCCAGATTTTTCAGCCTAGGGCTTCAGATACTCCCAAATTCATGGCAGTCGTCCTACATGCAAGGCCCAAGACCAGCAACCTTGGATTTCAAATACCTCCAGCCAAAAGGACATAGGAACAAGCTAGAGGCAAAGCCCAAGAACAATCCCTGAGGCTTTTCACTTTGGACTAATATCATACATATTTATTTCTATTATATATATTACTTTTTGGCCATTTGTGGGCTCAGATCAAATGTCGTTCACAGATTGGTGCTTCCTCCACCATGCCCGCCTCAATTGCCTGCCTCTGAACGGGGCCATCCACTTCGGCCACTGGGACATGAGGTGCTGACGGTGTGGCTATGCGGTAGAGACCCTCCCCATGTGCTGTGCAGCTGCAACCCGCAGGCCAGAGCCTGGCAGCTCCGACACAACGCTGTCCAGGACCGCCTGGTGAGGGCCATCCTAGCTGCAGTGGGAGAGATCTCTGTGAACTACACTGTCCCAGGCTGCAAGAGCCAGATGTGACCCGACATCGTCATCACAAATGAAGAGGCCAAGAAGGTCATGATCATGGATGTAACAATCCCCTTTGAGAACCGGCGCCAAGCCTTCATGGATGACCGGGCTTGCAAGCGGGAGAAGTATGCCCCACTGGCCGACATCCTGAGGGGCCGTGGCTATGATGTGATGTTTGACGTGCTCATCATGGGAACACTTGGAGCCTGGGACCCCAGCAATGAGACTGTCCTGTGTGCCTGCCACATCTCCCATCACTATGCCAAGCTGATGCGCTTCCTCTTGGTGTCCGACACCATCTGTTGGTCCTGTGGAACACATCACAGGCCACTGCCAGTACTCCAACCCCACCAGACGAACCGCCGCCAAACTGGACCCAGAGGGGACTGCCTGAACCCCCGCTCTGCACCAGATGGACCTTCACTTTTGAGAGGATTCTTCAGCAACAGACGTCCCCGCTCCACCCAAAGAGGACCCCTGCGATGAGACTCTATATGGACTGAGACACTTTCGTCGAATTACTTCCTCCACCATTGTGGACCATTGTAACAGGTTTGTATGTATCTATCTTCTTTCTCTCTCAGCGTCGCAAACCCCCTCCCTCCCCTTCCCCATCCCCCCTTCCCCCACTCCGGGGCTTAGTTGGCTAACATTGTATTTTCTGTAACCTAGCTG
>NW_017729024.1:119199890-119209038 GCF_001723915.1 Gavialis gangeticus | reverse complement strand
AGTCCCTCGCTCAGGCGATTTGTATTTCCCTACCGGCTTTGTCATCTTTTTGGATTCACAATCCTAAACATCTACTAATAAAAGTCAATCAGAACCTTTTCTGGGCTGCACTGGTCTGTTCCCAGGGCCAAGATCATCTTGAATGGCATTGTGTAGTGGAGGCTGGGGGCCTGTCCAATGCACTGTGGACAAGCCCCTCTACAAGCGTGTACTATAGCCAGGGCTCAAATTATACTTTGACTCTTGGGGTGAGGAGGGTCTGTAAAAAAAATCAGGCTGCCCATCACGATGCCCTAATAAAATCGGAGACCCCCCAGGTTATGATTTTCAAATTTTACAGGGGGGCTCTCATCTCTTTTGGGGGGGCTCAGCTCTCCTGAGCTCCACTGTAATTTGAACCCTGACTATAGCCTCCCAATGGGAGGATCTCCACTACATGCCTATTTTATGGAAACAGGGGATTTTTCCCTAGCTTGCTTCTTTAGCCTTTGAGCTAAAAGCAAGTAAAACTCTAGAGCATCTGAACTCCAAAGCCTCTAGGCTTGGGGCCTGCATGTAGGATGCCTGCTATGGATTTGGGAGTATCTGAAGGCCCAGGCTGAAGAGTGCAGAAAGAAGGAAACCAGTGGTTGTGCCACATAGACTTGAACGATTGAGCTCTGCCCAGTCTGATTTGGCATAAGACATGATATTAAAAAAATATATATGTAGGTACAAAAATGCTGCTTGAAAGTGAGTTTATGAAGTACCTGTGTTAAAACTTGCAGCAGTTAAAAAAAAAAAGTAAAACACATCAATTCTGGATTAACTAAGTCTATGGGTACCCAAAGTAATTTCCCTCTGTGCAAATGTCACAGTTAATATTTTCACATTTGCTCTTAACTTCCAGGTGTTCAGAAAGAGCAGGGTCTGACAATAAGAGGAGGTGGGAAGGGAGAAGAAGCTGGAGGGCAGAGGACAAGGTGGCTACCTGACTCTCCCCAGATTTATTTCCTCTACTGTAGCAGTGGAAAGGGGACAAAGTTAAAGCAAGCCTCCAATAATTAGATTCTATACCTGAAAAATTATAACAAATGTATCATTTGTATATTTTTTTCATATATAAAATAAAATTATTGGGGGATCCTCTTATATTCAGGGTCATCTCATATTTGACTAAATATGGTAATTACATTGATATTCCATTGAATGGGAAATTTACCAAACATCTTTACAAGATGAGCTTGGGAACAAACATACATAAGCTGGCTGGATACTAGGAGCCAAGGACTGCACACAGATATTAACTTTATAGCACAAAATGATCTATCTGATACTTGAAATTTTTCCTACATGCTACAGCCTCTGGCTTCTTTACTATTCATTGCATCCAGGAAGATCACAGACAAACTGCAGATGCTTCCTCAGCCTGGTGAAAGGTGTTTGTGTCCAACTATTTGAGCTGGTCTAATAAAAGATATCAGATTTACCCAAAGAACCTTGTGTGTCCATAGGTGAAAATGACCCTCCTTCCTTTTCATAGGTCTTGATCTCTCAGTAATCAAGCTTCTTTTCTTCTGCTAATTGTCTGTTTGCTACCCATGGGGATTTCTCCCCCCTCCAATTTCCCAGCTCTACCCAATATTTAGCTCAAATCCCTGTGCTTGTTTCCTTCCCCAGACCTGAGGAAGAAAGCCTTGCATTTAAAAGCTTGTGTAACTTTATCCCAATGCTGCAGTTCATTCAATACAAGATATTACACAAAAAATCCTTTCCTCTTATTTAATTCCTGGACCATCACAGCTACACTATCACTCTAACACTACTACTACTTTCAAGTTTATGGACATTTTGGTGCAACAAGTGTCTTGTGATTAATATTGCAGTGAAGAGAAAATAAAGACACAAATCATCTTCATTGTGATTTAAATTGGTTGTGTGTTTTGCTAGGGACTACTGGATAGCTCTCTTATCAGTCTTTATCTAATGTATTTGTAATGCATTGATCACCAACGTGTTAAGACCACTAGTGTTAACCACCGTCTCCAGTGGATTCTCCAGTGTATACATTTTACTTGTTTCCAAATTTGGGAAAATGTTTATTTACTCTGAATATGGGATTGAAAGTAGACCCTGGCTAGTAGAATTTAGAATGGTTTGTCCAACAGTGATCTAGTGGCTTACAAATGTGGAGTTCCTTTCCAAAGAGAGAATATTATGGTATATAAGTATATCTGTTGAGCTATGGCATGAAAGAAGATACAGCAGACACAGAAAAGAAAAAGAAAACTTCTAACACTTCTTAAGAATTAAAAAAAAAAATTAAGGCTAGATCCAGCCTTTGCCAAAACGTCTTTAAGACACACCAGCAATCACCAAAAGCAGCCCTGCATTGCCACATTCCATCCTCAACCTTACGCAGAAGCTCTGGGGAAGGCAATACAGTAAAATAAATTAGAAGAGAAGGTACATTAATAGTGCTCAGTGCTAGGGGGATTCTGGATTTACCTAAATTACAGCAGTTTCTGAGGCTATCCTACTTTATTAGCATCCTTTTTGGTCTCTGCTGGAGTCCACAGTCTGGGCAGTACCAAGATGATGACCGCACCTTCTGGGCTGTCTCTAAAGAGGTGTAATGTAAGAATCAAGGCATTATACTTTATTACAGAGTCAATTCCCTACTCAAATCACCTAGCAGGTTCCTAAAATACTTTAATTGCATGTCTAAGGACATAGCCAGACAAGGTTCTTTGGGTAAATCTGATATCTTTAATTAGGCCAACTAGATAGCTAGATAAAATTATATCAGCCTCTGGCTTCTTTACCATTCATTCCATCCAGGAAAAGCACACAGCAACTGCAGATGCTTCCTCAGCCTGACAAAGGGTTTTTAAGTCCGAAGGCTAGCTAAGAAATTTTGTTCCAACTATTTAGTTGGTCTAATAAAAGATATCAGATTTACCCAAAGAACCTTAATTGCACCTTCAATCCATGAAATCCATGTTATATTTCTGCAACTTATTCACTAACCCTAGGAAACTTCTTTCAATGCCAAACCTAATTGTACGTATATTATCTGAAGTTAGTTCCTTAAATATGAAAATACAAAGCAAGATGTTTAAACAAAGTCACTTCATGAACAATAGAAGACATGGATTAATCCAGTTAAAGGTCAGAATTTCTTAATGTTTCGGGAATACCTTCAGTCTCATTTCAAGTCTCTCATCATATAAAACTAGTCTGGCTTCTGTAACCATTTCATCTTTATTTTTTATCTTGTTTTCTGTTAAATTTTGGATTATAATCACCAAAGAAGGAACTTAAAATAATTTCTTCAAAACACTTCCCACTTTGGAGTTTTGTTCTTTGTGATGGCTCTTTCCTAATTAGCACAAATTCCTGAGAAAGAGTGGCAGCTGGAATGTGAAAAGGTAAAAAGAGAATGGAGAATGATGGATTACAGGTCTGATTCAAAGCCCATTCAAGTCAATTGAAATCCTTCCTTTGACTTTAATGGGCTTTGGCTCAAACCCTAAAATGCCAAAGTGCCTAATCCTGAAGTTCATCTATTGATGGCAGATCTGGGCCCAAAAATACTATTTTACATCTAGTATAACTTCACTGGTGTCGTACATGTTGCAGGTAAGAGGTAAAATGATCTTAAAAGGGTAGGTAATATGAGAGAAAGTGTTTTATATCAAGAAGAAAGGAAATAATTTAGACTAGGAAGAGAAGAAAGAAGAAGAGAAGAATTGTTTGAAAAAAAACAACAGTTTTAATGGATTAGTTGCCATCAGACCATATAACTGTGTCATTGACATATATGCAAGGGTGTGGGTGGACGGGGACACTAATAAGGGGCATGGTTGACAGCCAGAGGTTGCAAGTTCAAAGCTATAGCAGAAGCACTCAGAGTGTGATCCTGTCAGATTCCAGTAAATCAGTGAACTCTGCTAAATACCTTGTCGCAAGGACACAAGAAGGAAGGAGGACATTCAAAGGCTTAGCAAGTGAACCCTTATGTAGATTATTGCTGCTGTTCACAGAAATTTCATCCTCTTCTGCAACATGCAGAAATCCCAGCTGTTTGAAACTACTTGATATATCAGTGAGGAGCACTATCAAATATTGTTTTAAGGCAATGATATTTTATTGTACCTGACCACGGATTTTGTTAAAGGAGATTTTATGGACTAACATTACAAACAGCCAAGTTCCTCACAAAGCAAAAAGAAGACTTGTACTGACCACCCTAGAGTCTAAACTAGACTGAAGTTGATTTTGCCCTTCCTCAGTTTTGGGAGCTCATTATAAGAGAGGAAGAGATTTGCTACAGAAGAACACAGGCTAATATAGCATATAGAAAATGAGGGTAGATTTTAGCCATATGTGAGTACACCAATAAATTAGGAGCTGGATGCCCCTTCCCATTGTGCCTATATCTCCTTCCTATATCCCTGTTGTGCCTAAATCCAGTTAAGACACAGTCTTAGTTCTTGCATACACAGTACACACAAACATGGAAAGTCTTGCACCAATAGTGGCATTAGAAATGCTAGGGCTTGAATGTCATATAAATAAGGTGAAAAAGGTACCTTAATGTAAACTTTTATATATTAAGTTTAGTAAAAATTGTTACTTACGAAGCATTTTCTAGAATGGGTATAGATTGTATCTGGTCTTACAATCCCCCATTCCTAAGAAGATGGAATATGCATATATCCAAACATCATATATTACAAGCCTTTTTTCATCCAGTTTTCACTAATAAGATCAAATACCAAATGACAGTTCAGTTGGCAGCAAAGAAAGGGAAGGAGACAAGCACCCTAGATTAACTGAAGAACAGGCTAAGGATTACTTAGAGCAGTAGTTTTCAACTTTTTTTCATTTGTGGACCCCTAAAAATTTCAAGTGGAGGTGTGGACCCATTTGAATTGTAAGTGTGGGGATTCACATACTTTTGATTGATCATAGTTATCTTTTGCAGACTCTTAGATATAGTCTGCAGACCCCTCAGGGGGCCTGGGGACCACAGGTTGAAAAGCACTGACTTAGAAAATCTAGATGTTTTCAGGTCAGCAGGGTTGGACAGGGTGCATTCATTTGTGTTTGAAAGAAATTAGCTGGGTTAATTTCAAAGACATGGGCCATCATTTATGAGAATTTGCAGAGGTTGAATGAGGTCCTGGATGACTGGAAAAGGGCAAATATAGTGCCAATTTATAGAAAAGGGAAGCGGGAGGATCTGGGGAATTACAGACCAGTCCTCAAGGAATCTATTTCTAAGCACCTGGAGGAGAACTAGGTGATCAAGAACAGCCAGCACATGTTCATCAAGAAAAAATCATGCCTGAGCAAATTTATTTCCATTCATAACAAGGTGATAGGCTCTGTGGACAGGGGAGAATGGTGGATGTGATATACCTTAACTTTAGCAATGCCTCTAAATGTCTCCTTTCATTTGCAAGCTAATACAGATTAAAGTACTGTAAGGTAGATACATAGCTGGTTGGATCATGTTGCTCAACGAGTAGTCATAGAATCACAGGAAAGTAGGGGTGGAAGGTACCTCACAAAGTCATCTAGTCCAGTCTCCTGCTTAAGGCAGGATCATTCTTGACTAAACCATCCCAGCCAAATGTCTGTATAACCTGCTTTTGAAAATTTCCAAAGATGGAGAGTCTACAGCTTCTATATGTAGCCTGTTCCAGTGCTTGACAACCCTCTAATTAGGATGTTCCTCCTAATCTATAATCTAAATTTCCTCTGATGCAGTTTGTATCCATTGCTCCCAGTCCTGTGCCCTATGGCCACAGAGAATAGCCTATCTTCATCCTTTCTATGATTGCCCCTCAGAATTTGAAGACTGTTATAAAATTCCCCCCTCAGTCTCCTCTTCTCCAAACTAAATAACCCTAGTTCTTTCAGCCTTTCCTCATAAGTCATGCTTTCAAGGCCTTCAATGATTTTTGTTGCTCTCTGCTGGATTCTTTCTAATCTTTCTCCATCTTGAAGTGTGGGGCTCAAAACTGGACACATTTGAGTAAGTCCAGACGAAGCCTCAACAGTACTGAATAGAGTGGAAACATCATTTCCCTTCTGCATCACAGACCATGGGAAGCCCCACTAGATATCACCTTCCAATTCGATATTGAGCCATTGATGACTACTCACTGAGCAAGATGATCCAACCAGTACTGCACCACCTTACAGTACTTTTGACTATATTTCCTGTATAGTCTGTATTTCCTTAGCTTATTAATGGGAATGCTCTGGGGGACAGTGTCAAAAGCCTTGCTGAAGTCAAGGTATATCACATCCACTGCTCTACCCCATCCACAGAGTCTGTCACCTTATCACAAATGGAAATCAGGTTTGAGGGGCATGAATTGCTCTTGGTGAACCCACGCTGGCAGTTCCTGATCATCACCTTGTTTTCCAGCATGGTGCTTAGAAACAGGCTCCTTAAGTGCTCAGAAATAAATTCCTTGAGGGCCTGCTCCATGATCTTTCTAGATATTGAAGTCGAACTGACAGATCTGTAATTCTCCTGATCCTCCCTCTTCCCTTGGTTGAAGATGAACACTATATTTGCCCTTTTCCAATCATCTGGGACCTCACCCAACCTCCATGCATTTTCAAAGAGGATAGCCAATGGCTCTGCAATTACTTTAGCCACTTCCTTAAGTACTCTAGTACATCTGGTCTTGCCAACTTGAAAACACCTAGCTTATCTAAGAAATCTCTAACCTAGTTCATCATCTGGTAGCTGACCATATTTGTGAAGACTGAAGTAAGAAGGCATTAAATACTTCAGCCTTCTCTGCATCATCCATAACTGGGTTGCCTTCTGCATTCTATAAAGGACTTACAGTTTCTTTAGTCTTCCTCTTACTTTTGAGATACTTGTAGGATCCTTTTTTATTGCCCTTTATGTCCCTTGCCAGTTGCACCTCAAGTCACACCTTTGCTAATTTTCTCCCTGTACACCTATGCAATACTCTTATACTTTTCCCTAGTAATATGACCAAGTTTCCACTTTTTATAGGATTCCTTTTTGAGTTCATCACATTTGAGACATTGCTGTCTAGCCAGGCTGATATCCTGTTGCACTTCCCATTCTTCCATCACTCGGCTCTCTCGGACTCTTTCCCCCCTCAGACTTCCCTCAAAGAAGATTCTCCCCACCCTGAGTTTGTTAAATCAGTACTGCACTGTGGGTGCCCATTCTGTGCCATGGCTAGGTGGCAGAAAGAAGCAGCAGTGGTGCTCGCCAGGTCCTAGTGCCAACCCAACTTCTACCTGAGCTGCATCATTTGAGCTCACCATTGGATAACATTGCCAACTCCTGATGTAAATGATATGCAGATGGTTAGTGTCACTACATGTATTGTAAATGGAGTCTGGGTGTTACTGTGGCATAGCAGAAAAGGTGAACTTGTAAGCTAAAAATCAATATGAACATCATTGTTGCCTCCCACATGGGAAGGCCTTTATAACTTTCTTTTGTAGAAATATTCTTCCCAGAATAGTATTTCATTTGTTTGACTTATGCTTTCCTTTTAGTTGCATAGAAACATGTCTGTCTGTTTCACAGGAAAGTTCTCCCTAGGTTAGTATTTCACTGTTTTGCACTTCACTTTTGTCTTTCAGTAGGTCAGCAGTATTTTTTCTTTTTGCTGAGGGTCCAAAGAAAACTAAATAACAGAGACATGAACAACACGCTATTTGTCTCATTTCTTTAATGACTGCCAAGCTTGCAAAGGAGAGCAGTCTCATCCACCTTTAGTTAAAATCAATAGAAAGACTCACATTTTGTTCAGCAGTAGTTGAACTGAACACATGCAAACAGATTCAAAAAAGGACTGAGGTGCCTAAAATGACATGTAGGCAAAATTAAGGTGACCACATCCACAGTACTCCAGTTTTGTAAAAACCACTGCTTAGATACTGCTTAATCCTGGATGCCTAAACTCCATAGGTGCTGTAAGGTGTGTCTTTTAAAGTTCCCCACATTTAACTTCTGTATACGTGCCTGAAAGTTTTACTTCTGTACATGTACAGCATGCCTCTATTTTAATAGGGCTGAGTGGTTAAGTGGCAAGTTAATGCCTAAACCTAGTCAGGATCCAGAAATGAGTTGTTCTTTTAGTTAGTCTCCTAAGGGGTTCCACACACCATGTGCTCTCACAACTAGCCAAATGCAGTCAGAACTGGCATCCAAAACACTGCAGCATCCACTGCTCTGTTTGAACACTGGATGATAGTAGCACCTTTCTTTTATAAAACAACATAATTAGACCAATTGTGCTCTACCTTCTAGCCTCACAGGCCTGGTAAATAGTGTGAGGCTGGTCTGTGGGCCAGATCTCGTGGAAATAGTAGCAGGCTGCATCCAGGGTGAGGCTGACATGTGGCGATGGTCTGCAGTTGTGATTCAGCACACATCCCCAAACCTACGTGCCGGATTCAGTTGTGGAATGACCCCATATATTGGATCTGGCCTCAGGGTGATCCTGCATGCCAGATCTGGCCCCACTGTTAATTGCCATGGCTCTGGAAGCTACAGCAATTAATTCTGCCACCACTTCCCTGCCATCAACTTTCTGGACTTGTAGGGATCCCCACAGAATACATAATATGGCCCAACAGCCCAGATTTGCCCTGTGGGCCAGAGGTTAAGCTATTCATCCAGGCTGTGGGAGATCCAAGTTAAATTTCCTCTATTGCCTCAGGGGGTTAGAATGTGTATGTGTGTATGTTCCTTCACCCAAGACAACGCCTAATCTCCAGGCTATAGACTGTTCTGGGTGAGGTCATTCTTCACAACTTCTGCTGAAGATAACATTAGGTCAAAAAAAGAGCCTAAGAGAGAACCTAACTGTAGCCCAGGGGTCAGCAATCAATTGCTCATAGGCCAGATCTGGCCCACAAAGGGATCTGGCCTGCATTTTAGTAATGGCATATTAATCCCCTGCTGAGAAGAGCCCTCTGCAAAGAGCAGGGACAGCTGGGTTGGCATCAGGGGATCCACAGCCCGCAGCAGTGGCATGTCCCAAGCTGTGCCCCCTTGCTACCCACGTGGCCAGCAGTGGCTGTGGGCAGTCCCCGCTTGCCGTAACTGGGCTGCAGGCAGTGCCACCTGCCGCCATGGCCCCCCCCCCCC
>NW_017729024.1:119193121-119199729 GCF_001723915.1 Gavialis gangeticus | reverse complement strand
GTGGCCAGCAGTGGCTGTGGGCAGTCCCCGCTTGCCGTAACTGGGCTGCAGGCAGTGCCACCTGCCGCCATGGCCCCCCCCCCCCGAGAGTCTCATGACCTCATGATGCACCAATCATTCATGCTAATCGTTAGGACGTTCTGTTGGGAAAGGAAGGAACTGGATTTAGGAACTTCTCTCAAGAGTGTTTATGTATTTTATAAAAGAACAGTTTCATGTACAATACATAAATAATTTTTGAAGCAAGGACTGGAACTAGTCTTCCACCTCTGAGCTGAGTATTCTAACTAGCAGACTACTCTTACACTGGGCAGGTGCAGCAGCAGCAGCAGCAACACTACCACCTCTTCCTGTTTTTAAGAAAAGATTGAGTCCTGCTCAGTTTTCTGAAAGTGAAATACGCATGTAACTTCAGGAGAGAGTCCTGGATTGTGAATCCAGAGTGGCGATTGATACTTCCCCCAAGTGAGATCTCTGGAGGGCAGCATTTAAGACTCAAGCCTATTCTCAATCTTTCCCCAATGGCCAGCCTTAAGCTTTAGGCTGACTTTAGGCAGCAAACTATTCTGGCATGCTGGCTATCCACACATTGTGTAGAAAGTCTAGGTGCCTCACTTATGGTTCTAGATTCTACTCTGTAGGTGAGGGACCTGAAAGTCAGGCACTGCACTGTTGTGATCTAGTGCACACCTGTAATGTCCCTACAAATGTCCAATTATCTAATCACAAATCACTTGCAGCTCTTAAATCAGGATGGGAAGTGTTTCTAAAAGGTGCGCTCTATTTCTACCATATAGGAATTATTCAATGCAATGTTAATGCTCTTCTGTATTATACAGGGGATCAGATTAATCGACCAACATGGTTTCTTCTGCATTAAAAATCTATGGATCTTTCAATGACTAATGTCCCTAGCCAGACTCATTCTCGGTGGGCCCAGTCCTGGAAACACAGTAAGCAAATATTCATGTAAAAAGTTCAACTGAAACGATGTTACTTACATGTTTGAAGAATTTAGTTATTTGTTACTATTGATCCTGTCCATTATTATTGCTCTTAAACTTTCCTTGTACTAAAGCAATGCATACCAGCGATGAATTAGTTATAGCTGAGATTACAGTTCCATTGTAAACTCTTATTTTCTGGGATTTATAATGCTGTGAAATAACAATTATTTCTGGCCTGGGAGCATAAAGTTTCAGCTCTGAAGTATTTTTTACTCAGTATTTTTAAATGGTTCAGCCATTGTAAATGCGTCCTTAGAAAAGCTATATTAAATATATTCCTAGCAGATACAGCCTTGTTTTATACTTATGTAACTCAAAAATAGCCGTGTTTTAGAAGAAGCCAATTTGGCAAGCAGATATTTTCTAATGAGGACTAATCACTTCGGTTATTATAAATGTCCATTTAAATAACAAAGATCTAATTATCTGCAAGCTACAATTTGTGTGTGTGCTTTTCACTTTTTCTTAGTTGTTAGACAAATGTTACTTGTTAGCAAAATTGTATTTAATATCAACACAACAGAAACTTGATATTTTAAGCATTTACATAGTTGATGTTTGGGTGAACTAGTAAGCAGTTGAACACATTCACTTGATAGCTCTACATTATGTTGTAAGTGCTATAAAGGACCATGCAGTGGCATGCTACTTTTCACAATGTTATATGAAGGCTTAAATGACTGCAGGATCAGAGCTTCTAGTTCTAGGCTAATACAGTGCTAACAGGGAAAGACTTTAATAGCAACACTGAAGTGATATAAGAATCTATGTATAAGATGTAACTCCTGAGAGGGAGTGCCCTTAATTTCAAAAGATGATGAAAAAAAGGTCAACTGGATTTATACTAGTAGCCTCTACTATAACAAATTGTATTTTCACAGTTTGTTAGTGTTATTATAGTATTATTATAACACAGGCCAGATTACGACTACTGCTTCATTGACTTTACACATTTATGACGACCTTTCCATGATGGTTGTGTTATGGATAGAACAAATACTATTTTTCTGAATATGAAGCAATGACTGTGGGTTTTAACTTCTTAATTATTTGTCCATTGTCCTCTTAATCATAGATGCATCCCAACTTTTAGGTAAAGCTACCACAATAAGATCAGAGGCCTGCTAATGTTTTTTAGGGAAAGTAAAATTTTAAAATGTTATGTTGTGCAGCTTTAAGTGGTGAAAAACTAAAAGTTCTTTCCATGAATGTTTGGCTTTGGAAACTTAATAATTACCTGACATTAGCATTTTCTAATTCCTCAGTTTTAGCAGCGCTGGACAATTAGTGAGATGCAAAGCTATTCAATATTTTATACCTATGCAAATAGCTACCAGCAGATTATGCCTCATACAAAACTCCATTAGCTGGGGAGGTTGTGATGGCCCTAGTATTGCACTCTCCACTTTCCAATAACCTAGTGGTTAGAGAACAAGCTTAGTGTGTGGAAGACCTGCTATGACAAACTTTGGTTTTGTTTTATTATTTCTGGTTTAAATGTGTTCATGTTGTAATACTGTTACATGCCTCAGATTCCCTGACTAGTTTGTGCCTGGGACTTAATTGAGCAGACTCAGTGCTGGAGCATTCAAATTAGAATGCTTCAGTGTGTATCACCATTGCATGTATTCACTGTCCTGCATTTCAAAATGTCACTGGGGGCGCTTTAACTAAAATTCGTGAAGCAAGCACCCCGTGGCCATTTTGAAACATGGGGTATTGAATACATGTGATGCTATGGTGTTTTAATTAGAGCAGTTGTCCAGGAGCCACTCTAATTAAACACCCCCCCACACACACCCAGAGCTGCCTATGTGTTGAAAGAGGATGCATATCCAGCATCAAAGCACTGAGGAACACTGTTGACATGTCAGGGGGGTTTGGCAAACACCCATTGACAGACGCGGCAGGGAAATTAGGATGAGCCAAGTGGTGCACAAGCCCCAGGTGCTGTGGGTGCTGACTATGAAGGGGCAGTAGAATCCCCTGGGACTCTTTACCACGGCAGAGAAGGCCCTGCCCTGATCCTGCCCAGACATAGGAGCAGCCCCATACCCAACAGTGCATCTGGGAGGTGAGGGGCAAGTGGAATGGTGCTCTACCCCCAGTGAGTTTTTTTCTCACTCCAGGAACAATCCTATGCTCAGCAGTATATTGGGAGAGGAAGGGAGTGAACAGGGCCCCAGGAATGGTTCCCAGGGAGGTTATACAATGGGACTACTGCGCCAGACTCTCCTCTCCACCACTGCTGTCCAGGCTCTCTATGGAGGAGTCAGCTATTGCAGTAGCAGCAGTAGCAGTAGCAGCTGCATTCTCTGTGCAAAGAGCCTGAGCAGATAAGACTTCCCAATCTTCTCCACCCTACACCACCCTTTACATTGGTCAGCATACTACACACACATATCCACTCTGGGTCATGAATGAAATTCCTACCCCGTTGGACAGAGGACGCACTGCTGCTCAAGAGGAGATGGGAGGGCAGAAGTGAAATAAAGAGAACAATGAAGAGAAAGTCCAGAAAAGGAGGCAGCTGGCCTAATAGCTGGGAGAGGAGAAAAAGCTGTGCTGATTTGGGGATAAAGGGACTGCTTAACCCTTTGGAGGGGGCAAGGACTCTTTGTTGTTCTGCAGTGGACTTTGTTGCAGCGCTGTGTACTTTGCTGCTTGGGGACTTGGAGTGTACTCTTTTTCCCCTTGAAGAGGTAAAATCTCTTTCTCAGGGGCTGAACTGGAAGGTAGTTCACTGAGAAAGGTCCACAGGGAACCAGAGAGGGTCAGCGACAAGAAGGCCAGGTCCCAGAGTCTAAGGGTGCTTACACAAGTTACATTTTTTGCGTGATCAGGCCTCTGAAAGCATTCTACAGCCATGACATAACACACGTGCATGAGTGCAGAGTGCTTTTAAAATGGCTGATCTTGCAAAAAAATAACCTTTGTCAAATCAGGTACTAGATACAGGTGCTTTAAAGCAGAGCACCTTAGGGAACTTATGTTCCCTCAAGGATTAACTTTTTGAGCGGGGGTGGGACTGTGCTGGTACTCACCCTGGCAAACACGAGCCCAGCCAAACCCCTGGGGATGTCAGCAGGGGAGGGAGGAGGAAGGAAGCAGCACAGAGCTGCTGGCTGGGCTTTGCCTGGCTGGAGCTGGAGGGGGGCCAGGGGAAAAGGGGGGCAAGGTGGAAAGGAGCTCTTCTTGCCTTGCTGCCCCCCCCTCCAGCTACCCTGGCTAGGGTGCTGGGGAAAGCTGGGCCTGCAAGGCAAAGGGGCCCATTCCACCCTGCCCCGCTACTGCTCTGGCTGGGCCTCTTGAGAGCATCAGCAGTAGCTGCTAGCTGCTTTGCCTGGCCTGAGCTGGAGGTTGGGGTGGAATCACTTCTAATGACTCTGTTTCATTTTGAATGAATAAAAATTAGATATTCCATTTATGAAACAAAAAATGGAGCATGAGTATATGGCAAGGGTGGGCAAAATATGGCCCACTGGCCCATGGGGCCCCTAAAAAATTTAGAAAATTAATATTTCTCTGCCCTTGGTTCCTGTCAAAAATGACAGGAACCAAGGGCAGTAGGACCCAGGGAAAGCCCTGGCGGGCTCCCACAACTGTGGGGCCTGTCGGGCCCTGGCTCCGCCCCCCAAGCCGGAAGCCCCAGTCAGGGTTTCTGGCCTGGGACCATGCGGCTGCCCCATGCTGGAACTGCAGGTAAGGGGAAGGAGTGAGGGAAGGGCATGGAAGAACCCTGGGCAGGGAAGGACCCCAGGGAAAAGTGGCGCATGGGGGGAAAGTGGCCACTCCCTTGCCCCGTGGCCAGTGCCCCACACTGCAGCCACTCACAGCCTGCATGGGGCTGCTGGTGCCTGCTCAGGACAACCCCGTGTGGTTTGCCAGCGGCTGCAGTAGGGAGCACTGGTCACGGGGTGGATGAAGGGCTGCTTTCCGCACCCCCCCATGCTCAGCTTTTCCCCAGGCTCCTTCCCTGCTCATTCCTGGCATGGAGAAAAGTGGCCCTTCCCCACTCGTGCCCAGCGCCCTGCGCTGCAGCCACTTACAGCCCACGCAGGGCTGTTCAGAGCAGGCACAGGCAGCCCCAGGCGGGCTGCGAGTGGCTGCAGTGTGGGGTGCTGGCCATGGGGCAGGGGAGGGGCCACTTCCCCCCCGTGTTCAGCACCACCTTGTAACCCGGCCCTACTGCCAGCCTGGGCCTCGCACAGCTCAAGGCTCCCCATCGGGAGCATGGGGCCTGCACCGGTGTCCCAGGGCCAGTGTCGGCAGGGCCAGAGCAGGGTGGAACCCAGGACTCCCCCTCTCAGGAATCCCTAACAACTATGATCTTGTAATAAATATTTCATTTTTCCAATTTAAAATATTACAATTTAATTAGGAAAGACTAGCAGCATCTCACTCCAGAATATCCCATAGCCTGATGTTAGGTCATTATTGTGGGAAATGTGGGTTCAAATTCCCTCAGCTAAAGAGGGGAGAGAAGGTCAGACAGAAAGTAATGCCTCCAAATTTTTATCTCCCAAACAAGCCATGTACATGGAAGGTGTTAATTTTGGCTTCTTGCCTAATGGGGCCACAGTAAACTTAGAAATCTATGCCAAGACCCTAAAGACACTTAATTTCACGTACAAAGACCCTGTCCTGACAGAGACATGGTCATCCACACACCAGCTGGGGCACCACGGAGGCAGTATCATAGTTTGGATGGACAGTGCTGCCATATCCTCCATACGCCCTGGAGGATAAAGGATGGATTATGAGGGTGACATTCATGGGATAAAGCAAAGTGATGGAGCCTGTGTGACAGTGGCTGTGCAACAAGGACAAGGACTCTTACAATGCTCTGTTCACCAGGGTGCCTCTTGGGGTAACAAGGAACAATGATAACAAACTGACAGAGAGCAGATTTAGGCTGGACATCAGGAAGAACTTCACAGTGAGGGTGGCCAAAATTTGGAATGGGCTTCCAAGGGAGGTGGTGCTCTCCCCTATCTTGGGGGTCTTTAAAGGAAGGCTGGATAGGCATCTGGCTGGGGTCATCTGACCCCAGCACTCTTTCCTGCCCAAGTCAGGGGGTCCGACTCGATGATCTGTTGAGGTCCCTTCCAACCCTTGCATTTATGAATCTATGAACGTCATTACATATGCCCTTATTCATCAGTGGAAAAAGGCTCTTGCCAGAGAAGTAGACTATGTTGACAAACAACTGTGTATTCAGTGATTATGTATTTCACCCAAGTTTAATATTTTTCCAATAATATTTGACTGAAGGAAAAAAATAACATTACTTCCTGACTGACCCTCATATTAGATGATAGACATTTGCTTCATTCTGAATTTTCTGAGAAGGGTGTAGTCTTGGTATCACTCCAAGACAGAGTTCAAGCTTATGAATCTTCAGCAGATACCAGCATTTCCCTGCAACCAAGAGAAAGGCACTTAAATCTTTGAGAAGCTCAGGGTTTAGGACCCTCTTCCTATCACCATTTCCTGTTGGATAGGTTAGCTGACACCCCACTCAGTATGAATGGATCACCAGTGCACAGTCATCAGTATACAACAGTTTATAGTTTCATAGTTTCTAGGGTCAGAAGGGAC
>NW_017729024.1:119189830-119191211 GCF_001723915.1 Gavialis gangeticus | reverse complement strand
CGTCTTCCCCTTCCCCCAACGAGCCTAGTTTAAAGCCTGTTTATGTAAGGTCTATTTGGAACCTTAGTCCAAGTATGCACTTTGGAGAAGTTAAACAACTTTTCTGCAGTACAGAAGAGAATACCAACATCCACATTAAGATTGCAGGCCATCTTGTCTTGCACCTCTGTGTAGAACAGCATGAATACAATAGGCTCTATGGTGCACCCTTGTCTGACACCCCTTGTGAAAGACAGGTGGTTGGATAGGACCTTCATACTGCTGTGTATACTACCATCAACCTCTCCAAAGACTGAAAAAAGTTTTCTTGGACAACCAAATATTTCCACTTGATTGGGATGTTTTAATAACGGGTGGTCCTGCCTTGAGGATTAAATCAAACCAGGTCAGAGCTCTGGGCCCAGCCAGTCCCAATCAGGGAATTAGGGCAATTCATTCCCTGAGGCTTCATAGGTGCCACCTGCAGCAAACTTTATCAGTACCCTGGGTCCAGCTGGCTTTAGTAGGGCAAGAATTAGAGCTGATTCTGGTTCCCATTATCCAGCTCCCAAAATTGATCCACATGTTGCACACATTGCATGCTAGATCAGACCCACATGCCGGGCCCAGGACACATACTGCATGTGTCCCCCCATCCTAGCTGCTCTGGGACCCACACGGCATGCGGCACCCTCCCCAGAGAGTCTGGGACTGTGCTGCACGTGGTGCCTGCCCCAGTCATTCTGAGACCTATGCTGCATGTAGTGCCTGCTCTGGCTGGCCAGCACAGCTGTGCAGTGTGGGTCCTGGACTAGTCAGGGTAGGTGCTACAGGCAGTGCATGTTCTCGAGCATGCCATGTGCTGGATCTAGTAGGTAGGGGTGAGTGGGATGGAGGCAGCACATGGAGTCCATAAGCCTCATTCATTTGGCCTGTTCTCTGGCCCCACAACATTCATCCAGTCCATGAGTTTGAGTGTGACACCCATGTAGTAGAGTACTTGTTGTCAACTGGGGTTATGCATACCCCTAAGGGTACTTAAAAGGTCATTAACCTTTTTTAACAAATGTATCCTTCCTTTTTCAAAGTTTCAGCTCATGTATTCCTTTATATTTTTTTCTTGTTTTTAGACTGCACCTCCCCCCCCCAGCAGATAAGTCTGTGGGTGAAGGGGGAAGGGAAGGGGTGTCAAGAGCAGAAAGAAGGGGGAACTTTCATCTCCTTTAGAGACTTGAAAAAAGTCCCCAGCTGCTGCTCTTGCAGTGTGGTCCTAAAGAGGGTGAAACTGCACCACTGTGCTCCCTCTGGATCTGCTCCTGCAGTCACTGTTAAGTTAATGTACTGTTCTGCCTTTAAGTGGGATCTAATTTTTTGGATTTTTATTTATTCCCCTGGTATGTTC
>NW_017729024.1:119169873-119184830 GCF_001723915.1 Gavialis gangeticus | reverse complement strand
GGCAGCGGCTGTGGTGAATGGGGCCCTGGCTGGGCCAGGTCATGGGACAACCAAAGCCCGGGTGGCTCGTTCAGGGATGCGGGGGCGCTCCTGCTGCTGTGCATGCCCCTGGAGGCCCAGGGGGCACATGCCCCCACAATCTGTGTGCAGGGCGGAGGTGGCTGCCACTGCGCACTTGGGCTCTGGGCCCCCTACAGCTGCCCTGGGAGCAGTGTAAGCCCATGTGTGTCCCGCCACCCAGCAGGCAAGGGTGTGGTACAGCCCAGCAGTGGCAGGTACATGGTGTTGCACCGCTCCTGGGGCAGCTGTAGAAGGATGCAGTAATTTTTTCTCATTCATTCTGCATACCCACTATGACCTTTTTAAGTACTCCTAGGGGTATGTGTACCCCCAGTTGACAACCACTGACTTATTGCATCTCTGATTTTGATTCTTGACTCCTGGGATATACTAATTCCAGCTCCTGATTCCAGTTCTGACTGCTGGCATCTCCAGACCCCCAGCTCCCTGGGAACCCAGTCTCAGACTTTGCCCATGTGTCAGGTGACTGTCCCGGACTGCCCATGCCCCAGTCCATAACAGAGGAGGAGGTTGAACTAGAAATGCTTCTGATGTCCCTTCTAACCCTTTCGCTCCATGATTCTATGAATGTGTGTGTACATAGGAAAAATACATCTCATATTTTAGGCAGACATGGAATGGGTAATAGCAAAACAAATGGCAACCCATTTCTTAATTTGTGCACCCAGAACAAATTTATGATTTCTAACACTGTGTTCTCACAACTGAACAAGAAGCCCAAATCTTGGGTGCACCCAAGATCTTGGCACCTTATTGACTATATAATCATGCACCAGAGGGATCTGAGCAACATGTTTATTACTCAAGAACATGGTGACTGATGACTTTTAAATAATACACTTAAAACTGTCCCTATAAGTCATCCCAAACATGGTATAACAGCTACCATGCAATACAGAGAGGAGTTGTAGAGAAATTAAGTTACAAGAAGCTGTGTATGAAGCTGCCTGTTCTGCCAGCTGCCTAAGACCCTTTCCCATGAATGCCAATGTGACAGAAGAATGACAAACCTTACATGATGCTATATGCCACACCTGTAAGTTAGCTCTTGGCTTTGCATCTAAACAACACCAAGACTTATTTGATGACGATGCAGATTTTCAGCTTCCTCTTGAACAAAAAATGGAATACTCACTGAATTGTGCCTGCCTGCCTCGACTCTACTTCCAAAAAACTGGCCTGCAGCACTTGTTGCCAAACCAGATTACATCAGATAAGAGATTTGTGGTGGAGGGCCAAGGCTGCTGAATTTCAAGCATATGCTGACAGCACCATGTGCATTCGTTCTATGCTGACTTCAAAGAAGTATGTAGATCGATGCTGAATATGATGATGCTGGTCAAGAACAGAGATGGAAATGTGTTATCCACAGACTCTAAAGGCATAACGCAGGGCTGGGCTCAGCACTTCTAACTGCTGCTCAGTGTTGCCATGGTGGTCAATGGAAAGGCATTGGACTGTGTCATGAATGAGGAACCCATTATCATCTTGGACAAGATGTCAATCATGCATGAGGTCTATACAGTGATAGCACATATGAGAGAGTAGGACACCGGGTCCAGAATGCACCCTGATAAAATCTATGTCAGCAGGAAACTCTTGACTGAGTGATTCTATCAACCTACTGTTGAATTTGGGATACAGGGATTGTCCTGCAGAACTTAAGATACAATCATCATCAAGATCTGACTACAATAAATCCACCAATTGCAACTGGGGCAGCATGTCACATGGAAAGAGGCAGTTTCTCCAGTAGCAAGACCTACACCTATTTAGGGCTTTATAAATCAAAACTAGCAATGTGAATGAGTGACCCTCAGTCTTGATTGGTTAGCACTAACTATTCATACAGCTTCTGAGCCAAAGAACAAAAACATAAACACACCTGTATGAATTGTGGTAAATTCCAATTTAAAAAAAAGGAAATTATAGTATTTGAATCATGATTGATACAGAGAATGAGTGCAAATGTGGCTTTATCGATGAGAGCAGGAAACACACAACCAAGGTATACAGTACATTTTCTATGAAGAGCCACAAGTGATAAATTGAAGAGCCACTTATAATAGAGCCATAGTCTGAGTACTACCACCTTAATTTCATTTTGGAGATCTATGTGTAGCCAGTAGAGCATGTGTCGTATATCCTGCTACTGAGAATTGCATTCAACTCCAGCTTACACATTAGTCCTCCTTGTGGCCCCAGTTACACTATGGACAGGACAGAATCCAAAATAGAACCTGCTGAACTCCAGATCATGATACATATATTAAGCAACCACCCCATATTACTTTCTGGAGCATTCAGCCAGGAAACAATAAAGCTGGCCAAGGACAGCACTATCCATTCCTGGCAGAATCTGCAGAAGTAACAGATTCTCCATATCAGCAATACTGAGGGTGGCTGACACATCTAACAGTATCAGCATGGACACTTGATCTTCTGAATGTGTATAAATTTAATTCCATTGACTTCAAAGCAAAATGTATGTTTGCAGAGCTTCTGTCAACAAAATTGCAACAAGTGAAAAAATGAACTGTTTTGGATTCTCTAGTACAGTTACAATATCCATTACTTTGCATGACTGACTGATTCTAGCTTCAGGTTCAAGTTAAGGTGGACATCTTTTCTTCAGGACCTTACAGGTCAGCTTTCTGAGGCTAATAGGAGGTAATGACTTCCTTTATGTATGCTAGATACTTACCTATTGTCTCTTGACATCTGCCTAATGATGGGGAAAGTTAAACATACATTATCCAAAATGTATTTTTAATAACTTCTTCATGTTCATGGATGTGTGCAGAGTATCCAATGATAACTGTTCTTTGATGTTCCAAACAAATTTGTATTTAGGATAATATTTGTGATCAATATTTATATCCAATGCACAATTTCATTAAACAAGTTTTGTGTGCATAACCTATCCAACTTGTGCTTATACCTTCAAGATTTAGCTGACGTATTAATTTAGAGACTTGTTTGAAGCCACTTTGAAAGGAAAAGAAGACTGAAAAGAAGTTATGTTATCAAATGTATTCCCCTGCATCTGTAGGCAACCACATCAGATAATCTGTTTCACAAATTGATCAAGCTCCATTTTAAAAATAGCATTTTTCCCTTACTGCTCCTATTGGAAGGCTCTTTCAAAACCTCATTGCCCTTATAGTTAGAAACCTTCTTATTTCCAAGCTAAACCTTAATCATACCTGTTTTATATCCATATGGTTTTTAGCCAACATTGCCCTTTACATTGTTCTTTCCCCTCTCAAGTGTTTAGCCCTGCTGCATTCATACAGAGAAATTGTGTCCATGCTTGGCTTTCATTTTGCTAAACTAAACAAACCCAGCTTTCTTACGGCAGGTTCTGTCAGGAGCCAGGACAGCAGGCTAGCTAAATTGCCACTAGCTGGCTCTGGTTACCTGAGTTGGCATCATTGCCTGCTGGGCATAGATACTTGATTTTAAGTCCCTAGCAGCCTACTCAACAAGACAGATACCTCCCTGTCTAGCCTGGGACTTTTGACTATGGTACCCCTTGTTTTCTGTGACCTGGCTTCTACTTCCTAACTTTATCCTGGGAGCCCCTCTGCATAGGAACCTCCTCCTGAGATTATCTCTGAACTTTTCCCCCATACCTTTTATTTTACACACTCCTCATCTGTGGTTCCACCAAGTCCTGAGACCTCTGGTCAATCTTCTCTTAGCTCTGGCCAAACTTGCCATCTACCAGACCAGGGAGAGGCTATGGCTGGAGCAAAACATACAAGGAAGACTGTGGAGCTGTTCTTCTGTCATTCCTCTCCTCACATCTCTGGGAATTTTCACTGAGGGTTGTCCACTGGCTTCTTGGATACATTTCATGGGCAGTGGACATTGGCTAGTGTTGTCTGCTTAGGTCTCTTGCTATTAACCTGTGATTTTTGCTCCCATTCCTATTTCCCCCTTTGTTGTCACCAGGGATCCAGGTTTTCCATTTGCTGTGGAAAAATGCAGGAAAAAGCAAATTTTCTTTTTTAAAGGAGAAAAACGCAGGAAACCATGGGTTTCCCCTTGCAGGCTGCTTGGGGTTGGGGGGAGTGGGATGCAGGGGAAGAGGGCACCACGTGCATGTGTATGCACACATGAACGTGGCAGCCAGGCAGTGTGGTGGAGAACAGCTCTCGTCAAATAAGTCTATGGGGATGTGGGACACAGGTGATGTGTGGGGAAGTGAGGAAGGCACAGGCAACACAGAGGAGAGGGGCACAGATGATGTGTCAGAGGGGCAGGAGGGGGTCACATGTCCCCCCCCCCCCCCCCCGATTTCTGCACCCACAGCCTGGGGCTATACTCAGAGTGACTGCCAATATCTTGCCTTATAGACCTTGGCCTTCTGACCCACCTGCTCTTGATATCCTAATTCCCAGCTCTAGTCTGAACCTTGGTTTCCCTTACTTGTGACACCCTAGTGTCAATCCCTCACCACCTACATACCACTTGTGCCCATGACACTCTCCATTCACTTAAACATCCTAGAACTGTAGCATCTACTACAGTTTGAATGTATTTCTCTTGAACGTGGTAAACAGGTAAGGTCTTGCTGGGGCATTATAGAAATGTGATCCATGACAGATATAAAAAGAGAGAGTAGTTAGCCAAGTTAGTCTGATAGCATCTGATGAAGTAGGCCAGGGGTGGGCAATTATTTTGGGTGGAGGACCACTTAGTTTTGGCAAGACGTTGAGGGCCGCATGGGTAGCCCTGCCCCTTGACAGGTTCCCTGCCCCCTGGTCACTAATCTTGGGACCAATGTCCCAATGACTTCAGACCAATGTCCCAGGGCCAGCACCAGTGGGGCCCAGAGCAGGGCGCAGGCTGGCAGGGGTCTGTGGAGCTGGGCTGGCCTGCACCAGCAGAGAGAGCGGGTAGCTGGCCCAGTTCCATGGAGCCCCTGCCAGCCGGGACCCTGTACCCCTGCCGTCCTCCTCTGGGCCCTGCCGATGCTGGCCCTGGGACACCAGTGCAGATCCCACGCTCCTGCTCACTCCCAGTGCCCCACAGCCCCATGGTACAGGTGGGGGGAAGCATGCAGCCCCAACCCTGCGCTCACTGACAGGGAAGGAGCTGGTGCTGAGCCTGGGGAAAAGCGGTCCTCCCATGCCATGGCTGGGGTTCCCTGCTGCAGCCGCTAGCAGCCCATGTGGGGCTGTCCTGAGTAGGCACAGGCAGCCCCAGGCAGGCTGCAAGAAGCTGCAGTGTGGAGCACCAGCCGCAGGGCAGGCAAGGGGCCAGCTTGTAACCCGCCCCCGCTGCCAGTCTGGGCCCTGCACCGGCTCTGGGCCACAGCAGCAGCAGCTGCAGTCCTTCCGCTTGCCATGCCAGGCAGTGTTGGCTGCTGTTGCCCGCCTGGAGCTTGTGCTGTGGTAGGCTGTGGTGAGGCTGCCACCGCTGCCTCTGGGCTGCCCAGCTCTGGTACTGAGTGCAGGGAAAAGTGGCTCCTCGGCCGCCCTGTGGCCAGTGCCCTGTGCTGCATCCACTTGCAGCCTGCCTGGGGCTGTCTGTGCCTGCTCAGGGCAGCCCTGTGTGGGCTGCAAGTGGCTGCAGCAGGGAGCACAGGCCATGGGGCGGGGGAGGGGCTGCTTTTCCCTGCACTCCTGCCCTGCCCAGGGTCCTCTCCTGCCCTCCCCCCGCTTATCTGAGGTTCTGGTGCCAGTGTAGCCACATGGTTGCAGGCCAGAAGCCCCTGCTGGAGCTTCCAGTTGGGGGGGGCCAGGCCAAGTGGGCCCTGCTGTTGCGGAAGCCTGTCAGGTTTCCCCTGGGTCCTACTGGCCCTGGTTCCTGTCATTTTTGATAGGAGCTAAGGACAGATCAATATTAATTTTCTAAATTCTTTAGGGGCCCTGCAGGTTGGAGAAAATGGTATTTTGCCGACCCCTGAAATAGGCTGTAACCTATGAAACCTTATGCTTCTCTCAACCCAGGGGTGGACAATTATTTTGGTTGGAGGGCAGCTTAACGACTTTTGGCAACACTGTGACAGGTACCCTGCCCCCAATCATCATTTTGGGACCAGAAGTCCCACCCCTTAACCCTTGACCTTTGCTAATGAGCCAACCTGGTTCGGTTTGAAGGTGCATGCCAGTGGGCTGGGCCAGGGTGATTGCATGTCACTGCATGCAGCTCCCAGGATTCAGCCAGAGCTGCGCGCTGCCAGGGGGCTCTGCCTGCCATGGACCACGAATGCCTCGAGGACCTGTCGCCTGCTGCTGCTGGAGGTAGAGGGGGTTGAATGTAATGGGGGGATGTGATAGGGGGCACACACCCAACCAGAAACCAGACACCCACCCACACACACACACCCACAAACCCCACACCCCTCCCCACAAACCCCACACCCACCCACACACACATGCACCATCAGGCCAGGCAAGCTCTGTGCTGCCATGTGCAGCTCCTGTCTCTCCTTCCAGGAGCTGTGCACCATCAGGCTGGCTCTGTGCCTCCATGTGGGGTGGAGGCATACAGCTCACCTGGTCCGATGGTGCACAACCTCTAAAAGGCTGCCTTCTGCTGGCTTTTAGAGGGGCAGCTACAAGTCACTAATTAATGTTTTTTGAAGGGGCCCCATGGGCCGGATAAAATGGCCTAGTAGGCCAGATCCAGTCCATCGGCTGTATTTTCCCCACCCCTATCTTAACCAGTTAGTCACTAATGAGCCATGCTGCCCCTTCTGCTGGACATAAAAATTGTTACATTAGGAGGAAAAAAAGACATATGTACAATACGTATGTGCCTTCCTCTAAATATTTATGAACTTGAGCTTTCTAAAAAGTAGGCGTGACATGGCTATGTCTTGTTTAATGGGGCTATGTAAATAATTCTTTTCCGACTTGTCTTTTTTTCTTAAATAGTTGTCAATACAGCTGTAAATAAGGGGGCTTTTTTGCTTTTATTAAGAGTGGGAGTCAATACAGGCGACTCCTGTCAACCAAAGAAAAAACAGTTGGGACAAAATGTAGTGCTGCCCATCCCAAGATAGTTCTTACACTTCCTTTAGATACAAGTAAGACTGACACTGGATGTCTGTACAATCAGATAGTTACAGTTATATTTGTATTTTTATTTTAAACCTGTCCTTAGAGATTTACCACCTATTTTGCATGGAGGTTTCCCAATGGACTTATTTTTCAAACAGTCTGGAGCCAGGAATAATTTTTTTGCGTTTCCACATTAAAAAAAAAGGCCAGGACTTGTTGAGATTAATAAAAACCTTTCCATTGACTATCAAGGGAACTGAATGGAGTCTCAAGTTATTTTAGAAACAAAAATGAGCCCAAAAGCCTTTGTAGAAATCATCTATTCAGTTTTGCAGGGTGTAGTTCTTTACACTAAAGATTTGGAGTCATCTGTTAAAACATTTGGAAAATGGAGCTTAGAAAGTAGTTACTGAGTGTGCGCAGTAAGCAATGACATTGGTTGTAATGTACTCTTACCCCAGGAGTTTAACCCAGTTGAAATGAAAAGAGATGACCTATAGATTTGCTAGCAGTGAAGATTCAGTAGAAATGCTCCACTGGTTTCAAAGGAGGATTTTTATCCAATCCTAAGTCAAGACGGATGCTTTAGAAATGCTCCGCTGATTTTAAATGAGCTTTTCTACCAAATCTTGATTCAGATGCAATACTAATTCTCAGCTAAAACTAATGGCAGATTTCTATCACATCCCCCCTAAGTTAGGATTCAGTGGAAAAGTTCCAGTGGAACCAATGGAGGATTTGATTCACAACACTTTTATTAACTTTACATGAGCTGCTTCCAGTACTGCAGAACATGGTATGAAATCCACACTATATATTGAACCTGTACTGCAATGCTGCCATGCCACTAGGAATGGTGAATTCTTTCCTGGCCTCCTTAGATGATCAAGAAGAGGTGCAGCAGCTGAATAAAATGACATACCATGTGAAAACAACCTATTCTGATATCAGCTATCAAAGACACTGATATAAAATGTGTATATTAAAATAAATTATTCCAAACATTCAATAATAACACTCTCTTCAAAATCCACGTGCGGTAGCTCAGAGTGAAGGATTAATACATCAGTGTTTACTCACAATATGGGTCTATGTTTATCCATCATAAGTCTCTAATTAAATAGTATTATATTTAATCATTTTACAGGCCTAGAAAATGCTTTGTAGAGTTACACATTTCCATATCAAAATCAGTTTAACTTTTCCTCAAATGTAGTCACGAGAAAGAAGACAGCAACATCCTTAACCTAACTGAATTCCACAGTAACTACTGATCTGGGGGCCACCAAATCATATTTTATACAAGAAAAACAGCACAAAGTGCCAGGAACCTTTATGTTTGTACAGTTTTTTAACTGATGTCCTATTGTAAGAAAAAACCTGAAAGGAGGTGGTATGAGATCTAGAAGGCAATCTCCCAGTGCCTCGTACTATTCCCTGCAGTGGACCTAATGTCTTCAGGGCAAGGTTTTGAGAGCTGTGTAGGACTTTGCATAAGATAATGCAGATAATGCCATCCTTGATAGCGAAAGACATAAGTAGATTTGGAAAATAAAGACAGTGTGGAGAGTGATTTCCCTGTCCTACCTTGTCAGAAGCTATGGAGCCCAAAATATATGGGAATTGCATATAGATGTGTCAGTGAGACAGATGATGGAGGGGTGATGGTGCTTATGCACGTAAACACTCTTCCCTAACCTTCATAACAAAAGTTTAACTTTTCCAGCAAGTTTACTACTGACTTGTGGACTGAAATCAGAGGGCATAAGCTGACCCTTAATCCTTAATAACTCTAAATGCATAAACTTATATTACTTCCATCTAGTTTTCTTAAAATGATATTAAGAGATCTTTGTATGTCTGACCTTTTCTTCTTCTAGCTATAGTATGTTTTATCAACTGTAAAAAATGTTTATGCATATTATAATTAACTACACTGTAATTACTATAGTCAACACAATAGCTTTACTCACAAGTTGTGCCTCTTGTTAGAAAGGATTTCGTATAAATCATGTAATGCCACTACATGTATAAATACATCCTTGTAAGAAAATGTCATGCCTCTCATGTATAAATGTTGCAGGACTGGGGTCACAGAATGCATTTAAATTCTAAAGCTAATGTTACTTGATAAAAATCTCCAGTAGGGTTTTCTGTTCTCACAAGGATTTTTTTTTTACTTCTTTTAATACATTTTTCATTGATGCCTTCATTCTGGTGAAAAATACTGCCAGAGCCCATTCATGGAAACTTAAGCAAATATAGCTTTAACAATCCTAAAACCACACACAGATATGAAACTGACACCTTCTGAGGTATTATTAGTCCATTTTGAGATTATTGACATATGGAAAATTGAAAATGACACTCTTAATCACTCTACAACGTATTAGATGATTATTAAAAGACATGAAATACACACCGGGCTAAATTAATTCTTCTTGGAGCTGTGCTGAAATCAATGGAATGACACCAGGGAATAATTTGGTCATTTGACTCATGTCTAGTTAAGGGTTATTACATTAAAGCTATGACCTTATTTTATATCACTCTGTTATCTTTTACACTTGATATATATACATAACGCAGAGAATACATAAGGTATTCTTATTGGGTGCATCTACACATGTACTTTACTGCAGAGTTGACTAATTGTTTCATAGATTTCATAGACACTAGGGCTGGAAAGGACCTCAGGAGACCATCAAGTCCAGCCCCCTGCCCAGGGGCAGGAAGTCAGCTAGGGTCAAAGAGTCCCAGCAAGATAAGCATCCAAACGCTTCTTAAAGGAGTCCAGAGTAGGTGTTTGCACCACCTCTGAAGAGAGCCTATACCAGGCCTTGGGGGCTCAGACAGTAAAGAAGTTTTTCCTTATATCCAGCCTAAAATGGTCTTGGAGGAGTTTGTGACCGTTGGTCCCTGTCATCCCTTGGGGCGCTCTGGTGAACAGATGCAGTAAAGTGTCACTGTCTATATATGTGCTCCTATTAGGGTTCAGTAAATTAATTAACTCCACCATAGTACAGTACTGTCTGAGACAGGTACTATCCTACTGCAGAGTTATTTAGTGTGCCAAAATGCACATGTAGATGGTGACTGTAGCTGGCTGAGGCATGAGGGTGCTACTGTGCAGGGGCTGCCTGCTAGCTAGCCCCACACTGGAGCACTATCGTGTCCCAGCCAGCTCTTCCACAGCACATTAAGCCCGGCTAGCAGGCTGACCCTCTGGGCACCCTGGCTCAATGTGGTGAGGTCCCGAGTGTATGTGTAAATGCTCTGCCTGGGAGCAATAGACTTCAACACAAACTATGCTGGAGTTTACTGCTACATGCTAATTGCATGTGCAGATGCACCCATTGAGTTGTACCAAAAGTCTTAGGTAGCTGTATTGATTTTAACTTAAAAAGGTGGCAAAACCTGACCCCTAGAACTGTAAATTCCTCAAAATAGTGTCTGTGTCTCACTGTACATTTATATAGACTCTTGGTACTTCTCTGTAACCCTGAAGCACTCATTTGTCTGTTCCCTTTACCCTTGCCTAAGGATAGCTCTTCTTACTCCCACTGACATTATCAACTGCTGTGGACCTGCTGGTTCCAATATTTCAGCCCATCCTGTCTGAATAACAGACAAAAGGGAAAAAGATATCTTTTCATGTATATCTATTACATCAATACAGCTGTAGGAGCACACGTTTCCCTCCTACAGCAGAAAAATAACATGTATTTGCTGCATTTCTGCAATAAGCATTATTTGGCTTGTTTCTAATCTCATTTTAAACAAGTTTAAATCAGGATTAACTTAAATTAAGTCAATGAACCTGCATTTCTTCTCCCATTAGGTTTACAATGGTGTAACTGCCTTGGCTTCATGGAAGTCCTGTAACTGCCAATGTAAAAAAATTAAGCTACTGGACTACACTGCGCATATTTTAGTGGAGTTTTTTCTTATGTGTTTTTTTTGTTAAAAAAGCAGAGTATATATACCAGACTGTCTCCAAATCCTCAGCGGGCTGTCAGACTTACAGCTTTTTTAAACCCCCCCCCCCCAAAAAAACTACGACCTCTTTTCCATCAGTAGCTTCCTTACATCTATCCTCCTTTTCCACCATGGCTCTACCTTCTGTATCAGTGGTGCACAGTTCCCTGTTCTTCTGCTTCATTCTGTTCCCCATGTGTCCTATTATGACTCCATCCTTCCATTTTTATCCCCTCACATATCCTATGTCTTCTTACGATCCTAATGCAGGGGTGGGCAATTATTTCATGCAGAGGGCCGCTTACCAAGTTGTGGCAAGCTGTTGAGGGCCCTGCCCCTTGACAGGTGCCCTGTCCCCTGATCACCATCTTGGGACCAGTGTCCCAATGGCTGGGGACCAATATCCCAGGGCCAGCACTAGTGGGGCCCAGAGCAGGGTGCAGCCTGGCAGGGGTCTGTGGAGCCAGGCTAGGCTGCACCAGCAGGAAGAGGGGAGAGTTGGCCCGGCTCCACAGACCCCCTGCCGGCTGGGACCCTGCACTCCTGCCACGCTGCTCTGGGCCCTGCTGGTGCTGGCCCTGGGATATGGGTGCAGGTCCTGCTCCCACACCCCCTCACTCCCAGTGCCCCCCCAAGCCCCGTGGTAGAGGCGGGGGGCAGTGCACAGCCCCGACCCCTGCTCGCCGGCAGGGGACTAGCTGGTGCTGAGCACGGGGGGAAAAGCAGCCCCTCCCCCGCCCCATGGCTGGTGCTTCCTGCTGCAGCCGCTTGCAGCCCGCATGGAGCTGTCCTGAGCAGGCACAGGCAGCCCCAGGCAGACTGTGAGTGGCTACAGCGTGGGGCGCCGGCCACGGGGCAGGCAAGGGGCCACTTTTCCCCATTCTCAGCACTGGCTTGTAACCTGCCCACGCTGCCAGACTGGGCCCCACGCCGGATCTGGGCTTGTCTGTCGGGGCTGCATCGTGGCAGCGGTGGCAGCAGCTGTGGCCCTCCAGCTTGCTGCACCAGGCAGTGTTGGCTGCTGCTATGTGCCCAGAGCTCATGCGCTGGGCAGCGGCAGCAAATGCTGCCCAGTGTGGCAAGCAGGGGGGGGCCACAGCGGCTCCCGCTGCTGCACACAGCCCCGACAGGCGAGCCCGGAGACGGTATAGGGCCAGGCTGGCAGCAGGGCGGGTTACAAGTTGGTGCTGAGTGCAGGAAAAGCAGCCCCTTGCCCGCCCTGTGGCCAGTGCCCTGCGCTACAGCCATTCACAGTCCAGTCATCTTTGACAGGAACCAAGGACAGATAAATTTTAATTTTCTAAATTTTTTTAGGGGCCCCATGGGCAGGATAGAATGGCCTTGAGGACTGAATCCAGCCCGCAGGCCATATTTTGCCCAACCCTGTCCTAATGGTTCACCTATGACTTCCTCTAAATGCCTCAGTGACTCTGCTCATGTTCCTTCCACCGTCTAACCCAACGGTCACCAACCAGTGGATCTCGATCCACCATTAGACCTCAGAGCCTCTTGTGGTAGATCCTGGAGCCTCTCAGAGTCAATGTGAGGCTGGGGTGGGGGCCTGAGTGCCTGTGTGCATGCACGCATGTGCCCCAGCCCAGCAGGTCAGTCCATGGGGGAGGGGAGGGGTGATGGCTAGGCTGAGGCCTCCACAGTGAGGGACAGCGCCACAGAAGCAGGAGTAAGTTGAGCGGGGCCTTGGCCAGGTGGGACTTACCTGCAGCGGTGGCCTTAGGGTTGCTGGGCCCCTGGGCAAAAGAGTCATTTGGAGCCCCTTAGAGGCTTAACTTTGATGACCTATGTATTGTTAATCTTTTTAATATTCTTTGTAGGAATTAGGTAAATAGTTGAGCATTAACATGCAAATAGAGCCACTTCCTTTAAATACTTCACCCCACAAGAAATGTGTTGCAAAATTTTGGGCCCCCTTAAAGTATAGGGCCCTCAGCAGTTTGCCCTCCCCTAAGTCTGCTACTGACCCCAGTCCCTTCAATAAATTCTGTCTCTAATAAGGGTAGTTCTCTCTTCCCCTTAAGCTGTCCAATTATAGTCTCCTCTTCTCTCCTCTGACAAATCTCTTTCCCACTTTTTATTTCCCTTTTAGCAGTTTTTATTTTGGTCTCTAATTCACCTATGCATTGCTACACCCAGTGAACCATATTCTGACAATAGGTCAATCCACCTGCAACCACTCTTCAGCCCGATTCACCCATCCAGTAACCTCTGTACCAACAATGTGATCCTCTGTTTTCCTATGGGGCTGACCAGATAATGGTTCCTCAGCAAAGTGATCCTCTGTTACTTCCAGTCTCCCAAGCAGAATCTGATCCCATGTTCTTCTTCCCAGCAAATTAATCCTAAAACACTCTCCATCTCACCTCCCTCCCCCGATCATTGATTCTGTTTCACGCTCACCTAGTAAAACTGGTGCCATTTCACCCTTCAGCTTACCTTTAGGATTCTGTTCTCTGCTCCTGAAGAGATCAGTTGTTGACAGGAAGCCCACAGTACTTCTGGTTGAGGGACACCATGCTGTGATTTGAAGAAAGGAGTGCCACACAAAGGGTTTATACTGGCATTCGGTTATCTTCATACCCCTTATTGAGCTGCCCCTAGATTGAGAACTGCTTGATTTGTTTCTTTTAGGTTAGGAGCAAAACACTTCCGTCATCTGAAGCATGGAGGTATTTATAAGAACCCAAGATGGCTACAGTATAAAAAAAACCTAGTGAGGGGACATAGATAGCGCCTGTGACAAACACTTTTGCTCAGGTCCAGTGCACCTCTAGTGCCATGTTGAACGGGGTCAATGGACACATGAAACTCTAACAGCACTGGTCCTCCCTCCTGTGGGTCCTTTCAGATGGGCAGATGTAGCTGAAGGGTAAAAAAAAAAGCTAATTTGCCCAAGGGTCAATCACCTAATGAGCTTGCCTAGGATTTCAGGGGCTCAGCACACTTGCATGTCAGCTCTCAGGAACTTGGTTAAGCCCATGTTCCCAGTCATGTCTCAGAACTGAAATCAGGCAGCAAGTTGTTTGCTCTTCCAGCCTGGTGGCACAACCCAACCGTTTCTAGACTCAACTTGCATGCTTTGCCACATAGCTAGAGCTCCTCTCAAATTTGCAGGGCCTGATGCTTCCAGGCCCGGTTGGGTCACAGAAATCCAAACCCAGTCCTAGCTCCTACTGGGCCTAGCAGCTGCTATTGTGCTTTTACAAGGCTGCTGGCCAAGGGGGCTGGGTTCTCCCACTCCCAGGACCACTACCTGAGCTTTCCATCTCCCACTCCATGGGGGCACAGCCAGGTCTGGGGAACTGGGTGATGTGGGCTGATGGGTGGCTTTTCACACATGGCTGGAATTGGGGTGCGCCAAAGCCTGGGTAGTGCTTTACGTCTTGTACTGTGTAGAGCAGCATTTCTCCATCTGTGGATCATCATGACCCAAATGTGGGTTGCAAGGCTGTATGCAAGGGTTGCAAAAAAACTAAAGGAGATTCCATTTTTTTACAAGGAGAAAAAAACATGGGAAACCCTGGCTTTTCTCTTGCAGACTGCCACAGTTACAGCCTGTGAGGGGCTGCTTGAGGCCCCCAAATCCCACCCCACCCCCGGCCCCACACACTGGGTGGGCAGTGTGTCAGGAAAGAGGCACTGGGTCGGACCTGGCCATCCATGTTTACAAATCCTGGTATAAAACACGTTGGGAACCACTGGTGCAGAGAGGACTGCATAAATTTGCTACTAGGTTAGACAGTGGCTCTGTAGGGGATGGTTTACACTGGGATGATCCCGCCTCAGGCGGCGGGCCGGACTAAGTCACCGCTGCAGATCCCGTCCAGCCCAATGCCTCTACACCTCACCGGCCAGCTCCGATCTAAA
>NW_017729024.1:119165646-119169553 GCF_001723915.1 Gavialis gangeticus | reverse complement strand
GGCCTCGAGCAGGGGCGGGGCGGGGCGGGGAGGGGCGAAGCGGCAGCGGCCGTTGGGAGCGGGCGGGGGGCCGTGTGGTCCCGCCCCCGCCGTGTTGTCTCGGCCGCCGGGGCCGGGGGCTCTCGCGATAGTAGCCTTGGCGCCGTGACCTCCATGTGAGAGCGGCGGCGCCTGGTAAACACTCCCCGCGGCTCGGCCATGGCTGCCGGTGGCGTCCGTTAGAGCCGGCCGTGCCGCCGTTTCCCCCCCGCTCGCCGGGCGCTGCTGTGGGGCGACAGCTCCGTTCCTGCTCCTGCTGCGCGAGGCGGGCGGCCCGGCGGGCGGGGGGCTCGGCCGCTCCGCGGGATCTTCAGCCCCGGTTGAGCGAGACAAAGGCGCGGGGGACGCGCCCGCCCCCGGGGAGCGGGCGGGAGCCGCCCCGCTTCCCCCTCCGCGCCATGTGGATCCAGGTGCGCACCATCGACGGCACGGAGACGCAGACCATCGACGACCTTAGTCGTCTCACCAAGATTGAGAGCCTGCGCCAGAAGATCCAGGAGACCTTCCGCGTCAGCCCCGACCGCCAGCGCCTCTTCTACCGGGGCAAGCAGGTGAGGGGCGGGGGGTCCACCGCCTTTGTCCGCCCAGCCCTGCCTTTTGTCACCCCCGGGCGGGGCCCGCCTTTGTGCTTCCCCCTGGGCCGGGGAGCGAAGGCCACCCGTCCCCACCCACCCCCTGGGGCACCCACACGTGGGGCCGGCGAGGGGTCTCCCCCTGCCCCGCCTGTAACGGTTTCCCGGTGGGGGAGCGCTCCTGTGGCCCCGCGGGAGGGCACGTGAGCAGGCGCTGTGCCCTCCCCCTCTTCCTCCTCGCAGGCACTAGGCAGGCGGGATCCCAGCCCCCTCTCCCCCTTCAGGGGCTCTGCTGGCAGCGGCCTGCACTGCCCTTGCAAGGCCACGGCACCTATCACCAACCCCTGGCACCAGCCACAGTTTCATCCAACCTGGGCGTCCGGGGAGAGTGGCACCTTAGGCTAACTGGCCACTGTTGGGCACCCTTGCATCCAGGCAGGACCCAGCCTTGCCCTTGGGAAGTGCTGAAAGGCAGAAAGACAACTCTGTGCCAACCTAGCGTGGCCTCAAGGGAAGTGGGAGAGAAGTGGAGCTGGGGCGTAACCTTCTTCAGAAGAAAAGGCCCTGGGGGTTGGCATGAGGAGGGTGTGTGGCTTGCTCAGTCTACCTTGTGTGTTTCGGGTAGCCGTAGGGGAACCGTTACCAAACACAGGAGTGGCCGGTCAGTTCCAACCAGCGTGAGTGGACTTTGTATTTAAGATGAAACCTGTTAAGATTTTTTTGCCATCTATCGGGCTAGGAATGTGTTTCTGTGAATAATAGCAACAGTCACAGGGAGCAAGAGGTTACTGTTTTCTGTGGTTAATGTGGGATAAGAGGTTTTGATTTTAGTTGAGAGTTTAAGGTAAGCTGGTGAGAAAATAATGGAAATATAACTTTATATGGTACAGATGCAGTGGTGTGATAGTTTTTCCTTGGATTAAATTATACAAATTGTTAGACCTTAAACTGGAGGAGAGCTTCATGTAGCAGGAAACGAGTAGTCTTTAGCATCAAGTTGACTTGCCTTCTAGTCATGTCGCTGTCTCTACTTATACCCACTTTCTGCAGGGAAGATGGAAGCCTTGCTTATGAGGTTGCACTTTCCCATGGATACGGGCGGCTCTTTGGGAGGGGGAAAATGGCTGGAGCAGAAAGTCATTACTTTTTGTTTCCTTTTCCGTGACTAGGCTGTCCTCCTTCTCAGTTACTCTTCTCCTACTTCTGCTATGCTGTATCTATTCAGACAAAATGTAAGTATCTGCTGCTGTAGATCCACTGAGTTACTTACTTGACTTCATCTATACTACCTAATGGCAACGCTTAGCCTATGAAGAGTTCTGGTCCCACCCACAAAGGTCTGATCTAGCACAGGGGATTGGTGGCGCAGTTGTGCTATACTGCCCACCACCTCTGTTGCAGAGCCTGCAGTTTCAAGGTATCTGCGCTTGCCCACACTGCAGAGGGTTCGGGGATTGGTGGTGAGGGTAAGCATAGGCATCTGGCTACTCTAGGCTGGAGACGTTCAGCCTGCGGCCAGGTTGTGAAGGGTGGTCAGTGCTGGCGAAAAGTTGCGGATCCATGGAGTAGAGGATAAATGGAGTCTGAACTCTGATTTCCACTGTTGCTGCACTGAATTTTAACTGTTTAAATCTTCAACTGCTGTTGTAGTTGAAGAGTTAACCCCCCCTCAACAATTAACTACACTTAGTTAATTGAGGCATCTCTTTAATATGGAGAAATCCTAAAGTAAGCTAGAGCCCTGTAAAGTTGAACTTGAGGCATTGTCTACGCCAGGGTTGTCAAACTTACAGCCTGTGGAGGTGGATCACCTGGCCCACAGGCTCTTTGTGGCTTCCAGGAGCCAGCTGCTTAACCCTGTCACTGTGGCTGCTGGAGCTGGAGTTTCAGCATGGCCAGCACTTATGGGTGAATGCTGCTGCTGACTAAAATAAGCCGCCTTCACCCTATGGCTGCTGGCTGTATTGACACTGGCTCTAGCAGCCTTGGTGCCTGGGGATTGAACAGCAGTAGTGTTAACTCTGTGGCTGCTGGTGCTGACACAGGAATGAGAGCATCTGTGAGGAACCTTGCAGTTGGGATTTGGCCTGTGAGGAACTTTGTAGCTCTTATACAGCCCACAGGACCAAATGAGTTTGACTCCCCTGGTTTATACTATAGAAATGACTTCAGGATAAGAAGGGATGTATTTGGTCTAGGATTATAAAAGGTATCATCTCTGATCCAAGAGTTCTAGATTTTTGCATTTCTTCAGGATAAGTAGTGATACCTGAAATGGTTTGGATACTGGTAGCAACTGAACTGTGTGAGTGCTGAATTCATGTGGGCTGCAGGATTTACCTAAGATGCAGACTGAATTAGCTTACACTAAACCACTCATTCTCAACCAGGGTGGCCTGGCACCTTGGGGTACTATGAAATTTCTCTGCTTGACTGCTCACCACTCCCCAAGGGCTGCAGGATACCATGCAGTATTACACTTTGTAGATGTGCAGACATCTGTGCATGATTCGTAAGATAAACCCAGAGATTTCAAATAGGAAACTGGTGTAAAAAATATTCTGACCTATTGTGGTTTAAGTTCTTTGCAACCAAAGAATTGCCAAGGGGGAAGGGAAAGGGAGTAGCAGGCAGGCAGGGATTTGTTTGACCTTAGTCAAGCTATCTCCTCTGCACCTTGTGTCAGCCTTCAAAGGATCTTTTAGGCTCCTGATTGAGAATTGCTGCTTTACTACTTCTCTTCCAACTCAGTGGGTTAAGTCTGAACTCTTCTAGCCTGCCAGTGTGCAATTTTCTGTAGTCTTGCTTTTCAAACAAGTTAGGAAACTGTTGCTATGCTGTTCAACAGAACTGTTGTATTATGTAAGCATACCTAGTAATTTTATTTGAATGTGTAAATATTCTCATAATTTAAAAGACACTTCCTTGCTCTCTCCCTCAGACTTCTAAACCTTTGAAGTTTAGTCTCGGTTTGATGCTTCTTAAATCTAGAAGTCTTACTAGAGTAGTGTGAAGGAAGTGCGTTACCTTTACAGTTTGTATGGCGTTTCCTTGATGGTAGGTATGGATTGCTGGCGGTCTACTGCATTATGTGGCATTTCTGGCTGGAAACAAGTATAGACAGATTGCAGAAATGCAACTAAAACTATTAGGTTTCCTAAACAAAATAGTTTATTTTTATTGTAAATTAACAAAGGAGAACTGAACAGTGTTTTTTTGACTTGCTGCTTGTTTTATCTTGTATATTGTGAAGTCTGGAATTCCTATAGCTGATTTTTTTTTTTTTTTTTTTAGGG
>NW_017729024.1:119162704-119165594 GCF_001723915.1 Gavialis gangeticus | reverse complement strand
TTTTTTTTTTTTTTTTTTGAGGGACTTCTATGAAGTCTCTAATGTTTATGGCTAGTTTAAATGAAGAATTAGCGTGAATTGTAACTGGCTTCCTTAATTCCTAAAGGAGAGGAGGTGGGGGTGGGAAGAGGGACAAAGACTTAACAGTGAATGTCACCTTCTCTCTTCAGTACAGTGCAGTTTTCACTTTTGGCTCTTGGTCTTTAATCAGTCTTTAATCATAGGCAGGACTTGAACTTTTAATATTAATGGCCTACTTTTGAAAACCTTTCAGACAGCTTCTCTGTACAAAAGCCCACTTACGTGTTACTGTTTGGCATGTGAGGTAGTTAGGAATACCATCTCATAGAACTCTTCGCTATAACCTTCATGTTCAGAAACTCGAGGTGTTTAGAAAAAAATAATCTTATCTGAAGAAGTAATTCCAAATACTTTTTATGGTTAGGAGCTGGAGCCTACCAGTGGTTACTTTAGATTTTTGTATGCAACTGCAACAGCTGTCAGTTGATAGCAGAAGCAGCACTGTTTTGAATCTCTTACTTTCTATATTTCAGTGTTATGTTATCCAGTACAGAAAGGATATTTTACTTGGAGTAAAATAGATGACCATGTACTTGGTGAAATTTTGCCTTATTTCAGCCTAAAGCTAAATGACCGGTACACTTGACGAAGCAAGCTCATTTGAATTGGACAGCCTTGAGAATTCTTAATGTTGCTCTTAACAACCTGTAGGTTGTGATCTTCATGTACTTTGAAGTCTCCTGTAGATAATAAACAAGGACAGTTTCACATTTCTGTCAGGACTTCTTTATTGCAAAAATACCACATGTATTGTATACAGGATATGGTGAATACTTTCTTTTAACATAAGTAAAGGAGAATTTGGTTTTAATAGACTAATCTAGACGCACTGAGAATTCAAAAAAGCAAACCTTTTTTTAAAAAACAAACCAAAAACCCCACCAGGCTATGGTTGCTGTGGGACTTCCAGTTTTCAATTACAATCCCGGAGAAAAAACAAGCAGTAAAAAATGTTGAGGTTTATGCTTGAAAACTTGCCATAAAGCTTAAACTGATCCACAAGGCTGCACAGGAATTAAAACAAACTTCTGCTGCAAAGATGGGTATGTGTGCCATGCCTCACAGTTTGGGGTGGTGCTGCTGTAAGCCATTCCCTTTACTGGGGGTGAAGAGTGGAATTGGTGGTAATGGGTTTTATTTGGGGGGTGGTATTTGAGTTGGGGGCAAAGGGATAGCTTTGGACTTGGTTAAAAAGTGCCAAATTTTATTTAAAAAAACAACAACAAAACCTGTAGTGGTCCCTTGTCTACACTAGTCTTTTCATGTCTTGCTTATATGTGAACCTACATGTTAATAAAGCCTGGTAGTCGCCAGTGCTGGAGCTGAGCATTAAAGAAGAGGGTGGAAGGCTCTGTCAGCTCGAAAGCTAGGAGTCAAGTATGGTAAATGATGCATGACGAGCAACAGCCAGGTGACTGGGGAGGACCAGAATAGAGGTTACTGCACCAGAACATTTTTCTGTTTTAGAGGGTGAATAGCATTGCATAGGATTTTCTGTTTCAGGGGGTACTTTAGACTGGATACTGATGTGAAAGTATTAAGTCCCCAGGTGGTGTCTAGGGACATTATCATAAAGGAACTCCTGGGGAAATAATTTTGTGCCTAAGGCCGTAGAAAAGTTTGTCATTTGGAGCCCTAGGTCAGAGTTTGTTCTTTCATGTTAGGAAGAAAGTTCTCTTAAAACCTGACTTGCTGCTTTGGTTCAGTTTCCAACCTCTTCTGCTTTTTGTACCATAGTATGGCACTGTTGATAAAACTATGGTGACCTTCCAACATGATCAAATGGCATATTAATGTTGTTAGAGCTCCTAAACAGATTTTTATCACTTGAGTTAATGGAATAACTGGTAGCAATAATAGGCTGTTCAAGTGTTTTAGTGGCTGGTCCATATGACCCCCATCTCTTGGTGGGCTTCATGTATGTCTGCTGATTTCTGACATAAGGACTAGTTCTGTATTTGTTTTGGAGGGAAGCCCGGTGTATATGTGTGCCTTTGTGTCCTTGCCTTGCTCTGGTTCCCATCTTCTCCCTCTTAGGTTCAGATTGGGGCACTCTTGTGTTGTCCACAAAATCTTGGCTCTAGCACTGAATATTAATAGCACAGGAGCAACAGACTTCTTGCTCCCAGATCAAATGACTTGCAACTCAGTAGTCCTTAATTACCCATGGAACAATCTTTTCAGGGTGGTTGTTCTCAATGAACGGGTAAGATCCTTTTTCTTTTAGCATGCCACAAGGTGCCCATGGAATATTAGATGTACAAACACCTACACAAGATTCACAAAATTAAACTTGGAAATTTCTGACCTAACAGGTTTCTCTTTGACCTGTTGTGGTCTTTCAGTTGGTTGCAACTGAAAAATTGATCAAATGTTTTTTTTTCCTGTGCTCACGATATGAATGAAAACCAAGCTGATGTTTTTAGGAAAGACTTGTTCAGTTCTTGCTGGCCTAGGCTGGAGTATAAGCAGTGCAGATGGAATTGCTGGAGAATGTAAGCAGACAGATTGTATCAAAGTTCTATTAGTGTGTATACATCTTTTTTGGACATGCACATGCACGCATGAGCACACGTTTTTTCTAGAGGCGGCTTGTTTGTGACCCATCCCCATTCCACCATGGGGGCCAGAAAAAGCACTTCGGGACCAGAGCAAACTTTGTCTTCAACTCTAAAATTTATTCTAAGTCATGAGACTAGGAGCTACTAAACAAGACAATTGTGTAACCTTAATATTTTTATTATTTTCCATGTATGGAAATGATTGAACACTGGGCTCCCCCCCCCCCCCCCCCAAGAAAAAAAAAAAA
>NW_017729024.1:119159188-119162688 GCF_001723915.1 Gavialis gangeticus | reverse complement strand
CCCCCCCCCCCCCGCCAAAAAAAAAAAAGAAAAGAAAGAAAAAGAGAAAAAAGAAAAGGAAAAAATGTCTCCTTGAGGCACTGGGCTCAGATAACATCAACTTTATGGTTACAGCTCTGGCTAAGAGAGAAGCAGCTTATAACAGCCTTTAAAGTTGAAAGCCAGTCTTAATTGTAGGTGGTGCTACTTGGTTTAAGTAACTTGATAGTGGTGATGTTGATGATTTGACGCATCCAAAGGTGTAGTTGGATTGGTCTGAGAGTATAAATTAAAGGGACTTGATTGTGAGTAAAAGCTCAAGTTAGTGGTCATGAGTGGGATAGTAATAAGATTAAATGATTCAATTCAGAAGCAGTTAGACTGAAAAATCAGGTTTGTTTTTTTTAATGTTGACTAATAACGATAATCAAAAAGCAACCTGTTTGTCTTGGAAAGTGGTCAAAACTCCATAACATAATTATCTGTAATGGTATTTGGCATTTTCAGTAACTCAATATTTTGAAAGAATTGTAGGAAAAATGTCTGTTCAGCAGAGATTTACTTTTGTGTGCTATATATAGTGTGTAATATAAATAAATAAATACCACTTTTGTAGATGTTGCTATGGTCAACGCTGAAGTGCAGCTTCTCTTAAACAATTGTAGTAAAGGGTCTTAAATGCAAAACATTCATTAGAGGCTGCAATGTAATATCAGGCTTTTAAAGGAGTGTTTTAATTAGCATTTCTGTCTTGCACATAAAAATGTTCTTATTTCGAAGGTAACTTAGATCTGGATGCATTAACTCAGGCAACTTTATACAGTGCCGGATTTAGGCACAAGCTAAGTTAGCTATAGTTTAGGGCCTTACGTTATGAGGGGCCCCTAAGCGTCAGCTGCCAGATGAGTAGTGATTGTGGGCTGGCAAACCGTGGCCCCGCAGAGCTGGACGGAGAGGTCATGACTCCTCTCACAGGGCCTGTGGTTGAGGCCTCCCCCCTGCCACCCAGGGGGGTGGAAGTATCTTTACCTGTGTTCTGCCAGGAAATTCTGACCGTGGGGCTCTGTGCGGTGGTTCATAGTTTGCTAGACCACAGCTGCAGCTGCTTCTAGTCTGCAGTTTGCCAAGCTGTGGCATGGAAAGGTTGGGAACCCCTAGCGTAGGGCCCCACCCTGTCATAATCTGGCCCTGGTTTTATATTATCTTCCCAAGTTTAGAGTTGGCTTGTAGGACTGATAAGTGATTGTAAGTCTTTATAACTAATTGGACTAAAGATAAATGTTGATTATATCACAGCTGATAGTGTGGCTTCAGTCTAGTTTCTGTATTGCCACCCAATGCCTAATGCTCTTGCAATTGCATTGAGTGAAAGAGAGGGCTACTGCTTTAAGTTAACAGTAGTCAAAACAAAATTACTTTTGCCCCCCTGCATGTAAAAACTGTTTTTTCAGATTGAGGATCCCCAGTATCTAAATGCTAGACTCCCATGGTAAAGTAACTTTGCCAAATATGTTGTTACTAAAGTACGGCTAGGATTCTTCTTCACTTATTACTACTGGACGATCTTTAATACAGGTATCCTTGGATGCTGCAGACACTACATCACTGTGTGGCATCATCTGTCATGTTCTGTTGTATATCCTGCAAAGCCTATGCCACAGTAGACAGTTTTCTGTCTTAACTTGTTTTTAATTGCACATCCCTGATCTAATGTGTAGAAAAAAAATGTTACTTAATGGTAAGTGGCCTCATAACTGTTTAGTCTGGCGTGTATATAGGCTTCTGCATCAAAATTTTAGTCAATGTTAATCCTGTCTGCCCTAGAAGACCATTCCTTTATCCCTTCAGTTCTCAACCTTTTTAGACTTGAAGAACCCCTTGGAAAATGCCAGCTCTTAAACAGTAATATTTTTTTTACTGGGGGGTAGAATTCTTCTGGTCCCAACTAAAAAAGACCATAACAGGTCAGAATATTTTTAACACAGTAATTTTCTGGGTTTAACACAATGACAGCTTTGGGTTTATCTTGTGAATCATGTTTGCACATCTAACATTGTTTGGCACCCTTGAAAGGATCACATGTCACCCCAGGGTGCTGTAGCATCCTCATTGAGAATCACTGCTTCAACTACTTTTTTCTGTAAACAGAAAAGAAAACATTTTCTGTTCCTTCCTCTTACATGAATTTGTCAAACTGCAGAACAGCTGTTTGTCTAGATCTGGCTTTTTTGCTGACTCACTTTAAAACTATCTTCCTATTTGAGGTCACAATGTGTTATAGAAGAGTGAATTTTAAAAATTTGCTACAACTGATTATACAATTAAATTCCATATGGCTAACCCTATCCACTTCCCTTGTCTGGTTTCAGGAACCTCTCACAAAAGGCTCTTCATCTTGGAAGTGAATAATCTCAGACTCAGAATGATTTCCCACAACAGAGGGGAAAAACTTTGGCTCAGACCTGTTTTCAACTCAAAAGGGAGGTTGGAGACCCAACCTGTTCAACATTTAACTGCTAGTGATTCACTATTTTGAAGGCTAAGGCAACAATCCTGTTACTATTCCAAGGAGAGGTTTGCAGCACTTGACCTCAGGATGTTCATTTTTGTAAAACCTTCACGCTAGTCGTCTTGGGCTTGGTTGTTTGGTAACAAATATACAGTGTTAGCGTTTGGCCTATATCAATAGTGCCTAGCTATGAATTTTTGGCAGATCTTTTACAAAGCTGTCCTCTTGGTTGCTGGCTTGTCAGACAAAGCCCTTTCAAACCGTCTAGTCCTTCAAGCAGTTTCTAAAAGTAAACACTATCCATTTTTAACCCCAACGTAGCTAATTTTTGTCAGTGAGATTACATAAAAAGATAAACATGTACCAGTAATTGTATCAGTTTGAACTCTACCTACTTTGTTCAACTACAGGCAAAGCCCACTGGGAAGAGGCTGGCGGAGCCCCCACACCAAACCTACAGCAGGCATCCCACCCTTGCGCTGTGCACAAATCCTGGGAAGGGCAGGGGGGCACATGCCCCCCATGCCTTCCCTGGTGGTGTGTGCAGTGGCTGGACAAGCTGCCTGTGGCTCTGTCTTGCCCTGCCCCACCCTGGCTGAGCAGCACCTGCCCTAGCCCCACTCCTTCCCTCGCCATGGGGTCTTCAGTCTGTGCCCCCTCATTCCCCTTGCCTCCACACAAACTTATTGGCCAGATGCTGTTCTCCAAGCTGTTGGGCTGTACAAGCAGTCCTCAACTTACAACTTTTCAAGTTACGATGAACGGCATTTACGACATTTGTAAATTGACACCCTCTTTTGAGGTTCCAATGTGGGTTTTGCCTTTATGATGCTTGTCACAGCTGCGTCCAGCTGGTAAGTCTGTTGTGGTGGGTGTAGGGGAAAAGAGGTATGGGGAAGCAGGTCAGTGCCCTGCAGTGAGGTAGTCATTGCAGCTGGGGCTTGGGCAAGCTGCCTAAATGGGGGGGGGCACAGGGAGAGGGTGGGACAGCTCCCACCGCTGTGTGCCACAG
>NW_017729024.1:119158137-119159167 GCF_001723915.1 Gavialis gangeticus | reverse complement strand
GGGAGATGGGGCCAGCCAGGGCATGGGGGGTGTGCCCTGGATCTGTGCGGGGTGGGCAGGGCTGAGGTGGTGTGCTGGGAGCCAGGGCTATGTCCTCCTGCTGCTCATCCAGCTGGGGCAGGGGGGACATGGGGTGGAGGCACTGTGCTTCCTTGGACAAACGGTGCGTAGCAGCAGGAGCTGCTCCAGCCTTCCTGCACCTCCCAGGCATGCCATCTGGGCAAGCGGTGGGAGGGCAGAACCCCCACTCCCAGCGCCTTCCACCTGAAATGCCACCTGGCGCAGCCCTGGCCCCACCTGCCCTGTGCAGATCTGGGGCACATGCCACTCCCCTGCCTTTTGCTGAAAGGGAATGTGACTGTCAGCTCTGCTCAGAGAGCCAATATGTGTGAATTGTTGCTTATCTACAGCATCACACTAGTGAGGTTCACCTGCCAGATCTTAAATGCTGTGGCAGATGAGTTCAACAGGAATTATTTGGTAAAGCACAAGTAGGAAATTACAGTTCTTATTTCACTGATCTTCTGCCAAGTGGCAGATTGGCTTGCAATACTTGAACACGAGATGTCTTTTTGTTCTAAAGGGGTGTCTGCATTCAGGGTCTCCACTGTAACACTTCTCATCCTGTAATCACTGGTGCTGATGCCTGTCAGCCAAACTGTTCTCCCCCAGAGCATTAAGAAAGAAGCAAACATCCTTGTAACACTTCCATGGCTAAGATAATTCTGGTTCTCAAACTCCCAACCTATCTACTCATTTGCCTGTAAAATTCTAATGTCTCAGAATGAGAAAATTGCCTGGTACCTTAGTGGTATTGTTAGTCATGAAGTCCCTGAATATGGTGTAGAAAATCTGAGCATATTTTCTGTACTGTAGTGAACTCTGAGGCTTTGAACCCCCTTACATGAACTGGATAGGTCATTCCAGTATGCCTGAAAGGACATGACCAGCAGGGGTCTTGTCACTTTGTACAGGCTGTCTTCTCAGGGAGTAAAGAGATTGTGCCCAAGATGTATGTAAGTTTTGTTCA
>NW_017729024.1:119151059-119153137 GCF_001723915.1 Gavialis gangeticus | reverse complement strand
CACTTCCATGGCTAAGATAATTCTGGTTCTCAAACTCCCAACCTATCTACTCATTTGCCTGTAAAATTCTAATGTCTCAGAATGAGAAAATTGCCTGGTACCTTAGTGGTATTGTTAGTCATGAAGTCCCTGAATATGGTGTAGAAAATCTGAGCATATTTTCTGTACTGTAGTGAACTCTGAGGCTTTGAACCCCCTTACATGAACTGGATAGGTCATTCCAGTATGCCTGAAAGGACATGACCAGCAGGGGTCTTGTCACTTTGTACAGGCTGTCTTCTCAGGGAGTAAAGAGATTGTGCCCAAGATGTATGTAAGTTTTGTTCAGTCTCCCAGGTGGATCCGTGGAAAGATAAGAGGTTTAGCACTGACAGTCAACCAGTGAAACCTTGTTTTATGACCTGCAAAAGACTGTTTAAATAAGGACAAAAAACATTTCTGCAAGCAGGATGGACTGGATCAAGTGACTTCATGGGCTATAAGTTGCAGAATACAACATTATACTATCAAGGCAGTGACACTTACTCAGCAAGTTTCCCTTAATTACTTTGTAAAAGAAAGGCTTGGCCTGCTACATCATCCTTCCTGATTAACTTTAGTAAAGACTTGGGGCTATTGGGAGGGCAAGTGTGAAAGTATCATGTATTGGTAATGGCAGTGGCTTATTCCATGCTGAAGATATTTCCAGCAGGAGCAACGTTGAAGTAAGCATCCTGAAGATGGAGATGGAAGGCCATCCACAAAAGAAGAGAGAGTCTAGTTGTGACAAGCATCATTTTCAGCTTTAACTTGAAAATGACGATTCTGAATTTCCTTAACATCAGCTTTAACTTGAAAATGACGATTCTGAATTTCCTTAACACTAGGTGGGATGCCCTCCCCCTTCAGAACCAGTAGATGGTTATTTTTCTTTATTATTAGAGATCTGAAATTGCTACTTCTCTTCTTCCTAGGGCTAGCAGGAAACGCACCCTGCCTTCCCCGGAACATGCTACGGAGTGCCAGAGTCACAGTACTTTGTTTTCAGGAAGCATTGGCACTTTTTCTTTTTTAAATTGTACTAGCTTTAGGAATCACAAAAAAGGCAGAATAGACCAAGTATCCAGTCCATCTCATGAGAGGCATGTGTGCGTGGGGGGAGCGTTTGTATTTTGAGTTTTTGTCTTGTCCTTTGAGTAGGTTTAACAGGCTTGTAGACCCTGAGGGAACAAAAAGTGGCCTTTGACTTTGGTTGTACAGCACTTCAGTCTTAGAGCTGCAGGGTTTTGCCTCTCTGAAAAGGGAGGTTCTCCAGGAAGAGAATCTCAAGACTGCAGCTTTGAATATGAGGCAATGCCTCATAGAGTTGTCTGTAGGATGTAGAGTTGTCTGTAGGAATGTTCTAGCCATGGTTTCTCCTTTAGAGATAATGATCATAAAAGTACCCAGCAGGAAGTTAGGAGTGCCTTATGTGATAAGTGCAAAAGTATTGTCTGGTAAGTAGCAGCTGATAGTTAGGCCCCTGGATTACATGCTGGTAGAGGAGGATGATTTCCCCCTCTTGTCTAGCCTTGTGTATTCTCAGCTCTTTAGAGCTGAACAAAGCTACTTTGCTATAGCAATGAGAGTAACAAAGATGGGAGAGGGGTGTGTGTGCAGTAAGTTTTCTTTTTTTTAAACACTCTTGGAATTAGCCTTTTTACTATTTGTTTAGCCTTGTAGCAGTTGCAGTACTAGAGGCCACATGATTTCATTGGGGGGGCAGGGGGGAAGCAGCTTTGCTGGGAACTGACTGTTGCAGACTGCACAGGCCTATGTGAGGGCTCTTTGATCTCCAAGAGAACCTGCTGTGTCTGAATTAACCTACCTCAAGTTCTGCAAACCCTTGTTCTAGGAACTGCAGGAGGAGGGGCTTAATGTCCTTCCCTAGTCAAAGGTCTGGGCAGCAGCACTGCCTCGGGCAGAATCCTGACTGGGTAGGAAGGCATCTTGTATCCAAGATAAGAAACAGCTTCTTTCAGGGAGGAAAAGCAGTTGGCTTCTACTGTACCTCCCAGCCTGGAACTTCATAGATTTCATAGACATTAGGGCTGGAAGGG
>NW_017729024.1:119143225-119147902 GCF_001723915.1 Gavialis gangeticus | reverse complement strand
GGTAACTGAAGTCACCCATGACAACCATGGTCCTGGAGCATGTGATTTCAGCCAGTTCCTAGGCGAACTTATAGCTCAAGGGTTCCAGTTCAAGAATGGGAGAGCAGAGGATTAATCCAGAGCAATTTGAGAAGAAGAATCAGAAAAATAGGTGGTGGGAACCAACTAGTTGCGGCGGAATCTAGGGCCAAAGGGGCTATACCAAGAATGCCAAGTGATCCCTCAAGCCACCTCTCTTTAGGCTCCATGATTCTGAGTGATGCCTTTGCCTTTGGGTGCTCTACCTGGGCTGCTCTGAGCATAAGTGCCAGTGCTAAACCACCTGTCTGCCTCCAGCCTGGGATGGGTTACTTTAGCCTGTGGCTAGAAAAGGTTGCGTACCCCTTCTCAAGGTGACAAAGCCAGGGCTTTTTGTGGAACCCATCCTGAATCAATACTTTGCAGCAGTTTTTACCAGTACTTAGCACCGAGTCGAATCCTTAGCCCCCTGGGCTAGTGGCTCTTCCCATAGATTTGCTTAGCTGGAGAGATTTGAAGCCTGGTCTGGTGCTACTTTCCAGCTGAGGAGGTGCATGTGGAGAACTTGCACACAGTACAGTCCTTCATTCCCATCTCACATCATTGAACAAAAGACATGACTTGTCACATATGTCCAGTGTTTAAGCTATGATGACAAACTCAAGAAAAGCAAAACAAAACTAACAAAAATCCCCCCCCACACTTTTTCTTATTCTTTGTCAGGTCTTTTTAAGCATTAGCTGTGGAGGTGTTGGGTATTACAGACAGGAAAGAATGCATGAACAGGTCTGAGATGGTCTCAACCCTCTTACCACCTTGCAGGGGGAATAAAAAAAGGGTGGGGGGTATTACAGGAGATAGACAATTAATGAAGCTGAGAGGCAAGAAGCTTTGGAGAATGCATTACAGTTGATAGGAAGAGTGCTCAGATTTGAGCTATGAGCAGTGGCCCGTAGCTCAGATCTAAGCACTCTTCCTATTAGCTGGTTGGGCAAGAGAAACCAAGGAGTAGAAAGTGTCTGCTTTTTCCTTGTGCTACAGGTGCAAAGCAGAAGGAGGGGCAGTGCATGTATGCATGCAACAGGACCAAGCCCCAAGTGGCCACACAATTCCTGCCCCACTGCAGCACATCAGGGTCCTCTTCCTTTTCCTTTCACCTGCCACACCTTCATGGAATTATCTTATGATAAGGCTGCCCCAGGGTCCCAGATAGTCCTAGCCTTTTTTTGGACCAGCAGGTCCCTTCTGTATCCACCTGTCCCCAGTCCTGCCCTTTGAGCCCTAAGAGGGGGCCTACTGGCCCCATCAGTGGCACATGGCACAAGTTGCCTTGAGGGCTCTCTACAGCCACATCCATGCCTCAAAGGTTTTTCAGATTGTCTACTGGTCCTGGTGGCCCCATCTGTTAACTAGCAAATCCCCCTGGCATGCTGAGCCCCTGGCTCTGACCATAGTTTGGCTTCTGCCTGTCCTAGGCTTCAGCCTCTTTCCAGGCTTTAGCACCCTTGGCTTTAAGCCTGCCCTGGCTTCAGCCTCCCTATTGTGGCCTTATCCCTCCCTTCTCTGGTCTTCTGCACCTTGTATGGCTGCTGTGCCTCTATCTCAGCCTTCTGGGTTTCTGACCCCAGGGTGTTGCTTTCACTGCAGTAGCTTCCTGACCCCAGACCAAATGGCTCCTGCTGGTCTTGGGCCTCCCAGACTCAGTCTGAATCAGTTTCAGCCCCTGGGGTCCCTGACTCCAGACTAGGCTGCTTAACAGTGAGTGGCATCCACATCTCCCTTGTAGGCACAATCTGGTCCTTCAGTATCAAGCTCAAAACAAAAAAGCTGCTTTGCAAACTAAAAGTCTTCCCCCACTCTGGGTTGGTGTCCCCACAAGCCATATCTTACTTGGAGTGCTCTCATCCTGGGTTTCTTGGGTGCTTGTCAGGCTGCTTTCTGCAGTCCTTATCTCTTGGGAGTTCCTCTGCCTACATGGCCAGACTGACTGCCTGGTTTCAGGCACTGATCTTGTGTGCTTCCAAAACCCCACCCCTTCTAGGTGGCTCTCCAGCTGATGTGGCAGGACAAGAAATGGCAGCATTAATTACTTTGGTTTCTGAACCTGCAGCAGTTAATGCCATCTAATTTCTGGACCCCTGGGGAGCTGGAATGGCCTGCACTGGATCTGGTTTCTGAAATGACACTGCCACTCATCTTGTGGACCAGCTTCAGCCCATTCGTCTGGGCTGTGTTGGATGCCACTGCTTTAACCCATCCTAAAGTGTAACTAACTATTTAAGGATGCATATTATAGGCATTCCAAGGAAGAAATAAACTGATCTGTGTTCATGAAGTTTTATGAAAATTAACTTTTTTTTTTTTTTCTCAAAGCTAACAGGTTTCTACTTATGTATAAGTACCTCTTTATTAATCTTGATTCACTGAAAGCTGTCCATTTAGGTGGGTGGTACTTAAAGTTTCTAAAATGGTACACTTTGCTGGATAGTTTCAATTCTTCTTCTAGAACTGCCCCATCTAGAGCAGAGGGGGCCAGTATTTTTGGCAGGCATGTCACAAATTAGCCTCATATCCTTCAGGTGCCACTCCAATCCCCTTTCTGTGCACAATCTGTTTTGCTTTCTGTTTCCTTCCCTGTGTTCCTTGCCTGATGATCTGCTTTGTTTGCTTTCTGCTTCCTGTACTACCTGCTGCTGTGCTGCCTGTCCCCTCCCCAGTCTGCTGTGTGCCACAGACAGGCTGCCTGTGCCACTTGTAGCATTTGTGCTGCAGGTTGGCCACCCCTGATTTAAAGAACGTTTATACTCACAATACCCTAATTTCAGTCAAAAAGCAATTTTAAAGCAGCAGTCATTTTCAGTCCCCTTTCTAAGGACTACTTCACCCCTCTCATAGAAGATCCTCTTCTTTAAGGAGGTCAGTATAGTTCCAACAAGCTTTTATGGGTATGCTAGCCACAAGGAGAATGAAAGACTGGTAGTTCTGGTACTTTCATTCTGGCAAGGATAGCAGCTGTAGAATTCTAACCCAATTATACTTTGGAAGAAGCTCCCCTCATAGTCTTCAGTCCAAAATAAGAGACAATTAGCAGGCTAACTGCCTTATTTTCTCCAGAACTTTAATCCCCAGCATTTTTAACTTCCCCCAGAGAATTTTAACTAGGGACATTGGCTCAATACACTTAGCTTCTCCCTGTGACAGGAAGGTCCAAAAGTGCTATATTCTTTTAAATAAAAGCATATTTCTACTCAGTATAATGTGTCCCTGACAAATACATTAAATGGACCAGATCCATCATGGACTGAACTTTAGATACCTGTTTTGTTTTGTTTTTTGTGGTAACAACTCCATACTATGTTGTTAGTATTGGGAACCAGTAACTTCCTTCACTGGCCTCTCTCTGTAATAGGGGTTGGGGGAAGGACACACTAGCCAGTTGTTCTGAAATGATTGAGGAATTCAGGCTTTTAGTGATAGAGGCCATTTGGAGCTACTTGGAAAGTGAATCATTCGAGCACCAACATTAATGCTTTTTCAGTAGCATACTCTTGATTACTCAAGCAGTGACTTAAAGTGGTGCAAACACACTCTAAATAGAAATGGCAGATTGGCTCTATCAAAAGTGGCATCCAGCCTTGATGTTTTTGTGATGACATGCTGCATTCAAGAGCAGAAACTTGATTCCTGGTAGAATATCCTCAAGAATATGGCAAGAGGGTACCTCTTCTTTTGTTTGAGCTGGGGGATTCTGAACCAATAGTTAAATGGATATAGCTTTTTGTAGAAGGAATGAATTGCACCCAGAGACCTGAAGCTCATAGGAACTTGGATCTTAGCAGATTAAAAAAAAAAAAAAAAAAAAGTGTCTTGACAACCAAGGTACACACCAGGATTCTCTGGGTAGTTAGCTGTGGAAATGTACCCTGAAACAATAATCATTGAAACCTTAATACAGATTTACTTGATGTTGAATGTGTCCCAAAGAGCTAGAAATAGACATCTTTTATCTCTGTCAATTCATCCACAGATTTAAACATCCAAATCTGGGTATGAGGCAAAATATAACCAGTAGAAAAAAACATTTCTAAATGTGGGTTAAAATCTTAACACTAAATTAGGGGTAAGTTAATACGTAAAAGGAGATTATCTAGCTTTCACGTAGTTAGGTTATGTGGCATTTTATTGGAAAGCAAAGGAGAACTCTGCCAGTTGAGTTCACTCTTCATGTGTCTAGTGAATTTGTACTAAAGACTCACAAGTGACTCTGCTAGTCAAGTGGCCAGTCTTTGACACAATGCTTGTTAACAGTAGAGCGTATGTAGACAAGCAGACCAAAAATAACCAGTACCAGTAACCAGAATTCTTCTGGTTGTGCTTATGCGTGCAAGCTCAGTGTGTGCCCACACCCCTCTTCCATTTCCCCTCATCCCGCGAGTTTCAGAGCAAAACAGACTTCAAGAAGGAGGGAGCAGAGGGCAGAATCTCAAATATTGTCCACTGCGCCATTGATGCCCTATTTCTAAGAACTTGACTTAATTGTGAGTAATGTTCTTTCCTTGAAGTGGTTGTTTTTCCATATGTACAATCTCACTATGAATGACTCCAAAACAATGCCTATTTAGAAGATTGTAGTAGGTTGTAGGGGTGCTGGTATGCATG
>NW_017729024.1:119128608-119138225 GCF_001723915.1 Gavialis gangeticus | reverse complement strand
GAAGATTGTAGTAGGTTGTAGGGGTGCTGGTATGCATGCCAGCCCAGCCTCTGGCTTTTTTACTTTTCATTCCATCCAGGAAGAGCACACGTTAACTGCTGAAACTTCCTTAGCCTGACGAAGGGTTTTTGAACCCAAAAGCTTGCTTAAAAATGGTTCTCCAATTATTTAAGTTGGTCTAATAAAGATATCAGATTCACCCAAAGAACCTTGTCTGCCATTTAGAAGAGAGACTTGTGTTGGTGCAGTTCTTGGTAACTGAGCTCCAGACAGCTGCCCTGCAAATAACAGGTTGAGAGATTTCTTAGTGGAGTCACTGAAGTTGTCTGGTCTCTGGTAGAATGAACTCTAAATATTAATGTTCATGTCAAGTTGTTGTTTCTGCTGTTACTGTAAGAGTAAGGCTCTGGGACCCACATAAACACCATTTGGGCCAGTCTGTTGGGTGACATAATTCAACAACATCCTTGATTGGGAGTTTAGAAAGTCCATAAGTGTATTTTTCAACTTTATAGAAGGCTGGGGGGGAGGGGGAAGGGGGCAGGGATCTGTAATCAGTGCTTGAATCTCACTCTAATAAAGTACTAGCCCCTTCTTTGCTGTCTTCAGGCAGGAGTAGGGATCCAATTGCCATAGGTCAGGGGTCGGCAATTATTTTGGGTGGAGAGCCACTTAACAAGTTTTGGTGAGCTGTCAAGGGCTGTAAGTGTAGCCCTGCCCCTTGACAAGTGCCCTCCTCCCCCAATTGCCATCTTGAGACTGGCAGTCCTGCTCCCTAATCCCTGACCCTTGCGATTTGGAAGTCCCTCTCCTTGCCCCCAGAAATACTCCTTTTGGGAAGGGGATTTGCCATCTTGGAAATGGGGAAAAAACAAATTATATACTAAAAATTGAACATTGACAATAACACGCTAATTTTCTTTTTTAAAGTATTTTTGCCCTGATTTGTGTGCGTTTGTGTGGTGTATATAAATAGATGATTGCATAATAGCTCAAAATGAGGTATGTCTTCTGCATATTGTAGGGGAGTGTGGAGGGGGGGTATGGAGAGGTGGGTATGGGGTTTATGTGGGTATGTGTGTGGATGTGGGGTGTGGGGGAGGTTGTGGGGGTGTATGTGGGTATGGGGGGTTTGTATGGGGAATGTTTGTGGGTTGTGTGGAGAGGGAGGGTGTGTGTGTGTGTGTGTGTGTGTGTTGGGGGGGTGTTGGTGCATGTGTGGGTGCATGTCAGATGGCATGTGTACACATAGGAGTGAGGGGTCTTCTCCCAGAGGTGCATGAGCATGTGTGGGGGAGAGTGTGATTGTGAGATCTGTGGGGGAGGGTTTGTGGGTATGGTGGGGTATGCATGGGACACCCTGTGCACACCCTTCTTTTTAGGGCAGGGGCTGACCAGCTACAACCTGGAGACTGTGTGCACTGTGGTGCCTCCCTGCCACCACCAGCAGCACACAGCCCCAGTGTTCCCTCACCCATTCCAGACTCGCCCTTGCTGGAGTAGATCAGCCAGAACCCGTGCACAGCCCTGCCCCAGCCTGTCCTACTCCTGCTCTGCACTACCTGCCCATGGCGTGTCTTGCCGCCCCCTGGGCATGCAGCAGGGCTGGGGTGGTTCTGCAGCTGGACTGCCTTTTTAGGCAGCCCAGGTGGCAGGCAGCTCCTTCCAGCTGCTGCCACTGTCAACCCCAGCTCCGTGGTACCTGCGGGGACCTGCAAACGCAGCCCTGACCCCATGTGCCCTGTGCCTACCCAGGCTGCACAGCGGTGGTGTGAGATGAAGCTGTTGCTCAGTGACGGGGGAAAGCAGCCCCTCCCTCTCCCACTGCCAGCAGTTCGCTGCTGCCAGGATGCCCTGCATCTGCTTTGCACTGCCAACGCTGCCCTGGGGCAGCCTGGAGGTGGTGACATCGGCACAGAGCAGACAGGGCAGCCCCACATCGGCTCTGGGCAGCTGCAAAGGGAACTGTTGGCAGCGGGAGGGACCACTTTCCCCCCTACACTGAGCAACAGCTTTTGTCTCACACCAGGGCTCCTGAGCCTGGGCAGGCGAGCCTGTAGCAGGTATGGTGGATGTGGAGTCTGGGCTGGGTGCATGAGTTTCTCCTGGTACTGTAGGGCTGGAGCTGCCTGCCACCTGGGCTGCCTAGAAGCCCTGTGGAGCTGCCCCAGCCCTGCTGTGTGCCCAGGGGGAGGCAGGACGTGCCACAGCTGGACTCTGCCTGAGCCAGGGGATCGAGGCACCTGCCGTGGGCTGGGTAAAGGTCCATGGGCTGTATTTTGTCTAACCCTGCCATAGTGAAGTGGTGACTGTCTGACGTGAGCGCTGAGGAATGAGATCTCTTTATCAGAGAGACGACTCTCAGTACCTTGAAAGACTTGAGGACTGCTGGGTGAATGGAGAGAAGTTAATTCTCTGCCAGAGGGACTGAAATGACACCCAGGGACAGCTTTAACTAACATAAGGAATAAGTTATGGGGGTTCATCTCTAGCTGGGAGATCAGAGTAGCTGTAATAGAAGCTTCATAAGAGGAAAGATCTCACAATACCTGATCAAGAAGTGACTTAAGTGTCTAATCAGGCGTGGCTGGGGCCACCCTCAGGGCAGTGGCAGCAGGCCCTGGCTCACTGATGAGCCCGGCCCCATGGCGGTAACTAGCTTCTCTCCACTTGCTGCTGGCTGGGGCCTGTGGGCTGGCCCTGCCCACCTCATGGTGGCGCCTTGGGCCAGATAAAATGGCTTGGCGGGCTGCATGGTGGCCCGCAGGCCACATGTTGGACAAGCCTGCTATATAGATTGTCCCCATGACTTAGTTTTGCTCAAGAGACTATGAAAGATGGTCTAATCACTGCTTACCTATCAAAGTTGATTTTGGAGTGCATTAGTCTGCATTATGATTGACTAGATTAGTTTTAATTAATAATGGAGCTCCTTTCACCAAGGCTTAGGTGACCAAGGTGGCTTCTCTTAAATGTTTTGGTAACAAATATCTGCAAGGTTGCCACATGGATAACTGGAATATGTATTTACACTTGCATTGGTGGAATCGTCTTGGGATACCATCTTCTAGCAGCTAAATAAATAAGATTTGAAGAACCTACTACTATACTTAAAGCATGGCATAGGAGTAGTGAAATGCACGTAGGACACCACATCTCAAGAAAAATTCTAGCTAACCTTTGGGTAAGTAACTCTCCTTTTGTGTATAAGAAATAAGCTTCTTTATCTGTCTAACTTGATATTTATTTTTGTGGGAGTCTAGGGGACTCTGCACGTCACAGATCATATAAGGTTAAATTGCTTTTGTGCCAGATTCCAGAAGTTCTTTATAAGCAAACATTCAGTGTTTCTCTGTTCTGGCCAGGTGAAGATATAGTTGATATAAGGCATTGGCATTGCTACAAAAGTGTGAGTGTTTGCAGATAATTTAGAGGATAGGACCAAAATCCAAAAGGAACTTGAAAAATTGAAGACAGCAGATATAGAAAAAATTAAATTCAACAAAGATTTAAAAAAAATTAAGGTGTCACACACAGGGGGGCATAACTGGCCTGGCAGTAGCACTACTGTGGATCTTGGGGTTATGGTGGATAACAACAAACCCAACAAAAGTTATCAGTGTAAAGTTTCTGTAAGAAAAGAGAATGCAAGTTTGGTTGCATTAAAAGAAGCATTGGATGCAAGACATGGGATATAATAATACAACTGTAGTAAGTGGTGGTTGGGCCTTAGCTGAGTTACTGCATCCGGTTTTGGGCACCACATTTTAAGAAAGATATAAAGCGCTTAGAAAGGGTCCAGGGTTGAACAACAAAAACAATAAATGGGTTGGAATGCAAGCTGTGGGGAAAACTTGAATTAACTATTTAAGTTTTGCCTAGAAGAAAGTCAGTGATGCCAGTTTTTGAAAGGCTGCCGTAAAGCACAGGGAGAAAAACTAGTTTATAGACAATAAAATAAAATTCAGTGAAAATGAACGTAAGGTGCTGCATCAGGGGAAAACTGCAGCAAACAGATTTAGCTCATGTCAGGAAAACTTCCTAACTGTTGGCAAATATTTTCTGTAATTCTTGTAATTGGCTTATGAACACACAGAATGAAATTTAATCTAATTACAAAGTGCTAGAAATAATTCTTTATGCAGAAGAATGGAGAAGTAGATGCATCAAGTTGGGAAGTTGGATTCATCCATTCTGAAGCTGAATCCTTCACGTGAGCCAGGGGTGCTGGAAATATGAAGGCTGAATCTAAACAATTGCATTGAATTCTAATCTTCCAATACATATATAACAAACTAATATTGTGCTTTCTTTTTCTTTAAAAAATATTGAAATAATTCACCTAAATGAAGTCTATCTACAGCTTTATTACTTATGTTTTCTTTCTTAAATATCTAAAAATAAGAATTACAGGAGCCAACATGTATCTAATAATTTACATTTTTTGCTGAACCAGTCACAGTGAGGCATGACTTGCTATCCTGCTTTCCCCATTTCCTTTGTTTAGAAATGCTAATAAAGCCTTCAGGAAGTAGGATATCCCTGTTTTTAGAACTGTACCAAAGGCCTCTGTACCAAAGAACGGTGTTTATGTTTTGACTGACATTCTTTACTATTGTGAGAGTGTATTATTTGAGAGAATGAAAAAGCAAAACAGAAGAACTAAACAAATATATCAGATAGCACTACTGTGCAATTTGTAATAGTATTTCCTTAATGATTAAGAAATCAGGACCGATCTATCACAATGGAGTTGGCTCAAGAGATTCACTTCTATCATAGTTCAGTAAAAGCACAGCAACTTGACAGAGCCAGTCCTGGAACTGATGGGAGAGTTCGAAAGAAATACTGGAAACTGCAACCCTAGATGCAGTCTAAGATAGAACTTACTGCCTAAATAATAAAAGGCATAATAAGCTAACAGTATTTCAGATTGTTAAAAGTGTGTGTGTATTTTTTAAAGTAAAATTGCCTAGGAACCTTTCCATGAAACTTTGGTGGAGTTTGCTGTCGGGCAAGTAACGGGTAGCTTTTCCAGTGTTTAATCATCCCTAAAAAATATGTTTCTGATGTTAATGAGAAACAGCGTGTTTCCCTGTTTCTGAGATCTTGTAAATTAAAAGAGCTTCTGCAGTTTTCTGTAATGAAGAATACTTCTAATTTTTAATATAAAAATAGAGGTTGTGGAAAGGCAATTCACTTCCTTGCTTCTTTCCCAGTAAAGGAAAGAGGAGGAAGAATTCTTCATATTCTGTTTGATCCTAGTCATTTCTTATACTGATGATACAGGATAAGAACCTAACCCTAGGCTATCTTCCCTTTCCTAGTTTAGGTTATAGGCAAATGTGTACCATTGACCTGCTTTAAAAGGAAAGGATTAGCTGCAGATTGGGAGCTGTTACAATGTAATTGTTAAACGTACATGCTGCTATGATGATCAGGGATCTGGGTTTTCCATTTCCTATGGAAAAACAAAAAAACCACAGATTTTCCTTTTTAACAAGAGAAAAATGCAGATTTTTCACGGAGAAACGCATGGATTTTCCACTTGTGCAAAGAGTTCTCTGCAGGATGGCAGAGTTCCAGCCTGCAAGGGGCTAGCAGGAGCTAGAGAAGGGCGGTCAGGCAGGGAGTGCCATGTACATGTGTGTGCTCACGTGCATATGGCTGCCAGGCAGCCTGGAGAGCAGGTACCACAGGTCAGTCTGGTGGAGGGGAGTGGGGTTGAGGCCATAGTGAGAGACGGAGTTGGGCTGGGGCTCATGCCCAGCTGGGTGGTGTATGGGGCTTAGGGTAGAATGGGGCAGGGAAGCCTGATATCACTGCTTTAAGCCCCACACCTCCATAGCAAGGCACCCCCTGTATGACTGGCAGAAGTGGGGGGTGGAGTTATGCCCCTCGTTGCTGGCAGGCAGGCAGGGGGTGCTTTGCTATGGCAGTGTGAAACTCCTGGCAGTGGCAACAAGCTTCTTTGCTCTGCCTCACTCTGCCGTACTGTGCTAGGTCTCACCCACTGGGCCATGGAGGTCCCAGGGGGAGGACAGCAGGGCAGGGAGCCCAAGCCTGCAGTGGGTAGCCTATACCTGCCACCCTTCATGGGCTCTGCTCTAGCCATACCCCCCACTGGGGAGGAGGAGCTGGGCTCCATACTTTGCTCTGCCTCAGCAGCTGCCACTTCCCTTGGGTGGCAGCTAAGGCTCAGGAGTTGCTGTGGGGGACAGGAGGCTGCAGACCTGTGTCCCTTTGCTCTGTATTCCTGGCAGCTGGGAGCCCCTCTGTCAGGGTGTGGGGGGGGAGCTGTGGCTGGGGAGTGAGGGGCATTGGTAGGGCCCAGGGGCCTGTGGGTGGGGAGTGAGGGACACCAGAAGGGGTGGGGGAGCTGTGGCTTGGTAGTGAGGGGCCTGGACCTGCATCCTGGTGAGCGAAGGGGGCAGGAGGGGCTCTGATTTTCCATGATAAAAAACCCAAAATCAAATATCAAAATTTAAAGATACTTAGAATTTATTTTACTATAGTGATTGAGGCACTAGTCAGCTTCCAAACTGCTTTAAAGTCGTAAATATATCAATAAAATATTGTGTTGAGTTAATATATATAGTGGCATTTCATTTTAATCGTGGATTTGGGGGGGTTTAATCAGAGAATTTGCTGTTTTTTATCAGAAAATGTGTGGATTTTTTTTTTTAAAAACAGAAAACTAGGATCCCCAAGATGATACAGCTAAATTACTGTAACGATATCCAGAGTGAAATGGGATTAAAGTTACAATAGTTTTGCTACACTTATATCATCTTGGAAGCATAGAGATACAGCAGTTACATTGTATTGTTTAACAGTGATACTATTATTATGTTTGAAAAATCATTGTTAGCATTAAAACAGGTAGCTTTCTAGTTGCAAAGGAATTTCTAAACTATTTGCGTGCTTTGAGTAATGAAAGTCCTACAGCAGCTAAATAGTCGCAATTATAGAATTCATACATGCACACACACAAATAAGAAATGCTAGAGTGTACTGCCCATTTTCCATGAAGAGTAATCTACTTTCCAGTGGCCAGTATTTAATTTTCTGTTTTACTTTTAGATTTTACTCACCACACCATTTTGTAGACCATCTTATTTCTTTTAAAGTTAATTAAATGTATGCTTTTTTTCTCACTTAATGAAAATTGACCCTCTAATTCAAGAATAGGGTAGCTAACCAGAAGAGATGGGTACAGATGGAAAGTAAGTCTCAACTTGGAAAAAAAGAAATATTGTACAAAAAAAAATTTGTGGCACCTAGCAATGTCATTTAACTTAAAGGAAAAGTGTGGAGCCATGACAGATGGATATTAGTTTATATCTATGATTACTTTTTTAAGCATGAAACCATATTATTCCAAGACCTTTTATTTTAGTTTAGGATTTTTAATGTTTATTACTTGTTCTCTAGGGATAACTAATGAAAATCTTAGTGGCATAAATATTTATAAATATCATATGTTTAGCTTAATAAAGTGACGATAGTTTTGGGCAGTGGGGGCTACATCTTGTATATTAAGTAGACTGGTTGTTACTCACAGGTTTAATGCTAAATTAAAAAAAAAAGAAGAAATGATGTTTTAGTCTGTTAGAATATTTCCTGTCTGTTGTAAGATCACATATCTACTGATTAGGGGGTAGGGAAATCTTTTTTGTGTGAAAATTGAGATAACATTTGCATGGAAGTTGTATTATCTTTTTTTAAAAAAAAGTTTAATCAGAGTTAAAACAGTCTTGTTCTCTTTTTTTATGAAAGTTCTTATAAACTTTGGCTATTAAAACAATATTGGAAATACTGTCATTGCACATTTTTTTTTATTGAGTTCTCTGCCTTTCCTTTGTGTCACAAAGTAAAAAAAAAAAAGTCTGAAGAAGGCTGAATTTAAACTTCTTGTACAGATTACTTTACAATGAGATTAAGAGGTTAATCACTCCATAAGCAGTAACCCAGCCACATGTTAAAGCCAATTAATCGCATGATCATATAGCAAATGAGCAACAAAAATATTCCACATACAATGTGTAACATCTTTGTAGCTCTTTTACATATGCTTTAAGCTGAAAGTGTGGCATGTCAGGGCTGCTCCATGATAGATCCTGATTTTCAACTAAGCATAGTGATCTAGCCTGGGTATATATGGTTTTACTGTGTAAGGACGGGTAGATTCTAGAATGTAGAAGTCTTAAAGGGATGTGCAATACAGTCAAATATATGCATCCGAGGTTACTGAGGCATACCTTTTGAGTTAAACCAATACATTTAAGCCTTGTGGTCTTGGATAAACATGGGTAACAAGCTTCTTTCCTGAATCCAGTTAGTAGGTGCTCTCAATTTGGAAGACTTATTTTTTAAAATCTGATGACTGAGCAGACCCTCTACCCCCCACTGCATTCCTTTTATGAGCATAATCTCTCAGTCATATAATCTCTCATCAGTGCAGAGGCAGAAAAAGATCTTGGAATCACTATTAATGCCAAGATGAACATGGGCCGGCAGTGTGGAGATGCAGTCAGGAAGGTTGAACCACACCTTGTCATGCATCCACAGATGCATCTCAAGCAGGTCCAAGGAGGTGATCCTCCCCCTCTATGCGACACTGGTCAGGCCGCAGCTGGAGTACTGCGTCCAGTTCTGGGCACTGCACTTCAAGAGTGATGTGGACAAAATGGAGAGTGTCCAGAGGAGGGCCACTGGCATGATCAGGGGCAGCAGGGTGGGCAGGCCCTATGAGGAGAGGCTACGGGACCTAAACCTGTTCAGCCTCCACAAGAGAAGGCTGAGGGGGGATCTAGTGGCCTGTTACAAACTAGTCAGAGGGGACCAGCAGGCATTGGGGGAGTCCCTGTTCCCCCGAGCACTGCCAGGAGTGACAAGAAATAACGGTCACAAGCTGGCAGAAGGTAAATTCAGATTAGACATCAGGAGGCGCTACTTCACTGTCAGGGTGGCTAGGATTTGGAACCAACTTGCAAGTGAAGTGGTGCTGGCTCCTACCCTGGGGATCTTCAAGAGGAGGCTAGACGAACACCTTGCTGGGGTCATTTGACCCCAGTACTCTTTCCTGCCATAGCAGGGGGTTGGACTTAATGATCTGCTCAGGTCCCTTCTGACCCTACCAGCTAGGAAACATTACATGTTTTGTGCCAAAAGATGAACAGAATACTTTTACTTGTTTGCTTTTGTAGGTATTTTTTTCTGGATATTTTATTTAGGAAATTATATGACAGTGAAAAGAGAGAAATGTCAAACTTTGTGTCTCTTCTTTGAGAAGATTGGGAAAGACTGAATTGTGAAACTATTTTAATAACATATGCCAGGGCTATCCAACTGGTGGTCTGTGGGCCACATGTAGTTTAAGGAGTTGTCCTGTGATTCCCTAGGCTTCTAGTCCAGGCACCACTTCTCCCAATCCTTTAGTTGCTGCTGCTGGAGTCTTCAGCTTCCCCCCTTCCTCCTCCAATTTCCACTTTCTGTCCTTGCCTCTGGGGGCGATTCAGAGTCAGGTGCTACGCCAGCAGGGCTGTGGGAGTCTGTGGGCTGGTGGCTTTGGGGCCTAAGGATCCTGCATGGCATGGGGGGGGGGCATGTGGTGT
>NW_017729024.1:119093387-119123608 GCF_001723915.1 Gavialis gangeticus | reverse complement strand
GGGAATGAAGGCAGAATAGGCTGCCTGAATGGAGGGATCTAAGTGGGGTTCAGCTAGTAGGATTCTGGGGCATGTGGTGTGATGTGTATAGAGCAGAGGCATGGGCAGGGGACACATTGCATAGCGCAGTGTGGTGGGCCCACAGGACCTGTGGCCCCAGGCCACTCAAAAGTTAGTCCTGCTGTAAACAGTACTGTAACTGCTGGCAAAATCTCATTTTACCCATGCTTAACACATTGTTATGATATTTGTAATTCTAGTAGGAAATATCTATCTCGAATACCACTTTGTGATAAAGCCCAGGTTCTGCAAAGATAATTGTTTAGTTTTATGTTGTTAATCTCATTGGGTTTGGTGACACCAAGATTTCAACCAATAGGAGTTGCTCTTGAGTTCATTGAGGCCATGGGTTTCATACAGTTACTTGAAATAAATTGGGCAGATTTTTTTTTAAAAATCTGCCACAACTTTTTATTGTTTAGAGTTAATGTATTTAAAGGGAAATTTTAGAAAATTTCATACTTAAAAATAAGATGGAGCTCTACAAATTTTACTCTTTTTTTTGACAGCTGGAAGATGGACATACTTTATTTGATTACAATGTTGGACTGAATGATATAGTTCAGCTTTTGATACGTACTGAGTCTGATGCTCCCACTACCACTTCTATGACTAATAATGATGGAGAAGGCAATCCATGTGCTGTTTCCAACTGTAAAAACAAAGTCAAGAAAACAAGTGGTGGATCTCCCAATCAGCCATCTACTTCTGCTCGCTCATTTCTTATTGACCCTGGCATTGGATTGTACAAGGTATGTGCATGTTTTGAAAGTAAAAATTTTAATTTGTACTTGCAGGTTTAATTTTACTTGTCTCATAGACAGAGGTTCTTGAAACACTCACTCACATAGCTGACTTTAAAGCTACATTTGAAATTATTTGGACTATGAACATGTTGAAGATTAAACCTCTGTATAAGCATTAGTAGGATCAAGAACAATTCCACTGTGTAGACTGAAAAATATCTTTAATTCAGTAAACAAAGAATTTAATTAAATGAAGTGTCATGCTTAAATGAAAAAAAAAATCTATTTTTAGCATCACAGTACAATGGGTAATTTCATTATAGTGGGCTCAGTTCATTATGGGTCTGGACAGACACAACAAGCTTCCATCAGTGTAATTTAATAGGTTTTGTATACTGATGTAAATTACATGAAGGTGCAGAACTGGCAAAGGAGCAACTATGCTGGTATAGTCACCTGCAGTAGACTCTATTACCAGCATTATTACTATTATTGCCACAAGGCAGTGGGGAACAGATAACAGTCTGCTTGCTAATAGCACATTGTTACCTTGGGACAGCTTCAGATGTATATGACCCTTACACAAGTAGAACTTGTACTGATTTTTATCCTTGTTTTTTTTTCCTGGGGTAATGCTACACTGGATTTGAGTAGGCTTCTTCTTTGAGTAATTGTCCACATACACATTGTTAATTATGGTTGTGTCTCAGGCTAGGGACAGAAGTTACACGTAAACCTTTTAAAGTGATCAGAAACAGGTTTAAACCTGTAACAGAACTGAAGTACAGTGCACTTAAACTGCTTTCAAAATAGCTGGAATGGTTTAAGATTAACCTGGATGGATGTAGTATCAGACTTAACTCATTTAGGTCATACTGGTTTATAGAACTTCTGTCCCAGATCCCTTGCTGGTTCAAGTTAACTCAGTCTCCCAGCATCCCAGGAGGCTTTTCAGCCCTGGGGTGTGCTGTCTGTTCCAGCAGAGCAGGGTCTGCCCGTCCCTTGACTCCGTAGCCATAGCACTAGCATGCCTCTGGCTGTCTGAGAAGAGGGTGTTCAGGGGGGCGGGCAGAGAACCCACCTCTCCAGCCCTGCACTGGACCCCCTGCCAGGTGCAGCCTGGCTTGGGGTGAGGGGGAGCATGTCTCTATGCCTGGAAGCAGGAGTTGGGCTAGAATCCCGTCAGCCAAGTCCCTCTCCTCAGTCTCTGGCCTAGCTCTGGGGGGCGAGGAGCCCACACTGGGGCTTGGTTCTACCTCTGGGAGCCAGGAACAGGCCTGGAGTACCCCAGCCATGACCCCCTCCTCAGTCTCCGGCTCAGCTAGGGGTGTGTGTGTGGGGGGTCCGCACTGGGGCTTGGCTGTGTCCCCCAGAGCTGGGAGCCAAGAGTGGAGCTGGAGTCCCCCTGCCATGCCCCCTCTTCAGTCTCCTGGCTCCAGGGGGTGGAGCCTAGCCCTGGTGCAGGCTTTCCCCACCCCCTCTGAACTGGGCCAGAGACGGAGGAGGGGGCATGGCTGAGGGCCTCTAGCCCTGCTTTTGGCTTCTGGCTCCAGGAGTTAGAGCTTAGCCCAGGTGTGGGCTAGGGGACTTCAAACAGACTTCTGGCACTGGAGGGCAGAGCCAAGCCTCAGTGTGGGTTTCCCCCAGCCCCCTGTCTCAGCTTCTTAGAGACAGGGCAGGGGTGTGTGGCTGTGGCACTCCAGACCCACTCCTGGCTCTGGGCTGACAGAGGAAAGCCCCTGGTTTTCCCCCACCCTCCCCGGTTGGGCTGCTCCTGGTTGGGCGTTCTTTGCTGGGCTGGAGGGGTGGATTTTTGCCCCCCAACCCTTCTTCAGCTGGCCCAGAGGCTGAAGTGGGGGTGTGGCTGGGGGAATTGCCTGGCTCTCTGCCATGGCCAGCTGGCTGAGGTATGCTCTAGTGCCCCCTGGCTACTGGTATGGGCCACTGCAGGGTTCTGGCTGCCTTTTTGTATGAAAAGTGAACATGAGGTCACTTGCTTATCGGTTCAATCTATGCAGTTCAGAGAAACCTGCAAAAATTGAATTGATTTGGCCTTGGGCTTTTTGGCTCTCTGTACTTGGCTTCACTCTGATCCTTTGGTTGAAGATCTTTTTCTTTACTTTAGATGTAGTCCTAAAGTATACTTGAGCCCTTTGTCCGCTCATGTTTCTATACTGAGAGAATAAAGGATAATATTTCCACACACACTGTTCCTCAGTTCCTCTCAGCCTTTTCTGACTGAGTCAGAATGTTCTAATGGCCTGGTAGTTTAAACATTCTCTTTCCCTAAAAATCTTCTACCCTGATTTCTCTTCTTTAAACTTTTAAATTGAACTTTATATTTTCCCCACGCACCTTCCCAATCTTTATTTTTGAGAAGTGAAGAGGAAAAGCCACTTGGCCTTTGGGCTTGGGTAGGTGTCCTTTTGCCCACCTATCTTTACCCTTTCATCAGTATAACCGTCTTGTGCTGCTTGGTGAACCCTCCCAGGATGCAACTGGTAAGTTTGTTGTCTCCAGTGTTAGGGACTTCTTTCACTTCTAATCATGTTTGGCCATTTTTTTAGTGAATGCAGAAAAGTATTTAATTTAAGAATATATTTTTTTTTGTTCTTTGCAGCTGATCAGAGTATTTTGTTGATTAGGGATCTTTCATAGCGTAATTGAAAAGTAGGGCTGGAAAAGATCTCAGGAGGTCATCAATTTCAACAAGGCAAGATTATCCCTGAGTCAGCCATCCTAGACATGTATTTTCTAACTTGCTCTTAAACTCTGAGGATATAAATTTCATAACTTCTGTAGTCTGTTCTGGTGCATACTCATTGTTATATTGAGAGAGTTCTTTCTAATTTCTAACCTGTGTATTCCGTGCTTCAGTTTGAGATCTGTTGTTATTTGCCCTATCTCCTTTGGGGTCACAGGGGATAGAGTATTTTAGTAGTCTATTGTTCAGGTATTTGAAGACTCCTATCAACACCCTGCCTTTCTTTTATGGGACCAGCTGCATGGTTGGGATAGACCTAGGGAAGCTTTTGAATACAATGCATTCTCTTGCAGGTCTTTCATGTAAGACTGAAGAATGCATTGCATTCAGAAGGCTAAATTTATCCCAATCATGCAGTTAATCCAATACAAGATATCACCTACAAAAATCCTTGCCTCCCATATTTCCTGGACCATCACAACTATTCTCTTGAATATTTATATTTTACAGATGAAGAAGTAACTTCAACAAAAACAAAGGTTGACCTATTGCCACCCATCACAAGCACTTGTTGTACTAAGCCTAGTTGGGCAAGTCTAAAAAGAAGACTTAATCTTCGCAAGAAAAGATCCTTGTCTGCTGTGGCCTAGCTTCTAGTCAAAGATTGGTTTCATTGGAGTAGTGTCTTTGCTGCTGTCAACAAATCTCTTCCCTCTCTTTTTCGAAATCATTTGTATGTATTTTAGGAAATCTAGAACAGTATCTTTATAAACAGATGGGTACTGGTAGTAATAGAGAGAGGTTATCTGTTCAGTTCCAGAATATTCTTATTCTCAACTTTCTCTGCTGTCTCTCTTTAAGGGTCTTTTCCTGTTCCAATAAACTCTTATGAGAGAGAGAATATTTTAGGAAAGAGGTTTTACTTTTGTTACTTCCTGGCTCCGAAAAAAATTAGCATGAGACCTGACAGATCTACATTTTTTTTTGTACTTCAGACCAAGTTTGAAATGGCAGCTCTTTCCTCCCTCTACCTCTGGTTCATAGTTTTTGATCAAGAAGACGTGCACTTCCACTTCTGAAACAGTGTGGCACAAGGCTGGAATTTTTTAGTGGGTAGTGCACATTACTGGTTCAGAATGCTGCCAGTCATTCTGTCCTCAGCTCCAAGAATTATGCAACATGTTTGATTGTAGGTAAATCAAGAAGAAAATGTCTTTATAAGTACATTTCTTGATGACTCGTTGGTGCAAAACTTTCCTCCTCAGGAAGTTATAGAATAACATTCAGTACATTCTACATCTCTTAACCATGCAAAGGCTGAAAATAAACAGAGATAAGTCTTACTTAATTCCTACCAAGAATTATTAGAGCCTTAATGGACTTCAGTGCAATAAAAATGTGTCTACCAGACACTAGATTTGATTATATCAGCTGAACATCCATCTTCAGGTTGGGCCACAGTAAGTACACTCCTTTGGTTATTAGTCAGATGGCTTTGTGCACACAGATTTTGTACATCAGACTGCATCTGCTTTCCTTGCAGATTTGGTCAAACAAACACTTTGTAACTAAACTGAGCAGAGCATAGATACCTGAAGAATGCACATTCCACAAAAGGAATTTAAATCCTCTGGAAATACCTACTGAAATTATGCAAAGGTGTGCCTTTTGCTCAGGTACTTCCTACTACTTCCTACAGTTCAGTGGGGAAGTGAGGAATCTGTCTCAAGAAATTTGCTGTGCAAGGCTGGTGATCACAATGAGAAGGCTGTCTCCATATCAGGAAAGAAGAGTTTAGGGTCAGACATCTTCATTGTAAGGACCTCCTATCCTACATCAAAATCGAGCTGTCCACATAATGAGGGAAACCACGACTGCAGTGTTTTATGTGAATAAGCAGTGGAGCACAGGTCTATCCCATTATTTAGGAAAAACATTTACCTGTGGAATTTTTATGTTTGACACAGCATAAACACACACTGATCACTTTTCAGACCTTCAAAATATACTGGTGGATCCTCACAGCTGACGTATATCTTTAGACCAAGGCTGTCCAACTTCTAAGCACCCAGGTGTTGCGTACTTTATGGGCTGCACCTCCAGGGGCGCACACCCTGTAGCCCATACCAGGGTGAGCCATGGCTCTCCCAGGCTGCTTGCCCCACAGTCATTCCTTCTCACTGCTACAGAGTGCGTCTGCATCCCCTCCCACTGCTGCACCATGGAATCATTTGATCACCCTGCACTGCACTCCCTTCCCCTTGCTTTCTTTCCCTGCTGTGCTGTGCACCTGCGCAGACATTGCCCTGTGAGCCTGGAGCCTTTCTTGCTTGACTCCTTACTGCACTGAGTGCCCCAAGCTCACTCTCAGTTCCCCACGCTTTCCTGACTGCTGTGTCAGAGGCAGGAAGCTGTAGTCAGCAGAGGAAAGGGGAGCCTGGAAACTCTGGCTGCTGTTGCAGCTATAGCAATGGGGGACAGCAGCAGCTGGGCAAGAGCCTGGGGCAATTTAATGCCTTGTGGACTGCATGAGGCCCATAGACTGCCAGTTGGACAGCCCTGCTTTAGACTATGAATGGACCGTGGAGGCTATATCATCATATGTATGTTTTCAGTCTGTGTGATGTTCCTCTGTTTGCAAGTGAGCACTATAGGAAATGTCATGATTTCTCTCCAGAGAGGGATAAGCCAGGGTCTGTGGAAGATGCCTTTCTGTTCCCTCAGACTCTGCTTTATTTTATGGCTAGTGTCCAGTCCCTTTGACTCTGTTAGAATTAAGGAAGTGCAAGCAAGACAGTGCTTAGGTCATTCTGTTCTCTACAGCAGGGTTGTCAACCTGGGGTACATGTACCCCAGGGGTACTTGGAAAGGTCCTAGGTGGTACACGTGGGTGGGCGGGGGCAGAGCACTAACACACCACTATGTGCCTCCACCTCCCAGGAGCAGGGCTAGTGGGGCAAGGGCAGCTGCAGCCGTCTGGCTGGCTGTCAGGGGAAGGAATGCATGGGGCCAGGAATGCAGCCGGGTGGCTTGGTGAGCAGCATCTACTTGATAAGTCTATGGGGGTAAGGGGGCAGGGAGTAGATTGAGGCCCCCAGAGGGAGGGAGGGAGTGGGGCTGGGGCAGGCACTGCCCAGCCAGGGTGGGATGGGACGTGGGACAGAGCCACAGGTGACTTGACAGCGGGGAGGGGGGTGCAGAGTGAGGGGGAAGGCTCCTGCGACTGCGGACCTGTGCAGGAGGCATAGGGGGCATGTGCCGCCTGGATCCGTATATGGGGTGGGGGCGAGATGCCCTCTGTGGGCCCTTCCTCCTCACAGCCTTACTGACCGGACTCTGCTCTCTAAGCTGCTGGGCTGCATATTGGCTATCAGGTCGGTACTGGCTGATTATGGCTGGTTAACCATCGGTGTTGACCAAAACAATCTTTATCGGTACACCCTTATGTAAATGATAAGCAAGGCATGAGGACTGGCATTGTGTTATGCAGTTTAGTAGATTATGCATTTATCTGGTATGCATAAGCGGGTTTTTTTTACAGTATACACTGTGGTTTTTTTTTTAGATGACACACGTACAGCTGCTAGCTAGAATAGTGTATTTACTTTTGCCATGCATATGATTCCTTGGCATCTCTTTTAGATGTCTGATGTAGTTATAGATACTTTTTAACTAGATTCACGGTACCCTCCTTTTATTTTTCACATACTGTTGTGAATCCCTAGAGCACAAGCATGTATAAGCAAGGATGCGAAGAGGAAAAAGGGCTTATTTGTATGTAACTGAAGTTCTTCCAGATGTGTTCCCTAAACCACTCTCTCTTTTCAGTGCTACTGTTCAGTTAACTGGCATAGTTTTAGGTGTTGTAAAAGACCTGAGGGTCACTTGTTGACTGTCCGCTTACGTGTCGTTGGTTGGGAGTTCATGAGCGTTGAGGGAGAGGGTGTAAACAACAAACATTGCTGGTTAAAATATTTTGATCTCTAGTGCATAGGGCATACACATACAGTAGAAGTAGGAAGTGTATTAACAACACATCCTGTGGAATTCTAGTTACTGACGGGTAAGTAAATTGTCTTTTCCAAGCACATAAATGAAATTATATAATAACGATAAACCAGTGGTGCTTTGGTAAAGGGAAACAGTGCCTTTCCAAAATAACGTGAGTGGTTGGAAGGGGCAACAAAACCTCATAGGACGGGTGGATAATTTCTAGCCTGGGTGCCACGAGTGGCTTGGGCAGCCTCTTGGGTTGCATGTGACACAAGTCAGTGAGCAGAGGGCAGGGCATCAGATCAGGCAAGGAGCACAGAGCGTGGAACAAAGTTGAAAAGCAGACTGGGTAAGGGAAAGGGATCAGATGGCACTAGGGGCCTAATTTGTGTCATGTCTGCCAAAAAGGTTGGCCTCCACTGCTCCAGGAGATGGATTTTCAGCTATCATTTGGTAAAAAATCCCTTTTATAACACCTGTGAAGAAAACTGAATGGTTACAGATGGAGAGGTTATCAGTCTATTGTGGATGAAATACTGAGGGGAAAAAAAATGAAATGGAATAAATATTTAGTATTTAATAATGGTGTCCCAATTATCCGTTCTATGTAGGACTTCTGGGTGACAACTTCTGTTGGACCAACTGCATAGTTGGGATACAGCTAGACAAGTTTTCAAGTGTACATGTTAGAAAGTTTGTCTAACTCTATCCCACCTGTACAGTTGGTCCAATAAAAGATATCATCATGAGGAATCCTTGCATCTCGCATGGTTTCTGGACTGTCATGGCTATTTCACTCTTATACTTAGATTCTAGGACTGAAATTCTTCAAAGTGTGTATTAATGATGAATAGTAAGGTGACCAAATTTGATGGCACAGATTAGCCATGCCTATTGAATGAGCAACTCTAGAAGAACTGAACAACAAAATTAAGTGATTAGGAGGTATGGTGGCAGATCAAATTATTGTAGATAAGTTTAAAGTTCTGTACGTAGCTACCTTGCAGTTCTATGTTAACTGTAAGCACACTGGGAAAAGAGCAGGGTAGACAGCTCCATCTTTTACATTTTCTAGATGTCAAAAATGAAAACATGATTTGAGGATTTAAAATGGTAGAAAACCAATATGGAAAATATATGGCTATTTATTTATAATATTGCAACACCCAGGAGCTATAATCATGGACCAGGTTCCAGTTGTGCTAGAAGCTATATAGGCTCTCACCTTTAAATAGTGTATTAAGTTCTGTTGACCTCTGCAGGGCAGTGAGGAAAAAACAGAGAAAGATAACATTTATTAGAAGGGTGAAAAAACAGATCCAAATTAGGTTAAATTAAAATTTTTAGCTAGAAACTCAGTTTAAAAAAAGGTCACTCGAGTATTCCTGCTGCTTTACTACAAGAATAAGACGCATTCAATTAAATTAAAATGCAATGTTTCATCACGGATGAAAGGCACTGTTTTACTGTCTGGCATATAATTGACTGGTGAAACTCAGATGCCGCTTTAATTATTGAGGTGAAGAACAGGATAAAAAAAATCTTAAGACCTAGAATCATAACTTCAGGATTATATGAAGATAATATTGCATGAATGTTATGCACCTTTTAACTTGAAGAACTTGCCCAGCCTCTGTAGAAGAACAATTTTGGCAGAAACTTTCCATAATCATATAAATGCCTAATTGTTTGTCTATGATGGTGACTTTATGTAAATATCTGATATTACCCAGTGTCTGATTTGGTTCTGGTAGTTCCAGAGTCCCTTCTACCTGCTGTGTTGGAACCCAGCCTCAGGACTTTTAGCAAGAATGTTTCCATGGATTGTCATTTTTGCTGCCTTGCTGAGAAAAAATTTAGTTCACTACAGTGCTTGAATTGAGTTTGAGTATCTTTAGTTTCTCAGGTTTAATAAAGTCCTTCCCTTCCCTTTTTTCTCCACCCACTCCCCTATCTTCTTGCTTGCAGTTCTCTTCCTGTTGTAATACTTGTATTGAAATGGCTGATAACAGAAGTTCTCTTTCTAAGTGCATTATATCTTGTCAGTATAACTAAGGTGACTTGCTTTGTGTTCCTTACACCACCTTTGCAAAACATAGCCCTCTACTCTTAAGCATTTTATTCACATGAATTCCTTTAATTGCATTATTGTCACTGCTCTGCACATACTAACAATTTGAATGAGTGACATTGGAATTTTGTTTCTGTTTTCCCCTACCCTCAAACTCTCTTCATTTCAGATTTATACGAGGTAAGAAATATGGCACAATCTGTTGGAGCTTCTTGCTCTAGTTTTTTTTATATTTATTTTATTACATATAAAATATCAGCTAATACTTGCTTGTGTCTCTTCTTCAGTTTTGTAGGTACGAAGTACATTTTCTTCCCTATTTTTATTTTATATTCCAGCTAGAAATGAGCTTGCAGTGGTGGTTTGGCTGAAAATCTAGAGGCCTTTTCACATGTCTCATTTAATATTCAGTTACCATGGAAATTTGCTGATACTGAGCTGCATACTGCTGCAGCTTAAGTTTAGACATTGTTAATGGTTTGTTTCTTAGAGCCTTATTATCAGTCTTCAGAGTGCAGTGGAAATAATGGAATAGCTCATCTCAGTATTTCAAACTAAAACACAGGTAATACAGGATAATAATGAGTCATAGTGCCATAGTTAACATGGGGCCCATTTACATTTCTGTTCAGTTATAAATTATGCTGTTGCCTTTATGGGGAAACAGGATCTTGCTTGTCTTTTCTATTGTTCTATTTTTAATTACCTCAAGTTTTAATAAATTATCAGATAAAATAAATACAAGTAAATGTTTTATCCTTTTATAGAGTAGTTCTTAGTTCCTAAGAACTGCTGTTACACTTACGCTAAGTACAGACAGTCAAAAAGCCCAGAGCTAAATTGATTCAATCTTTGCAGGTTAGTTTAAGCTGCATAGACTGAACCAATAAGCAGGTGGACAGACATTCACTTTTGATTCTGAAAATGCCCTACGTGCCTGCAGTGGACCCGGCTAGAAGCCGAAGGGCGCTAGAGCACGCCTACCTGTTTGGCTGGAGCAGACAGCTTGAGCCAAGGCTAGCCCACCCACCTTGCTGAGGGAAGTTTGCAGGTCTGATACTACATCCATCCAGGTTTATCTTAAACTGGTTTCAGCTGTTTTGAAAGTGGTTTACATGCACTGAACTTCTTCTGTGTTACAGATTTGAACTGGGTTCTGATTGCATATTAGTTTATATGTAATTTCTGTCCCTAGCCATAGGAATTCTTATATATGTAGAAGTATACTACCTTAAAGAATAAGTAGGTAAGGGACTTGGTTTTTAATTACACTAACATTTTTAATTCTTGGTGCTTGTCATCCTTCAAACAAAATGCTATGGACACCTGAATTTAGGTTAAGCACAAATATATTTATAGCAGCAAAGATAGATATTGTACTGTCATATAAATTGTTGATTCTCTTCTGTCTTGCTTTTAGAAATCCATACAGAGGCCAGATCTTACTGTGTCTTACATCAGCGGTTGTCATCCGGGGGGTACTTGGATGGCCCCAGGGGGTACGTGCAGGGAAGTAGTGCATGGTGGTGGCACAAAGTGCTGAATGGCAGTGGCAGCTGCCATGTGGAAGCTCCCCGCTGCCATGACTCACCACTCTGTGTCTCTGCCACGTGCCACTTCCCAGCCGCAGTCATTTCACCACTCCGTGCCACCATGCATCGCTTCCCCACAGCACCAGCTTCTCATCTGGCCCCCCTTCCACCCCACCAGTCTGGAAAGGGGTATGCTCCAGAAGGGGTACCCATGGAAAGGGGTACACTCCTTAAAAAAGGTTGAAAACTCGTATCTCACAAATTGCTTGTACGATCCATTCTTTTGTTTCTGGTCATATCTTTAAAACTTTACTTTAGGCCTTCGTCATACATCATGATTACTGTAATTTCCTCTTCCTCACAGGCGTTGTCAATAGTCATGTTTGTCAAACTATGTAAAATGCAGGTGCTGAGATCACCTCAGCTGCATATGGCTTTGACCTCATCACTCCCTCCATTGGCTTCCTTATCTTCACTATGTCAGGTACAAGATTTTTGTGGTGGTCTTCAAAGCACTATATGTTCAGTCCCCTTCTATATTTGTGTCCTATCTTATAATTTGCCAAACCCAACAGAGTGCTGTACAGCTGTGGGCCCGAAGCTAGGGGAGTACAATGAGATTGGGAGGAATGAGCTAAGGAGACTTGCATTGGCTGGCTTTTGGCTCTGCTGATTTATTTGGAAAAGAGAAAACAACTTGGAGATGTATTATGACTTCTGTGGAAACCTTTCATAGAAAAATCCCAAGCAGTATCTGGAAGGTGAGGAAGAGGCAGTCCTTTGATACTTCAACTCCCTCTGAATCCTGCTGTCAGGAAAATAAAGCTGGAAAGTGGTGGAGGCTAGAACTAATGCACAGATATGGGAATTTTTCTTGAGGAATTCTCACAAGAGAACTTTCTCTTTCAGAACTCCCATGTGTTTTAAAGTGAGAAGTGACAATCTGGCTCCAAGACCGTCTCCTTCTCCCTCTTGTTTATGAACTGTGTTTAGTGGGGACAGGAGGTGGGAGAGAGTGAGATTGAATATTGGTGGAGAGAGGAATAAGGTACAGATGCTAGAATGGAATCTGGAATTTGTTGGAGAAAGCTGAGGTAATGGAATTGTTGAAGGTGGTTTGGGAGGAAGTTTGGAAACTAGAATAGGGGTCAGCAACCCCCAGCACGTATGGCATGCAAGGCCATTTTTGCTTGGCACGCCATTGCCAGCCCTGCAAACAGCTGCTCTGGGATCTGGCATCAGTTGTGTACTGGGGCATGCACGTGCCTCAGAGCGGACAGTGGGGGAGGGGCCTGAGGCAGTGCAACTCCAGTCTCTCCCCTACTCCTGGCAGAGAGCTGATGACTGGGCTTCAGAGCCCAGTGCAGTGACTTGTAGCCAGCCTGGGCTCTGGGCAACTGCAGCAAGCAGCAGGCAGGCTGCAAACAGCTGCGCCAGGCTCCACAGCTCCGGCATCAGCTCCAAGCTGGCAACGACTGCACGCGTACCTCAGAGCGGAAAATTCCTCTGAGTTGGCACGTCTTAGCTGAGGTGAGAGACTCTTTAACAGCCAAAACCTGCCTGCCCAGAGGAATTTTCCATCTATTGAGTCATGAATGATGCTTGCCCCCAGCGGCTGGGGGGGCACGGTAGCGCTGGCAGAGGCAGGAACATGGGGGTGGCAACCACCTGCAGACACTGGCCTAAGCGGCCAGCGGCGATCGCTGGCGGTGTTGGCAACAAGGGGGAGGTGGTGGTGAGCAGTGACTGCCCGATAGGTGCAGCCAACACTGCGGTGCCTTTTTGTAGGTGGTACACCGCCACGCGAGGGGTGTGCGTGCACCCCTTACGCATCGCCAATGTTTTCACTCCTGTGTGAAATCCTGTGAAATATGAACTTTCATTTCTACCCAGGAGAACTTTTACAGTCTTTTCTCCAATGCCTGATGAAGGGTGTTTGTGCGCAAAAGCTTGCTATTGAAGACATTTTTTTTAATCTTGTTGGTCTAATAAAAGATATCACCTCTACCATGAACCCAGACTGACATATGTAAATGACATTCTTTGTACAGTTTAAGATCCTCTTCATCTTTTGGTAGACTGGGACTGTACTGTCATCTGTGTTTTCAAAGTACCTATTATGCATTGTTGCAATCTAAATAATTTCTACAGTTGCTTATGTTTTATGGCACCTTCTATATGTATGTAATCAGGATATTTCTGTAGGAAGAGAAAACAGTTGTTTTTTGTTGCTATCTTGTCTGGTACAGGTGTTGGCAGTGTTTTCCAGTGGTGGGCCAAAATAAACCAGCTTAGTTCGAAGGCAGGCCCACTCTAGGAGCTGGTCTCTGCGACTGCTCCCCACTGCCACTTCTTTGTTTCCCATTCAGGGTATAGAATCATAGAGCTGGAAGGGACCCCAAATGATTATTGGATCCAGCCCCCTTCATGAGCAGGAAAGACATCTGGGGTCAGATGACCCCAGCCAGGTGACTGTCCAGTCTTCTCTTAAAGACTTCTAGGGCAGATGTTTGCACCACCTCTGCAGGGAGCTTGTTCCATAGTCTCGACACCCTAGTTGTAATGAAGTTTTTCCTAATGTTTAGCCTGAAACTATCTTCCAGGAGTTTGTGGCTGTTGTTTCTAGTTTTCCCCCAGGGCGCCCTGGTGAACAGTTGTTCGCTGTGCGTCTGATGTATGCCTCTGATATAGTGGTAAGCCACAATCAGGTCCCCTCTCAGACTTCTTTTCTTTAGGCTGAAGAGTCTGAGATCCCTCAGACTCTCCTCGTATGGCTTGCCATGCAAGTCGCTGCTTCTCTGGACTCTTGTTGAAGTGCAGTGCCCAGACCTGGACACAGTACTCCAGCTGTGGCCGCACCAGTGTAGAGTAAAGCAGGAGAATCATGTCTTTGGATTTACTGGAGATGATTGATAGCATGACTAAAGTGCCTCGCCAAGGCTCAACAGAGTGGGCAAAATGGCCCACTGGTGAACACTGGCTTTCAGCTTCCAAATAACAACAAAGCATTGTGGGCTGGATCCAGGGCCTCTGCAGGCAGGATGCAGACTCTGGGTTGCAGGTTGCTGATCCTTAGTTTAGTGGTTAAAGGCCTATTTCCATTTTTGGCAGTCTTACCATTTGACAAGGCATTCCTTTTAATGTTGGTGTCAGTCTCCATGTGTGTAAAAATGGCTTTAAAACATGTCCACTTTGAAGTCTTTGGGAAGGGGCATTCAGTGTACTGAATACTTTTGAGAAATCAATGAATGTTGCTCTGAAACATGCTTCTTACTGAGGAGTAAGTGAATCTTTTTTAATTAATGGAACCTGTTCTGATTTACTTTTCAAATTTTAATTCGGTAGCATGTACAGGCATACCTCGTTTTATTGCGCTTCGCTTTATTGCGCTTCGCAGATACTGCGTTTTTTTACAAATTGGAGGCAAGACCCTCCACCAGCAAAAAGATTACGACTCACTGAAGGCTCAGATGATGGCTAGCATTTTTTAGCAATAAACTATTTTTTTAATTAAGGTATGTACATTTTTTTTAGACATAATGCTATTGCACACTTAATAGACTACAGTATAGTGTAAACATAACTTTTATATGCACTGGGAAACCAAAAAATTCGTGTGACTCGCCTTATTGCGATATTGGCTTTATTGCGGTGGTCTGGAACCGAACCCGCAATATCTCCGAGGTATGCCTGTATTTTTGTTATTCACATGCTACTTTTTAATTTGATGTAGTTGTACCACGCTGATACTGCTAAAATATTTTTTGCTCAAAATCATGGGTCTTTATAGACCTAGATTTGAGTCCATGTTTACATTTCAAAGAAAACATTTATTTTGCATTTAGTAATTTTGTGGGGTTTTTTAAAAAGCATCCCTGCATAATTTATCTGTTTCTCCCTTGCTGGCTTTTGTAACTTCAGTCATAAGGAAAACACTGCATTATCAAAATTATGTGTTTTAGTCTGCTGATGAATTTAGGAAAACATTAGGCAAATATTATGTGAATACTGTTATAGGATAACCTGGTTGCTTGGTGCTAGTGCTATTGTGAGCAATTATACTTTATTCCCAGGTTCAAGTTCAGAGAATGAGGAATATTGTGATAGAGTTCTATTTTTTATAAGAATTATGGAAGTATCAATCTTTGGCTATGGTAGCTGCCTTGAAAGGTTTGGAGGAATACCCTTTTTGTCCTCATGGATGGAGGATTTGAATGCAGTACAAGAGTGAAATGATGGGGTGAGGGGGAGGGAAATAATTCTACTATAGAGGAACATTCAAAATTTTAAAAACCTTACAAGTTGTGAGCTAATATTCTGTGTTCCTGCATTTAGGGAGGCAGCTCTTAGAGCATGGAATGGAAAAAAAATTGCTAGCCTTATTTTCCTTTTAAAAATCTGACTTTTTTTAACCCAATACTCTGTTTAACTGCTTTGAAACAATGATTGTGGCAGATTTTAGTACAGAAGAACAAAACATGCATACCTTAAAAGCACAAAATGGATTTTTAAAAAAATCAGTGGATGTAAATGGCTGAATTTTGGTATTAATTACACCAGCACAACTCTGCTGATTTGAATGGAGCTGTGCTGGTGTACCTGGCAGCTCAGACTGCACAAGATTTAGCTAGTTTTCCTTTTATTCTGTTTACCCATATTTATAGAAAATAAAAAATTAACTCACTGTCAAACTTTCATTTTTAGATAAATGAATTGGTGGATGCCCGTGATGTCAGCATTGGAGCCTGGTTTGAAGCTCACATAGAAAATGTTACCCGAGCAAAAAAGGGACATAAGAATGGTAAAGCTCAAGCAAAGAGTGGCAATTCTTACAAAAGGACTAATGGAAACTTAAGCCAAGATCATTCTAGAGAAAGTACAAATAATTTGGACAGTACACCTTCCACATCTTATTCAGACTGTATGGACACTGATGAAGAAGTTATTTATCATATCAAGTATGATGAGTAAGTGCTCCTGCTATTATTTTGAGGACACCACGTGAGTTTTATTTGGTTTGTATAAACCAAGAAATTTGTTGAAGAAACCTGGATCCGAAAGAGCAAGTTCAAAATTACAACCAAGGAAACAGTATTAAAAAGCTGTAACACCTTTCTGTTGGATATAATGAATATCCTGGGAGTGACAAGATTTTTCTTGTTCCTGAGTTCCTATGAAGTATTAACTTTTATGTCTCACCTTTTTATGAAACTTAATCCCTCTCCCCTAAATAAGGAAGTGAAGCCATAAATCAGATTTGCTGTTGCTGTTTTCTATGTAAAACATCAGTTGAGTATAAAGAGAGTATAATATTTCTTAATTTACATTACACCTATTGTAGTTCAAAGCAAGTGTCTCATGGGAGCAAAATCTGGTGCTTGAATTGGATGAATTTGGTATAACAGTAACACTTATGCACAATATTATCAGTATGCATTTTAGGTTATGCCTTTGTATGGTGACCCTGCCAACTGAAGGCACTTGAAGCTGATGTGAAGATACTAAATTGGGTTTTGTTTTTTGGTTGAAAGTAAAAACAAAGCCCCGAAGCTACCCTATGGTAGTATAGATACCATTGCAAAAGTGTCTGATTATAGAATTGGATTCTAGTTATTTAAAAACATCCTACTGTTTCAGCAAATCAAACTTCAGAAACTAAACTGATAGCATTTATTTTTTTACATTACTAAGGTAGTATGAAACATGGCATTTCTTTGTATTTGTTTTCATGATAGAGGATAATATATTTATCCTTATAGAGGTGCATATTGTATGTGTATCTTTTGAAGATTAGTCTTCATCAGTTAGTTTCAATGGAAACTTTAAACAGCATCTGTTTGATGTTTAGTTTAACATTTTATACAGTACAATAAAACAATTATTACTAGAAGAAGTTAAACCTTACTTGTTACTAGTTAGGGATGTGAACAGAACATCTTTTAACTATTCTAAGTATTAGGTAAATATGTTTTTATACACTTACCTCCTAGGATGATACAGTTCTTTTTGTCTTTGTTTAGCTCAGTTATATTTTTATGTATATGTCCAAGTAATTTTTTGTGTATATATGTAAAAATTACCATTTTAAATGTGTCCTTGATCTAAAAAGTTTTAAAAGTTGCAAGAAACTCCTGCAAAGTAACTTCAAATTGCTGTAGAATGGGGAACACGTAAAATACTGTCATTGTAACAGGCAAATTAGCATTGTGCTGTGAACTTTGAGACCAGTTTTAGAATGCACTTTTAGTTTGTTGGCATATATAACTCCCAGTTTTAATGTTGATACTGCAGAGTATTAAAGGGAGGAAAAGAGGTACAAACAAAAGCACAAAAAGGTGTGTGGAAATGGTATTTGTGGTCACTGGAATGAAATTATGTTCCCCCTCAGTTTTTTTGCCAATTAATGAGAGTTAAAGAATTGCTGGAAAGGGGAAAGCAACCTTTGAATTAAAAAGTATAGTTAGGAAGGAAGATAATGTGGATAGATGTACCACATCTAAAAATGCATTCTACTAGTCTGCACCTTGATGTTTGGCTGTATATTTCCAGCAGGTGGAGACAGTCAACTTTTGGCTTCTGATAATCAACAGCAGCTTTTTAATCTTAGCCAGTGACCATCCCACTGCATTTTTCTTTTTTTTAATGTTTTGCTGGAGTTGTGATCATGTACCGTTAGTGGGCTAGACTTGATTAACATTTTAAAATGTGAATTCAGTTATTTTTAGGCTGATTGGCAAGCAAAATGTATACATCTTTCAAGTAGCATAGAGAGTTTCAGGTAAAAATTATATAAATACTTTACAACAATGATTCCCTTCCCCAATAACTTGTAATATCCTGTGAAAATAAAAACCAGTTTGACACACTGGGCAAGAACTATCACTGCTCAAAAACAAGACCACTAAAATTAAATAGGAAACAGCACTTAATATTTTTACAAGAATTATATTTGCTAGAATAATAAATTTTCCCATGTTTTATGTAGGCATGAGTTTTAAAAGAGGAAAAAAATATTAGAGAAACACTACAGTACTATTAAACTTTTAAAGTAAGAGGATATCTTCACTTTATAAATACGATGATGTCTGTGATAGCAGGACATAAGAGTGGTTCATTCTAGCTTTGTGTTGCTAAATGTAAATAGATACAACTGTACTAGCTCCATCTCCCAGTAAATAATCTTCTGAGGCAGGTGAAAGTTAAACTGTGAAATACTAATAAAAAATATTTTTTCACCTATAGTTTTCTCCAGATGAGTACAGGTTGGTCTGTTGGGCCAGCATTCATGTTCTTTTTGTCTTCTCTCCACACATTAGATGCAGATACAAGATCTCTCATCCTTTTATCAACCCTTTGTAAACTGATTATCGGCTTTGTGCACTGCTACTTGCGATAGTATGGCAGTGTTGCAATCCAGATGTTCTGTTTTAGTTAAAGAGATGCAGAAGAATAATTTTTAATTGAGAATTATTATATTTAATCATGATGGAAAAGTCCATTTGTTTAAAGAAAAAGAAAACTTCACTAAGACATTTTTACTCACTCTCAAGATCCCATTCTACCAAATGATAAATGCTTATTCGCATGTTCAATCATGTCATTGAAGCTTAAACTAACATATATCTAAACAGGGTAGATCCTAATGGCACAAGCACTTGCATTGGTAAATGTGACTGTCCTGTCTTAGGGCCCACACAATCTATAAGAAATATTCAGGAAAATGTCTGTGTAGGGGAGGGGAAATGACAGCCCCTCTTTACATCCTCACTTGGCCCTCTTTTTTTTAAATTTTTTTTAAATAGTATTTATTGCAGAAGAGAAAAGGTACATGTTATATCTTCTGGGATGCTTTTTTATTCTGTGCTCATGAAGTGCTCTCATCAGTTGAGCTTTGTCTGTCCTGGGGAGTTTTCATTAAACACCAGCAGACCTAAAAGCAGTTTAAGTTATTGCCCTAGAAATAGTTAAATTTACACAATATAAGTTGTGTGCCAGTTTATGTTCTCTAAAAGCAGTTGGTTACTGCTGTTGTTATTAGTTAATAAAGTTATCATTAGTATTGTAAGCTCTAGTCAGGGTTGGGGACCCTATTGTTCTAGTCACTATATGAACACTGTACTAAATATTTACATTTATGTTAGACTTACATTTTGGAATTGCGTCATCCTAGCCACGTACAAAACATTAAGCTTTTTTTCTGTAGGCTCTTGGGAGGGCTTAGGCCAGAGTATAAAAAAAAAAAAAGAGTAATGCAAGTAAAAAAAATAGTACTCTTTTTAGGAACATGTAAAAAGGCTGGTTTAAGGATTTTCAACAACCAAAAAACCCAACATATTTTTGATTACTGTCTCTAGGATGTCCACTCTTAGTTGGAAGGAAAGCTAAAAGGAAATTAATTTTGTAGTTAATAAAGGGATGCTTCTCTGATAGGCTCAAGGAGGTATTTGATGTAGATTTGCCATGTGAGGTTCCATATTTGTCACAGGGGTGGCCATCCTGTGGTGGTATGGCAGCCTCTGTGTGTGGCATGTAGCAAAGCGGGGAGGGGACAGTGGCTGATAGGACAGGAAGCAAAAAGCAGAGCAGCAGATCAGGCCTAGCACAGGGAGCAGAAAACAGTGCAATCAGGTGGGCTGGGGAGGGGGATCAGCATGGTATTCAGGGAGGAAGTGGGTCTGATTTGTGGCGCACATGTCAAAAGGGTTGTCTCCCACTAGTTTACCATGTTTCTTAATTGGAAGATAGGGTTTTTTAGAAATTATTTTTAAAAAATCATAAAATATGTAGGTGAAACAGTTTGAAATGTAATGAACAATACTACAAAGCTTCGAGAGTTGGGACTTGTGGTAACTGATTATTTTCTTTCTGTGCCAACACCAGTTTATCTAGGAAGAATTCCAGGTTTCCTTTAGTGAAGATGCATAAAAATGTAGATCACTCAGTTGTTAAAGAAATAGTGAATGAAATCTTCAGGAGGATGCATGGTTGATAAATTTTGGGAACCTCAGGCATCTGGGTTTATATGGAGTACCCATTGTTTTTATTTGTTACTGGCCATCTTGGAAGTCACAGAATAGGAGAAAAGGCATGACTCGTGACTAGTCCAGGTTCTCTCTGTAGGCCTTTTGAATTATCTGGTTAGAAATTAAGCCTTGTATCTTATGTTTAATGTAGTAGTGAAGGCTACTTGGAGCTTATTGAATTTTTCTACTGTGTAAGATAATACAAAGGAGTATGTAGACTGCGCTCTCAGAAAACAATACCATCATGGACAAAAAATTCAACATAAATGTGATTGCTTTTTAATCAACTCTTGTTACAGTGATCTCAGTAATTTTTGTTATGTAACTTTGGTGTATAAGATGCACCTTAATTTTAAGACCTCACCAAGAAAAATTCCATGATTTTTTTTTGTATTTAGCTACTGTTCACCAGCTTTAATTGTGTAGTGAAATAGCCAGCCTAACTGTGTTACTTTTTGCTTGGATATAGGTTTTTTTGATCAACAGACTCAGTTGAAGGCATAGGAAAAGAAGTGTCAGGTCATTATTTGCATCCTTGCTCTGTGGTACCACCCTAATGATTCAGTTATGTGGTTTGTTGTTGCTTTCCTACATTTTGTAAATATGAATTTGAAGTGAATTTTAGGGCTTGAGCTGTGCATTTCATTGCTGCCTTTAATTCCACTAAATTTTATTTTTTATGAGAATTTTGGAGGATCTGCTGCCCCATGCTTAATAGAGTCCCTATCTGTGCTTTGCAACCCAACAACTTTGACATCTGATTAGCATTCTGTTTGCTGGTAGAATGTATCAGTCAGCAGTTTCCCATTTTACAGGTGAAGAGATTTCCACAAATTGGAAACAATAAACTAGTGGTAGAACAGACTAATGGTTTGAGGACTGTTTCTGGATGTTTGAATAGGAAGTTCTGTGAAATAATTGTAACATTGGTTAGGTTACTGATTTCTCACAAGTTGTCCTATTGCTGACTTAAATGGGTTCATTGTTATTTCAATAGTTGATAGTACCTCAAGAATTAAACATATTTTAAGACTTGAAGAAATTCTTGTGTAACTGGACTGCATTAATATTGGTCTGAGAGAGAGCTTCCTGGTAAATAACCTTGCTTGATCTCCTGCTCCTTATTCCCTGGCTCTGGAGAATCAAGACACCCTTACCTGTTTTCACAGTTTGCCTTTTCTGAAAAGGGCATATTTTACCAGTTGCTTAGAAATCATGTTAAAAGCTCTTGGGTTCTGTTCAGTCTTCTTTTCATCTTTTTAGCTCAGCCACAAAGTAGAGCAGCATATGAGTAGCCCTTTTAGAGAGGATTTGCTGGTCTTTCTTCCTTCTTCTTAACCACGTACCCTTTCTGTTGAAGTCCATGAGTTTTCACTGCACTTACTATACATAATTCTTCATAAATCTGCAATTTCTTTTTAGATTTTCTGCTCCGCACATCCTTCTTTACTGGCCCTGATCTTTCTCCCAATGCTGTATTTTCAAAGGTCTTTAGTTGTCTGTCTTTCTTCCAAGTAAATGTACAGATCGTAATACATCTGGTTCAGTAAGTCTTATATATCTGAACCTATAGTTGTTTCAAGCTAAAAATTCTCCATAGGGGAAAAAAATAGAAATTCCTCCTGTGGATCCACACCTGAATTTCCACCTTCAAATCCTTAGTAACTAATTCTTCTCGGTAACTGTAGGGCCTCATTTGTTGATATCTGTGATTACAGACCACTAGATAAATTGTCTAAGATCTCATCGTAAAAATGTATTTTTTATTTTACCTTTGATACTCACTGCTGTTTTTTTTGCTGTTGCTTTCAGGTCTCAAATCATCCTTTGTATTGTAGCTTTCGTATTTCCTATGGTAGCCATATAATCAGTGTTTCCAAAAAGTTGGTGCAGGCCATTTAAATTAACCCCTTCGTATGAATTTAGTGAATATACCACTTTTTCCATAGCCACATCAAAAACATAGTGTCTTCCCCTGCTTTAATTCCATATTAATGTCAACTGGGGCAGGCATTTCACCTATTAATTCTTCTCTACTTTTTCAATGTAGACAAAGTGTAAAACTATTCTAGTAATGTGGCTCAGAGCATAGGCGCTCTCAATGAAATCTATTTAAGAATGATCCTTCCACTGGAAAGAAACCTTGGTGAGTTGAAGGAGGAAGTCAGGTTTGTGTGTTGCTTTTAAAAAAAGGTTTGAGCTCTTTCATTATCTTTGTAAAATGACTTGAGAGGTATTAATGGCTTTTTTTTAGGGTTCAGTCATTAAGAATTCACTTTATGAATTGTTCAGTAAAAGGCAGGTTAGTTTTGTCAGTTTTCTCATTTAACCCTAATGACTCTCTCTTGCTTCATTTGTCAAGGGAAGGGAGAGCTGCCTTTGTAGAGGCCTCAGAGAAGAAACATATAGTGTTAGATCATCAAGATCAAGAATGGTTAGATTGGTATGGCAGAGCAAATCTAGGGGGAGACTTCACCTGTGTTCATCAGTCCAAATTCATGGAATAGCATAGATCAAAAACCAAAATTATCTTCCTTTTGATAATTTTAACTTGGTAGGGTATGATGCTTAATTGTTTTTGTAAAGGTGGTGATCAAAAACATACTGGGTAACATAATATTAGAATATACAGGTTTCCTTCATTTTATGTGGGTTCTTTATATGCAAATTTGCTCTTATGCGATGAACATATTTAGACTCATAATTTGTTATATGTGAGGTAAATTTGCCTGTTTAGCGATCAGCACAGACGCCCTTCCCACCCAAGCAGGTAAGTCTTTGGGGGGAGGGGAAATGGCCATGGCCCCACTCATCCCAGCCCTGGCTGCAGACGCTCCAGGAGTGGCTGGTGCCTGCAGCTGCTGTGCTGCACTGTGCTCCGCCTGTCCCCCTGTGCCTGGGGTCCACTTGTCCCCACTCACCTGCTTTTGGGCTGCGCCATGCCCTGGTGAAGGCAACTGGTGTCGGCTGCTCCCAGGGTCACTCCAGCACGGGCTGGGGCTAGTGCAGACAAGCAGAGCCCCAGGCAGCGCGGGGTGCGGCACTTACCCCAGTCCCAGCAGCAGTGGCCCCAGGAGTAGCTGGCACAAGCAGCTGCACAATGCTCTGCCTGTCCTCACTCACCTCTGCCCCTGGGCTGTGCCGTGTGCTGGTGCAGGCAGCTGGCATTGTCACTCCTGGGGCTGCTGCAGCAGGAGCAGGGGTGAGTGGGTACAGGCAGAGCCCTGGGGGATTCAGAGCATGGTGTAGCCCAGCTGCTACAGGCAACTGGTGTTGGCCGCTCCTGGGGCTGCTGTAGCAGGGACTGGGGAGAGTGCTGAGCCCCACACTGCCCGGGGCTCTGCTTGTCTGTGCTTACCCTAGCTTGTGCTGGAGTAGACCCAGGAGCAGCTGCCTATACCAGGGCACAGCGCAGCCCAGGAGCAGAGGTGAGCGAGGACAGGCGGATCCCGGGCATGGGGGACAAGCAGAGCACAGCGCAGCCCAGTAGCTGCAGGCAGCTGCTGTCAGTTGCTCCCGGGGCCGCTGCAGCTTGGGCTGGTATGAGTGCTGCTCTGTTTCCTCTGCTTTGCTGCCTTGTACAGCCCTAGGAGCGGCACCCAGCCCACCCCCCTTTCCTAGTCCCAGACTCCCTCCCTCCCTCACTGCCATGGGAACCTATCCCTATTTCTTACACTGTAAAGTGGGCTCGCTTTATGCTAATTAAATTTGTGTGATGTTCTCCAGGAATGCATGTACTGCATAAATTGAGGGAAACCTGTATCTATAATTTACATGTTGCAAAGATTTTAATTGTTCAGGTTTTAATCTAATATTATTACTTAAATGTTTTACATATTCTTCATTTCTTGCTGTATATTTAGAAGATCCTAAAGATTGTAACATGGTGAGAGAACTTTGAGTTTGGGAGTGTTTAAATTAATTAACTTTGGAGGAAAAATTAAGAAGAATTTTTAATACAAAGGACAGTGTGTTACATGACATCATTCTAGAAAAAATAATAGTCCTCTCTCTCTACGTTGGTTCCAGTGGGTGAGTTTAAAGTGTCTTATCTTTCTAATTCCAGCTGTTTAAGTGGGGGATGGTGAAAGGATTAAAGGATGTTCTGAAAATCCTTGGTAACAGGAAAAGATTTATGTGTGTACTGACATGGGGTTAGTACGTTTCTCTGTATCACGTTCTAGGAATGCTCAAATATTGCCTGTGGCCAAGGAAAACTGGAATCTTTCTTCATGGGCAACTGATTGCTAAGAAAGGTTTCCATAGAGATGGGAGATCACATGAGAATTTTGCTATGCTAGTAGTAATGTTTAAAATTAGAAATAAGTTCAATAAGGTATAGCTTAACAACAAAGAAAAAATATTTTGTGCAGTATTTAATCATTTTGGTTATACTTCTTTTGTCCCGTCTGCTTTTTAAATATTGTATGTTAAGGGAGTGATTAAAAAAGGCTGAAGCTAGTTGTAAATATAATTTCAAAAGAGCTTTTTTGTAGGGTTGAGTTTAATATATCAGATCTTTTTCTGAGCTATTTTTACTTGCACTGGTACAATGAAGAGCAGAATTTACCTCCTTATATAGAGTGGATAATATTAGGTAAGAAATCTCCTGAAAATCACAATTATTTTTTTTTATCCTGAAGTTGATGATAGAAGCTTAAATAAAATACAATGTACAAGAAAAATCCTTTCTTACATACATTTTGCTCTGTGAATAATTCTTTTTCTAGGATCCTATTGGCCTAGATTTGTCAGTAAAACTAATGAGAAAACATCATGGTATTTTTTAGTTCCTCAGTTTTCAAAAGGATTTTTCTTTTGTATAAATTTGTTTTTTCTGATTTTATGTAGCCTTGCATTTTCCACTTACCTTATACTGTAGTTGCTCATTGTACTTTTGTAGTTACAGTCTTAGTTTTATCTGTTATATAAATAACGCACTACAAATGCAGAATGAAACTTGGCATATAGTATTAGGTCTCCTCTGGGTTTTTTGGTGGAGAGTAGGGGCAAAGTTAGGAAAAAGGAAGAGACAGTTTGGACGGCATAGTTTACTACTTAATGAAATTGCGGAATTAAGTAACTTGAATTTACATACTCTTTTTGGAGCATTTATTACCATAATTAGCCCCATATCTGGTATTGTTTTCAGAACCAGACAGCAGCTCAGCTTCATGGCAGGCAGATTAATTAAATCTAAGGGTGTAAATATAGTTTAAAATATTTATTTAACCTCCTCTAATTATATTGGTTAAACAGTTAACTTAGAACAGCAGCTCTGACACAGCTACTGCTGGGAGCAGTTCCAGGCTCCCTGGGCCCTTTGCCTTGGGGGAGCTGGGGAGGAGGCAAGCCCAGACAGACAACACAGCCCATTGGAAGCCCTGCTCTGGGAGGGAAGGAGTACCTGTGAACCAGCTGCTGACTGCTTAATTGATGCATCATTAGGCTGCTCCCTGTTTTCTTCTTAGGCTATGGGTACTAGTCCCCTTCTTCCTTCCGTCCTTTCTTCCTGCCCTGCTGCTTTCTGATTCCTGCTGGGGCACCGCATGACTTCCCTTCCTTCCCTGCCAGACTGCTCCTGCCTGGAGCTAAAGAATAACCCGTAAGCTATCCGGTTAAATCAACATGCCTTTTTCTCTGCACCTTTTATAAAATTGAGTAATCCACTGTTAAAATTTGCAGAATAATATGGGAGGTGGAGAGGTCATGCAAATGAACTCCTTTTCTGCAGTATACATGAGTATTCTTGTTTCATCTCAACCCTTGGCTGAGTAACAATTGCAGTTAGTGCAACAAGAATACAGGTGAATGGCTTAACTGCTTTGATGCCATTGTCTGGGACTGGTAGTTAAAAGTTATTTTGCATTTAAAAATAAAGTAAAAATGTACTCTTTTAAGGCCATATATGGCCAAGTACTTTAGGGGTCTTCCTTCACTAACACCTTTTTAGGAATATAGTACTAACTTTATTTTAATAATAATGTCTACTATAGCTAACATCCAAAACAGTACTTAAAGGAACTATCACTTTGCAGTCCTATTGTGACAGATATTATGTGGCCTTGGTGTGCTTCAGGAATTGCCTGGTAAGCAGTGCATTTTGGAGAGAGGCATGAAAAGGTCTCTTGAAGCACTTTATGGAATTGTTTATCCAACTTTTTTTACCACATTGTCTCCATAGATCTCAGGTAGTATTGACAATTGAAGAAAGGTGGATACCGTCAATATCTGGCCATAACTACCTTTTAGACAAAGACAGAAGAGGGACTTGAATTCTGAGAAAAATGTGTTCCTTTGGCATGATGGCTGCCTATACATGTGTTCAGGGATTGGGGGAAGGGCAGGAGAGGCATTTTAATTAGAGGGGTTCCCAGACAGCTGCTCTAATTAAAATGGCTCAACTTCACGTGTGTTAAGCCATTTCAAAATGGCTGCCAGTGCACTTTAAATAAAGCTCATTTGATGAGGTTTAGTTAAAGCGCCCTCACAGCTATTTTGAAACACGGGGGAATTAATACACATGACAGCTGGGGCAATGCAACAGCATTCTAACTAGAATGCATTGGACCACATCCACTGGCTGCCGATATGTCTTCGCTAAGTACATTTTTCTGACTCTGACAATCTAGGATTTATAGAAATTGGTGACTGAAGGATATTAATGCCTTGAAGCATTAATTTCCTCACAAGTCTTGTCTAATGAGCTACCTATATCTTTTTCTTCAAAGGAAAGCTCTCAACTTAGATTTCTGCCCAGGCCATAATAGAAGAAACATATTCATTAGCAATTTTACTTTGTTTTCCTCCTCATTTTTGGAAGCCATTTGTTTCAATGTTTTTTGCTGCATTAAGTGAAGTCACACTCTCTTTGGTGCTAGAAATTAATCTGTTTGCTTATGTTGTCTGACTCCTCCATGCTAAACTTTCAACATTCCTTTTTGTGGTTTCTTCATATGAAATGTATGTCGGGGAGAAGCTGAAAATAATAGACGTCCCTCAGCGGCTCAGAGTAAGCTTCCATTCAAGATTTTCACTGATTGTACTTGCTATCAGATAGAAAAAGTAAGGAAGAGTCTAGATCCAAGCTAGGATAGTAGTAATAATAAAATTAATGTATTTTTTTTCAAATTTGCATTTAAAAATAAATGATTATGGTTTTATATTTAAATAGAGAGCAGATTTTCTGAGTGTAGATTAATCTGTTGTGTTTTGACAATCTTATAAATCACTTCAGTTTAATTCACGTGACTTGTAGCAACATCAGAAGATCCTTAATTTGCCTAGTTAATCTTTCTATCCCCATTTATCCCACACATTTACTGCTTGTTATATTGTTTGCAATTTTGTATTTTCTAGAGTCTATACAAATTAGATTTCTCAGGCTCTTTCATCCTTATTTTAGATCTGCAGTATTCTGATGTTTGGATCCTTCTTCCCCTTTGAAAAGGTTGAAGTAAATTCATCTGCTAGCTTATATGCATCCTGTGCTCCTTTATTAGGCTTGGCGTCACTGGGAAAGGATTTTGTGCAGGATATAGTCCCTGGAGTCTAATCAGTAAATTAAAAATAAATTAATGTTATGTTTTAAAAGGCTGCTGGACTGTAATGCCTTATCATTTGTTTAGGCCTCAGAATAAAATGGAGATCATTGAGTTGTGGGTTTCTTTTTAATATCACTATTGCCTGTAGACAAATCTGCCTTCTTACATGTGTATTTTCACAGATTTCTCAGACATTAGGGCTGGAAGGGACCTCGGAAGATCAAGTCCAGCCCCCTGCCCAAAGGGCAGGAAGTCAGCTGGGGTCATAGGATCCCAGCAAGATAAGCATCCAATTTACTCTTGAAGGTGTTCAGTGTAGGTGCTTGAACCACCTCCGCTGGCAGGCTGTTCCAGATCTTGGGGGGCTTGGACAGGAAATAAATTCTTCCTTATGTCCAGCCTGAAACGCTCTTGTAGTAGTTTATAACCGTTCAATCTCGTCGTCCCTTGGGGCGCTCTAGTAAACAACATTCCCCCAGGTACTGATGGTCACCCCTGATAAACTTATAGGTGGCCATCAGATCACTCCTGAGCCTGAGCTTTTCCATGCTAAAGAACCTCATAGATCTCAGCCTGTTGTCGTAAGGTCTGTTTTTCTGACCTCTGATCATGTGTGTGGCTCTTCTCTGGACTGTCTCAAGCTTCTCCACACCCTTTTTGAATTGTGGAGCCCAAAACTGGATGCAGTACTTCAGCTGCGGCCTCACCTAGGCTGAGTACAAGGGGAGAATGATGTCCCGGGATTTGCTTGAGAAGCATCTATGGATGCAAGCCAGCGTTTTGGTCGCTCTACTAGCCACAGCATCACACTGCAGGCTCACATTCATCTTGTGGTCAATGATGACCCCCAAGTCTCTTTCTTCCGTAGTGCTAGCCAGTGTAGCACTGCCGAGCCTATAAGGATGCTGCAGGGTTTTCCTCCCGAGGTGGAGAACCTTGCATTTTTCGGTGTTAAACACCATCAGGTTCTTGCCTGCCCATTTGCTGAGTGTGTCCAGGTCAGCCTGGATCGCCCTCCTGTCTTCAGGTGTGGATGCTTTGCCCCAAAGTTTAGTGAGTTTGAGTTCATGAATTTTTATACTGTATAATTTCATTCTCATAACCAAATCTTTTTTATCCATCTAATACCCACAGAATAGTTGTGTTCTCTTCCTTAAAGGAGACCTGCAAGACAGAGTCATTTTTTTTAACGTTCCCTTTTATGATGCCTTTATGATTATGAAGACTGTCTTCAAGTTTGTTTTTTTTTAAATTTACATTTGAAATAAAACCTTTTTTTTTTTTTTGGTGAGATTGTAGCTTGTTGTGCTCTCCTTTCCTTAACTAACGTCAGCCCATTTATGCTATGATCATTTATGTCCTACAAATGTCCATGCTTAAAATTTCAAATATATACTATGTGTGTGTGCTTATGTTCAGTTCTAAATCCTTTTATAATTTTTGTAGAGGAGTGGTGAATAGTAAAAACAAATACTGTGGTTTGGCTTTTTATGTTACCATTAGGGATAGACATGTTTGTGAGCTGGTCATCAGTTTATGTATAAAGATTAGATTCGGATACTTTTAAACAACTGTGATTTCTTAGTAGCATACAGTTTTGTTTTTAAGTTGTAATCTGTCATCCAGCAAGATTTAAGGCCATATTCTGAGTTAGAAGCTGAGAGGGGAAGTGAAAAGTGGTGGAGGTACAGGAGAGAATGTTTGTCTTTCTGTCTCTGCAGCAACAGGCTGAGACCTAATAATACAGTACCTTAGTGTATGCTGTGCCCTGGACTCCTGAAGCATCTTATTCACTGTGGATCATCTGACAATCACACTCTAGCATTCCTCCTATCTATCTATCTATCTGTCTGTCTATCTATCTATCGGATTTAACGCTTACGTTAAAAGGGTAGATTTTGGGGCATATTCTGTTTGTTATAACATATCATATTAATAAACTTATGCTAGCTGCTAAAACTGTCAGGAGAAATGACATGGTACGATGTCTAATTTATTCTGATTACTACTATTTTTTTAAACGACAAAATAGCCTTCTTTACTAGGAATTGGCTTCAGGCATTGATTTTTATTTCATCTTCATTTAAAGTCTTAATTTAAATCTGTTTGTACATAATGGCTAATTGTGAAATACCATTCTTAAGTGGTTCTTGTTATTTATGCATCCCTTTGTTATAAATTGATCTCTACTGTGTAGTACCAGTAATGAAATGAACTTTCTGAACCTTCTTCCTTTATTTCAACATGGTAGGTTTAATTTTTGCATTTTGTAACGAGCCTTCTTTAAATTCTTTTCTGTTAGCAGGCATTCAGCCTTTGAAGCTATAACATTTTCCTTCTTTGCAGGTAGAACTCTGGTCATTACAACTGAAAAACAGTATTATTCAGAGGATTTAAAGAGCTGTGTTCTTACATTGAATAGTTGGGTCCTACAGAAGCTTGAGCATATTTTCTCAGTGCCACTTACTGATAGCTATCAGTAAAACAGATATCCCTCTATTAACTCTGCTGAATAGCTATGTCTAAAGTAAAAAATGCAGTTTTTCTC
>NW_017729024.1:119074735-119088387 GCF_001723915.1 Gavialis gangeticus | reverse complement strand
TAGCTATCAGTAAAACAGATATCCCTCTATTAACTCTGCTGAATAGCTATGTCTAAAGTAAAAAATGCAGTCTTTCTCATTAGAATTATCTGCAGTACAATTCTAAGCTGACATATGTCTATGGTAGAATGTAATGCATCAGCACTTAGAAAGTGAGAGCATCTGCTTGTTAAACTTAACATTTCAAATGTCTCCTTAAGCCATCATACAAAGCAACCAGGTTCCTTTCTTAAGAAAAAAGTTAATACCGTAATACGATTCAGTGTACTCTGAATTCTTTCCACAGCGTTGCAATCCTTACAGTACCTTGGTGACAGAAAGCTTGAACTGTGGTTTTATTTAGCTTTTAAGATTCCTCATATATTAATTTAAGAAACCTTTACAACAGTCAGCCACTGTATAGGTTACAAGGCCCTAGAATACTTTTGTTCCTTGTTGGTGTTGTTGATTAATTTGACTAGAATTATGCAGTTAGATATTTTGCTTACTATTGGTAGATGCAATGGAGACTTTTTATGCTTTTATCTGGGTAAAATGCAAATACTGTATTTGGTTTACAAGAAAAAAATTTAAAAGCATGTTAGGTCAGTATTCAAAAGTGAACTAGAAACTTGGGCTTCTAAGTCATTTAAGTATGTTAAAAATATTACCCTTTATTTCATAGTGGAAGTACTAATTATAGTGTTTTCATTTTTGTTTTTCAAGGTACCCAGAGAATGGTATAGTAGAAATGGAAGCCAGTAATCTTCGACCACGAGCAAGAACCATTCTGAAGTGGAGCGAACTAAAAGTGGGTGATACGATGATGGTTAACTACAATGTAGAGACTCCAGAAGAGAGAGGATTTTGGTTTGATGCAGAAATTACCTCTTTGAGGGAAATCTCAAGGACTAACAAAGAAGTTCACGCCAAAATTCTTTTGGGGTAAGATTTTATTGACCAGCTTTGAAAGAACACTATGCTGGGGGGAAACAAGTCACACCTTTCTCTCTCTGTCCACTAAACTTTGTCAGCAACCTATAACCTGATTTTCACAGCTGTCTGGGTCATGGAATTACTTTTTTTTTTTTTTTTTTTGGCTGATGTAGCCTTTTTAAAAAATGGTGTAGTAAGAAACTATTTATTGGTTGGTCCTGGTAATTCACTCTGTTTTAGGGGATTAATCTTATGTGACTCCATCAAATCAGTCTACATCTTTTCTTCAATACTATCCAGACAAAACTGTGCATTTTCAGTAATTTTTTGAGCCCTTGGGGATTTTCAGATCCTAATGGATGTCAGTTATCTCTGGCAATTTGGTTGGACTTCTCACTGTGATAACTGAATATTCAGATTCAAAACCTTCCATCAGAAAGGTATGGTTTTTAGTGGATAATTATGTAGCTGTTAGTAGATTCAAAAAAAAATTCTTTTGAGATTACTGTGTAGGTGAATCTTGCTGGTTCTCTTTGCTTCTTACATGAGGAACTCAAGCATAGCTTTTTGAATATGGAACAAACTTCTGTGAAAGTCAGTAGCACAGAACTTTGAGGTAAGCAGCAAAAGTACCTTCTCCCCCTCTCTGCCCTCTGAGTGCTACAGCATGGAATAACAAAGCTGTATATTAGTTTCCTGCTGAATTTTGGGAGTTTGAGCAAAAATCAGTATGCCTTTCTTCACTCCAGAGCACAGCCTTTTGGCCTTGAGGGTTAGATAAGTGGCACAGAGTTGATGTGCAGGCTGGATCTGTGAGACTAGCCCATGGGGTTGGGCCTCATGCTGTCCCAGCCTTGCATGCCTGATCTAGCACACAGGACCATGCTATCTGGCCCTTCAGACTGCCCATGGGAACAGAAATTTGGCAGAAAGGGAGCAACAGTTAACACTGCTGCTGCTCCTCCACTGTCAATGTTTTTGCCTGCCAGATAACTTGGCTCACGGGCCAGGGATTGAGCACCCCCTGCTCCAGAGTATTAACATGAGAGATTTTCTCTAACAACTGTTCTCTTGCGTTTGCCTCTGAAAGCTGAAATGCTTTTTATACATTCTGGAATGTTTTCCAGATTAGAATGATTTGTGAGCATTATAGTTAAATGCTTTACTGTATATATGCTTCTAACATAAATATTAAATAAATATGTTATACTATAACAATGCATTCTGAACGTAGATATTTCTTAAGGATTATTGGTATAGAATTCATTTTCTTTATATTTCAAATTCACATTTAGTAAAGCTAAATCTTTTGGACATGTCAGTGAAACTGTGGAAATAATTTGTTTTGTCCAATTTATTAAGAAATGAGAGATGTATAAATAGATTTTATTGCCATCCGCCTTCTACTAAGATACCTTAATGGTCTGAAATCTTAATTTATGGACTTGGTCAAAAATTAGTTTGAGGCTAACCCTGGCATAGTTGTAGTTCTTGTTCAAGTGATTATCTATACAGATTCTACTCTTGGTGCATATGTTCACCATGAAAAAAGAGAGTGAATTCTTTTGGGCTAACTGTTTTATGGAAGTGCCTACATGCAGCCACATGGAGCAACTGGACTGAAAGAAACCATGAGCATACCAAGCTCAGTGTTTCTACCAAACATGACAGAATTAGAATCCCTGTCAGCATGCAGTTTTCTTATATTGGATAAGAAGAATGAATTGATCCAATAACTTAATTGTAATGTTATAATTTGTTACATAATCTTTTTGTACATGGGCACATGTTCAAATTGAAGAAACTTCACTGTTTTTGCAGTTTAGTTCAATTGAATTTGATCTTTGCCTACTCTTCTGCCTCCTGTGCAGGGGTACTGGTGCTGCATTTGACAGAGTTTTACAGCCCATAGCCCTTATTCAGCCTATGGAACAGTCTCATCTAGCCTGCCAGTAGTTTGATGGGCTACCAGAAGTTTGGGGTCTTGGTCTGTTGCAGAATTCACCCAATGTACATGGCCGTTGGTGGCAACCCTCTGGACCTGTGTTGTCATCTGGCCCTGGACCTGTTATGTTGCCTGAATGCAACCATAGTTGCTGCTGGCTCTACAGATCTGGCCTTTGAGGAGCTCCCATGTTCTGAATCCAGCTTGTGGCCTGTGGTTTACCTTTTTGTGATGCAGCATATGCCTCTTGCTTTGCACTGAGGAAAGATAGATTAAAGAACAAAATAGTCTGGTATTGTACCTTTTTACAGAGTGCCCAGAAGGCAGTGGAGTTAAGGCTGAAATGTTTCCTTCTAGGGAAGCTGATGCAGGTCTGCTCTGATTCAGATGAGTCTTGGAAGAAGCCACAAGAAACAGACCTGTCCATGACTGTTAAAACCTAGTGTGCTTGACTCCAGTCCAGGCTTCAAGGCACTTTTTGTAGGTGCTACTGCATCCATTTCAGCATCTGCTTGAGAGCTAAAAGGAGCACTGTTCCAAAGACACAGTACCACTTACCAGTATCAGCACCAAATAATACAATAGGTGGAGCCTCTGGACTGCAGAACTCATTTTTGCAGTAGTGTCAGGGACTGAAAGGACCTCACTGGACATGTACTCCGTACCTAACTCAAGCCCTAGATTTTTTTGGATGTCCAAGGCTTTGTAAGGAATCTGCCTGCTGCTTCTCTCTCCAGGGCTAGGCCTCTATCACCTAACACATAGATTTAGCAGCCTCGGGCAACTCATTTGCTCCAGCCCTAGCTAAAGTTAAGACAAGGAAAAGTAGAGAACACATGTATCAGGTTCAGTAACCTTGTCTTCCCTTGTTGTGTGAGTGAAATCCCATTATTTTGCGCTTCTTCAGAGGAGTTTAGGACTTTTCAGTTGAATCTTTTTGGCTTATGTCAACTTCTATACTAGCCACTTACCAGAGAGCATATAGGGGAAAGCAGGTAACCTTGTCAAAAGATTTAAATGTTTTTTATTGTTATATTGGCTCTCTGGTTGCTTAGGTAGTGCAGGAGAGGACAAAATAATAAAGTCCTCCTTTTACCCTCCCCAAGGGTAAAAGGAAATGGTTTCTTTTCAGCTAGAAGATTTGTTTGGCAAACATTCACATGGAGGTAGCAGTTTTCAAATCTGTTGCTCTCTCAGTATCTTTTAAATTGAGGTAGATCGTTCAGGCAAATTAAGAACTATTACAAAGATCCCACGAAGAAGCCAAGATCCTTGTAGATTCTCAGAGAAATAAGACAAAACTAGAGTTACGCTCATGCCAGGCTACTACGGTATTATTCAGGGCAAACTTTGAGTTACACCTCTTGATTCAACCACCATCACATGACTGCAGTTCAAACTCTGAGTCATTCCAGACACCACATTGCAGAACTAAGGCCAAACTCTGCACCATGAGCAGTGGTTTTTCATTTGACAGCTTGGATGCTAGTGGGATGAGCTTAGAAAATAGAAAGTTTTCTGCTAAGGTACGGGGCATTTTTATCCTTATTTATTGGGCCAAATGGAAACATTTTTCACTATGGATTTCTCTTCACAATTTTTATTCATTAGAGCAGTGGAGAACAACCTTTTTGGCAGGCATGTCACAGTTTAGCCCCACACTATCTGAATATCACTCTGCTCTTTCCCTGCTCAATATGTTGCTCTGCTTTTTGCTCCTTGTCCTGTGCTCCCTGTCCAATCTGTTGCTCTGTTTTCTGCTTCTTTCCCTGTCTGTCACTCTGCCTCCTATTTCCTCCCCAATCTACTGTGTGCTACACACAGGAGCAGCTCATGCTACTTGTGGCATGTATTCAGATTTTATTTTTGAAAAACTGAATTAAAAAAAAATTTGACTTTTTGAAAGCTTAAATATACATCTCATCTTTCTGTAGTTTTCCCCTTCTTGGGACCTACATAGTTTCTGTTCTGTTTCTGATGACACCTCTTTTTGAACCTGCATTTTCTTCTTCAGATCGTCTGTCTATTAAGATGGCATTCCTTTTGCACAGTGTGTGGGTTCACAGGGTGAGTGACATCCAAGCGTTCTTGGAAGAAACAGTTTATATCTCTTTCCATAAGGATAGATTTACTTGCCCCAAATTTTTCCTAAAGTGATCTGAGACATCCACTTAAATCAGTTTATTTATCAGTGATCTTTCCAGCACCTCATTCATCTGCTGCAGACATGGGCAGATCTAGGAATTCAAAACCAGGAGTGGTGTGTGAGATGCCAGTGGTGGCACAAGGGTGGTTGTCCCCCACCTCTTACCCTCACCCTCCACTGTGCAGACCAGACAGTGCAGCAGGAGCTTTGAGGACTATTTTAATAGATTTCATAGATTCCATAGACATCACTGCTGGAAGGAACCTTGTAAGATCATCAGGTCTAGCTCCCTGCCCAAGGGGCAGAAAGTCAGCTAGGGTCAAATGATCCTAGCAAGATAAACATCCAAATGTTTCTTAAAAGTGTCCAGAGGAGGTGCTTGCACCACCTCTGGAGGGAGTCTATTCCAGGCCTTGAGGCTTGGACAGTAAAGAAGTTTTTCCTTATGGCCAACCTAAAATGGTCTTGCAGGAGTTTGTGACCCTTGCACCTTGTCATCCCTTGGGGTGCTCTGGTGAACAGGTGCCCCGCAGATCCTGATGCACACCTCTTATGTACTTACAGGATGCCACCAAATCACCCCTGAGCCTGTGCTCCTCCAGGCTGAAGAGTCCCGTGACTCGCAGCCTCTCTTCATAAGGCCTGTTCTCTTGCCCTCTGATCATGTGCGTGGCGCTCCTCTGGATTCTTTCAAGCTTCTCCATGTCCTTCCTGACTTGTGGAGCCCAGAATTGGATGCAGTACTCCAGCTATCACCTCACCAAGGCTGAGTACAGAGGGAGGATGACATCCTGGGTCTTGCTTGAGATGCATCGGTAGATGCAAGCCAGAGTTTTGTTCACTTTACTGGCTGCGGTATCACATTGGTGGCTTATGTTCATCTTGTGGTCAATTATGACCCCCAAGTCTCTTTTGGTCGCAGTGCTAGAGGGTGTAGTGTTGCTGAGCTTGTAAGTGTGATGTGGGTTATTTTTCCCCCAAGGTGGAGCACCTTGCATTTCTCTATATTGAATGCCATTAGGTTTTCATCTGCCCACCGTACAAGCCTATTGAGATTGTCCTGGATCACCAGCCTATCCTCAAGTGTGGACACTCTTCTCCGATGTTTGGTGTTGTCAGCAAACTTAGCCAGTCCACTTCTGACACCAGAGTCCAGATCATTTATAAAGACATTGAAGAGTGCAGGTCCGAGAGCAGAGCCTTGGGGGAATACCACTGGTCACTGAGCACCAGAATAATTCAGTCCTGTCAACTACTACTCTCTGGGTCCAACCTTGGAGCCAGTTCCCCAGCCATTGGACTGTAGTGTAGTCGAGGCTGTAGTTGCCCAATTTTTCCATGAGGATATCATGGGACATGAGTTCAAAGGCTTTTTTTTAAAGTCCAAATATATGATACCAACCTTTTCCCCTTTATCCAGGTGGTACATCACTTGGTCATAGAAGGACACGAGATCAGTCAGGCAAGACCTACCTGCAACAAACCCATGTTGCCTTCTCTTGGCCTGTTGAGAATGGTTTCTTTGATATTTTTTCCAAGATCTTTCCAGGGATTGAGGTCAAATGGATTGGCCTATAGTTTCCTGGATCTTCTTTCCTCCCTTTCTTAAAGATGGACACCACATCGGCCCTTTTCCAATCTTCAGGTACTTTGCCTGAGCGCCACAAGTTCCCAGTGGCTGCACTATGATGTCTGCCAGTTCCTTTAGTACTCTTGAGTGCGATCTATACGGACCAGCTGGCTTGTGAGTGTCCTTCTCAGGGTGCTCCCTCACAAGATCTACACTAGTGGTGGTCATATATTCACCCTCACCCTGGTCATCCCGTATCATGTTAGGCAGGGTGGTCCCTTTGGGCTGGTGAAAAACTGACAAAATAATTAGTAAGCAGATTGGCTTTTTTCTGGGTGTCTGTTGTCAGCTGCCTCAATTGGTTTAGCAGGGGTCCAATGTTGCCCTTGTTTTTCTTCCGACTCCCCATGCATCTGAATGACTGCTAGCAGAAATTGAACTCTACAGTTTGGACATTTTCAGAGCAATCCTTAAGATTTTAATAGAATGAAAGCTACTGAAGCAAGTGATACAAGATTATTGATATTGCTTGGTCATAGATCGTAGAATCATAGAAAATTAGGGTTGGAAGGGACCTCTGGGGGTCATCTAGTTCGGTCCCCTGCTCAAAGCAGGACCATCCCCACCTAGATCATCCCAGCCAAAGCTTTGTCTGGGTGAGTTTTGAAAACCTCCAATGATGGAGATCCCACAACCTCTCTGGGTAACCTGCTCCTGTTGTTTTACTCCATTTCTAGTTAAAAAATTCTTTCTAACATCTAACTTAAACTTGCCTTGCTGCCACTTGATACTGTTGCTCTTTGTTCTTTTGTCTGCCACCACTGAAAACAGTCTAGCTCCATCTTCTTTATAACCACTCTTCAGGTAGTTGAAGGCTGTTATTAAATCCCCACTCAGTCTTCTCTTCTCCAGACTAAATAACCCCAGTTTCCTCAGTCTCTCCTTAGAAGTCATGTGCCCCAGCCCCTGAACCATTTCTGTTGCCCTCCACTGGATTCTTTCCAATTTGTCCATATCCTTTCTGTAGTGGGGGCCCAAAACTAGACACAGTACTCCAGATGTGGCCTACCAGTGCTGAACAGAGGGGAATAATCACTTCCGTTGACCTGCCGGCAATGCTCCTACTAATGCAATCCAATATGCTGTATTTGGTCCTTGTTGAACCTCGTGAGATTTCCTCTGGTCCAATCCTTCAACTTGTCTAGGTCACTCTGAATCCTAGCCCTATCCTCCAGCATATCTACTACTCCCACAGCATGGTGTCATCTACAAACTTCCTGAAAGTGCATGCTTTGCCATCTTCCAGGAGGGGAGTGAGTTCAGTATGGGGGTTGCCCAGCCAGTGCTGGTGGGTGGGGCCGGTGGATTGGAGGCCCTGTCACTCCAAAGCAGGCTGAGGAAACCTCTAGAATGGACCTCTTTCCCCTGCCTTCCCCTACTCCCATTCTGAGAGAGCACAGGAGCCTGGAGCGGGGGGCAGGGCTTGGGGACTGACCATGCAGCCTCTCTCCCCAGATCCATTCTAAAGTGGATCTCAATCACTCACTGTTCTGATTCAACAGCAAGCATCTGTCGGGCTGGGAGTGTTGGTCTAACTCATGACACTTTCTGTGAAGCGCTTAGTTAGATGGGAGAGCTGTACATCTGTCAGCACCCAAAGATCTGTGGATTCAATCACTCTGATAGCAATGCAGGGTCTAGTTTAAAAAAATTATTGATGCATTCCTAGGCCATTCCATTTTGAAATTAATTTTAGGTGTGGGAGAATTCTGCCAGGTTTTAAGAACTTTATCATCTAGTTTTGCAGAAAGAAATACAAATATTTGTGAATCTCGCTAGTGGTATTATTTGTGATCAAGTTGTTGGCCATCTAAATGATATAACTTCTGTATTTTCACTGAGCTTTGCCTGTAAAAATGGGCATTTTTCAAAAGTGTTGAATGGTATTTAATGGTCTTTCTATCATTCCATGCTACTGTAGGGACCAAAGAAAAAGTATTGGATGTAGTCTGATTTTTGGTTTTAAATTTAATTGAGAGAGATTATTCAACACATGTCGGTCTATTATTACCCTTGTTATTTAAAATAGTAACATAATATTTCTTTTGAGGCCAGTCATGACTGACTTAAGTCATTTGAATTTTCACATATTAATAAAAGTAAGCCACAAAGTTATAGCACTTTGCAGGATGCAAGAACATCTTGTTTAATGCATAGTGTTTTAACCTAAACTTAAAGAAAAGAAAAGGTGTATACTTTGGTTCTTGCCCCTAATTTTATAATTTTAGCAGAACCTTTATTGTGTTTCAAGTCAAGAGTTTATAATTTTTTGTCATTCATAAATTTGTTTACGCTATGTCTCCAACAATTAAACAATCTCTTTGTTTTCTATGAATTTTACCCTACTGGCCTGGGCTGTTTCTTCACTGACCTTGAGGAAGCTCTTTGACAGTAACTATAGCAACTGCCATATTAATTAGTCTTTTGTAGCGAACATGGGTCTAAATATGGTTCCAGTGCCAGAAGCCCTAAAAATTGAAATCCTAGTTAACTGTGACCAGATGCTTTTATTTCTTTCTGTAATTCAGTGTTCTTATATCCTTTGCATTTTTACAGATTGGTTTAGGGTTGTAAAATGTTTATTGTTTTGATTCAACAATTCTATTTTATAAATTGTAGTGTGTGTAGATGCATATGGGGTTCTGGCTGTTTTATTGAATTGGAACGTGTGAGATTAATAAAATAGAATACTTTAAGAAACAACAGTTGTGGCTAAATCTGCTGAATCTCTGTGGAAACCAGTTGAATTTACTGTGCTTATTTTGATGAGAGTCTTTGCAGCCTGCAGATATAAATAGATTGCAGAGGGTAAAAGAGTAGTGGCAGACTTCGATCTGTGTGTTGTTACCCTGCGGAACAGACAACTTCTGTTAGTGTTTCTACTGTGCAGTCCAGTTTTTTGTTTAGGAATTTATAGTTAAATTTAAAATTCTGCTTAGTGTTTAATATACATGGAATAAATACGAAGTTTGTTTAGCATGTATGAGAATATAATAAAAGAGAAAGAAACTAAAGTAAAAAGAGTAATATGGATATACATTTCATCATGCTTTTATGAAATATGTAGCTGTGACCAAAGTCAAAAGTGTATATTTGCCACTTCTTGCTGAAGAATGTTTGTGACTAATTTATGAACACACGTTTTTGAGATATTCATCACAATTTCCAGGAAGACTGGTATAGCCTGACAGCTATTGAATATTGTTTGATAGGATTGATATCGTTTCAAGGATAACAAGCCAAGCAGAGCTTTTCTTTGATAAGACTTGAAACATTTCATTCAGAATTTGCCAACAGTTCTGATACTTGAGTTACTAACACTTTACAGTGTTTTTCATTATGCAAGTGTGGTATCTGTCCTGTCTGGTCCCATGGACTTGTATATGTCCAGGTTTTCTAAATAGTCCCTAATCTGTTCTTTTGCCACTGTTGGCTGCTCACCTCCTCCCCAAACTGTGCGCTACCTGGTGCTGTAGTCTGGGAGCTGGCCTTGCCTGTGAAGACTGAGGTGAAGAAGGTATTGAGCACTTCATCCTTTTCTGAATCCAGTTTGCCTCCCCCATTCAGTAAGCATCCCACATTTTCCCTGATCTTCCTCTTGCTGCTGACACGCTTGTAGAAACCTTTCTTGTTGCCCTTCACCTCCCTTGCTAGCTGCAATTCCAGTTGCCCTTTGGCCTTCCTGACTTCATCCCTGTATGCCCGAGCAATGCTCTTCCACTACTCATTACTTATTTGTCCAAGTTTCCACTTCTTATAAGCTTCCTTTTTGTGACTTAGGTTACTGAAGGGTTCCTTACTAAGCCAAGCTGGTGTTCTGCTGTACTTGCTAGTCTTCCTGCGCTTCAGGATGGTTTGTTCCTGCACTCTCCGTAAGGTTTCTTTAAAGTATAGCCAGCTCTTCTGGACTCCTCCCCTTCAAACTGGCTTCCCAGGTTCCTGCCCATAAGGTCCCTGAGTGAGTTGCAGTCTGCTTTTCTGAAGTCCAGGATCCTTACTCTGCTGCTCGCCATCCTTCCTTTTCTCAGGATCCTGATGTCAATCATTTTGTGGTCACTACTGCCCAAGGTACCATGTACTACTAGATTCCCCACCAATTCTTCCCTGTTTCTGAGCAGCAGATAAAGAATAGCACCACTGCTGGTTGGCCGCTCCAGCACTTGCACGAGTAAGTTGTCCCCAGCATCCTCCACAAACTTCCAGGATTGCCTGAGCACTGCTGTTTTGCCCTCCCAGCAGGTGTCAGGGTGATTTGAAGTCCCCCATGAGAAGCAGGGCTTGTAATTGGGAAACTTCCACTAACTGTTTGAAGAAAGCCTCATCCACCTCTTCCTTTTGGTCTTGTGGTCTGGAGCAGACCCACACCACAACATCACCCTTGTTTCTCTCTCCCCTCTAACTTTAACCCAGAGACTTTCAACAGGCCTATCTCTAGTTTCATACTGGAGCTCTGAGCAATCATATGGGCTCGTTTACATATAGAGCAACTCCTCTTCTTTTTCTTCCTTGCATGTCCTTCCTGAACAGTTCGTACGCACCCATGACAGTGCTCTTGTCATGTGAGCTATCCCACCAAGTCTCTGTTATTTCAGTCGCATCATGGTTCCGTGACTGTGCAAGGGCTTCTAATTATTCCTGCTTGTTTCCCAGGCTCTGTGCATTCATGTACAGGCACTTCAGGTAACTAGTCGATTGCCCTGATTTCTCAGGAAGTATGAGAGCACCTCCCTTGCTTGCTGTTCCTCCAGGTCTCCCACTTCCCCACTTCCCTCAGGGCTTTGGTCTCTATCCCGTGGCGGACCTAATTTAAATGCCTCCTCACTAGGTTAGTGAGCATGTCTGTGACGATGCTCTTCCCTCTCTTCATCAGGTGAATCCCATCTCTTCCCAGCAGTCCTTCTTGAAACAACATCCCATCACTGAAGAAGCCAAATCCCTGCTGGTGAGACCCACCTGCACAGCCAGGTATTGATCTGCGGGATGCACCTGTTTCTGCCTGGGCCCTTTCCCTTGACTGGAAGGATTGAAGAGCCCTAGACCCCATGACTCTTACACCCAGAGCCCTGTAGTCACTTTTGATCCACTTAGGGTCTCCCCTGGCAGTATCATTGGCACCCACATGGATGAGCAGCATGAGCCAGAGGATGAGTCTTGGTAGTCCCTCCGTGACATCTCTGATCCAGGCTCCGGGCAAGCAACAGTTTTCCCGAGACATCAGGTCAGGTTGGGAGATGGCTCCCTCCGTTCCCTGCAGAAGGGAGTCTCCAGTCACCACCACCCATTTCTTCTTGGTGGTGGTGGTCTTGATCCTTCCCACCTGGGTGAGGCCTGGCCTGAAAACAAAGTCATGATGTAAGTATCAAAACCAAATCTTGATGATTTATTATTATAATGATGAAAAATATTTAATAAAAAAATTTGGAGTGAAAATTGTATGTGCTCTGGTTCGTGGTTTGAGAACTGTGTGATTATGTTGAAATGTAATTTCTTTGCAAAAATTCAGAATGCTTTCCATATTAGAATACAGTTGTGAAGGAAAAATGTAATCATTCAAAGATTTTTCATTTGTACTGATGGGTTCATTCACTGCCAAAATAGAAGATAATTCTGCAGCGTGGGGGGGTTGATTGTCTGTGTTTTATTGAGTCAAGAAAAGCTGAAGAATGTCTAACGGTTTTTTTTGAGCCTCTACTAGCTTGACAGGTGCTGTGGGTGGCATATACCAATACCTTTTAAACTGACTGATTTATCAAGAGCAAATTGCTTTGAGTATACTATGTGTGTACATTTGGAAATGGCTAATATGCTTTAAGAAGTAATGAATTAGACAAAGTATTTTGTGTACAAATCAATAGGACTCTGATGAGGATTCAGTACACCCAGCAATGAATTAGCCAGATTTCCCCATGCTACTAGGAAATTTAAAAATCACTGACCTGTTCAGTAGTAACACAGGCTTCTTTTCATGACTGACCATCAAGTTTTTGTGATGTTTTATGCTCCTTTCTTCTTACCTGATAGCTGTACAGAAGGCAACGTTGTGTGATAGATTACTTTTTGTAAAGTTTTTAAATTTCTGGAGACTAAAGAACATAATGGAATCATGTATGGATTGTTTTTGGCTGTTTTCTGACATGGGGAGTAGATTCATAGGGTACTTATACACATGCTCCAATGTGTTCCAATTCAAATAGGTTGAGTCTGCTGGAGTGTTCTAATCAGAACACCCCAGTGTCTGCAGCATCTCATGTATTCAGTGTCCCTGCGTTTCAAAATGGCATTGGGGATGCTTAACTGAAGCTTGTCGAATGAGCTTTAGTTAAAGTGTTCTTGCTGCCATTTTGAAAAGTGGGATGCTAAATATACAAGATGCTATTAGCGTTTTAATTAGAGTGGCTCCGGAGAGTAGCTCTGATTAAAACACTCCCACTCCCCACCATTGAGCAGGTGAAAAAACACCCTTAGATGCATTTCCTTTGATGCTGCTTTTATCATAATACTAATATTGCACTTAGACAAAGGGAAAAAAAACCCTTTCAAATAGGATTTGAAAAGCGTAAAAATTGGTTGGAGGGGATCAAAAATATTTTGGGCTGTATGGGAAAATTCCTCTCATGCTAGGCTAGGAGAATCTGTCTGTGTAGTGAGAGGTTCATTAGTAACCTTAACTGACCATATAAAACTACCTGTTCCCTCCTGTCTTTCCAAAAGTTAGCCATTATTATGCAGTAATCTCCAACACTTAAAATACGTATGTATGTGGACAACATGGAGAGGGTCCAGAGGAGGGCCACCCGCATGATCCGGGGACAACAGGGCAGACCCTACAGTGAGAGACTGCGGGACCTGAACCTATTCAGCCTCCACAAGAGAAGGCTGAGGGGGGACCTGGTGACCGTCTATAGACTCACTAGGGGGGACCAGAAGGGTTTGGGGGAGACGCTGTTTCCCCTAGTGCCCGCTGGCATAACAAGGAGTAATGGGCACAAGTTGATGGAGAGGAGGTATAGATTGGA
>NW_017729024.1:119073460-119074622 GCF_001723915.1 Gavialis gangeticus | reverse complement strand
ATGGGCACAAGTTGATGGAGAGGAGGTATAGATTGGACATCCGCAAGAACTACTTCACAGTTAGGGCGGCTAGGAGCTGGAACCAACTTCCAAGGGAAGTGGTGCTGGCCCCTACCCTGGGGGTCTTTGAGAAGAGGCTGGATGCCTACCTGGCTGGACTCATTTGAGTCCCGTTTCTTGTTTTTGGGGGTTTTGTTGTTCTCCCACCCTGGCGGGGGGTCGGGCTAGAAGATCTACTAGGTCCCTTCCGACCCTAAATCTATGAAACTATGAATCATATATTTATGTGTAAAGGTATCTGTGTTTATAACCATTTTAAACGCTTATACAAAAGTCCTGAATATAGACAAACTAAAATATACAGTATTACTTTTATAGATAAGGGAATATATGCAAACTTTTTAGAAAATCTTTACTGATCTTTTGTGACTGTTTAAACATTCCTCCCATATAAATTTGTATTTTAGAAAATTCATCTTTAGGACATATTTAGGGAAATCCATCTTTAAGAATTTTTTTTATTGTGAATATGATACATAATTCTTCGTTTCATTTTTCATGGTTCCTTGCTGTAGAAATGAATCAGACGTGGTTAGAGAAAACAAGTAGGATGAGCAAAACAAATACCCTAGATTAAGAATTTGTTGGACTATTCCTTAGCATGATATCCAGGTTTATAGCTTTGAAAAGGTGAATCCTTAGTTTCAATCTGGTGGCATAATTCTAGTCAAAGTTGAGAAGAGGGAATCAATCAAAAGGGGCACTAAAATATTAGAAAACCACAAATGGAGGGAGCCTGGGGGAACTGAAAGGGACTATTTAGGGTCTCAAAATTAACAGAAAGAAAGAAATACTTGAAGGAGGAAAGTCTGTTTCTTCCAGAGTTGAATTTTAGAGGTGCACCAATACATCAATATGATATCGGATTGGTGCCAATATACAGAAAATTTGCTGTACTGGATATGGGCCTCATGGGGCCGATAATTTGGCCAATAAATGTTCGTGCAGCACAGCACTCAGGCAACCAAGAACAGAGCCAGCAGTGTGGAGAGCTGTCTCCAGCTGGTCAGTCTGTTTTGGTAGAATGGGGGGGCAGACCACGCCCCCCCATGGTGAGGGAGGAGGAATTTTAAGCTGGGAGCAGAAGGAGCTAATAGAATTG
>NW_017729024.1:119067552-119073413 GCF_001723915.1 Gavialis gangeticus | reverse complement strand
GAGGGCATGGGGGGGGGGGCGTGTGCCCCCTGGATCTGCGCAGGTCAGGGTGGGCTGTAGCCGGGGCTGTGCAGGGCTCTTCTTGGTGGGGGCTGGGGTCAGAGCACGTGCTGGCAGCGCTGGAAGGATGCTGCATCCACCCCAAATTTTTCCACCAGCTACCTGGTGCTGCTCCAGCTCAATGCCCCACCTCTACCCATGTGTTGGGGTGCAAGCAACAGTGGGAGCTGTCCTTCCCCACCCCCAGCCACAGCTCCTGCTTCCCCTGCCCCCTCCCTCCCCATGGAGGGCGTTGATCTGCCTCCCTCCCCTTCCACTGCACCAGACTTACCAGCTGGAGGCAGCTTTATCAGAAATCAGATCGGTATCAGCCAATAAGCCTCCTTAAATATTGGCTAGCGGTCATGGCCCCAAAATTTCAACTGGTGCACCCCTAATGGTTTTGGCTGCACTGTGGGGAAATTTACAGAGGTGTAAGGACTTTTTGCTTGTTAATCTTGTTACCTTTTGCTCTAGATACTTTGTACTTTTGAAGAATGAGGGCATAATACTGCTTTAAAGATGTTGTTTCTCTGTCATTACAAATGGATGTCACAGCTTTTGAAGGGAAACTTATGAATTGTAAAGTCTAGTTGGACCTGGTAACAAATGAGCTTCAACACAACATTTCAAGTGTGAATGTTTGGACCATGTAGTTTCATTCAGATTGAGTATAAGAAGTCGGGCGTGGTGGAGTCAAGAAGAACTGAAAGGAGCCTGAATTGATATTTGTCCTATAGCTATGATACTTGCAATCTAAATACTGAGCATACTTATACAAAGAGAGGTAGTTAGCTGTGTTAGCCTGAAGACAGGGTAGATCTGTACTTTTAGACTAAATAAGAGTGGGGGGGGGGCACATGTTTATGTGACCCCATGTCCACTTCATCAGATGCTGAGGTAGACCAATTGTAGTCCATTTCATGTGGCTGAGTGCGGTGCCATTGAAAAACACCACAATGCCTACCTCGGAAGGTGCTGGAGTGCCGGCTTGGCAGAAAAACAAAATGCAGGCCAGGGGTACATGGAAGGATGCCCTGCTTGTGCCCCTTGCCCCCCACCCAAAACCCCCGGCCCACAGCCCAGGCTCTGTGACTCCCAGCAGCTACCCCAGCTCTGGGTAGCTGCTGGAGCCTGGGCTGCTCCCAGCACGGCTTGCAACATCCCAGGTGCCTGCTGGGAGCAGCCTGGGATTCCAGCTGGCATCAGCTCCACACCAACGCATGCAGGCGCACCTCAGAGTGGGCAGTGGGGGAGGGGCTGTTTGAAGCCTCCTGGCTGCTCCCAGCTGGCAGCTGGGATGCTGCAAGGCCTGCTGGGAGCAGCCTGGGCTCCAACACTGGCAGCAGCTACCCAGAGCCGGGGCTGGCCGTGGCGTGCCAAGGAAAATGACCTCGCGTGCCATGCTCAGCATGCGTGCCAGGGGTTGCTGACCCCTGGTCTGAACTAAATGCGCAGTAACTACTGCACACTACATGCTTGTACTTCATTTAAACTCTCAGTGCAAATGACCATGTTATCCGTAAACATATTCCATCATGGTCTCCTTGTTTGTTCAGTAAACACATCTATCGTGAATGCAAACAGGAACAGGCTCAAAGCTGTACACCTGTCTTCACCTCAAAACTCTTTTCTCTCATGAACTGTTCCTCACTTTTACTGGATGTGTACAACAAATGTCTTTGCTTCTGACGTATTCCTCCGGCACCTCCTTAACTCAGACGCTCCCATATTTCCTCCTGGGTACATGATCATAGGCTTTCTCCAGGTCAATAAAAATGAAATTTAGATTTACGTAGCAAAAATTTGATATCAGTTTCTATATTGTACATCTTCCAGGAGTTTTTAACATGTGCTATTACGTCATTTGTATTAAAGGTTAGATTCTGTCATCTCAACTCATTCTTAGTAGTACCATTGTTTTCAACAGGACTTTCTGTGTAGCAAAGTTCTTTGCGTGAGTAGTGACATCCTCATATATATATTTTAAACAGAATGTACATTTCTAGGGTTTTGCTAAAAGAAATGTTGTCTCAGGCTAGTACAGGAACATCATGAAGATGGGTAATTCAAATCTGAGGTTAGAAAGAACTGAAAGATCAGTGCAAGTGATGCATCCATATTTACAACCCTTTTGATTACTTCCTTGTTTTTTTGCCAGTTTTAATAATGCCAGTAATTTAGTTTAGATCTGTTTGGGGTTATAGTTCTAAATAAATTGGTAATCAACAGCAGGGCACACATTTTTAGACTTTTGGTTGCATTGTATCAATAAGTCTTCTAATATGTTCAGTGTTTTTTATGCTTATGTTTGTTGTGTTTAATTTTAAGTTTCATTTTAAAACCTATAATCTCTATTTTGAAAGTAATTTCAAGTAGCAGGATAGTGGTTATCAAACTATTTGGTCCTCTTCTCATTTCTTCTGTTCCCTAAAAGCCCTTGTGCTAATTATAACGGTTTTCATACAAAGGCATTCACTGCTTTAGTCCTCCTTGTTTTGGCACTGTGGTAACAGATCAGACTCTTCCCTCCCTTCCCTAGATCTGGGCTTTTTCTCTCTTCCCATGTATGCGAGATCATGGTTGGCAGGGCTAACCGGACCTTGTCGTGCATCCACAGGTGCATCTCGAGTAGAGCCAAGGAGGTGATCCTCCCCCTCTATGCGACGCTGGTCAGGCCACAGCTGGAGTATTGTGTCCAGTTCTGTGCGCCCCATTTCAAGAGGGATGTGGACAATATGGAGAGGGTCCAGAGGAGGGCCACCCGCATGATCCGGGGACAACAGGGCAGACCCTACAGTGAGAGACTGCGGGACCTGAACCTATTCAGCCTCCACAAGAGAAGGCTGAGGGGGGACCTGGTGACCATCTATAAACTCACTAGGGGGGACCAGAAGGGTTTGGGGGAGACGCTGTTTCCCCTAGCGCCCGCTGGCATAACAAGGAGTAATGGGCACAAGTTGATGGAGAGGAGGTATAGATTGGACATCCGCAAAAACTACTTCACAGTTAGGGCGGCTAGGAGCTGGAACCAACTTCCAAGGGAAGTGGTGCTGGCCCCTACCCTGGGGGTCTTTAAGAAGAGGCTGGATGCCTACCTGGCTGGACTCATTTGAGTCCCGTTTCTTGTTTTGGGGTTTTGTTGTTCTCCCGCCCTGGCGGGGGGTCGGGCTAGAAGATCTACTAGGTCCCTTCCGACCCTTAATCTATGAATCTATGAATCTATGCCAGAGGTAGTTCAGACTCTTCTATGAATCCTCTGGGGCATGGCCAAACTTTTCACCCATAGGCTAGATTTTCTGCCTCTGGTGGTGCAAACAGCAAGAACTGAATGTACCTTCTGCCCTGTTCATGGCAATTCCAGTTCTACCTCAGTGACTATCTCTATCCCAAACCATATACCACAGCTGTGAACAACAGTAGCACTTGGGCTGTATCATTTTCAATACAAAAAATCAGGGATAGGGAAGAATTTTTTTTATCTCAAATTGCTTATGTCTCTTTCAGAAGTGGAATCTGCAGCCTTCAGAGGAGATCATCCAGACCCAGCAGCATAAATGGAAGCTAGTATTGCTTCTTTAGAAAAGAACACTCTAAATTTTAAGGCAACCCAATGTCTGACCAGAATAGGAAATAATCAGTTAAATGGCCTTTTTTATAGTTATATTCTACTTCTACTTTTTCATCATTTCAGAATTCAAATCTAAAATTAAATCAGTAAATGGAAGATCAGGCTAACCAGTTCAGACTGTTCTCATATGCGATCCTTTCTTAACTCTTGTTCTTTAGCAGCTCTAAAATAGTTCAATCAGCAAATGGAACAGGTATCTTTAGAAAAATATTAATGTATATTTACTGTTTTTCTCCCTTAATAAACTTTCATTTCATAATCAAATGAGCTATAAGTGGTATCATTTTCCAGAAAGTCAGTCAAATGTTATTACTTTGATCCAACATATAGGGGTGACTGAATACAAAGGGCAAAGCAAGAGAGATTTTGCTCAGAATAAACGCTTCTCATTTAAAATTCTGGCACAAAACCATATTCAGACCTTTTTCAATTAGATTAAATTTGGAAAAATTCTCAGACAAGGCTATGAAGGATTCACCTAAAATTGTGAATCAGATACTCTGTTCAGGAATTATAAAACAGTTCCTTTCCAGTTGTTGTTGTTCTTTTGAGCCAAAAAGTGTCTAACTTTGCAGGATGGAAGTAAATAAAGGTTCTCATTCAATATCTGAGTAACTGATAATGTATAGTTGCTGGGTCTGGAGTTCTTGAACTTTAGAAAAAAATATAAAACCTTTTTTTTTTTCCCCCTCTTGACCTAGTTCTACCTAGCATCCACTAGTTATTGTCATTGCAAAAAATGGCTTCTTGTAGATGTTTTGAGTGGTTCCTCTCTTTTCTAGCTTTTGCCAATGCAGCAAATTTATATTAAGAACTATGTTAATTCATAGGTGCTAATTCAAGTATAGTGGCTTCTCATCCAGATCCAGTCTGCCAAGATAAGTAAGGTTCTGTCAGTGTTTAGCTCTTATCTCCAAGGAAGGTGAGATTCAGAACAGATGGCAGTCCATGGCTCATTCTACATAACAGACATTTACTGGGTCAAACCACGGGTCCATCTTGCTCAGCTTTGTGTGTGACAGATGCTGAAAGATAGAGTGGACAGAGTTATGACATGGGTTTTCCCCCTGTTCCTCTTACACTTTCAACCTCCAGCATTTAAAGTATGGGAAGTTCTGATTCAGAGGCTGTATCCATAACTCCCATATTCAGTAGCTACTGATGCACCTTTCCTTCAATAATTTGTCCACTCCCTTTCTGAATATGGTTAAACTGTCCGTTTCCACATCTTGTGACAGTGAGTTACTTGCTTCAAATCCATGCTGTATGAAAAAGAACTTCCTTATGCTGGTTTTAAACTTATTACCTACTAGTTTCATTTTATGATGCCTAATTTTTATATTGTGAAAGATTAGTAATAATAAATTCTTATTCACTTTCTATTCACCATTTAGTATTTTGTAAACCCTTACCATGTTCCCCCCTCAAGTGTCTGTTTTCTTAATTGAATAGTCCCAGCTTCTTTAGTCTCTCCTCATATAGAATCCCTTCCATACCAATAAGCGCGGTATCCTTTTTTGCCCTACCTCTTTATTTTCTGTAGATTTCAAGAATCGCTTATTTTTTCAATCAGTTTAAGATGCCAATATATCCTACAGTTAAGGAAAGTGTTATCTTTTTTCGTATTCAGTATGTGTTGCTTTCAATGTGTAGTGGTTGCCTCAGTATATGGCTGTCTGAGAGAGCTCGTCTCATAATGCAGCATATTCACTGCCCTGAACATAATCTCCCTACACACATCATGATCTTTAGTGTTAATGTTTCCATCTAGTTGTTTGTATGGTTTCCGGTTTGGAAATTTTCTTTGTCAGAGTGGGGCTTGTAATAATTCAGCAGAAGGAAATTAAACTCTTAGGAAGAAGAGAGATCCAGTGGAGCGCAAGTCTCTGTAATGAGTAGGTTCAACTCAGTAGGCCTGTCCCCATGAACGGGAATGTGCAGTTCCCTGGGGACAAATGCTGCTTGTCCCTGGGTAGGCCCCTGCACATGTGTTTTGGCACGCAGCAAATTGCCCTGGGTGGGGTAGGTGAGGCTGGGGCCAGCACCTGGGCTGGCTCCAGCAGCCTTACCTGAGATCCTGGGGGCTTCCCAAGTCTGCAGTGGCAGTGATCTGGGCACACAGAGTCTAGCCGTTAGCTGGAGTGTGGCTCTGGCTGTCCAGGCTCTAGTTTTCAGCAGTGCATGCTGAAGC